>NW_006408575.1:3836461-3922153 GCF_000296735.1 Chrysochloris asiatica | reverse complement strand
TCTGCTCCCATAAAGATTTACAGCCTCGGAAACCCTATGCAGAGTCGCTATGAGTCGGAACCAACTCCTCGGCACATTACCACCATCAGTATTTGGTCAAATATTTGGACTGTGAACCAGAAGGTCAGTGGCTCAAACCTACCAGCTGCTCCTCAGAAACCTTGTACAGGGCCACTATGAGTTGGAATCGACTTGATGGCACTTAACAACAACAACAACATGATGGATGGAAATGTGGTTGCTTGTCACAGCCAGACCAAATGACTACTCGGGCTTTATATGGCCCAGGGGTGTAGGGTTTCTGCTGTACAGGGTTTCTGAGGCTGTAAATCTTTAAAGGAACAAAAAGCCTCATCTTTCTCCAGCATAGTAGCTAGTAGATTCAAACTACTGACCTATTGGCTCGCAGCTCAGGTCATAATCCACTATGCTACCATGGATCCTTCAAGTAAGGACTAGGAATGACAAACTCTCTAGCACGTCTCACAGAGCACTTCGACTTCCTTAACTAAGCTGTTATCTACACCCTCCACTCAGCATGACAGGTCTGTGTCTTGTCCAGCTCTTAATTACCACTGCCACCCCACCCATTTGTCCAAGCTCAGATCACTGCTGGCCAAGTCTAAGCTTCATCAAGGTGCAACCAGCTTCCACCTCTTGCTGAAGACCAGATGAAGCTGGGAAAGTGGGCAGTTAACTGTGGGCTATGGTTCAACTGTCTCTGCCCAAGCTAGGAACTCCATGCAGGCAAAAAACAAAACCAATTGTCTTCCAGTTGATTCTAACTCAGAGCAACCCTATGTAAGGTTTCCAAGGCTGGAAATCTTTAGGGGAGCAGAAAGCCTCATCTTTCTCTCTCGGAGCAGCTGGTGGATTCGAACTGCTGACCTTGTGGTTAGCAGTCCAACTCGTAATCCACTATACTACCAGGGCTCAGGTGGGCTCTATTCTTCCTTATAACCATAGCCAAGGTGCCTAGCTCAGAGCTGACACATTACAGATGCTTAATAAATACTGGTTGGATGAATGAGTCAAAAACCAAGTGGCAGACAATCTCCCAGGAACTCCACCTCAGTCCGGCTTACCTGGTACCAGGAATAGGCCCGGTCTGCTGGGTTGATGAGGATGGTCAAGATCTTGGACTTGGGCAACAGAGCAGCTGCCCGGCGAGGTGCCACTTCTGAATCAAAGTAGTTGGCGCTCTTCTCAAAGTAGAAGTCGGAGGTGGTGTTGGAGGGGATAGGGAAGAACTCCATGTACCTGCAGGAAACCCAGAGAGAGGGTTCACAAAGAAAAACTCATGAGGAATGCAGCATGAGAGGCTGAGCTGGGGGTAGAGCGGGAAACATCTCTCCCATCCAAATAAGGAATTCTAATCAGGATTCCTGTAGAGAATGGCCATTTGGAAGCCTCCTTGTTCTGAATTCCTTCCTTGTGAGGGGAAACCATGGGTGATCAAGAGAATTAAGACTTATGAGTGTGATGTGTTATGGTCTTGGGGCATGAGGAAGGGATTGTGTCATTCAATCCTCAAACCTGCGATCCCACTACCTACCTCCTGGATCCCTTGCCTCCCACTTACACTGAGTGTCCTAACTCTCTCTGCCTCTAGGGGGCGAGATGGGACTCAGAGAAGCTCCATATCTGACAGCAGCAAGGATCAGCAAAGGGGAGGTGCTGCTCTCTTCTGCTTCCAGATGGCAGCAGGATGCCCATCCTGACCTGGGCGGTCACTGGACAGGAGACCAAGGAAGGGAACTGTCAACTTCTACAACCAAGTGCCCCCTCCCCAGCCTGCTCTGGGTGGAACTGAAAGTCTTCTTTCGGGACCCCCCTCTAGTTTGAGGATCCTTCTGGAAACTGAACATTCCAGACCCTTTCAGGGACACTTACTCATGCAAAACCAACTTCAGGGGTCCAATTTCAGAGGCTCATGGGAACCAAAGCTCACCCTAGCTGAGGAGTTTATAGGCTCCCTACTCTTCATTCTGGTGTGGTGCTGTTGGGTTAATGCATCAGACTGCAAAGTTGTTTGAACTGCAAGGTCAGTGGCTCAAGCTCACCAGCTGCTCCTTGGAAGCCCTATACAGGGTCACTATGGGTCAGAACCGACTCGACAGCACTTCACAACAACAACAACTCTTCTTAAAGTCCCAAGGACTCCCTTCATCAGAATCACCTGGGGGCAGATTGCTGTTGTTGTTAAGTGCTGGCACCCTAGACCCACCTAAACCAACCATAACCCACTACCATTCAGTTGACTCCGACTCATAGTGATCCTATACAGAGTTTGTTGTTGTTGTTATGTGCCATCGAGTCGGTTCCGACCCATAGCGACCCTGTATAGGGTTTCCGAGGGTGTAAATCTTTACGGGAGTAGAAAGCCTCATCTTTCTCCCGCGGAGCAGCTGGTAGTTTCGAACCGCTGACCTTAAGGTTTGCAGCCCGATTCGTAACCACTACGCTACAGAGTTTACATGACTGTAATCTTTGCAGGAGCAGAAAGCCTCATCTTTCTCCTGTGGAGCAGCTGATGGTTTTGAGGGCAGTGGCCCTTGTGGTTAGCAGCCCAACACCTAACCCAAAGCATTACCTACAAAATCAAAACCTTGGAAACAGGCCCAGCAAACTATACCTCTCTCATCTTTCTGAATTCTTTATAAAACAACATTTGCATGTCCACAGCTCTTTGTCTATAAAGCTTTGTCAAGAAGGCTCTGAAATCTATTCACTGGGAGCCAGGGCTGAAAGTGAAACAGCCAACTGGTCTAAAGAGTAGGGAAGTGTGTGTGAACTCCCAGACTTGCAGCTAGTACTCGTGTGACCCAGCTTGGATGGCTAGCTGACCAGAACTCAACCAGATGATGGTAAAGGTGTTTGATACTGTGAGCAAGTATGAATTGCTACTATTTAATGAGCTAGACTTTTGCTTATGGATGCAGTTGCTCAAAATTCCAACCAAAATGGTAGGATTCCTCAGATCAAGGATCAGGCTTGTTTTCTCAGTGCACGGGGTTGATAGCCAATGTCTACATTGCCCATCTCTAAAAAAATGGGGACTTAAATATTATGAAGTGGTTGACTTACAAGTTTTTATGAGTATATTTAATTTCAGAATGAGGGCGATAATGTCGAATCCCAACTGAAAAGTTCTCCCTCTTTTCTAGATGAATCTGGTAAAAGCGGCTGGGAGATGATTGGGATAGGATTTTACGATTCAATTGTGAGTAACTGTTAGTGGGGTTAATTGTGATTGTCACAACTGTAATTGTAGAAGATGTGTAACTAAAAGGAGAGAGTAGTTAACCTTTCATTTCAGGAACACACAATCCCTGGACCAACAAGAAGGAAGACCACGAATGGAGCGTGAGAGATCCTATCAAGAAAAGTGATGCTTGCAGAGACAGTGGCATGGAGAGATAGAGCAGCTGAAGGATCTAGGCCCAAGGACACAGAAAGGCTGTGTGCCTGTGGGCAGGAGGCTGACTTGCCAGATTTGTCCTTCGGACATTTAAATGTATATTTTTTGTTCTGTATGTGTACATAAAATATTTTTGCTTTGCTGATTTGTGAAAAGTAAGATGTAAAAGGGAAGCCCACAGGGAGGAAGTAGGGGAACTGTTGTTGCAAAGAGGGAATTGTAATCATCTAGATGAAACAAAATATATGATTGGTTGAAAGTAAAGCTGATGATCTTGTCTGTTAACCTTCACTTAATTCACAATAAAAAGCTAATAATAATTTTTTTGAAAAAGCTCTGAAAACAGAAACTTTCCTTAACTTTGTAGCAAAGTCATTTAGCATCCAAACCTGACCTACTTAATCTTGCTTAGTGTAGTTTTTCATGTTTTGCTTCGAGTTCGTGTATTTGCTAATGGAGTGCTGCCCCCAGCTCTGCTGAGGGGGTGGCTAGATACGTGATATCATACCACATTATCTTTCTAAAAGACGACTCATTCTGACTTCCAACATGTCTGGACATAAAGGGTTTTAGATAAGAGATTGTAAGCATGGTATGGAGCTAGATCATGGGTAGAGACAGAGAGATAGATAGATAAGTAAGTAAAAGATCATGTAAGATACAGGCAACAGAAACACCAAAACAAAAACCGAATCCATTGCTATCAAGTCCATTCTGACTTATAAGAACCCTATAGGACAGAGTAGAACTGCTCCCTAGAGTTTCCAAAACTATAAAGCTTAATGGGGGCAGACAGCCTCATCTTTTTCCCGAGGAGTGGTTAGTGGGTCTGAACCTCCAACTTTGCAGTTAGCAGCCCAATGACTAACCCACTGTGCCACCAGGGTTACAGGAAGGAAAGAGGGAAGGAGGCAAGAAAGGAAGGGCACACAAGAAAGAGAGAGAGAGAGGGAAGGAACAATGAAGAGAGAAATACCAAAAAGCAAAAAATTAAGTCTACAATCTCTCCACCAAGCTAAACCCACTGACATAAAAATCATAATAGTAATACATGAGCAAAGTGAGAAAAGTCACAGAGCAACAAAACATAAGTTAGAAAATTGGCGAGTAAAACCAGCCCTGAGCTTGTCCCTCACACTGTGAGGTTGACAGCGCCCAGCTGTAGTGACAGGGTCTGGTGGGAAGCTGCAATTCTAACTACCTCAGCAGATAATTCCCCGAAGACCATGAGAACACCTCCTGCCCCGTGGTCAGCTTTACACAGTGGGGACGGCCAGCTCTCGGTCAGGACATTTGGATTTTAAACCCTGCTCTGTCTCTAGCTCCCAGGCCGTTGTACAAATATCTCTCTCCTCTTCTGGACTCGGGATGCTCCTGTGTGTGCAGAGGAGGGGCTGAACTCCGACTTCCAGCAGGTCTCTGACCTCAGGCGATAATGCAAGGGGCAAAGGGCTTCTTCATCAAATGTCCTGCCTGTGACAAGACTCCACCACCATGACCCGAGAGCACTGCGCTTTGTCCCTGTTTACAGGAACTTCAGCTGTGTGTGAGCAAGAGTCAGCTGCTTCCTGCTGGGGCCACTGCAGACCTCTTACAGCAGCCCCATGCCAGCCTTCCAGTCCTGCTGGGAACAGAAAGGCCCACTCACCAGTCAATGCCTTTGTGATAGTTGTGGCCATTAAAAAACTGAATCTCCTCAAAGGTCTCAGAGCTGGGATAATTGCTGCTCAGGTCCGGGTGCATGCCCAGGAACAGGTAGAGGGCTGTGGTGCCTGTGAGGAGGGGAGGCAGCTGAGACCCAAGAGGAAGAGGGAGAGAAGAGGCAACACACAGAATAGGGGCTCCGAAATCCTGGGTTCTGGCCCTAGCTTTCCATTAACCCCTGGGAAACCCTGGACAAGTAAGTCCCTTCCTCTCTGGGTTTTAGTGTCCTCATGGGCACAACAAAGGAAATTTATCAAATCCAGATGGCAAATATATGGCATGCATGTGGACACCCTAATTCCGGCACCCTCTGTGGACATCACTAAACTATCACAGCAGTCTTTATCATTAAACCAGGCCTCAGAATCCTCGGCACTGCACTCCACAGCCATATCCAATTGCTTACTATCGCCTCACACTTTCAGACCTAGATGGTTTCTCTTGGTTCCTTCTAGCCTTAGCACTTACAGAGAAGGTTAGAGAAAGGAGAGCTGAGACTCCTTCCAAAAAATGTAACTCAGATGTCTCCTCCTCTGGGTGCCCTGTTCTCACTCGAGCTGCCTTCTCTATCACACTCTAGGGAGTCAGTTCATTCGATAAATCTATGGTTTATTTGCTATATACACCATACAACTGAGAGATCTCAAAAGAGAAAGAGCTGTAGAGTTTCGGGATTAGCCGTATATATAAGCTTTGGGGGCACAGATACCAAGGTTCAAGACCTAAAGCTGCCCTTTCTTAACTGAATGTGTTTGAGGACGTTACTTCATGTCTCCCAAACTTGAAATCCTTATCTGTAAAATAGGACTGCCCATCCATGCCTCATAGGGTTGTGTGGATGGCAAATATTCAGAGATTGCATCATCACTTGTCTCTCCTGTATCTCTGACAGACGTTACTAATTGATCACAGTCCTCTTGGCACTGAACTAGTTTTGTCTGGCACGGCTCAGACTTGTAGAGCAGCGACTGTGGACTTCTCTAGATTCAGAGACTCCCAGGAGGACACAGGGAAAGCTCCCTGAGTCTGTGGCTTAGGACAGACAGGAGAATTCTGTGCCCACCCCAACACAACCTCTACCCTCCCTCTCCCTACCTACACACAGATAAGCAATTCAGGTTTACCCCAATTTCACTTCTACTTCCTGGGAAGACGGAGCAGATTAGTGGAGAGGGCCGTGTGGAGGGATGGAGAAGAACGCAGCAAAACAATTCCCAGAAGTCTGTGGCTGAGACAGCAGGACATAGGGGCTGGGTCAAGAATAGAGAGACCTGCCTGTTTTCTGGGGGCCGATGATGAGGAGTTTGGGGAAGCGGTCACACGTCTTCTCCTTGGACCAGATGTCTTTGTGACGCTTGTCCTCGCAGGGATCCTAAAGCAACAGTTGAAGATGCATGAAGGGGCCCAAGAACCCAGTGAATAGATTCCATCATATGTAGATATGTGGCTCTGACCACCCTGCCTTAACTAACAGGGATATTAACTACATGTGTCCTTGTCACATCCCCACCTCAGAACACTGAGCTCCTTGCATATAGAGACCACTTCTCATTCTTCTCATGCCCCCCAAAGATCATAGAAAACTGCTCATCCCCACACCTGGCACATAATAGGAGCTCATGAACACTGTCGTCATTGAACTGGATGAGCAATGGCCAAGCTATGGATCAGCAAATTTCTTGTGAAGCTTAGTAAATGTACCAGTCAGCCTGTGCTGCAACTCTCCTCACCTCATCTGTTGGAGCATAAACACAGCCACAGGTAATATAGAAAAGCATGGTCCTGGACAACTGTGTTCCAATAAAACTTTATTTACAAAGACAGATGGCAGGCTGAACTGAACCCAGGAACCAGGGTTTGTGGACACCTGGTCTGAACTATAAGACTGCCACCAATTCTAGCTTCTGCTTACAGAGGCAGACTTCCTCAAAAACTACCCCACCCCCCACCCCCTGCAAAGCCTCCCTTTTCCCATGACTCCATCATCTACCCCATGCTCTGGCAGCCTCTGAACACTGCGCTTTAGGAAGCTGCTCGTAGGACTGTATGGGGAGCTGTGTGTACATATGAATACACAGGAGCGAATGACTGTACCCTAGTGAGCAAGTGTGCATCTGAGTAGCATGTGGGAAGTATGAGGGTGTGAGGAGCCCAAACCCTTGAGCCCACATCTGAAATATGTGCCTGTGAGCAGGTAAGCATTCCATCCCTCTACCAAGGCACCAAGGAACTGCAAGGTCAGCGGTTCAAGCTCACCAGCTGCTCCTCGGAAACCCTGTACAGGGTTGCTATGGTTCAGAACCGACTCGATGGCACTTATCAACAATAACAACAACAACAATGGCACCCTGGCCACCCTGCTCTGCCACCCCACCTCCACCCCTACCTGCCAGAGCGGGTCCTTCTCCTCGGAGAATATCTGGAAGTACTTCTGAGCCAGTTGCACGGGGGGCAGCGTCTGCAGCCGGAGGTTAGTCCAGGAGTGCAGGAAGCGCACCAGGTGCTTAAAGGTGTACAGGCCCAGGCGGTCATTCCCGTAGTTGGACAGGTGCGTCATAAAGATACTGATCTGCTCCAGGGAAGAGGCAAGGGCAGGCAGGAGGCTGCTCAGTCTCTGGAGCCACTGTTACTCATGTCTGACCCATCAGGTCCCGCCTCAGCTTGCAGGGCCACCTCATGACCAGTCCAAAGTATCTGACCGCCATCAAACAATGTAAGGACTGCTGGCATGGCGCTGTACAGTCAGCGCAGGACAGCTAACAGCAAGGTCAGCGGTTCAAATCCACCAGTCAGTTGCTCCTTGGAAACCCTATACAGGGTTGCTATGAATCAGAACGGACTCGCTGGCACTTAACAACAACAGTAACAAACAATGTGAGCCCTGGCTACTCAGAGTCAGGTGTGAATCCACCAAATAACAAGACCCAGAAATGGGAAGGTGGCCTAATGCGGGAGCTCTTTGTGTTTTGTTTTTTGGAGAATGGCAGCCTGCACTTGGTTATCCCAGAATGCTGGGTGACAACACACACCTGATGGTCATTTAATATAATTCAAGCATGGATGGTTATTTCTAGTTTACAGATAAATTCAGGTGAACAGCAATATATGTGTATGAGCAAATACTAGAAAAAGGACATGGATAAAAATGTTAACACTATTATGTTAAAGTCTAAGACTGTGAAAGAACAGAGAGCTCTGGAACCTTGACCAAGGCCACTCAGCAGAGGGCGGAGAAAGCCTGAGTTGGGGAGTGGCTCTCCCAATGTCCAGCCCCTCATTTATGTGTCTGCCTTTCCCCCAAGTGCACGCAGCAACACCCCCTTCCTTACACCAGCTGTGGAACACTCACAGGATTGAGGAGCACGGTGAGGAAGAGCTCGCCCCCGTTGATGATCTTGTCCAGCTCGCTGGAGCCACCAGGGTACTCGCTGTAGAAGATGGTGTGTGTGAAGAGGCCGCAAGTCTGCCGTGGGAGGACCTGGGGATGGGGTCGGGGAGAGGAGCTGTGGTAGGGCCAAGACAGTGGTGGGAGGAGCCTTCCTCAGGAGAAGGCCAGGCTGTCATCTCAGAAAGCCAGCCTCCCGTGAGACACACAGCACCAAGGATGGGGCCTGTTCTCATTGCATCTCCTGTCACAGCCTCCACAGTTGGGGTCCTCTCTCACATGAGCCCACAGACCCTTGCACTTCACATACTCCAGTGCTGGCCTCTGCACAAGATGAACAGACCCCAGAGTGACATAGGCAGGGAGGTGACATGTGTCTGGAGACTCAGACCCTCTGTCTACAGCAGGCCACCCAGTCATGCTTGGCAACCCTCCTGGTGGCATTAAGACCGCTTCGAGTGGCACTCTCAGCCATCCACTGGTCTGTCTCCTCTCACAAATCTGTGAGCTGCCAGAGGGCAGGGATCTGTCTTGTCAATGTCTCATCCTCGGAGTTTATAGGGGGGCCTGGCACCGAAGAGCTTCACGGTCAGTTGGTGAGTGAATGAATGACCAAACCCAGCACTCCTACTGCTGCCCCATCTGGACTGATGGCAGCTCATCCTGCCTGTGGCTCACCCGACATCCAACAGGTCAGCACATCACACTGGCTCTACTTTCTAAATAAGTCCAGGATCTCATGAGATCTCAACACCACATCCTAATCTAAGCCACCGCCATCTCTCCTCTGGATGAATGCGGTGACCTCCCTGCCCCACAGCCTCTGTCCCATAGCACAGGCAGAACGATGGAGGGCCTTTCAAAAAGAGTCAGATCAGAACACTGCTCTGATCATAATCTTCCCATCTCAAACTCAATGCTAAAGTACACCCAGCGGCACACAACCTAGCCTTGTCACCCCTCTGACCTCATTTCTTACCATAGTCTCTTTTCAGCAACACTAACCTCCGAGTTGGTCCTCAAATACACCCAGCACAACGCTGCCTCAGGCCCTTTGCACTGTTACCCTCTCTGCCTTGAGTGCTGGACTCTCCAATGACAACATGGCTCATTCCCAAGAGGGCCCTCCCTAACTACCTTACTTCAGAATTTCTGCCACCGTACTCCCCACCTCCCAGTCCTGTGTGATTTGTCTCCCCAGCACTCATCACCATCTGACCACCATTAACTTCACGTTTATGAGCACACTGTCTCTGGCCCTGGAATGTTAGCTCCATAAGCATAGAGATCTTTGATGAGTTTTTTTCACATCTGTGTCCCAGTGCTTAGAACAAGGACAAATACAGCGAAGTTCAATGAACACCACCGAGTGAGCAAGCCCATGAATAACACAGGGGCCTGTCCCAAGTCCTCACCACAGCCAGGTCTGGGTTAGCTTTAAAGAATCCCCTGATCCCTGCTCATCCCCAAAGCTAACAGGAACTCATGTAAGGGGTCAGACTGGCAGCTCACCTTCCCTGGATGGAGAGCCTCAGGCCAGGCTGCCCGGAACGGCATGTGCCCACAGGCCTGGACTGCCGGACCCACATCTCTCCACCTCCCAGCTGCCTGGGCCTGCTCACCATGATGCCGTTGTGGATGAAGCCCCGGCGATAGCGGGCGGGCTTCAGGTGGGGGTACTCCTCTGTGCTGGTCACACGGATGCTCCACACCTGCTTCCAGGCCTCATACAGCTGCACGTGCACGGGGTACACACCCGAGTGATGTGGCGCCACGGCATATCCCATATCTGTGGGAATGCCATGCTCCTGTGGAGAGGAGGGTCAGGGAAGGGTGAGCGTGGGGCTCCTTTCCCTCTGGGCCTCAGTTTCCCCTCTGGAGAATGGAAGAGAGAAACCAGAGGCTTAGAACAGCAGAGGAGTTGGTCCAAGCCCTCATGGAACAGATAAGGGATATGCCCAGAGTCTCCTGAATCTCATTCCAGTGATCATACACATCACTAGCACAGAGGACTCAGCACCCAGTGGTTGAGGGACAAGAAGATGGCTTTCCCTGATTTCTCTAGGCTCTACTTGGCTGGTGGGTTCAGGTTGAGCCACAGACCTGACCTCACTGAGCATCTCCCTCAGTTTCGGGGAGCCTCCCACCCTAGGCTAAACGAAGGGGCTTAGGCTCAGTAATACTGCGGTCTGCTGGACTTTTTCTTAGCTGGTGCTACCTCCCTGAGCCTCAGTTTCTTGTCCATAAAATGGGGCTATTGGTATCTGCCCCCTTGAGGAATCCGCAAGACTTCAGTGAGACCACGTCTATAAATGCAGCTAGTCCCAGCTGTGGCACAGTGACGTTAATAAACAGCTGTCAGGCCCACTGTGAAATAGCCAGGGGCCGGTTGTGTGGACCCCAGCCCAGCCCCAAGCCCTCCCTCCCAGCTCTGTCCTGTATGGAATCTTACTCACGACAGCGAACTTCTTGTTCAGGGCCATCTGCTCAGCCAGCACGGACTGGTTATGGAAAAGATGCGGCTGCATGTGGCTCCACATGTGGGGGAACCACCAGAACTCCTTCACATATGACAACAGCAGGTCATCACCAGCGTCCTCAGCGTCAGTACCTGCAGCCCAGCAGAGGCAGCTCAGCCCAGTCCAGCCCTGAGACCCTCCAACCTGCCCCCAGGCCCGCAGCAGTTCCCTGAGCTACGGCATGGAAGCAGCCTGAGCCCGGAACCCCAGTCTAGAGAATGCCCTGACTCTAGGTGCCACTGAGCAAGCCCTGCTTCTTCCTCTCTGGCCCTTAGACCCCATCTGTGCATTGTAGGGTTTGGAGTCGTTGATACAACATGCCTGTCCGTATCCTCTTCCTGTTTTTCTTTAGGTGCCTTGTCTTTTTATTCCTTCGTTGTTGTTGTTGTTGTTAAGTGTCGTCAAGTCGGTTCCGACTCATAGCGACCCTGTACAGGGTTTCCGAGGGTGTAAATCTTTATGGGAGTAGAAAGCCTCATCTTTCTCCTGCGGAGCGGCTGGTAGTTTCGAACCGCTGACCTTAAAGTTCGCAGCCCGATTCGTAACCACTACGCTACCAGAGCTCCTTCGTTGTAGAGCTCTTCATAGGTCATAAGGAGCCCTGGTGGTGCAGCACAGGTCAGTGAGTCAAACCCACTAGCTGCCCATGGAGGGAAAAGTTCATTTTCCCATGAACTTTCTGAAATCCTGTTGTAGTACTATAATTACCTCTGACATGTTAAAGTTTGAGAATACAGTCTCCTCTTCAGCTCTAGAGAAATACTGCACAGATTTCCCCCAGAACTGCTAACTAATAGGGTTCTGCCTAGAACTCAAGAGAAGCTGTCTTCAGCAGTTGGGGACTTTAGACCCAGAGAGGGAGAGGGGCTGTGTGACGACGACCGGGGGGGGGGGGGCAGGCTTATAGGATATAGCCTTTTGTTGATTGGTGATGCATGGAGGGGATTGTAACCATGGCAATGAAACAGTATATGATAGGATAAATGTAAAACTAATGTTCTCCCATGTAAACTATCACATAAATCACAATAAAACATTTAAATAAAAATAAAGAGAGAGAAGCTGTCTTCACTGGGGCCTGAGTAGAAGGCAGCTAGAAGAAATGGTCACTGAAGATGAGCCGCTCCTGCTCCCTCTTGTCCAGTCCCTGAAGGGCAGCATGAGAGGAACCTGGGAGAGCCCAAAACTAGAAGGCAGCCATGAACCAAGCAACCCATATCCCATAATGTTCTCTCAAAACTTTAAAATGATAGTAGTCACCTTGTTAGTGTTGTTCAGTGCTATGGAGTTGGTTATGACTCATGGCAACCCTGTACAGGGTTTTCAAGGAGCGGCTTGTGAACTTGAACCGCCAATCTTGTGATTAGCAGTCCAGCGTGTATCCTACAGTGCCGCACCAGGATTCCGTGGGTGGGTACAATTACAGGGCATTTTCACTTTCTACACTGTTCTACAAATTCAGTTTCTTTTATAAGCAGAAACATGACAAATAATGTTTAAAAGGGATGGGACACAATGGAGTCAAAGGGGAGGAGATGCCCCAACCAGGAGGGCACAACCTGAAAGCCTTAGGCAGGGGTGAGTGCAAACCACTCTTGTTGTTGGTTAGTATCCTGGCATTGTGCTTGCTTTTGTGGGCTCTTGGCACTGGAGAGCCCAGAAAAGTCAAATGTGTGCCTGAAGCTAACGTGGGTCTATAAATCCACTGCTGGTCCTGGTGGCTCAGTGCTCCGTGGGTTGGCTGGTGAAGAGTCACTGGAAGTTACTACAGAGGCAGGGTCAGACCACTTACCTGTGTGGAAGAATTTCCCCGAGTAGCCCAGGTTGAAGGTGAAGTTTGGGATGTGTGTGCGGAGTTCATTCTGTGTGTCAAACAGGGCCTGGGGAACAGGAGGGGAGAAAATGATGAAGGGGAGCCAGGAGCTCCCTGGTACTCCCACTGAGCTACAAATGGGCAAAATGAAAATATGGAGCCCCTTGTTTAAAAAAAAAGCAGAATTTCATGATGGCGACAGCAGGGCATTGAACCTTCTGAGTGTGGGCCCTATGAGTGTGGGCTGCACAGGTCACACACCCACGAAGCCAGTCTTGAGTTACAGACCTCTGGCAAGAGAAGACCTAGATCCAGCCAGTCTCTGCTACGTGTCATCACGCCTCTAGGTCTCACTTTCCCTGACTGTAAAATGGGAATAATAATCTCTCATGAAGTGCCATCAAGTCAGTTCTGTCTCATAGCAACCCTTATAGGGTTTCCAAGGGGCACCTGTGGATTTGAACCACTGACCTTCAGGTTAGCAGTCCAGTGCTGATCCTACAGCGCCACACCGTGATGCTCTTAGGAGAACCAAAGGAATTACTGCATGGGAAACTGGCTGGTGTGTGGTACGTCATGAAAATGATGGTCCACTGCTACATCTGCAGTCACTGCCACTGCGTGTCTCGGTGTACTCAGTTGTCAAGTGTGGAGGGTTTCTCCTCCTGGCAAGGCTGAAGTTCAAGGTCCATGACTTCTCCCAAGATGCCCTGGGTCCCCAGTCATGCAAGGTCCCGATGAACAGGAAGTGAGTGACATGAATGCTTCTGAGACAGATGCTCAGCTCAGGGGTCAGGGTTACAAACAAACTCCCACTCCTGAATGACTCACAAGGCTGCTAAGATATTAGCATGAGCCTGATTTCAGAAGGCTTTGAAGACTACAAGCCCTGGCCGTCCCAAGGCAACACTGGCACCCCGGGCATCCTACCCGGGCTGCGAACTGCCTGGTGGATGGGCATGCTCTGTCTGTGTGGCCTCAGGCAGTTACTTCTCTGAGCTTTAGTGACCTCCGCTATGAACTGGGGATAATTCTAATCTCCACCTCCAGGGTTGCTGTGTGGACCAGCTGCAGTAATGCAGAGAAAGGCACGTCCCGAGCCATGGCATGATTTAAATCGTGCTGCATAACCAATCCTGTACAAGTTAGGGAGGTGCCATTCATGTCTCTAAAACACTCAGTTGCAGCCTGTGCTTGAGAATAAAAGGGTATGAGCGCTGCCCTTTCTGACTCCCATGGATGTTGGAGGTAGATGAGACAGGCTAGTGGAGCCCTGGGCAGGCTGCACTGTGCTCAGTGCCGGGAGGGGGAGCTTAGCTTAGTTTTCGCCCACAGAACGGACTATAGATGAGTAACATTCCTCTCACCTTAACAACGGGCAAAGTGAGAAACCAAGAAGGGCAATTTCTGAGTTTCTGGGCACACAGTGAGCATGATGGCTCAAATTCCTCGTGGCTCAACCCTGGTCTGGAGCTTCACCAGAACTCGCCCTTGGACCAGTGGTCGAGGACCTGTGTCCTAGCAGGAGAGAACAAGACTGGGCCACTGGAAGAAGGTACTAAGTAGGAAAGTGCAGTCCCTTCCATTTGAGGGATTTTCCAAAAGTTTGTGGGAAAATCCCATCTTCTTTTCCCAGGAACTTTCAGAAGTGGCATCACATGAAGTGTCTGAGCTGGAAAGCTCAACAGGAACTATCTACAAATTGTAGCAAGAGGGCTCTGAGCCTGGACACTCCACCCCAGCCATCCAAGCACTTATGGGAACCCTATGGACTCAGGAACTCACCTGAGAGCCTTCTTCTATCTCTCCCTTTTCTGTCATTTTACACCTGAGACTCTGAGGTAAGAAGGGACTTGCCCAAAATACCCCAGTCAACGAAGGTCCAATTAAGACTGGAAGTCAGATCTTGACTCCCCAACACCACTGCTCTTCCCTGCTCTAGGGAAGAAGGAAGTGAAGAGCACACTTCTCGTGCTAGAGGATGCGGCCAACCACAGCAGGGCCATCCTTCCTGGACCCAGGCAAACCCCTACCAGTGGAAGAGAAAACTCAGGTGGGCCAAGAACACCAAAAACCTTAAATTACTCAGGGAGGAAAGTATTCCTCTTTTCTACTCTTACTGGTGTAGCACCGTGGTTAATGTACTGGACTGCAACATGGGTTTGAACTGAAAGGTCAGCAAATGAAGCTCACCAGCCACTCATTAGAAACCCTATACTGGTCGCTAAGGGTCGGAACTGGCTCGAAGGCACTTAACCACTAAGATCAGAAGAGAGCGGGAGCGCCATAGGAAAAGCAGTGGACTGTCAACAACAAGGTTGGCAGTTCAAGCCCACCAGTCATTCCATGAGAGAAAGAGGAGGCTTTCTGCCCTTGCAAAGATTTATAAAGCCTCAGAAACCCTACACAGGGTTGCTATGTGTTGGAACTGACTTCATGAAACTTAGCAACAATGCTAACTAACATCAAAAAGAAGCCTTGGTTTGGTGCTAATATTTCTAACACTTGCTAATCTCGGGTAAGAGAGGACAGGCAGTGCTCAGGCAGTAGACCGCCTCGGGAACTTAATCCCCTTGTTTTGTTTCCACTGTTTTTATTATGATGGCGCCCAATACAGATTTTTCATTTACACCAGAGCAGTGGTTTCCTTTACAAATAACTTTAATAAAGTGAGCTGATGAAACCGGTATTTTAAACACTGCTTACTGATCCCCCTTCTTAGTTTTCTCCGTAATACAGGTTATCCTCATGTATGTATAAAATACTGTGGTGTACTGTACAGTTGAAGTTCTGTAACAAAAGGGGGGGAATAGCAATTCTTAACAGTCCATGAATGTGGGACCCTATCCAGAGACGCAGTAATACCAGAGATGGAGGCAAAGATGAGGATATGGAGAGAGGGAGCAGTTGAGGACTCTAGACTCATGGGAAAAGAGGGACTGAATGCTGGCAGCCAGGAGGCAGGCTTGCAGAATGTGCCCTTTGGTTGTTTAAATTATTATATATTCCTAAGTGTTTCTGTGTACATTTCCCCCCCAAAAAAGCTCTGGTAGCGTAGTGGTTACGAATCAGGTTGCGAACCTCAAGGTCAGCAGTTCAAAACTACCAGACATTTAGTGGGAGAAAGACAAGGCTTTCTGCTCCCATAAATATTTACAGCCTCAGAAACCCTATACAGGGTCGCTAATGAGTCGGAACCAACTCCACGGCACATAACAACAACAACAACAAGTGTTTTTGTGTACATTTCCACCCCCAAACAAAGAAAAGCCAGAAGGAATAGAAGCAAATACTGAACAATGATGATGCATGGTGTAATCATTGCAATGAAACAATGTTTGTAAAAACCAATATTCTCTCATGTAAACTATCATTCAATTCACAATCAAAAGTTAAAAATATAGATATTATATATTCCTAAGTGTTTTTACATACATCCTTAAAAAAAACAACAACAGAGGAAATAGTGAGACAATGATATGCTTAGGAGACTTGGTCTCGTAATGGGTCATGGTGTCTACAACTTACTCTCAAATAGTTGAGGTGTGTGTGTTCTTGTGTGGAGGGAGTGTATGGAGAGAGAAATGGGGAAACAGAGAACATAAATGTAGTGAAATATTTATAATTAGGGATTCTGGGTGAAGAGGATTGGGAGTTTTGAAAATATAAAAATTCTGTTTTAAAAATTAAAAAAACAACAACTGTGGTCTGTACCATGCTTTTACATACCATTCAGTGTGGTGAACACATTTTGATCTAAACATCTGTAATTCCACTATCTATACACATCAAGTTGGTGAGCCCATGTACAATGTTGGATTGGACTGTTGTGATCTCTGGGGTTTTCACAAGGTCATTTTCAGAAGTAGACTGCCAGCCCTTTCCTCCTAGTCTGCCTTTGTCTGGAAGCTCTGCTGAAACCTGTTTAGCATTAGAGCCACACAAACACAAACCAACAAAGAACTGACACACGGGTGGCTGCTCTGCATAAGGTGCACTGGGAGGGAATTGAACCAGTGTCTCCTGCATGGAAGGCTAGCTTTCTAACACTGAGCCCCCACTGGCCCCACCTGTATACACCTCACTGAAAACATGCCCAACACACGCTTCAAGCCTTAGTTCTTGGTTTAAGAGCTTTGTGAGAGCTCTGGTACTGACAGAAACATTTTGAGAGCCTGGATCTCTTTCTCTGTACCCTGATGCAAAATCAATACTTCAATATAATTTTAAATGACATTGGCTCCTAATTGTTGTTGCTATTCTTGTTAAGTGCTGTTGAGCCAGTTCAACTCACAGTGACTTTTATAGAGTTTCCGAGTAGCAGCTAGTGTGTCTGAAACACTAACCTTGCAGTTAGCAGTCCAGTACTGATCCTACATCACCACACCAGGATTCCATAATGAAAAACATGACTAGCTGAGGAAGGGTAGTGATGGGGCCAAACATTAGGTTACTAATGGCACAGGTAAGATACAGACACTGCAACAGTCACCATGGGAAGCATAAAGGTGTCACATTCACGTCTGTGAGGCACCGGGCCATACCTTCACGTCCTCCACCTTCATGCGTGTGCCCTCCTTGCCCACAAAGATGTCATCAATGTCCACTAGGATGTAGCGGTCCAGCGGCAGTGAGAGGCGCTTGCCTGTGAGGAAGGCCACAGCGTCGACGAAGACAAGCTTGTGCAGCCAGAAGTTGAGGTTGTTGCCGAACAACACACGCTGGATGCCATCATGCAGGCCCAAGTCCTGGACCACAGTAGCATGCAGTGCGGCGTGCAGGCTGGCGTCCGAGCCCAGGTGTGGGATGGACTCAGATGAACGCGTCTTGGCCAACAGTACCGGCTCGTAGGTGGAGTGGTTTGACTGGAACACAGTCCAGTCCTCACCAGGCAGCACGCCCTTTTCCACTTCACTAGGTCGTGTCACGTAGAGCAGTGGGGACTTGGGGTTGATGCTGCAGTCCTTCAGGCCCAGGTTTGAGTGTAGGAACAGCGGGAAGCCTTTGAGCTGCGCACTCAGTAAGCTGTTCTCATTGGCCTGCAGTGAGGTTGGCGGAGGGGAACAGAGCTGTCAGATCAAGAGCCCCAAGGGACATCAACAATATTCACCGACATGCCTGGTGGGGTTACCATATTCCAGGCCTGGCCTGTGCTCACCTGGCCATGCAAAATCCAGCTCCACCCACTTACAAGAATCTATGAACAGTAATTGTTATCATGACTAATGTGATTGTCACAACTATAAAGGTACAAGTTTTGTAACATAAAGGGAAAGAGTAATCTTACATACAGTCCAGGAACAGAGGACCCTAGGACCATCAAGAGAGAACATCATGAGCGGAATGCGGGATCCTATCCAGAGAAGCAGCAACACCAGAGATGGAGGCAGAGATGGGGACATGGAGAGAGGGAGCGGCTGAGGACTCTAAACTCATGGAAAGAGAAAGACTGTGTGCTGGCGGCCAGGAGGCAGGCTTGCAGAACGTGCCCTTTGTTTGTTTAAATAATATAGATTCCGGAGTGTTTTTGTATACATCTCCCTGCCCCCAAAAACAAACAAACAAAAAAAACACCAGAGGGAAAAGAAGCAAATACTATTGAATGATGATGCATGCAGGGGACTGTAATCATTGCAATGAAATGAAATACAACAGGATGAGTACAAAACTGATGTTCTCCCATGTAAACTATCACTGAGTTCACAATAAAAGATTTAAATTAAAAAAAAAAAAAAATCATCTATGAACAGGTATGATGTACCTGTTACATCATACCTTAAAGCCAGGCAGTAGGTCTCTTGAACTTTGCACATAGAAACACTGTTAATCCTCAGTGTTCCCATGATGGAAACATTCTGTCCCCATTTCACAGATGAAGACACTGAGACACAGAGGTAACTTGCCCGAGATCACTGGAAGAAAACTAACATAGACTGTGCCATCAGACTCACTAGCCCTGGGCAAGTTACATACAACCTTTCTGTGCCTTACTTTCCTCTGCTGTAAAATGTGGCCAAGAATGGCAAATACCTCAATGAGGGAGGGGCAGGGTTAGGAGAATGATCAGCATGCTGGGAGCCGGAACAGAGTCCGGAGCATTATCAACTTTTCATCAACCCTCACATCAGTTTCCGGAGGCAGGCTCCTTGGTTCACAGGTGTGGAAACTGAGGCTTAACAAGAAGCGCTGTCCTGAGTGGATTAATGCATAACCAGGTGGTCTGGCTCTTGTACCTAACCACCAGCTTTGCTGCCTGGGGCTTCCAAACTAACTTTGACCACATACCCTTCCTTCAGGAGAAATCTCACATGGACACTAATGGAGGAGAGCTCAAAGAAGAGGGATCTGCCGGGGGTGGGGGTCGGGGAGGCACACACACACACACTCTTCACACCCTCAATAAATCCCTAGCACCTCCTAAGACATTTGAGAGCCATTGAAACCCACCCTCCCAGAAGTCTCAGCTCCTCATGCCCAGCCTTTCACCACCCAGGGGTGGTCACCACCTGGCACCACCTCCTCTCCAGGGACCTGGAGAAAGTGCCCACAGTCCTCCCTTCTTTCCTTCCCCAGGCTCACTGCCCTGCTCCTTCATGTTGTTGTTGTTGTTGTTATTATGTGCTGTGGAGTCAGTTCCGACTCATAGCGACCCTGTACAGGGTTTCTGAGGCTGTAAATCTTTACAGGAGCAGAAAGCCTCATCTTTCTCCCATGGAACAGCTGGTAGTTTTGAACTGCTGACTTTGAGGTTTGCAGGCCAATTCATAACCACTACGCTACCAGTGCTCCTTCACAGTCTCCCTGAGGTGTCAGAGCCCTCCCTCAGTTGTTTCGGCATATGGTTCAGTGTCCTGGTGTGGCTGTGGGTTAATGGGCTAGACTGCAAAGTCAGTTTGAACCACAAGAAAATCCTATACAAGGTTGTTATGGGTCAGAACTGACTCGAGGGCACTTAACAACAACAACAACAATCCTTGTCCCTGTTCCAGCTCCATTAAGTCTTGTTGGCCTAGCAAACTCATAGACGACAGGTTAGGGGACCAAGTTCAAAGAACAACAAGTGCAAAGGCCCTGAGGTAGGAAAGGGCTCATCACGGTCAAGGAAGAGCAAAAGGCCAGTAGGGTCAGAGCACAGTGACCAGAAGGGCAGGTGGGGAAGATGAGGTAGAAAGGCCAGATGGGGCCAAACCTGCAGGACCCTGAGTCCTGAGGAGGAGTCAGGATATTGTAGTAAATGCAGCGGGAAGTCATCAAAGACTCCATCAAAGGGTTCTGAACAAAGGCGTGACACATTCCAATTTGCATTTTTAAAAGCTCCATCTGGCTGCCATGTGGAGAATGAATGGAGTGGGGCAAACAAGAGTGGACAAAGAGTGGACAAAGGTTGGAGAGGGAGGCAGGATCTTGTATAGAGCTGCCACAGACAGCTGCTCAGGTGGGCATTCATAAGAGCCTTCAACTGAGGGGACAAGTGGGAGCTGATATCTTGGCCAAGCCTAGTGCCACCACGCAGATCTGCATTTGCCCAGAAGGATGCCTTTTACTAATCGCCTCCATGCAGAAGCGCTTTTTGCTAATTCCCACAAAGGCTCTGCAGGGCCCTGGCCTTGTAACCCATGATTAGGACTCTGGGGTTTGATTCCAAATACCACGTGGGTCTGCCAACTTCCCACCCTGTCCCAATTCAGCCTGGGGTGTCAGGGATCAATGCAGAGCTCTATCCCCTTAGCCTAGCTACGCACCACCACCCCTAGGCCCACACTGGCCAAGCATGAGGGCTGCTTGTGCTTCGGGAGCAAAGGTGCCAAGGGCCATTGACATTTCAGGCCCTGCCCATCACCCGCTGTGACCTGGGAGGCCACAGTGGACAGTGGGTGCTAGGGGATCTCATTTCAAAGCCCTGACCCTGAGCTGACCGCCAGGTGCTGGCAGCTCAGCCAGCTGCCCAGCTGGGAGCCATCAAAGAAGGGAGAAAGCCAAGCTGTGGGCTGTCCAGCCCAGCCAGCGATGAAAGGAGCCAGCAGGGGTGGGGTGGTAAGTGGGCCTCAGTTTCACAGAGACTGAGTGCACTGTAGGCCTCATCCCACTTAAAAAGACCTCCGCACAGCCAAGTCGATTCTGACTCATGGTGCTCTCATGTGTTAAAGCACAGAACTGCTCCATAGGGTTTTCTTGGCTATACTCTTTACAGAGGCAGATGGCCAGGCCTTTCTTCCACAGCACTGTTTGAACCACCAATGTTCATGTTAGTCGTTAAGAGCAAAACTGTTTGCAGCACCTGGCCTTGCCCCACAGGAGTGGATATCCCTCCTGTTCCTCAGTCCTGGGGAATCAATCCAGGGACACCTCATACAATCAGTAATCACTATCACTTGTATTGGGTCAGAACCTTTGTCAGGAACTGGGACTAGATGATGAAAACCTGCTCCCCACCCACCACCCCCACAACCTCACAAGGGGCACAAGAGAGACAAAGTACTACCACCATCTGTATTTGCTGAACTTGAAGATGACGAAAGACACTAGCACTAGCTGCTTTTGTTGAGGGTCTGTAGGTACCAGGCACTGTGCTTGGCACTTCCCATCTGTTTTATCTTCAACACAGCCCAATGAGGCAAGTCCTGGGACTGGCCCCATCACAGACGGGGCTGAGTGTATATCCAAGGTCACACTGCTCAGTAAAGACAAAAAATTTGAAGCAGGATCTAGATTTTAAGCCCATGCTCTCATACTGCCCTAGGAATCCAACCACCAGGGGGAACTGGAAAATGAGAGTCACCAGCTCCTGGGAGCCAACAAACCCTCCCAATTTGGCAAGTCCATTACATAGCACCAAAAGCGGTCTTGCAGAAGGAGCCGAAAGATGCAGTACAGCCCCCAGAGGGCGCCAGTGCGAGCAGAAAAAATGGAGAAACCAAAACCTAAGAGGGGTTATACAAAGGCAAGGAAAGAAAGAAGACCTAGAATTGCCACGACCCCCACACTGAGACTTTAAGTTCACCTTCTATACGCAAATAAATGGCACTAGATAGGGTCCAAGCAAAGTGGCACCAATTATGCCAATGTGTCTAGCCCACTGCCTGGGTCCCAAAGGCTAGGACCTGGGAATTCTGTGCGCAGGATGTGGCTTCTGGTACATCATCTCCTGAGTCAGCAGCATTCAAGGCTCGTGGACTCAGCGCTGACTGATTAAGACGATGGTCTCTGGAACCTGGGTGTAAATCCTAGATCTGCTCTTATTAGACATGGGACTACAGGAACATTTCTTAACCTCTCTTTGCCTCCTTTTTCCCCTCTCCTCAACCTGGCCAACACACACCTTCCTCATAAAATGATTATGAGTGTGAATCCACATAACGCATGGAGGGCAAGGTGCAGCTCTGAGAGTCCTCAGTAAAATGCAGCTGTCCCGATGTTTCTTGGGCCTGGAGCTCGGGACCATACTTACTGACATTCATGGCAGGAAAGGGTCCGGAGTCCAGGAGAAAAGGAAAACCAGACAACTGAATATTCTGACTTAATGCCGCTGAAAAGCCATAAACCAGGCCAGCGAACAGTGCGCTGGGAAATATGGTAGCGTAGTGGTTACGAATTGGGCTGCTATCCTCAGGGTCAGCAGTTCGAAACTACCAGCTGTTCTAAGGGAGAAAGATGAGGCTTTCTGCTCCCATAAAGATTTACAGCCTTGGAAACCTATACAGGGTTCGCTATGAGTTGGAACCGACTCTATGGCACATAACAACAACAACATGAGTCAGTCAAGTGGGGCACAAACCTCCCCAGGGGGTTCTACTGCAGGACTCCACAGGACCTCTGGTGTTTTGGTCCTCAGAGCCTCTTCACTACAGAGCATTCTGCTGGGTGAGTTCCTGAAAGTACATACCACAGGGCACCCTTGAGGAGACCAGCCCCCACAACAAGGAGCACGCAGGCGGGCCTAGGAAGGCTTGGGGACATCAAGGAGTGCTGGTGGCTCAATGGCTGCTAACCGGAAGGTTGGTGGTTTGAACTCACCCACCAGATCCATAAGAGAAAGACCTGGTAATTTACTTCCATCAGGATTACAGCCTAGAAAACTCGATGGGGTAGTTCTACTCTTGTCACATGGAGTCACCATGGGTCAGAACTGACTCACAGCACCGAACAAATGGACATTGGCTACTCTGACTCACCACCTACGACTCTTCTCCTGGCTGCTCTTCCATTGGCCACTCAGAGCCCACTCATTTCCACACGGCCCACTCTGTGTCTTCCGTCTGGCAGGCTCTTGGGCCTCAGAGATTCATTCTGTTACTCCCCTTGGGCCACTTTATCAGGCATGACAAAACAGTGTCACCCCCACACCCATTGCCCTCTATGCCCTTTCACTTTGCACACTTATCACCACCTGCCACATCATATGTTTAGTTGCTCACTGTCTGTGGTCCACCCCACTGAAACGTCAGCTCCATGGGAGCAGGGACTTTGTCCACTTCAATCACCCCTCTGATCAAAGCACCTAGTATACATAGGGCCTGAAACATAATAAACACTTAAGAAATAGTCACTGATGAATCTGAGAAACACCTCATAACATGGATAAGCCTGGAGTGCAGGCAATATGCTGAGTAAAATTAGTCAATTCCACACGGACAAAGGCTGTATGAGACCACTGTTGTAAAAACTCACGGAAAGGTTTTCTTGCTAAAAGAAACAGTCTATGATAGGAGGTGGAAGGGAAGGGAAAATTATTCACTGGTTAGCAGGTAGATATGCTAACTTGGGTGGCAGGGAAGGCAATATACAACAAGAGGTTAGCATAGGAAAGAAGGCAGCAGAAGACACAGGGAAGACGAGTTCAACAGCTTAACTAAATACTATTATCTGATGATACATTGAAGGGATTGCAATCATTGTAATCACATGAAGTATATGATTTGTTGAATGTAAAACTGATAATCTACTCTGTAAACCTTTGCTTAATTCATAATAAAAAGTTTTGCTTTTTTTTTAAAAAAAAAAAGAAGTATTAGTTGAAGGAAGAACAAATACCTCCTCCCACACACACACAAAGTCATACTTCAAGTCCCAAAGATCACTTACTTTTGTCTGGCATGGCTCTGACTCAAGTCTCCCTCTCCAAAGGCAGATTCTCCACTGTCTCCTTTCAGCAAGGACCCCAGTCCCAGAAGCTGCTCTTGGTGTCCCACATAACCCAAGGCAGCTCCACACCTGCCTCCTGGGATTTCTTTTTCCTTTTTCTTCCAGTGCAAAATAGTTCTGCATTGAGAGGTACATAAACTCCACACCCCACTACAGCTAAGAAGGAACATGGAATTCAGAGCCCAACCTGGGTTCAAATCTCATTCCCCCCTACTTACGGGCTGCACAGCCTCAATATGACCACTTGAGTTTTGGTCTGTTTATCTGCAAAATGGGAACACACTTCCTCTCTCAGATGACAGTCGTGATAGGTTTAGAGATACCTAATGAAGCAAACTGTCCCCAGGGTCTGCTTTAGGCAAATGCCTATGTGTGTGCCAGACCCTGTACATAGCAAGCAACAACCCCTGCCATGTGCCTCATAGAAGTTAGTACTTATTAAGCACTTATAGTTCAAACTCGCCAGCTGCTAATCTGAAGCCCTACACACAGTTGCTATGAGTTGGAATCTACTCAATAGCACTTACCAACAACAACAAGGTGCCAGGCACTGTGTGCTCCCAACGCTTTGCATATATACTCACTCATGTAGCCTACAGTGCAAGTACTACAATTACACCCATTTTACAGATGAACAAACTCAGGCACCCAGCTAGCAATTGTGGAGATGCAATTAAAACTGATGAGGGGCCCTGCTCCCTGTGTACCTTGAAGAAGCCGATGATGCCCACGCCATAGGCCACACAGTACTTGTCGAGCAGCTCCCGGTTCCAGGCATCCAGGTTGACATACTTGAGGATATTCTCGTAGATGATGAGAGCAAAGCGGCCTCGGCCCTTGTCCGTGAGCGTGGGCATGTCACCTTTCCCCGGTGCAATTTCTGTGCGGTACTTGAAGCGGCTGGACTCCAGAATGGCAACCACCTCCTGGCCCAGCTGCGAGTAGAGGCTCTCCACAAACACCAGCACCAATGGGTCCGTGCGGGAAGGGGTGGCCGCCTGCACAGGCTTGAGCGGCAGCAGACGGCTGGGTGCCACAGGTGGTGGGTCCCCACAGTCAGGCTCAGGGGCATCTGCTGAGGGCTCCAGGCCCCGCTTCCAGCCATACAGGTAGTAGGCTGAGACAAAAACGCTTAACAAGCAGAAGACGAACAGCAGGAAAAATACGGCCTGGGGGGACACGTGCCGACACAGTCTCCGGAGGCGCGCCAGGGTGGGCATCCTGGCCCACAACCTCGGTTGCCAGAGGCCCAGCCTGCCCTGGCCACCCCAAGGCCACACGCAGGAGACACAAGAGTCCACCAACCAACAAATTCACAGAGACTTAGGAATCAAGGCCCTCGGCGGGCAATGGGCGTGGCGGGTCGGGCCCGGACCTTCCCCCCAGCCAGGGGCGCAGTCCACAGGCTGGTTGCGCTCCTTCCTTCCTCCGCACCCCTTTATGTCACCATGGCAAACCCCCGAGTGGTCCAGTGCTGAGTGGAAGTGCCCCAGGGCGTCAAGGCCTCCTGGGAGGGCTGGGCAGCAGGCTGAAGGGCACTTGGCTGGTCCGGGGCTGCCGCATGCTGCTCTCTCAATGGGGACCACGGGGCTGAGGCTGTGGGGGAAAACACGAGAGTCAGAGGATGCAGGCATGGACTTGGGTCAGCTGACTGAGGGTGGGCAACACCTGACTTCTACAGGCCCGAGTTCAAGTACTGTTGCTCAGTCTGCTGGTGGCACGATTTGAGGCAAGCTTCTGAATCTCTCCAAGCCTCAGTTTCCCCATGGCAAATGGGGCTGACAGTAGTATTCACATCACAAGGGGCTGAGGGATTAAATCCAACAATGTGTATAAATCAATTAAAACTGTATCTAGCTTCCAAGACTGTAAATCTTTGCAGGAACTGCCTCCGATTGGCTGGGGGGTTTGAACCGCTGACCTTGCAGTTAATAGCCCAACATCTAACCCACAGTAGCACCAGGACCCCATAAATGGTAGCAGTTATCTATTATTATTACCATTACCAGAGTCTAAGCTGAAGCCAAGAGAAATCTAGAAGCAAGAAAGACAAAGCGAGACAATAAACATTTACAAGCCCTGGGAGCTGGAGGTGGGATTGTATCACAACCAAACACCATGTCTTCACTTGCCCGCAGCGCTTTCCCACCCATTTAACCCTCTCAATGGACCCAGCAGCCCCAAGGGACGGTCAGGAAGGCAGGATTCATACCCAGGGCTGTGTCAAGTCAGCACCTTGGCTGTATGGCAAGGCATACACACTACCTCTCAAACATGAGTGACCCTATCACCCCTGCAGCATAGAGCTGTGACCAAGGGTTAACTGAACAAACCTGTCTGAAGCGCTTGGCCTGAACAACAATCAAGAAACAGCAGCTGTTAGTATTTGTCCCTAATACACCCAGGCATCCTTCATCCTGTGGTACATATCCACAGGTACACCCAGCACAGAGTAGTGGGTGATCAAACCCAAGGTAGCAATGGGAAGCATCCCCCTTGCTGAGAACTTCTGTCCACCCATGGAGGCCAGACCTCTGTATTCCTGAGGAGAGCCCTCCCACCCCACCCCACCCCGTCTCAGTGGAAAGATTTAAGGAAGAACCCCTCGTACACCCATACACACTGTACAAAAGCCCCAGTGATCTTACTTCAAAGAGCTCCCCCATATTCACAGCTCTCCAGTCTCCCTTCAACATGCCTTCACTACCATCAAGTCAATTCCAACTCATAACAACCCCAGACAGCATTTCTGAGACTAAACCTTTATGGGAACAGACAGCCTCATCTTTCTCCCACAGATCGGCTAGTGGGCTTGAACTGCTGAACCTCATGGTTCACACCGCCCACAGGAAGTGAAATTTTTAAGCAATTCAAGAAGCAACTTTCTATCCATCCCAACTGTTGAAAGCTATAAAAGCGCCCAGGGCCCCAAGACGGAGGTGAGAGTCTGGGCTGGTGAAGTTGGGGGTGTATGTAACTTGGGGTTGAAGATATGTGAAGTCCCACCCAGCCCCAAGAATGCATGGGTAGTGTGCTCAGGTGGGGTGCATCGGACCAGAGCCCCAGCAATCACACTTCCAGGAATTTATCCCAGAGGTAGTAACTGCAGAAGCAGGTAAAGGTTTCCACATATATCCCAATGCTGTCTATAACAACAAACGTCCACAATAGGGAACTGTCTCCAGAAAGGATGATACAGCAGTGATGGAATCCTAGGCAACCATTTAAGCTATGTTCAAGAAAGACATTTACTGACATTGAAACAAAAATGCCATTGTTGCTGTTGTTAAGTGCTGCGGAGTAGTCCACCCTGCATGGTGTTTCTAAATCTGTAAATCTCCGTGGAAGCAAAAAGCCTCATCTTTCTGCGAGGAGCGGCTGGTGGGCTTGAACTGTTGACCTTGTAGTTTGCAGTCCAGTACTTACCCTGGTGTGATGCCATAGGTTAAGTACTGCACTGCTAATCAAATGGTTAGCTGTTCAAACTCACCAGCTGCTCCTTGGAAACTCTGTACTCACAGGATTGCTATGAGTCGGAACCGACTCGATGGCACTCAACAACACAACAACTTATCCTACAAAGCCACTGTGCTCCCTACAGCTGCCATATGTATTTTTTAATGGAAAAAGTTTATAAGGTAATATAAAAAAATTTTTTTAAGGCTTTTTATTTATTTTTTTGAATGCATTCATTGGGCAAAACCAGGTGCAAGAATCCAAAAGATTTTAACAGGAATTACCTCTCAGTCGTTTTTAGTTTTCCTTTTGTTTTTATTCTCTGTTCCCTGTATTGTCTAAAATAATCATTTATTATTTTTGTGCGAAAAAAATGCAGGTTTTATAAAGATGTGCTCAGAAATGAGAGGCACAGAGGCAGGGGTGTACCATGAGGAGAGGGGTGACCAGGAAGCTGAGACACAGGGTCCTGGTCCTAGCTCTAACTGGCATGCTGTGTGACCCTGAGTACACTCTGCCCCTCTCTGGGCCTCCGACCTTTAAAAAGGGATTGGGCCCGATGCTCTCTGGGGCTGGTCCATCGTGGATATTTCACAATTTGGTTCCTCCTCTGTGCCAGCACCTTGGTCAACTAGGGGCAGCCAGAGTGACGAGGGTGACAGTAGGTGAGGGAAGAGTGTTTGTAAGGACTGAAGGCCACTGAACCTCTTTGAGTGGGAGGTAGGGAGCTGGGAAAGGCTTTTTGGAGGAGGTGGTACCTCTTCTGAGTGACCAGAAGAAAAGAGAGGGCTGGCCAGGAGCAGGAACAGGAAACAGCATCTGGCACAGCTTAGAGATAGGGAGGACATGAAGCTTTCTGGGGACTCCCTGAAATTCCATCTGAGCACAGGGCAAGACGCAGATAAGTTTCCTGGCTGGAGCCAGGGAGGCTGGGTGACGAGTCCTGTTTACAGCCAGGGTGAATCCGAGTCCATTTTTCCACTGATAAAGTACGGCCCTCTGCCCTGTAGCCACACCTGAGCCCCACCTCTTGGTTCGGGGCCAGGACAGGAGCACTGTGGTGAAGAGGTAGGGAGGCCTACTCCAGCCACCCAACCCTACAGAAAGGAGATAAGACCTGGGGAGCAGCAACCAGTCTGAGCGCTGTGGTCTCTATGGCATTAACAACTCAGCACAATGTAGCGTAGTGGTTAGGAATCGGGCTGCGAACCACAAGGTCAGCAGTTCGAAACTACCAGCTGTTCCGTGGGAGAAAGATGAGGCTTTCTGCTCCCGTAAAGATTTACAGCCTCGGAGACCATGTACAGGGTCGCTATGAGTTGGAACCGACTCCACGGCACACAGCCACCAGCACCACCACAGCACAATGTGAGGCAGCCAGTAGAGACTCCCAGGCACCTGGGGGTCACAGACTCCTATGGGAATCTGGCAATCTTTTTCCTCAAGAAAATATGTACAAATGCTGGGAAATGTCATAACAACTCAAGGAGTCAAGCCCTGACCCCCACACCCTTACCAAATGTATCCAAGGGCCTAAAGCTCATGTATACTACAGCCAGATGACCTGGGTTCAAACCCAAGCTCTACCACTTAGCAGTTGCGTAATCTCTGGCAAATTATTTAACTTCTCTGTGCCCTAAACATCCCAATCTGTCAGACAGGAAAATCTTAGCATACTTTAAAAGGTTATGAAAATAAATGAGTTGATACAGAACCGTTCAAAGCACACGAAACAATGAGAGATGAACTAAGTGTGGCCTGCTAAAATCAGGCACTAACCAGTTGCCATATGTCAGCCTGGACTCATGGCAATCCCATGTGTGTCAGAGTAGAACTGTGCTCCACAGGGTTTCCAGTGGCTGCATTTTCAAAAGGAGATCACTAGTTTTTGCCCTGAGGAACCTCTAGGTGACTCTGAACTGCCAACCATGCAGTTCAAGCAATTAGAAGCTGCATGCTTAACCTGCTGAGCCACTCAGGGACTCCATCATGAATGACTGGAGCTTATTTAACAGACAGCAGTTACTCCTGATCACAACTTAGTTTACCAGGCATTTTTGAGCTCCTCTCTCTCACTCAACTCTCTCAACAGTTCTAAGGGAGATCACCCATTTAACAAGTGGAGAGCAAGGAAAGAGAGGGAGGCACCCTACTCTTTATATGGTAAGACTGGGGTACAATGCTACCAACCTACTCTCCTCTTGCCACACACGTGGAACCAACTCTCATTTCCTGTGGTGCTGGGAGTTCATGCACTGGACTACAAAGTCAGTTTGGATCACAAGGTTGGGGGTTCAAGCTCAGCAGCTGCTCCTCAGAAATACTATACAGGGTGGTTATGGGTCGGAACCAACTTGACTGCACTTAACAACAACAACACTCTCACGACACACCTGGAAAGACCTCCCATCTCCTAAAGCCTGTCTTTCCAGGAAGCACGATTTAATAGGCAGGGTCAGATGTTAAAGTCCGGGAGGCTGGTGAGAAGACCAACCCAGTTACTATTACTGAACATTCTTTCTGGTCAAAGATTCTATAAAAGAATCCTGACCAAAAGGGGAAAAATACAGAACAGAATTTCAGAATCGCAGAGAATCCAGACTTTCTGGAGCCATGGAAGTTGGATGAACTACCAAAACTATTTCCCCTAAAATTATCTTTAAACCTTAAACCAGAAATGTTCCCTGAAGCCTTTTTAAGCCCAAACAACAATTTAGCTTAAGTAGCAAAAAATGTCTACTTTGAGCTTTAGGCTCTTTTACTATCTATCTGTATGGGACCAAATTGACAACAGCAACTGGAAAGAATGGTTACATTAGAGGGCAGGGACGTTATGTTAATGGTGGAGGAACAACTCAGGATATAAAGGTGAGAATGGTTACACAGAAGAATGTATTCCCTGTCATTGAACTGTACATGTAGAAACTTGAATTGGTGTCTGCTTTGCTGTGTACGAGGGGGCTTCAAAAAGTTCACGGAAAAATTCCATTATCTTTTCATTCCATTTGTCCACAAACTTTTCTCAAGCCCCTTCAAATACTCTCAACAGGAAAATAATTGAAAAAGACAACCACCCAAACCGGAGAGGGGATTAAAGGGAAAAGGGAGAATGGGTCAAGCAATCCCTGCCCCCCAGAAGAGGATAGTACCCTCAGGACATGAGTGGGGGAGAGCAGTTGCTTTGTAAACAAAGTACTGACCACCCAACTTGTTGGCAAAGGGCCCCCAGCACTGTCCCACTGCAACCAGACCCTCCTCCCATCTGCATGCCAGAGCCCCAGTGGCTGTGGCTCAGGGGCAGAGAACTGGGGGGCTTTTAATCCTCCTGGAACTACCACACTTCCAAGGATAACTCCAAGGATAGTTGGGGGCTGAGACACTAAAGCCCTGGACCACCCAAGCTCTCCTACTCCTGAGCCTGTCTGGACTTCCCACATCACCAGCCCTGTGCCTAAACTGTGGCCTCACCCAGACAGTCACCAATCCTGGAAGCCTTTGCTAATGCAGTTCCCATTGCCTGGAATGCCTCCTCCACCCCGTGAGACACTTACTCATCCTTCAAGACCCCAGTGTAATGTCTTCACTTCACTGAAGTCATCTCTAGGCACCACCCGTGTCCCCTGCCCCACAGCCCATTCCTCAGGCTCCCATGGTGGGGGCGCCTGAAAACAAGGACCTCCTGGGCCAGAACCCAAGGCACATGTGTGTTCTTTGACTTGCAGTTTTCACAACTTTTTTTTTTAATTTGGGGCTAGTTATCAAGATTTCTAGCCCCAAATTAAACAAACAAACAAACAAAAAGTTGTGAAAACTTTGCAAGCCAAAGAACATGGCTAGTTATCCAGATTTCTCAGAGTCCTGGTGTGGTGCTGTGGGTTAATGCGCCAGACTATAAAGCCATTGAACTGCAAGGTTGGTGGTTCAAGCTCACCAGCTACTCCTAGGAAACCCTATACAGGGTCGCTATGGGTCGGAATCGACTCCACGGCACTTAACAACAACAACATCAAGATTTCTAAGTCAGGAGAGTTCACATAAAAGTCAGAGCTTCTAAGTTCTATTTTGTTGTTAGGTGCCGTCGAGTCGGTCCTGACTCATAGTTCTCTTTAAAAGGGCCATATTCTGGTCACAATTGGTGGAGGTTCCTGCAGTGACCCACATCAAATGAGGACTCTGTCTCTATGGTCACATATCCAATCTTTTCACAGAACTCCCTGCCCAGCCCCCAGTACAAGGATGCAGTTTGAACAGAGAAAACCCTGGGTGCTATACACAACTCAGCCTCCTGTAGCCTGCAGACCTACAGGGCAAGGCCTCGGCTTACTGACCTGGCACACAGTAGGCTGGCAACTACCAATTCCCCTCTTATCCCTCCCCACATGATCTCCTCAAGGGAAGGGACCAAATATTTATTAAATATTCAGGATACGAATGAATGAATAAACAGTTGATATGAGGACGCTTCAAAAAGTTCATGGAAAAATGGAATGAATAGATGGTGGAATACTTTCATGAACTTTTTGAAGCCCCCTTGCATTATCTCCAATTAATAGTCTCAGACGTCACTGTGGAATGATTTGCCACAGTCACCTAAGGAGAGCTCATCATGGCTCAAAGGAGCCCTAGTGGTACCATGGGTTAGGTGTTGGGCTGCTAATCCAACAAGGGTAGCAGTTCAGACTCACCTGCTGCGCTGTGGGAAAACGATGATGCTGTCTGCTCCCATAAAGATCTACAGTCTCGGAAACCCTATTTAGGGAGTCAGAATCAACTCCATGGTGGTAGTGGTGGTGGTGGTGGTGGTGGAGTGCCAATGAGTTGGTTCTGACTCACAGTGACCCTACATAGGGTGTCCGAGGAGCAGCTGGTGAGCTTGCACCTCCAACCTTGCAGTTCAAACCAACCCTGCAGTCCAGAGCATTAACCTGCAGCAGCAGCACACCAGGACTCCCAACTCCATGGTTGTTGTCATTGTTGTTGTTGAGTGCTGTCAATCACTTCCAACTCATAGCAACTCTGTATAGTTTCCAAGGAAATGGCAGGTGACCCTGAACCAATGACCTTGCAGTTCAAACTGACCTTGCAGTCCAGTACGTTAACCCACAGCACTACACCAGGACTCCATGGTAATGGGTTTTTAATCTTAACTTCAACACTAGTTTCCTTCTTTATTTCAATTTTGGTATTTCACCCTTCCATGATACCCAGGAGTTTTTACAATAAACATAATGCCACCACAATTATAACTATCAACACTGTTACTATCATCGTTATCATGTATTCAGTATTTCCTATGAGTCTGGTTAAGCATTTGCACATGCATCATCTCATTCAGTCTTTACAACCAATTCTGTCATTGTCCACATTTACAGGTGAGAAAAAATGAGACTCAGAGAGGTTAAGTCACTTGCCCCAAATCACACAGCAAGTCAGTGGCAGAGCTGAAAAACGAACCCAGACCCCACGAGCAGGAGACAGCTCCAGAGCCTGCAAGGGAACCATGGCTTGGATTGGTGAAGGAAAGGGGTGCTTGTGGGGACCTCTGCCACTGGGGCTTTAGCACTCTGTCAGGTTCCCACCGTGCTCTCCCAGTCTGAGCCTCAGCTTTCGCTGCCAAGGTGCTGAGGATAATGAATGAGATGCTCTGGTTGCTATGGAGATGCCATGGCAACGCAGCACTTTCGGGAAATATCACGGTAACCGTGGTCACTGCTCTGGAGTTGAAAGTCACTCTCTATCCCACCCCCACCTGAAAATGCTTTGCTTGTCTCCATGGAAGCAAGGGGACAGAGGTACAAGGGCCTTCTTAGAGAGCAAGCTGTCTAGAGACTGGGGCTAGGGGATGGCTCTAATGGATGGGTGGGTTCCACGAATGAGAGCTAGAGCTCCTTGAGGGCAGGCAGAGACTGAGCTCTTGCCTCCCATGGTGATATGCACCCAGTGAGCTCTGAGACCCTACTATGCACCAGCTGCCTCCCAACAGGGGTTGTAGGCATCCTTTCATTTCACCTTAACAGCCTGAGGCGGTAGTATAGTGGCAGCTAGCTAGCAAAGCAGTCCAGAGCAGAATAGAGTTATCTGCCTGGGCTGGAATCTTGGCTCCATTATCTAGTATCCTTGTGACCTTTGACTGAGGATGCCTCTCACCCTCTCTGAGCCTCAGTTTTCCCAACTGTAAAATAGGGTTTGTTGTTGTTGTAAAGTGCCACTGAGTCGGTGCCAACCCATAGCGACCCTGTATAAGGTTTCCAAGGAGCAGCTGGTGAGCTTGAACTGCCAACCTTGCAGTTCAAATGGCTTTGCGGTCTGGCGCATTAACCCACAGAGCCACACCAGGCTACTTATTTATCTAGCAGGGCTGCTGCCAAGACCAAGGGAGATGATGTGTGGAAGATGATAATGTACACTAAACATTACCCATTTAACAGAGGTAGAAACTGAGGCTCAAGAAGGAATTGGTCCCAAACCACATACCCAATCAGTAACATACCCAGAGAGAGAGAGGAAAGGAGATCAAGATGTAGATCGAGACGAAAAGAAACAGCCTGGGCTCCAGGGAGGAGTGAAAGGTTTAGGATCCCACTGGGAGATGGGGACACATCTCCATTCCCTCATCCTGTACTTACTGAGCACCCACTAGATGCCAGGCATGGTGCTCCTTGTTGTGTGTCAGTTCCAATTCCTAGAGACACTGCATAGGTTTTCCAAGGAGCGAACTGGTAGGTTTGAGCCACCGTCTTTGTGGTTAGCAGTTCAGTGCTTATCCTACAGTGCCACATCAGGACTCTAGGCATGGTGGGTGTTAGGCACTAAGAATGCAGTGGTAACCAAGACCTTTGGGCTCTGCAGTTTATATATATCTCTGCAGTTTATATCTCTGTCACTCACCCAGCCCAGATTTTGTTTGCTGCCTGGGTCACCCCTGACAATGGACACTGTAGACTGCCCCCTAACCCACCCTAACCATCCCCCACTGCACACACAGCCCAGTCACACAAATGTATACACAAACTCACAGAGAACCAAGAACGAGGGGAACTGAGTAGGGGTCAGGGAAGTGAATGGTCACCTGGCTGGGCAAGGGCTGCAGGCCCAGGCACTGGTCTGATAGTCCTTCATGTACACAGGGCCACTCCTCACAGCTGACCTAGCCCCTCCCAGTCTGTCACACCCCCCAGCACAGTCACACCACCACCCACTACCCAGCCACACCCCACAACCACCCAGTTCCACCAGTCAGCCTGCCACAGCCTGCCCCACCCACCATGAACAGAGCAGCAACGAAACCCTCCACATTTGCTTCCCAGCTGTGCAGGAGTTTCTCCAGTGCAATTATACCCCTGGGAGGCCGAAGCCAGAAGCAAATCCCTTCCCCTGCTGGAATCCGCTGCATGCCCCACCCCCCTCTCAGCAGGGCCCCTGCAGTACTGCTTGGCCAAGGGCCAAGCTGTTGCCTGTCAGTCACACCCAAGTCCAGTGTGGACACCACCAGAGTTCTGGTTTGGAGTCCAGTCAGCAGGCAGGGAAGGACACTGAGGCCTAGCGAGAGAAAAGGACCAGTCGGGGCCACCCTGGGCAGGTCTGCTCCACTCCTACCTGCCTTGGTCCATATTATGCTCTTGAAAGAGATTCCTGCATTCCACACACACACACCCTTATTTTCTCATCCATCCAAGGCCTGCCTCAGTCTGGGGATCTGACTCTACACTACAACACACAATGCTGACTCTTAAATTGCTCTTGCAACTACTCCCTGCCCTCCTACCTTCACTGAGAGCTCTCCAAGGCAGAAGTGTTTCATCCTTCTGCTGCTCATCTCATAGCCCAGAGTAGCACCCATGGTAGGTGCTCATAAACCACCTGTCTTTCCCACTATCCTCTCCTTTCTGAAAGTGCTCTGAGGAATCTCCAAGCTAAATGCAGTCAAGATTTTAACTTCCACTTATGCCTGTTGTTGTTGTTGTTGTTAAGTACCATGGAGTTGGTTCCGACCCATTTGTTATTAGGTGCCATCGGTACTGACCGACTCATAGTGACCTTATGCACAGCAGAATGAAACACTGCCCGAGCCTAGTGACCCTGTATATGGGTTTCCAAGGAGGGTCTGGTGAGCTTGAACCACTAACCTTATAGTTCAAACCGACCTTGCGGCTGAGTGCTTATCCTACAGTGCCACACCAGGACTCATTTTATAGATGAGGATACTGAGGCCCAGAGAGGGCATGTGACTGGCCCCAGTCCCCAGAGCTAAGGAGTAGAGACGGGACTCGCAGGACAGTGCCCGCCAAGTGAAGCTGGACGCTTCTTCCTGAGTTTCCCAGGCTCCTTGGTGTTTACCCACAACAGTTATCTTGTGCCAGGGGCCCCAAACATCCCATTTTCTGCTCTCTTTGAGTAGTTTTCATTCTGTTTTGGTTTGCATCCCATTTTCTGTGTGTAAGCAGCTTCTAATGATCCTTCTTGGAAGCAGATCCATAAATCACCCATCAATCAGCAAGCAAGCAAAGCAGAAAGCACTGGTTCACATCCCAGTTCTTAACTTAGGAATTTGTTCTAGGAGCCCTGGCAGGGAAAACCTCAGTAACTTAGACCCCACTTGTTGGGAATTTGTCCCTATTTCAGTAGACTCTAAGTCGAGTGTTTACCTTCGTACCAGTTCTAAAGTAAGGGTTTACTGAGCAAACAAGCAAGGCAGCATGGGGCAGAGGGGCAGTGTGGAGAACAGCCGAGGTCAGGACAAGCTGCCCTCCAACCCCACAGAAGCACTGAGTGCAGACCACTGAATGGAGGACTGTCCCAAACATGAGAACTTACTTGTCCAGAAACCTTCCCAAAACAGGGCTCCCTTGCTGTCCCTTCCCCGAATCTGCCTACAACAGTCAAAGCTGTCTACTTATCTGAGACTCAGTGATAATAGGCACTCGAAAGGGACATAACAACACAGTCTTATAAATATCCTCTCTGCTCATTCACCATGGCTGCGCAGAGAGTTGTCCCTATTCACATCGTCCAGTCCTCATGACCATCCTGAGAGGTGGTGGATTTGCTATGGGTACTTCACAGATGAGAACATAGAGGCTCAGAAAGAATAAGTAACCCCTATACAATTGCTAAGGAGCTCTGGTAGCGTAGTGGTTATGAATTGGGCTGTGAACCACAAGGTCAGCAGTTTGAAACTACCAGCTGTTTCGCGGGAGAAAGATGAGGCTTTCTGCTCCCGTAAAGATTTACATCCTCGGAAACCCTGTACAGGGTCACTATGAGTCGGAACCGACTCCACGGCACATAACAACAACAACATACAATTGCTGGGCCCAGCATTCCTCTCCAGTCCATGGCCAACTCTGTGGCCCAAAGCACAGCTGGGAGAGCTGCTTCCTGCAAGGGACTGGCCCCAGGGCTGCCCCAGGCCTGCCAAGAAGCCTTGTGAATGCAGGCTGACCCAGCTTCTCCAGCTTCTCCTGGGAAAGTGGCACAGTGGGGCACCGCAGTTCCCCCAGAAAGACAGGACCTCAGTCAGAGGGTTCTCACCTTCCTCCTTGTAAGACAGCAGGCTACCTCCACACCCTCAGGAAAAGGAGAGAGAGAGGCAGGTCCAGGAAAGCTCACCCACGGGGACAGTGTGAGGGAGAGTTACTGGCGGGCCTCACAGACTTGCTGTGTGCCAGACTGTATGCCATCCACTCTCAATCATTACCTCATTTACTCCCAGTCAGCGGGAAACAACAGTGTTGTGCCCTGAGCCTCTCCCCTGCAGAGGAGCCGGGAACCTGATGCCGGAAAGCTGGGCATCACAGCCCCGACGCTCCCCCATGCCCACTCCTCGAACCAGATGTCTGGAAGAGCTTAAGAGGAGCATGTATGCTCAGAGGCCTACATTCATGGATGCAGAAGCCAATATCCATGGGGGCCTGGAGACCACATCAGCACCCGCTCCTCTCCAGGTTCCCAAGTTAGTCAGGACTCTGCAGCCCATACGGCACAAGGTGAAGGGTGCTAACAGGACACAAGGAGATGAAGACCAGAGCTCAGAGCCTGTCCCAGCATCTCCACTCACTCCCTGTGGGCCTCTAAGAAAGTCCCTGCCCTTCTCTGAACCTGTGTCCTCCCCTGTATAATGAGGGGTCTTTGGGACCTTTCAGAGCTTCTGGGGATTGCAGAAACCTTTGAGAATCTAATCAGAGCTGACATGTACTCTCTCCCCACACTTATGCGATAGTCAATACAAACTCAATAAGTTTGTGACCTCCCAGCACCAAAAGCCGAGTGACGAAATCAAAAACACTCTCTAAGGGTCCCTCTCATTTTCATAGCCTAGAGAAGACCTGAGCCAAGAATGCAGCATCTGAGCATCCATTCCCGCTTCCCCCAGAGCCCAAAGGTAAATCTTTTAACTTTCAGACCTGTTGGCTGCTCATGGATCTGGCCTAGCTGTGAGGAGAAGCCCCAACAGAAACTGCACCTTCCTTCTCCCCCTCTCCCTCCCCTTGTCCTCCTCCATTAGGGATGTGCCAGGTCAGCCTTGGGTCATCTTCCTGGAGTGGCCTCAGAACTAGGACACCTGAGAAACCTGCTTCTTTCGGATCCTGAATGTAGGCAGGACCCCAGCACCAGGCCCGTCCATGCCAGTCCTGTTCCAAGCCATTCATGTGTGTGTTTGCATGTACACACTCTATGCATACACACACACATCCCAGCAGACACATTCCCAGGGGGAAGCCTAGCGGGGGGAAGGGGCTGGGGACAGAGTTGAAGGGTACAGGGAGGCCAGGTCAGACTGGGGCAGCGGGGAGACGACAGGACCCACCAGAGCTCCAGGCAGAAGGCGCTTGGCTCCTCTTCACTCAGGCCGTCTCTTCTTAGCGCGACTGCACCTAATCCCAGAGCCAGGACAAATGGCATTACTGTTGGCTCAGTCCCCTCCCCTGGAGGGAGGGAAGCAGGAAGGAAAGGCAGGAGGGAGGTGGACCTAGGGCACCCTAAGCCTCCAACCACATTACCACCCTTGCCACACCTCTCTCCAGGAGCCACCAGCCTCTGCCTCCTTGATCTTAGGAAGGGGATGCCCTCGCTGGGTGTTGCCCTCCCCTAAGGATCCCCCTGCTGGCAGGGCCCCCGTCTAGAAGTGCTCTCCCTGGTAGAGGAGAAAGCACGTCCCCCATCCACATGTTGATGGGCCCTCCTGTCTTTCTCAGAAAGGCGGCAGCCAGGAGTGAAAGAAGCCCTTGCTAGCAGCAAAAATACCAGATCTGGTCCCAGCATAGCCTGGTTTTCTATGTCCCTAGGTGACCTTCCCTGCCCTAGGCCTCAGTTTCCCCACCTGTCTTGAGGAAAAGGAAGACTGACAACCCATATCATACCAGGGGCAGTTGGTGGCCTAAGCATAAATGAAATTAACTTTAGCCACGGCCCCGCCCCAGCTCAACTGCCTTCCCACTGCTCCACCTCCTGCCAAGAAGAAAGGTGACTGACAGAGGTGTGGAAGGGGTTAGAATCTGTGCCAGCATGCTGAAATCCTAGAGCTGAAAGGGATTTATGAAGCCCAGGCCCAGAGAGGAGGAACCACTCAGCCACCATCACAAAGTTGGAAAAGGGCAGGACTCGCCTGGGTCCGGAGTCCCTGAGTAGTGCAAGTGGTTAGTATGAAAGGTTGACTGTTCAAGTCCACACAGAGACACCACAGAAGAAACACCCTGTGAACTATTTCCAAAAAATTAGCCATTGAAAACCCTTTGGTATTGCCTCGAGATAGTCTTTAAGATGTAACCCAAAAATATATGTGCCGTGGAGTCAGTTCTGACTCATAGTGACCCTGTACAGGGTTTCCAAGGCTGTAAATCTTTACGGGAGCAGAAAGCCTCTTTCTTTCTCCTGCGGAACAGCTGGTAGTTTCGAACTGCTGACCTTGTGGTTCGCAGCCCGATTCGTAACCACTACGCTATTATAGCTTAAAAGCAAACAACAGTCTACCTTAACTAGCTAAAAATGTCTATCTTAAGCATCATGCTTTTTAAACAACGATCTCTATGGGATCCAATTGACAACAGCAACTCAAAAGATTCAACAGAACCTTCGGAGCAGTGAGCTGATGTTCACCGGGGAGGAACAACCTGGAAAAGGAGGGTGAAAATGGTTGTACAACTTGAAGAATGTCATCAGTGTCACTAAACTGTCCATATGGAAAACTGCTGAACAAGTAAAGTATGCTTTACTTGTACATAGTCTCGACAACAAGATGAAATTAAAAAGAAAAGAAAACCTTTGGAGCACAGTTCTAGTGTGACACATTGACACATATGGGGTAGCCATGAGACTAAATCAACTTGATACCAACTCGTTGGCCTGAGCTCTTCCCTCAGCAGCAAACACATAATAAACGTACTGTGTGAAACAGTTTTTCATTCTAAGAAGAACACTGACAACTTGCTCCTGACAGTCTCAGCCCACCAGCAGCAGTGTTAACAAAGATGGGGGGATGGGGGTGGGGGCACACTTAGACATGGAGGCATAGAGACCTGGCAGATTTTCCAGGGTTCCTGTGCCATACCATGAAGGTGGCTTAGGATCGTGCCAGTCACAGGGATTAGCAGCCTGGGCCACTCTTAAGAAGTCACTTGAGGCTCTCAGCCAACAGGCCCAGGATGATAATAGGGAAACCAGCCCAGATGAACTCCCCACACAGTGCTCCCAGAAGACACCAAAGTGGCAAGGGGAGGGGGGAGTATTGAGGAAGCTGAGGAGAGAGACTGAAAAACCTCCAGGCCTGGTGGTCAGGTCAGAGGGGAGCCAGGTGGGCTACAGCAATTGAGAGGAGGGGGGAAGCTCTGAGGCATCTGGAGCTGCAGAAGCCCCCTAATCTGCTAGAAACCTAGTGGGTATAACATGGGGCCTGCTGAGACCAAGGCGACCCCATGAGGACCCACATGAAAGTGGTCTCGTTCTGCCAGATGTGCTGGGGCTTGTCACCAAGAAAGGAGCCTGCTGCCAACACGCCTCGGGTGTGAGGGGCTCAACATGCTTACATGGGAGGTGCAGCTGGCTGGGGGAGGGGGCAGGACATGGGGGAGGGAGCCCGGCTTTCTGGAGAACACTGTCGGCTAGACAGTAGAGACACAGAGCAAAACGTGCCAGGTGACCTACTTAATGGGAGCTCCTCTTAAAGAGGCCCAGGGTGACCTCTCAGGTATCCCCAGGCTCCCAGGGCTGGGGAAACCGAGCATAGGGTCAGTCCTAGTTTGGGCCCTAACCCAGGACTGAGCTAGGGTGAAACAAGTGAGACACTGGGACACACAATTTAAGGAGGTGCACTCTCAGATTTGTACAAGTGTAGGGCTAGCATCTGTGAGTGTGCACCTCTTTAAATTGTGTGTACTCAATGCCTGTCTTGCCTCACTCTAGCCCAGCCCTGCAATAACACACCAGCAACCTCAGCTAGCACCTGCCCCTTTATGAGCCTTGCTTTTTTCATCTGTAAAACAGGAATCATGATTCCAAGTGCCCTCCTAACTCTAGGCTAAGTGATTCTCTAGGTAATCCTTTTAGCAGCCCAATCCCAGAAAAGGGCACAATCACCCCAGTTCCCCGCCACCAGTAAGTTCATAAATCACTGTGCTCCAAGCTGAAGCACATAACACATGCTGTGATTCTACAGAATGACAGAGCCCTTTGCCAAAACTTGACCTTCATCTCACTAAAGCCTCATTTTACAAAGGTGGAAACGAAGTGAAGCAACTGGCACACGTTCCCAGCTGGGAAGTATTTAAACTGAAGTTTGAACCAGTGTCTGTCTGACCCTGAATCCCCACATTCCATGACATCAGAATGGATAACCCCAATCCCACTGGGGTTGTTTGGGAGATGCTGCCGGATCTTTACACCTCCTACATTTTTTATTTTCAAGTATGTCATGCTGAGGCTAATGTTAAAGGCTGGCTTCTGGCTGGTCGGGTGCAGGCAGACAGGGGTGAGGGAAGTCCGTGTGGGTGTTTGAGCGTTGCACACATGAACCAGCCTTCACTTAAGCCAGTTGTTCACTGCTGTGGTTACCACATCCTCGGCACCATCAACATACCACAGCCACCACCTGACCATTTTTAAAGCATTACATAGAGTCAAAGCTTTTTCACAGACATTTCTTTGTGTGTCATATGTCAACTTTATGAGAACAGAGCAAGGATTTCTTGCCCCTTTCTCAAATTAGGAAAGTAGGGTTCCCAGAGGACAACTGACTCCCCCAAAGAGCACAGTGAGTCTGTGCTTGAGAGTAAACTTGAAGCCCAGGTCTTCTGCCTCCCTGCCCAGGACTTTGTCTTTTCTCCTCCAGGCCCTAGACTTTTTCCATCCACCACACATTTACGGGCCTTTTTCATAACAATGACCATTTTTGAGAACTCACTGTATACCAGCTACTGCATCCCAGAACCTCATGTATTATCTCGTGTAATCACCATAACATCCCCGTAAATTAAGTATTGCCATACGGAGCTCTGGTAGCATAGTGGTTATGAATCGGGCTGCGAACCGCAAGGTCAGCAGTTTGAAACTACCAGCTGCTCCACAGTAGAAAGAAGAGGCGTTCTGCTCCCGTAAAGATTTACAGCTTTGGAAACTCTGCTATGAGTCAGAACCGATTCCACAGCACAGAACCACCACCACCAATTGGTGCTTACAGGAGCCCTTGTAACATAGTGGTTACAAATCAGATTGCTAACTAACGTCCAGGTCAACAGTTCGAAACTACCAGTTGTTACGCGGGACAAAGACAAGGCTTTCTACGCCTGTAAAGATTTACAGTCTCAGAAACTCTATGTAAGGTCACTGTGAATCGGAACCAACTCCCCGGGCACACCACCACCAATTGGTGCTTAAAGGAGCCCTGGTGGCATAGTGGTTACAAGTCGGGCTACTAACCTCAAGGTCAGCAGTTCAAAACTACCAGATGCTACGCGGGACAAAGATTAGACTCCCATAAAGATTTATAGCCTCAGAAACCATAATGGAGGGTCACTATGAGTCAGAACCACTCCACGGCCCACTATCACCAACTGGTGGCATAGGGGATTATGTGAGGTGCTGCTAAAGACAAGGTCAGCAGTTTGAAACTACTAGTCACTCTGCGGATGAAAGAGGCAGCTTTCTGCTCCCACGAAAGTTTAGCTTCTGAAACCATACACAGGGTCACTGTGAGTTGGAACTGACTCAATGGCATTTAACAACAACTGATGGTTAAGGAGCCCTGGTGGTGTTGTGGGCTAGGCGCTAGGCTGCTAACTTAAAGATCACCAGCAGTTCAAACCCACCAGCTGCTCCATGCAAGAAAGAGAAGGCAATCTGTTTCCATAAAGATCACAGTCACAGAAACTATACGGAAAAGTTCTTCTATTCTATCCTACAAGGTTCTATGAGTTAGAATCGATTTGATGGCAGTGGGTTGTTTGGTGGGGGTTTGTTTCTCCTTGTAATCAGTGGTTAGAAGTCCTTGGATGGTACAAAACAGTTAATACACTTAGCTGCAAACAGAAAGGTTGGACATTCGAGTTCACCCAGAGGCATCTTGAAAGAAAGGCCTTACAATCTACTTCTGAAAAATCCAACATTGAAAACTCTATGGAGCACAGTCCTACTTGGACACACATGGCGTTTCCACAGGATAGAAGCACCTCAATTGCAATTGGTTTCTTTTCTTTCTTTCTTTTTTGAATTAGTGACTCAGCGGCAGAATTTTCACCTTCCATGTGGGAGACCTGGGTTCAATTCTCAGCCAACGCACTGTATGAGTCATCACCCATCTGTCAGTGGGGGCTTGCGTGTTGCTATGATGCTGAACAGGCTTCCAGACTCAGATCGTCTAGAAAGTTAGTCCTGACAATCTGCTGCCAGTGAAAACCCTATGGATCGCAATGTTCTGATCCTCAACTTATCCTGAGGACGGTGTTTCATTCCATTATGCATGGAGTCGCCAGGACTCAGGGGCCGCCACCAACGACAGCTAACAACAACAGCAACTGCTTTCATTTTACAGACAAAGCAACACAGAGGCTCAGAAATGTTGAGTATGTTGCTCAAGGTCACCATGCGAGGAAGCGGCAAAGCTGGAGTGCAAACCGAGGTCAGTCTGGCTCCAGAGTCCGAGCCCCGTGCCCTTGTGCCTCACTGTTCTGTCTGGAGAATCAGCCACAAGTATTTTGACTGGAGGGGGACCGGAGAACAGATGCACTCCAACAGTGTGTGCATGGCAGACTACGGTAAGACTGTGATAACAGAAGGACAAACAAAGCTCTTGGGGAGCCCACAAGAGGGAGGTTGTTACAATCGCCTTGGCAATAGGCCAGGCATCTAAGTGAGGGACATGGGAACAGAGAGGTGAAGATATGAAGGAGACAGCTCTGTGAGATCTTGGTCAAGTGGCCTGCTCTCTCTGGACCTCAGCTTACTCAACTGTGGGGGTAAAAAAAAAAAAAAAAAAGTCCCCCAGCTCTCCAGAAGACCCTTAGACTCTGGAAAACAAGCCAGGCCTGGTGACTGCCTGGCTGCGAGCCCTGGGCAACTCTGAAATGTCCTTGGCTGTCCTGGCACGACTCAACTGCTGGAAAACAGCCTTGCAGAAGCAGGCTTGGCCAGCGTGCCAGGGCACCGGTGAAGTGTGGGTCCTAAGGGGGCCACATTCCACCCATCTTCTACCTCTTCACTGCTGCACTGAAGCAGACACCAGACCAGGAACCAAGGTCACATACATCCAAGTGCCCAGTAGAATGCCACTCCAGAGCCTTCCCTACCAGCCGAGTCTAGTGCCCGACATGCAGCTTAAGCCCTGTCAATAATGCCCGTCCCTCAAAGTCCCTCACTGACATTTCCCGGAGGCTGGCCATTGGGCTGTAAAACAAGAAGCGCTGCAGGAGCTCAGAGATTTGTAGACAGGGCTCAGCCCAAGCCCCTAGACACATAGCTGCCCTCAGACTGCATTCATAACATGCTTTTGTTCAATAACCTCCCATGGCTCCCATCCCACTGGGCAAAATCTGAACCCCTTAACCTGACCGACTGCATAGGTCACTTTATTAACAGTTTCTGTTAACTGTGTGTGGCATATGCCAGGGCCTTTGCTAAGTGCTTTATGTCTTATTTAACCTGTGAAGCGGGTGCTATGATTTTCACAGATGAGAAAACTGAGGCTCAGAGAGACTGTTACTTGCCCACAGTCTCCCAGCCTACCAGCAGACCAAGGATTGCACCACCTGCCTGAATCTCAACCATTCTGTTATCAGGTTCTGTTATGTAAGTGTTCCCAGCCAACCTCAGACCCTGGGGCCAGCCAGCTCGACATCCTTCAGTCTAAAACGGATAACCTCCTGCTGGTAGCAGAGTCAGGACAAGGCCTGAGGCTTCTGGCCTCCCCTTCCAGAGACCAGCCCCCTGGCAATAAATCCTTGGATTGTACCACCTTCCTCTGTCCAGAAGGAAGAGGGAAGCAGAGGGAGTTTTGAAAAGACAGGAAAGAACAGTGGAGGAACCAGGAAACATTTGTTCTTACCGAACAGACTTGCAGGGTTGAAGAGGGTCATGCAGGGTGTCCCACAGACACATCCGTGTAGGAACTGACCCTAAAGCAACCAGAACACACAGAGTCCAGGGCCACTCTCCTCTTAGTACATGCCTCCCTCTTACCATATCTCACCTGAAATCTCCACTTCTATCCCCAAACTCTCTTGTCCTCCAGTGTTCCCATCTCAGTATAGCAACACAATCCTGGTTCCTCAGGCCAGAAACCTGGCTGTTGGCAACCCTCACACCCCACCTCTACGTCTTCAGCAAGCCTGACTGCTCAGCCTGCAAAACCAGTCCAGGATCTGAAGGCCCCCATCACCAACCCCATTAGGCCATCCTCCTTCACCTGCGTGACTGTCTCTTCACCAGGTGGTAGCCCAAGTGATCCTTCTAGAATGTATGTCAAAACAAGTCACTCCTCGGCTCAAAACCCTCCAGTTGCTTGCCCTTCACTTAGACTAAACAGCAAACTGTTCCCAATGGCACAAGAGAGCCCACCAGATCTGTGCCACCCCCATCCCCACCCCACCACTCTGGGACCATCTCCTACCACGCTGTCCCAGCAATGCCAGCATCCTTGTTTTCCCTCAAACACACCAGTCCTCACCTGCCTCAGAGCCTCTGCATTGCTGCTTCCTGTTTGGAATGCCCTTCCCCCAGGGGCTCAATGACCCCCTTCCTTTCCAAGTCTACTGCCTTCTTACCAGAGAGACCGTCCTCTGGTCCAGAAGACTGACACTCTAACCCAACACAGTGTCGCTGGGTCGATTCTGGCTCAAAGCAACACTGCAGGATAAAGCGGAACTGCTTCATGGAGTTTCTGAGGCTGTAAATCTTTATGGGAGCTGACTGCCTCATCTTTCTCCCTCACAGAGGCTGGTTAAGTTCAAAGAGAGCACCAGTTAGCAGTCCAATACTTAACCCACTGTGCCACAAGGGTTCTTGCACACTCTGCTCCCCCTTTAGGCCAGCTTTATTCTTCTTCCTGGCAATTCTTGCCACATGACAAATGGATGCATCTGTTAGTTTATTGATTACACCCGAATACCAGCCCCAAGTCCACTGCAAGGAACTGGTCTATTTGTTCACAGCTGTGTCCCAGACCTGAAGCAAACAAACAAACAAACAAAAAACCCCAAAACCATACCCACAGCTATCAAGTTAATTACGACTCAGAGGAACCCTGCGTAGTGTTCCTGAGACTGTACATCTTTACGGGAGCAGGCGGTCTCAGCTTTTTCCAGTGGAATGGCTCGTGGGTTTGAACTGATGGCCTTGACATTAGCAGTTCAACATCACCAAGGCTCCTTGCCTACATAAAGTAGATGCTCAATAAAAATTATGTTAAATGAGGGACTATCAGCTCCCTCAGTCAGAACATATGTTTTGGTTTCTGCAGTCCCTATGAGGAAAGGGTTCCTGGGGACTGATCCAACAATGGTATCAGCTGAAACCTCTGGGAGCTTGTCCTGGGGCAGTTATTGACTCCTTGGACCAAAGAACACTTGCCCCTGCCTGATGCCTTTTGGTCACTGAAGCAGTAAAACTTCTGGGTCCAAGAGTTGAGTCAGAGGGGATGTAGTTTAGCAGCCACTGCCCTCCCTAGCTGCCCCAAAGTGCTGCCAGGGTCCAGCATCTGACAAAGGCCACCCCACGCTCCCCAGGAGGGGAGGCAGACGAGGAAGCCCAGTGCCATGCCTGCCCTTTTCCCGTTGTCAACAGGAGGCTGCTCAGAAGGAAGCTTTGTTCTCAGAATCAAGCGCATGAAGCCCAGTGCCAGGGGGAAACGGGCACTGGGCAGTGGATCCATCTGAGACAGCTTAAGAAAAAACAAAAAAAAGGTGGGATGAGGATGTTGGATCGGTAATTTGTACACCTGACCAGTTTTGTGCCTTCAGGGTGGCACTGACTGATGGTAGCTTCACTTTTCCAGGCCCTAGGCTCTAGGTCCCACAGACAATCAGACCATTGTCCCCACTATGAGCAGTGACAGAGGAGTGTGTCTTTACCTGGGAGTCAGTGACAATGGGAGAGTCCCTTCCCGTCTAGGTACCTCAGTTTACCCATCTGTAAATGGCCTGATCGGGTCTGCACTTGCAGCCTCGACCTTCTCAGTGTGTGGCACCAGCTTCTGTTTCTGACAGACCACCCAGACCAGCTGCCAACCTCCCTCGGGTCAGAACCTCCCCCTGGGAGGAGAAGTGCATCTGCCCACACTAGCCTGGATGCCCAACCTGCCTACTCTCCAGGACTGTTACGTAAAGGATGTAACAGCCCTGGGCATGGCCAGGGTGGGACCAGGACTGGGAGTCCCTACCCCACTTGGACACTAGCAACTGGCCCCATCTCCACTCTGCCAACCTCTTCAAGTTTGCTCCCAAGACACACAAAGCCACAAGAACCTGGCAGAGCCCAGCATGATGGAACACAGAGGGAGAAGAGTCCAGACAGGAACGGGCTCATGTGGACGTCACAAGTGCCTCACAGGAAATGTCCCTCAAAGTGTACCCTACAGGCCCTTGAGCTTCTGGGTGGGGAGGGGAGGGGGATTACAACCTGGATTGAATGAATCAGGTATTGGGAGGGGGAAGTGCCCAGAAATCTGCATTTTTTTTGCCAGCTTCCTGGGTTGACCCCTTACCCAGAAAATTTTAAACCTCTCAGCTAAGGTCTTTCCCAGGAAGATAGCTCAGCAGAAATGGTTAGGGTTTCAAAGAAAAGAGCAGACTAAACTTTAAACGGACAGACAGCTGGGCAAACAAGTTGACAGATAAAACAGCACACTCCAAGAGGAGAGGGGTCCAAAGAGGGATAGCCGGTGCAGGAAACACCAGAACTCACCTGCACTCCACTCCCCCCTCAATGCCAACCCAGACACGGGGGTCTGGACCTAATGCCCTCTAAAGACTGCGGGTCCCAGGTCCCCTACCCGTCTGAGGCAGTTGCAGGTGAAATGCCCCTCTCCTTCCTGGTATTTCAGGGTAGAGGCAGCACATGCAGGGACTGTTTATCTGAAGCTTACGCAGCTTCCTGGGTCAGTGGCTAAGAAGTTGCAGCTTATCTGGGAGGACCAAAGGCCACAGGACAGGCCTATAGAGAAGCCTCTATTAAACGGAACCGTCACAGCGGGTGGGAACATACCAATATCATGCCTTCAATCACACAGGGAAAGGTTACTATGTTCCTGCTGTGTACATGCCCTGTACCTGAACACACTGATGTAAGGTGCACAGAGAAGAATCAAGTCCCCTTGCCTCCACATACACCCCCACCCTTTACACACACACACACAAAGTCAGTACTCCATGAACCCACAGAGGAGACTGATACAGACGCCACACCGCCATGCAGGAGAGATGGGCAGGGTGGCAACTCAGGACCTGAGGGAGATTAGGGAAGCACAGGAGGTGGCTGGGTAGGAGTGGGGCAAAGTGTCCCCATCTAAAGGGGACAATGGTGGTCACTGGGGAATGTAGGCTCAGGATTTTCCAATCTTCTAATTTCTGAAGTGAAACCAGACGTTGGATTTTTATGCAAAATCTCCTACTGGCAACCAGCTGTACACTTGGCATGGGTCAAGTAAATTCTGCCTGTGGGCCGGATGTGGCCTGCCAGTTTGTGCCCTCTGTCTTCTGAAAAGGGACAGAGACATACTGTGGAGTTCAGTGGAGGCTGAAAGCCCTGCAGATGAGTTAACAGGGAAGACTTCCTGGGAGAGGCGGGGCTGGTGCTGGTCTTCAAGGGGAGCACACTCCCAGTAGGGAAGGAGTCATGGGCAGAGTTTGAGGCATGCCCGCTGGAACCACAGGGGCCGTGGGCCTTAGGGTCTGGGAGGCAGGACAAAAAGAGTCCCAGCCATCTGGAAAGCCCATCTTTGCCCCAAAAAGAAACCTGAAGCAAGCACAAAGGAGGCATCAGCTGTGTTCTGTCCCCAGGAGGTGGGAGGAGGTGGCCCACCCAGTCTTCCTCCAGACTAAATCCATCAGATAACAGAATAGCAGGGGTTCAATTTCACCCCTGCAGCTTGGGTTGTTGTTGTTCTTAAGTGCCGTTGAGTCGGTTCCGACCCATAGCGACCCTGTATAGGGTTTCCAAGGAGCAGCTGGTGAGCTTGAACCGCCGATCTTGCAGTTCAAATGGCTTTGCAGTCTGGCGCATTAACCCTCAGTGCCATGAAGTCAGTTAATGCAATCCTCCACAGGGAGAAGGGAGAGAAAGAGACAATGAACGGACAAAACAAGGTTTCGAATCGCAGGTCCTGCCTGGTCAGGCCCAGCTGGTTACATAACCCAGCCTGAGGACAAAGCCACACATGGTGGTACCAGGGAGGGCCTGGCTTGGGGAGCTCTGGAATGCCGAGAGGGTGCCCCCCCACCCCCGCCACGCACTCTAGCCTTGCCCAGCAGACTTGACTAAGACCCCAAGATAAGACACTTACCACTATCATACAGCAAATCAGCAACAGAGCTGGAACTCAAAATAGTAACAGTAAACTTTTACTAAATGATTACTTTGTACTAGACACTGGGATAAGCTCTTCAAATGTATTACCTCATTTGAAAGGCTTAATATAACACCAAAGGGGACAGCCGTGGTTCCACAAAACAAGCACTGGACTGCAAACCAGAAGGTCAGCGGTTTGAGCTCACCAGTTGCTCCTCAGAATAAAGACAGGGCTTTCTGCTCCTGCAGAGATTTTTTTTAAAGTTTTAGAAACCCTACACAGGAGTCCTGGTGTGGTGCTGTAGGATACGAACTGGACCACAAGGTCAGTTTGAACCACAAGGTTGGTGGTTCAAACTCACCAGTTGCTCCTTGGAAACCCTATATGGGGCCACTATGAGTGGAACCAAAAAACTATGGTAGTGTAGTGGTTACAAATCTGGCTGCTAAACTCTGGGTCAGCAGTTCGAAATCACCTGCTGTTCCGCAGAAGAAAGATGAGGCTTCTCTGCTCCTGTAACGATTTACAGCCTCAGAAACCCTGTACAGGGTCGCTATGAGTTGGAACCGACTTCATGGCACATAACAAGCACCATAAGTGGAACCAATTCAACAACACTTAACAACAAAGTACAGAGTCTTTATGAGTTGGAATGAGTTGACTACACATAACAACAAGGATACCAAATGATAACTACTCTGATTATCCCCAATCTACAGATAAGGAAACTGAAGCACAAAGACAAAACAACTTACCCTGAGCCACCCAGCTACTAAGCAGAGGAGGAGCTGGCTTAGACCCAGCAGGTGGTCTCCTGAGGCCACATTCTGAACAAAATGTGATGCTATGCTGCTGCCTTTTCATCAGTCAGTCCGAGGGGGCTTCCAAGTGGTTCATGGGAATATCCCATTATCTTTTCTTTTCAATTGGAAGTCTCCACATACGCTCTCAATCATACATGCAAGCAGTCCCCTGACCTCCAATCAGCATTTTGGGGGTCACCATGAAACTTACAGACTCTCTTTTCGGAAAAAGCATGCCTACAAAACACTGCACATAAGTGGGACAGAGGTAAATAATGATGTATGCATAACCTTGGAATAAGAGGGCTCTGGTATACAGGGATTGAGGCATGGTTTGAATGGGCAAATGAGGGGAAATAATGTTAAGATGCTTGGCTGTCTTTTGAATCTTGGTTTCCCTGGCATACCACTGTAAAATAGACACCTGAGGGGGAGAGAAAGGAATAGCCAGATACATCACCACAGAGAGCTTGTAAGTCCGTCTTCAGCCTATAACTGACTGGAATACCTAAAATGGGCTACAACTTGCTCAGTTAAGGAGGCTTCCTGATCCCCATCCAGAATCTTTTAAGGTGGGACATTTCCACTTGAAAGGACAAGCAGACCAACCTGGAGCTGCCAGAAGACAGAAGATACATCTTGAAAGAAAGACCAGCAGGAAAAATCAAAAACAGTAACAGCAGTCTGACTACTACAAGAACAAGAAAGTCATTTGCTGGGAAGCCATCAAGGCAAGCAGTCAGGTCCCCTTCAGGGCAAACCACCTTCCTAGACTGAGACTCAAGGAGAATACACGAGCAGGCATGTGGTCTTGCTGGTGACTATGCTGGTCTACCAATGAGGGGAAGTAGGGGAAAAATAGAAATGAAGTTGTGAACTAAGTCTAACTATGTGCAACAGACCTGGATTGAAAGCTGGTTGGCCAGTAGTATGGTGAGACCTAAAAACTCCTGGACCCAGGGACATGGCCACAGAGGACTCAAGTAAAGAGTGAAGTGTCCACCTGATATGATGTGAGGGGAGATGCACAAGAATGCCCATACTTGCAGATAGTACCCATTTGACCTGACTTCAATTGCTGGATGATCAGAACTCAACTGGAGGAAGACAGAAGAGGAAAAAATGAGTAATCTGCTACAATTTGATGAACCTGACCTATACTTACGGATATAGTAGCTCAAAAGACTTACCATATTTTTACAGTGAGGATCATTCCCACCCCCTCGGTACACAGAGTTGACAGGGATGGGCAACTTAGACATTAGCTACCCAAAATGGGGGAGGGGAGTGGCTACAAAGGCATGAAGTGACTGGCTTACAAGCTTTCAAGAGGGAACCTAGTTTCAGAGGGTGTGGGGGAAGGTATAATCTCCACTGAGTGGTTTCCAACCTGTCTGGACGGGGCTGGCGAAAGGAGATGGGGAAAAGACTCTCGTAGTTCAATAGTGAATAACTGCTATCAGGACTGACTGTGAGTGTTGCAAATGTAAAGGTAGATGTTTTGTAACAAAAGGAGGTGAGTGGTTGGTCTTGCAGTCCAGGAGCAGAGGACCCTGGGACCATCAAGTGAGAAGAGCGGAGTGCGAGACCCTATCCAGAGAAGCAGTGATGCCAGAATGGAGGCAGAGATGATGACGTGGAGAGATGGAGAGGCTAGGGACTCTAATCTCAGGGAGGGAGAGGTGCTGCATGCTGACAGCCGGGGGCAGGCTTATGGGGTGTACCCTTTAGTTGTATGAATGGTTATATATTCCTGAGTGCTTCGGGGTACATAAAAAAAAAAAAAACAGAGGAAATGGAAGCAAATGCTGTTGAATAAGACTGTAATCATTGCAATGAAATGAAATACGATAGGATGAATGTAAAGCTGATGTTCTCCCATGTAAACTATCACTCAAGTCACGATAAAAACTTAAAAAAAAAACATGTTGCACATGATTTCAGGGCACACAGACACCTGCACCATGGAAACAGGATGGGTCAAGATCCTGGATACAAAAGAGACAGGAGGTGGAAGAAGGAATGGACCCTCCCAGACTCCTGTGCTGAAACAGGCAACAGCCTGAGTCCCTGAGGGTGAGCATGAATCAGGCCCAGGCCCATAGCTACACTGTGGCAGGTATGGCACATGCTCTGGGCACCATCAGGCAGTTTCTATCACCAGTTATGAGAGATCATTCAGCAAGTTAAAACGAATACTTTCAGATTTGAGAGTTTCCATGGGTCAAGGGAGTCATGGTGTAGTGCTGTGGGTTAATGTGCCAGACTGCAAAGCCATTCAAACTGCAAGGTTACTGGTTCAAGCTCACCAGCTGCTCCTTGGAAACCCTATACAGGGTTGCTATGGGTCAGAACCAACTTGACAACACTTCACAACAACAACATAAGTCAAGGCAAGGAGCCCTGGTAGTGTTGTGGATTATGAGATGGGCTGTTAACAGCAGAGTCAGCAGTTCAAATCTACCAGTTGTTCCACAGGAGAACGATGAGGCTTTCTGCTCCCGTAAAGATTTACAGCCTCGGAAACCCTGTACAGGGTTGCTATGAGTCGGAACCAAATCTGTGGCACACAACCACCACATCCACCATAGGTCAAGGCAGAACTGTGTGACCTTGCATTGCTAAGTGTAGAAAGAGAACAAACTGGAAAAAAAAGAAATTCCTTAGCACATCATAGACCAATTTTCATCAGTGAACGCAAAAATGTGCAGGTACAGTTTCCATGCAGTGCCATCATGTGTTAAATAAAACATCAATGAGCTTCGACTGTATTTTTGAGTTAATGGTATGGAAAAGTTAAACAAAAGATGGATGTCAGATGTTTGGACAGGGGCACAATTTCAGGGTTTGACATAGGTGCTATCCCTAGAGACATGTCTCTCATCAGGGCTCAGGGCTCAGGCCTAGTCATCCATTCAGAGCTAGGAGAACAAAATGAATCACAACACACATTGGCTGAGCCTCTGCACCACTGGAGGTAAACCCTAGCTCCCAGCTGCTGGGCAGACAGTACACAGTTGGGTCCCAGCATCACCAACCTTCTCCCACCACACAAATCACCAGGCCCAACTGCTCAGAGTCACTGCCGTAGGGGCCCCTCCACCACTATCAGTGATCCAGGGGGGAGAGGAGGGTGGTAAATCAGGAAGAAGCATCCCTGACGAGGCACTAGAGACCCAGGTTCTGATCCTAAGTGTTCTGCTACTGTGCTGCCTATCTCTCAGCTTCCGTTTTCTCCACAGTAAAATGTGGAGATTGGACCTGACCAGTGTCTTCCCAGCTCCAAACCCCTGTCTATTTATATATATATATATATATAAAAAGTCCTTGATAAACCTCAAGAACAAAACTCTGGGATCCTGCCCTCAAGAAGTTACATAAACATCCTTCAGAGAAACAAAAGTCAATCTTAAAGACTAATTTTTTTTTTAAAGGATATCAAGAGCCCTTTTTATAGTCCAACTTCCCCCATCCCACTTCCATTGTTCCAAATATCCTCTCAAGACTGAGAAAACACATTTGGTTTCCGTCTGGGGTTTGAGCTTCTTGGTGTTCTTCCTCTTGGAAGCTGCCCCACCCTCCCGGGCAGCTCTTTCCCAAGGGCACACCCATCTCTGCCCCCAGCATTGCTCTGAACCAGCCTGAGGGCTACAGTTACCCAGCTGGCGAGGATGATGGGGAAGGCGGTGGTTTGGGGACATAAACTCTTCCCTGAAGGGAGCAGAAGCAGCTCTGGTGTGGCCATGGAAGAGTCCATGTCTCTCTTCGGGCCTCAGCTTCCCAAATGTGAAATGAAGAGATTCCTACCCTATGACAGAAAAGCTCTTGGGACACTAAGGTTGAAATCAACAAGCAGGGTAGATGGTGGACACTAATCTTGATCCCCTATTCCCTGCTGCTAAAGCCAGAAGAGACCCACTTTTCTCTCTCTAGTTTTCTCTCTTCCTGGCTGTCTGACTTTGAACTCATCACTGAGTTTAAGTCTCAGATGGCCCATCCATGAAACAGGAAGAATGACAGACAGTATCTGAGGTGGTGGTCCCAACACAATCTCCATCAGCCCTCCTCCAAAGCCTCTGACTAATTCATTTAGTGGAAATTTCTATTTTTCCACAAACTTTTGGAAGCTCCCGTGTATTTTTTTGCATCTTTACAAAATCAATCTAAATTGTGTCTGCTTCACAACCATTCAAAGACAATCTCTCCATCTATAACTCTTCCAATAACAGTATGCTTCCAGGCACCTTCTATATAAAATTCCTATATCTACCACCTTCTAGCTGTGTGACCTCAGAATTCCCACCTATAAAATGGGGACAACAGTGCCTACAATTTACAAGATTGTTCTGGGGATACCTCTAGATGAAATTATAAGGAAAGTACCTAGCAGGCACATGTAAGCTCTCAACCAATATTAGCAACAATTACAACCATAATTATTAAAACTTGAAATGCTTAAGACCACCAGACTGGGCCCTCTCAGCCCATACCCGGCCTTGCAGCCACCCCAACACATGAGCAGCAGCCCTCGCACCTTCTTTGCCCAGCCCCAGCCCCAGCATACAACCTGACACCAAAAGCACCCATAGGAGTCCTCACCACCCTCAAAACGCCTCACCCTTCTAGTCCCTTCCACCGACATGTCTTCAAGTCATCCAACACTGTCCCCTAAAATCATGGTGGGGTTTGTTGTATTCCATCATTGTGTCATAAGACTGCTTCTAAGGGACTAGGAGCTATACTCAGATGGTGGCTTCATGGAGGCAGGATAGAGAGATGGGAGGGGACTTTGCTCTGGCTCCCAACATCTGCTGGACGCAGTGTCAGATTACTTGTGCTTACTTACTAATCAGTGGAGTCCTGGTGTGGCGCTACGGGTTAATGCGCCAGACTGAAAAGCAGTTTGAACTGCAAGGTCAGCGGTTCAAGCTCACCAGTTACTCTTCGGAAACCCTGTAAAGGGTCGCTGTGGGTCGGATTGGACTCAATGGCACTTAACAACAATTATTTACTAATCCATAGTGAATGGTTTCACAGATGTGGTGAAAAGCATGTCAAACTATTCACTAAAGACTAGTAAGTAAGCATAAGTAAACTCATGCTTACTATGCTTATTTGGTAATCCGCCCCTGGCTAGGTGTCTTAATATGTGGAAAACAGGAGAACCCAAGGAGAGAGGCAACAAAGTTTGAGGGGGGGTGGTTATGGCCTACCCCAATGGTTTTAAACTTTTGCTAGCATCAGAATCCCCTGTAAGACTTGTTTAAACACATATTACTGGCCCCAACCGCAGAGTTTCTGATTCAGTAGGTCTGGGGCGGGGTTAGAGAATTTCCAGTAACAATCCCCAGGTGATCTGAATGATGCTGGTCCCGAGGTCAGCTTAAAGAACCGCTGCTTTAAACTGCAGGTGGATCAGGGAGCACTTCGCTGAACTTATGATGCATGTTGTTAAGTGCCATCGGGTCATGTCCGACTCATAGCAACCCTTTATAGGGTTTCCAAAGAGCAGCTGGTGGGTTTGAAGCACTAACCTAGCAATTAGCAGTCCAGTGCTTATCCTACAGAGCCACCACGCTCCCAGGTGATGCCTGTTGTTAAGTGCCATCAAGTCAGTTCCAACTCATAGCGACCCTGTATAGAGTTTCTGAAGAGTAGCTGGTGGTTTTGAACCACCGACCTTGCAGTTAGCAGCACAGCTTTTATCCTATAGCACCACACCAGTTAGATTCCTATAATCAAGAATCAGGAGTTAGAGGGCGCATCACAGGTAAAGGCCCTGAAATGACAACAAGTATTTCTCCTCACCTGGCCTCTGCCTGGGCAGGTAGCTATTTGCAAGGCTGGTGGTGTAAACCAGAAGTGGCTCCCTGTGAGCAATGACTAAAACAAACCTCCACCTACCATCACTGCAGAGACCTGCCCAGACAGGCCAATCCTCGACCAGCAGGAGATGAGGAGAATCCTAGCCCCTCCTTCACAGGGTCAAATACCTCAAGCCCAAACTTGGCTAGAACCACCACCCACAACCACCACCCACCACCACCACCACCATTTTGTTGTGGGCTCCCAAATTCTGCTCCATGGCTCCAGAAATGGGGAGCTCACACCCCCAAGGTACCCTTCCATCCCTGCTTTTTACAATTTCTTCATTACACTAGGTTAAAATTAGTCTCCCCTGATGCAAGCACCCATCAGATCTGCCTTCTGGTGCCTCACAAAGCAAATCAGTGTCCTCTGGCCAGAGTTGCTTGTTGTTAAGTGCCTTGAGTCAGTTCCGACTCATAGTGACCCTGTATAGGGTTTACAAGGAGCAGCTTGTGAATTTGAACTGCCAACCATGAGGTTCAAACCGACCTGTGGTCCAGTGTGTTTCTTCTACAGTGTTACATACACCAGGACTCCCTGGCCAAAGCAGCTCCTCAGAAACCATAGGTCCTGACTGTAATGCCCTAGTCTACACAGTCCAGAGTACACAAACAACCTCTCTTAGCCTTTTTGCCACATCTACTAAAAGAGGAAACACTGGGAGAACCATGTATCTGAAAAGGGCTTAATGTCCAGAAAATGTGAGGGGGGCTTCAAAAAGTTCAGGAAAAATGGATTTAAAAGGTGAGATTTTTCCATGGAATTTCTGAAGCTTCCTCATACAAAGGACTTCCTGTAACTCAACAACTAAAAAGACAATCCAATGAAAACATGAGCAAAGGACTTGCATAGTCATTCAACCCAAGAAAATATATAAATGGCTAACAAGCACAGGAAAAGATGCTCGTCATCGTTCGTTAGTCATTTGTTGTTGTTAGGTGCCATCGAGTCAGTACCTACTCATATAGTGACCCTATGCACAACAGAACAAAACACTGACCAGTCCTGGGACAACCTCACAATTGCTGTCATGCTTGAAGCTATGGATGCTGCCACTTTCCCAATCCATTTCGCTGCGGGGTCTTTCTCTTTTTCTCTGACCCTCCACCTTACCAACATGATATCCTTCTCCAGCGACTGGTGCCTCCTGACAATATATACAAAATATGAGAGATGAAGTTTGGGCATCCTGGCCTCCAATCAGCACTCTGGTTACACTTGTTACAACACAGATCTGTTGGTTCTTTTGACAGCCCGTGGCACTTTCAAAAGCATTAATTCTTCTACAGTCTTCCTTATTCATTGTCCATCTTTTGCATGCATATAAGGTTACTGAAAATACCATGGGCTTGGGTTAGGTACACCTTAGTCCTCAGGCTGACATGACATCTTCACTCTTTAATACTTTAAAAAGATCTTGTGCAGCAGATCTGCCCAATGCAATATGTCATTTGATTTCTTGACTGCTGCTTCCATGAGTGTTGATGGTTTATCAATGAAGAATGAAGATCTTGACAACTTCCAATCTTTTCTAAGAACGTTGTTTACTGGTCCAATGGTAAGGAGTTTTGTTTTCTTTACATTGAGATGCAATCCATACTGAAGGCTGTGCTCTTTCATCTTCATCAGTAAATATTTTAATTCCTCTTCACTTTCAGCAAGCAAGATTATATCATCTGTGTATCATACGTTGTTAATGAGTCTTTCTCTAATCCTGATGCTACGTTTTTCTTCATTGAACCCAGTCAGCATACAGGTCAGCATACAGGTTGAATAAGTACGGTGAAAGAATACAATCCTGTCACACACCTTCTTAATTTTAAAACATTCAGTGTTCCCATGTTGTTTGAAAGACTGCCTCTTGGTCCAGGTACAGATACCTCTTTAGCACAATTAGGTGTTCTGGAATACTCATACATTGAATCTTGTTCATAGTTTGTCATGATCCACACAATTGAAAGCCTTTGCCTAGTCAATAAATCACAGGTAAACATCTTTCTGGTACTCTCTACTTTAAGCCAAGATCCATTGGACAGCAGCAATGATATCCCTCATTCCATGTCCTCTTCTGAATCCGGCTTGAACCTCTGGAAGTTCTCTGTCAATGTATGTGTGCAGCCATTTCTGTATTACCTTTAGTACAACTCTACTTGCATGGGACATCAAAGATATTGTCCAATGATTTCCACATTCTGTTGGGTCACCGCTCTTTGGAATGGGCACAAATACGGATCTCTTCCAATCAGTTGGCCAGATAGTTGTCTTCCAAATCTCTAGGCATAGATGAGTGAGTGCCTCCAGGGCAGCCTCATTTTCTTGAAAGATTTCCATTTTTATTCCATCAATTCCTAGTGCCTTGTTCTTTGCCAATTCCTTCAATGTACCTTGGACTTCTTCCCTCAGTATCATTGGCTCTTGATCATATGCTACCTCCTGAAATGGTTGAACACTAACCATTTCCTTTTGGTGCAATGATTTTGTGCATTCTTTCCATCTTCTTTTGATGCTTTCTGCATCATTCAATAATTTGCCCAAAGAATCTTTCAATAACGAAAGCCGAAGCTTGAATTTTTTCTTCAGTTCCCCCAGCTTGAGAAATACTGAGCGTGTTCTTCTTCCCTTTTGGTTTTCTAACTCCAGATCTTTGTACATGTCATTGTAATATTTGGTTTTGTCTTCTTGACCTGAAATTTGAATTTTTCTGTTCAGCTCTTGTACTTCCTCATTTCTTCCATTTACTTCAGCATCTCTACACTGGAGAACAAGTTTCAGTGTCTCTTCTAACATCCATTTTGATCTTTTCCTTCTTTCTTGTCTTCTTAATGACTTTTTGCTTTCTTCATGTATGATGTTCTTGATGTCATCCCACAACTCTCTGGTCTTCAGTCTTTAGTGTTTAATGTATCAAATCTGTTCTTCAGATGACCTCTAAATTCAGGTGGGATATATTCAAGGTCATATTTTGGCTCTCGTAAAGTTGTTTTCATTTTCTTCAACTTCTATCTGAATTTGTATATGAGCAATTGATTATCAGTTCCACAGTCTGCCCTTGGCCATGTTTTGACTGATTATATGGAGTTTTTCCAGTGTCTCTTTCCACAGAGGTAGTCAATTTGATTTCTGTGTATTCCATCTGGTGAGGTCCATGTGTATAATCATCTCTTATGCTGTCTAAAGAAGGTATTTGAAATGAACAAATCATTGACTTTGCAGAATACTATTATGCAATCTCCAGCATCATTTCTATCACCAAGGCCATATTTTTCAACTACTGATCATTCCTCTTTGTTTCCAACCTTTGCATTCCAATCACTGTAATGATTAGTACATCTTGATTGAATGTTAGATCAATTTCAGATTGAAGAAGCTGGTAGGTAGAATTCTTCATTTCATCCTCACTGGCCTTAGTGGTTGGTGCGTAAATTTGAATAATAATGGTATTAATTGGTCTTCCCTGTAGGCGCATGGATTTTATCCTGTAACAGACAGTTTTGTACCTCATGACTGATGTGGATATATTTCTTTTGACGATGAATGCAACATCATTCCTCTTCAATTTGGCTTTCCTGGCATAGTAAACCATGTGTTGTCAGATTCAAAGCTGCCAATACCAGTCCATTTCAGCTCACTAATGCCTAAGATATCGATGTTTCTGCTTTCCATTTCATTTTTTTACAATTTCCAATTTTCCTAGATTCATACTTCGTACAGTCCATGTTCTGATTATTAATGGATGTTTACTGCTGTTTCTCTTCATTTTGTGCCCCATCAGCAAATGAAGGTCCCGCAGGCTTTTCTCCCATAGGCTTTACTTCATTCGCATTATCATGGTCAACTCTACTTTAAGGAGGCAGCTCTTCCCTAGTCACATTGTGAGTGCCTTCCAACCTGAGGGGCTCATTTTCTGGCACTATATCTGACAGTGTTTCTCGCTATTCATAAGGTTTTCAGGGACTAAATATTCAGAAGTAGTTCGTCTCTCCTTCTTCCTAGTCTGTCTTCGTCTGGAAACTCATCTGAAACCTGTCCACCATGGGTGACCCTGCTGGTATTTAAAATACCGGTGCCATAGCTTCCAGAATCACAGCAACTCCCAAGCCACCATAATACAACAAACTGACAGATGACAAACCGACAGATGAGTGGTGGTCATCAGTCATTGTTGTTGTTGTTGTTATGCGCCATGGAGTTGGTTCTGACTTATAGCAACCCTGTACAGGGTTTCCGAGGCTGTAAATCTTTACAGGAGTAGAAAGCTTTATCTTTCTCTCATGGAACAGCTGGTAGTTTCGAACTGCTAACCCTGAGGTTCGCAGCCCTATTTGTAACAACTACGCTAGAGAAATGAAAATCTAAATGACAATGAGATACTGCCTCATCACCACTAGTATTGATAGTATCTGAAAAATGGAAAGTAACACCTGTTGGCAAGAAAGTAGAAAAACAGGAATCCTCAGGTATTGCCAGTGGGAATGTAAAATGTTGTAGCCCCTTTGGAAAACAGTTTGGCTGTTCCTCAAAAGTTATAGAGTTAGCATTTGACCAGCAATTCCAGTCCTAAGTATACAGCCAAAAGACTTGGAAACAGGGACTCAAAGATACTTTGTACTACAGTGTTCATTGCAGTATTATTCACAATAGCTGAAGAGTGGAAACAACCCCCATTTGTCCATCAAGAAATGAAGTGATAAACAAAATGTGATATTTCTACACAACAGATTATTCAGCCATAAGGAGAAATGACGTTCTTGTAACTGCTGCCACAGAGATGAACCTTGAATATATGCATGAAATAAGTCCGACACAAAAAGACAAATATTGCATAACCCCACTTAACCTGAAATCTCTAGAGTAGGCAAATGACTACAGAGAAGGGGTCCAAGGGAGGGGAAATGGGATCATCTTGCTTAAAGAGTATGGAGTTTTTATTATGCGTGATGAAAAATTTGGAAATGAATACGGCTGTACAACCCGTAAATATAATTGATGGCACTGAACTGTACACACAAAAAATGGCTGAAATGCAGATCTTTTGTATCTTAACGATACATTTTTCCACACAGAGGAAAAACTATAGCATTAAACTACAGAATTCAACAAGCACCTTTTTGTTGTTGTTGTAGATGCCGTCAAATTTATTTCCAATTTATAATGACCACATGAGCCACAGTAGAGCTGCACCATAGGGTTTTCTAGGCTACAATATTTTACAAAAACAGATCAGCAGTCTTTCTGCTGGGGAACCTCTAGGTGAGTTCAAACTGCCAAACTTCAGGTTAGCAATTGAATGTGTAACTGCTGAGTCACCAAGGCTCCTTAAGAGACTTCCTTAGTTAATAACAAGGATATAAACTACAATAATAACTATAGTATGGACTGAGCTCATTGCTAAGCACTTTCCCTGCATTATCTTTCTAAATGTTGTGAGATAGGCGGGGACAGATTACCCAATAGGCAAGGTCAGCACTGCTTAGGGCATCAACAAAACAGGGGCACCAGTTGTCCAAAGTAAAGACCCACAGATGCCAGGTACACAGGACATAAGGAGGAGTGATTGCCACAGTGGAAAGGAACTGGCAGGGCACTAAATGAAACTGATATCCTTTTATAACAATCATAGTTTCATTTTGGACCAATTAGGTATAACCTCACATTCAGTTCTCCCTCATGGATCACATAAGAACATGTCAATGGCATTATAATCACATGACTCCTGCGAAAGTGAACCAAAACACATCTTCAGATTGGTCATACCCTTGTCTTTGTATCACGCTCTAGTGATCGCTCAGCAGTAACCTAACAAACTGTGAAGACACAGTATCAAAACAAAGTAAGTGAGTGTGCAAGTTTTGAAGGTTTTTTTCCAAGATAAAAAGCACAAATGGAGATCTGCAAAGGGTCGGTCAACAGACACTGTATGATAAATGTACGGAATTATCTCTAACTGCCTTGCAAGTACTACTGCCTTTGACTATCTCAGACCTGAAGAAAATTTGATGTTGCAAATCCACTTGTTTAACTGACTAATTTTCAAATATAAATTTCAGTGTTAACATCTGTAGCAAAGTAGATTGACTTGATAGGACTCTTCTAGCCATAGTCTTTGTAACTCCCACCAAATAAATGATTGTTTTCATCATTAAGTGCCATGGAGTTGGTTCTGACTCATAGCAACACTATATAGGGTTTCTAAGGAATGGCTGGTGGATCTGAACTGCCAACCTCATGGCTAGTAGTTCAATGTTTATACTATAGCACCACACCAGGACTCTAATTTTTGTATGTTGTTGTTGTTAACTGCCGTCAAGTCAAGGTTCCGACCCACAGCGACCCTGTATAGGGTTTTGAGGAGCAGCTGGTGAGTCTGAACCACCAACCTTGCAGTTCAAATGACTTTGCAAGTCTGGTGCATTAACCCGCAGTGCCACACCATAGAAATAGGGTATACAAGATCCTAACTCAGGGATAGGTCGGTTTTGCTATTCCACTGGGAGGTTTACAATGAACCATCTCAGAAACAGGAAAAGATGAACCCAGGACCACCAAAAAAGAAGAGCCACGAGCAGAGTGTGTCCTTTGGACCTCAAAATCCCAGTGCAGAGAAGCAACAGCATGGAGCAACAGACTTCCCAGCCCCTCTGAATAAGTAAAGGTGAGTGGATTCGAACAGAAGGCTGGTTTTCAGAATTGGGTGCCTTTGGGCATTCATCAGCAGAGCTTAAAGAAGCTGGTAATACGTGCTGGAGCAGGGCAGAGGCCAAGTGGCTAAGAGGCCTAGGACCAGAGTGAGGTGTGCCTATGGCATGGCTAAGAGATGATCTTATTCAGAGACTTGCTTTATCCTGAGTTGTTTCTCATCCTGAATTGCACCCTGTTAACTTCCCTAATAAATGTCCTAATTTTGAGTACTGTCTGCGGGTTCTGTGTGGCCACTGTAACAGACTATCGAATCCGGCACAGAAGTAGAAAGAGATGTGGGAGGAGGGGTTGGTGTCAGGATAAGGCAAAGAAGGCTGGAAGGTGGAGGAGGCACATCTGTCCTCTGCTTCAGAAGAATCACCCTTGGTCTGATGTGGAGTTTGATTCCCCTTCCCTTTTGTGAAGCCAGAGGAAGTCACACATGACCTCCATGCCATTTTTGCAACATCCACATTCAATTGCAAATTTTATTCGATGTATTTTACTTGTTTTACAAAGATGATTTTCAATTCTTTAAATTTATTTGCTACAGTAGAACCAAATTTTAAAAGTGGCAATTTTATATCCAAGTAAAATGATATGGCAACAACTGAGTGCAGTGCAAAAACAAAAGTTCACATATGATAAAAAGAAAAGACAATTCCAAAATTAACCTTTTAAAAAGTATAATGAATCGGACGAGACTTTGGTCAAATATTTGAGTTTAATAGGTACAAATCATTACACTAGTACCACTAGTGCTAAAATTACTAATAGCAACATGAGTAAACACAATTTGTTCGAAATTCTGCACCCATGTCTTGCAGTAGTAAAAAATTAATAATGGTGTTGAAAGTGAAAACTATTAAACTATTTTAGAATCTGAAATAGTCACATCTACAGACCCTATAAATAACATAGGTACAGACCTTGCCTTGTGATATAATTTTTCTTCTAACTGGCTCAAAATAGGTCCAAGTAATTGCAAGTATCGGAGTCCTGGTGTGTCACTGTGGGTTAATGCGCTGGACTGCTAAACTGGTTTGAACTGCAACATTGGCGGTTCAAGCTAAGCAGCCACTCCTTGGAAACCCTATACAAGGTCGTTATGGGTCAGAACTGACTCGAAGGCACTTAACAACAACTACAATTGCAAGTACCATGGTGGAACATTTAAAAATGTGAGCAAAGATTTCTGGATGGTAATCAAAGATTCTATAGCCAGAATATATCTCTAAGGTGCAAAGCTAATGGTGAAAATTATAAGAGGGAGTGCTACTGTATTCTCCACCAGTCAACTCTGTATAATGTTTTGTCTGCAAACCATTCCGTCTTCAATCATTTAATTCTCAGTCTGCTACAAGCTGATTTAGCAATTGGTATGGCTCAAATAGTATTGATAGCGTAGAAGCAGTTCAATTCACAGAGATTGTGTATTGTCATATTTAAACTGAAGACATGGCTTTGGCTTAACTCATGAACTAGATACAGAGATTAATGAAAAGCATTAATATTGGAAAGCCAATATTAGAAAGCCAATTTGTAACGCGTTGTTGCTGTCATTATAATAACCACTGAATGTAGACTATCTTTTCATGGAAGCCATGAATTATTTGGGTTCCCACAAAATGGAAATTTGTGGGATTTGCTTGGATTTATTGCTATCTGATTCACTTTTAGTCAGTCACATCTCAAAATATGGTAACAAGGGGAAGGGCAACCCATCATATGTATCTAAAAATAACATATAAAAATTAATACACTACAGTCCAGAAACAGAGGACCCTAGGACCATCAAGAGAGAACAGCACGAGCAGAATGCGGGATCCTATCCAGAGAAGCAGCAACACCAGAGATGGAGGCAGAGATAAGGACATGCATAGAGAGCAGCTGAGGACTCTAGACTCATGGAAAGAGAGGGACTGAATGCTGGCAACTCAGGAGGCAGGCTTGCAGAATGTGCTCTTTGGTTGTTTAAATTATTATATATTCCTGAGTGTTTTTGTGTATATCCACCACCTCCCCAAAAAAACAGGGGATAGAAGCAAATACTGTTGAATGATGATGCATGGAGGAGATTGTAATCGCTGCAATAAAACGCTGTAAAATCGCTGTTCTTCCACATAAACTATCACTGAATTCACAATAAAAATTTTAAAGAAAAAAAATTAATAAACTTAGTAAGGGATAGAGTTCAATCAACTGCTTTCAATGAAATAAGTATAGCTTGATGTTTCAATTCATCTGGAGATTCCACTTCTGGTCTTTCTTATAAAAATCAGCAGCTAAGCAGTGTTTTAAGATATGTCTCTCTTAACACATAGAAAACGTGTCAAGCGATTTATCACAATTATTAGCTTAAAAAGTCAAGTTAGTGAAGAAATGGAAAATCATGTGAAAACTACGTAAAATTTTTATTTTTCTAAGTGTAGAGGCCAGTCCTACAACAATGGTGCCAATATATCAAGATATTGTAAAGGCATGCAACAGAAAAGTTTATAGCATAATAAACACACCATTTCCATGCCACGTGCTAGGCATTCACTTAACCCTGTAGGACACAGGGTAATGGATTGTTCCAGAAGCAGTTGGGTTTTTGTTTTGTTTTTTTTTCTTTTTACTGTTCAGTCATTGTTAAGTGTCATCAAGTTGGTTCGGACTCATAGTGACCCTATATAGTGTTTTCAAGGAACGACTGGTGGGTATGAACCGCCAACCCTGCAGTTAGCAGTCCAGTGCTTTATCCTTCAGGACTCCTTATTCTTTGTTCAGTTACTCTACACATTTTCTGCCACCTCTACTCAATGGTAGACAGTTCTGAAAGCATATTTAGGCAATAATCAAATATTAAAATGTCTTTCTCATACACATTGGGAAGTATATGCTATAGTAATGAGTGCAATTCTGGAATTGTACACTCAGGTTCTAGATGCCTTAGATCAGACACGAAAAGAAGATCCCAAAAGAGAAGTTGAAAACATCGCCAATAAAATGCAAATGCTAGAGAATGTGTTTATGCTGGTGATGTGGAATAATATATCACAGCATGTTCATTTGAAGAGTCATGCTCTCCAAGATGCAGAAGTAAACTTAAAGACATGCATAGCTCTCTAGAGTTATAAACAAGTTATTTACATAATTTAAGCAAAGATTTTGAAATTTTTGAAAACAAACGCTGTCAAATATTGATCATTGGCCGTTCACCATCACTGAAGCATTGGAAAGAAACCAGCAAAACACAGAAATGCTCTAAAAGTATCAAGTGCCAGATATCAATTTCATGTAACCACATATTACACCGTTACCACACTTGAATACTGCATGAAAAGAAAGACAGAGTGCATGAAGTTCTTTCAAAGAAGAGTTTCCCTCTTTAACAATGTGGGGATACCTAACAAAGAAATGGATGCAGGTTTTTTACCTGAGTAGGAAAGAGGCAGTGGCTCCCTCGCTCAAAGATGATGGCGGACTGTGCCACTTTGAATACGTGTCAGTTGCCATCTTTGAGTGGGGCACTGCTACCACTTTCCTACTCAGGTCAACAGTATAAACTGCAATATATTTGGAGTCCTGGTGTGGCACTACAGGAGAAGCATGGCCTGCTAACTAAAAGGTTCGCAGGTCAAACCTACCAGCCATTCCTTGGAAACCTTACACACGGTTCTGAGTCAAAACCAACTTGATTGCACTTAACCATAACAACAGGCATATAAGCTGCCCATAGTTCTGTCTGCTATGACTAAAGCATTTTAAATTAGTTCAAGGCCCTAGTCTCAAAACATTAAGCAGAAAACTCAGAAGCTCTTACTCCTGCTAGTCTTCTTTCCATCTATCTCTGAAAGGATACATCACCTCCTGTTTGGAGCCCTGGTGTGGCATTGTGGGTTAATGCGCTAGACTGCAAAGTCACTTTGAATCACAAGGTCAGCAGTTCAAACTCAGCAGCTGCTCCTCAGAAATCCTATATAGGGTCTCTATGGGTTGGAACAGACTTGATGGCTCTTAACAACAACAACCACCTCCTAGTTATAAATAATAATAGTAACTATTGCTATCCACTGAACAGTTCGTGCTTAGAGGGCTCTTACTATATATCAGAAATTGATCTGCTCAGCTCTCATCACATGGTAAGACTAGTGTCAGTTCCCATTTTACAGTTGAGGCAATCAGTGCTCAGATTTAGGCAATTTGTCCTATTAGCACACAGCAAAAAGTCACAGGACTGCCCAAAGAATAATCCTGAGCAAGAGGGGGCAAATGCAGAACAGAATTTTAAATGCTCATGGAATTCAGACTTTCTGGAATCATGGAGGCTTGATGAATCCCTAAAATGATTGCCCTGAGACACTCTTTCAATCTGAAACCAAAAATACTCCTGAAGTCTTCTTAAAAGGAAGCTTACCTAATAAAGAATACCTGCCTTGATCATCATGCTTTTTAAAGATCTATCTATATGGGATCAAACTGACAACAGCAACTCAGAAGATTAGACAGCAACCTTAACAGGCAGCAAGTTCATCCCGTTAGTGGAGAAAGAACAACTTGAAAACGAATAACAGTTGCACAACTCAAAGAATGTAACCAGTGTCACAGAACTGTATCTGTAGAAACTGCTAACTACTGCATTGGTTCTGTTGTGTACAATCTCAACAACAAAAATAAAATTATTTACATTAAAAAAAAATTGCAGAGCTGGGATCTGAACCCAGGACTCTGGACTCCTAAACCACAGAGGCAGAAATGAGCCCCACATGGCCCCTTCCTCCAGAGCTTGGAGCTTAGAGAAGATGAGACTTATCTTTGAGGAACCAGAATTCAAAGCCACGCTTGTGAAGGGCCCTGTGAGAGGTCCAGATGACAGGTTCTGTGTGTATAAAGGAGTGAGCAGGCAAGGCCAGCTCCAGGGGATTATGAAGGACTATATGGAAGAGGTGACATTGGAGCTAGACACTGGGAGAAGAGGGATTGTTTGTTTGTTTTTGTTTGTTTGTTTGGGGGGGTGGTGGTGGTAATAGAGTACATCATCCCAGTCATGAGCAGAGCTGTGAAGGCAGGAAAGGACAAGGGTATGCACAGGAGTGGAAAAGAGACAGTCCTGTTTGAGTATTGAGAGGAAGGGGGGGTTGGGGCACCGTAGTCACACAGTGGGCCACCTCCAATATCCTGCCCTATTGTGGCCCTGTTGTGGATAAGCACTCAACCTCAAGGTCGGTTTGAACTGCAAGGTCAGCAGTTCAAACTCACCAGTTGCTCCAGGGTCGCTATGAGTCAGAACCGACTCGACAGTACTTCACAACAGCAACGATACATATTCATTCGAGAAGCACATTTTAAAATTAGATTAATTCTGTCTGTTTCAAAAAACTAGAAAAATATGAATCAAAGGACCAGGAGGCAACTTAGTACCTCTCCTGGGGAGAAGAGCTTCAGTACCTTCTGCTGCTCCTTTGGTACCATCTATCCAAAAAATGTCCATTCCTTACATGAAACTCCACACCTCCAGAACCAAAGTTGATGGACAGAGTTTTGTAAGGGTCCCACAGGCAGCAGAAAGCACCTTTGCTGGTGGGTCCCAGAGACCAGGAGACTCTCCTTTAACTTCTACTAGAGGAAGTAGGAAGAAATCCCTGCCTCCCTGACCCTTGCCTACACCTTAATTGCAAACTCACAAATCCCCCATCTCTACTGACTCGGCCTTATTTTTCTTCACATTTGAGTAAAGAGGGACCAACTCCGTGCCACAGACAGGGAAGGGAGGCAGAAGGTTTGACTCCTCTGTGAAACTATCAACCCAGGCAGCCCGGGCTCAGACCACTGATCCCGACATCCCCAAGGGCCCCTCAGAGGTCTGCTGGGCCAAGTGTATTGGAGAGGTCAAGGAGGCTCCCAGACAGAGAACTTAGGGCCAGGCGTGTGTAGAACTTCACAAGATGTACAGGAAGGGGCAGCTCAGAAAGACAGTGAGAAAAGCAGGGTGGGGAAGTGGGCGGGCACACTCTAGAATGCTGAGGTTTTTCAGATAAAAGGGGAACTAAAAGAGGTCACCTAGGCCTGACCCCACTGAGACAGGCCTTTGGCACCAATTCACCAGGCTCTTTGTATACCTCCAACAATGGGGACCTCACCTCTTTCCCAGGCAGTTGATTTCCCTGTGAAAGTCCCTGGAGCTGCTACCTTTGAGGCTATCTCAGCCCTTCAGAGCCCCACAGGACAAAACTATGCCCTCTGCACAAAGAGAGGCCTGCAGGGCTTGGAAAGCAGTGGCACTTAAGATTCCTTCCCCAACCCTTAGGCCACCTTTGATGACCCTGACACTAAGATAGCTAGAAAGTCCTAGAGCTTCCTTCCTTCTCCATCCCACCGCCAGATTCAGACCCTGGTCCGCTCTGCTGCCAGTCTTGCCACCATCTTTGACCAAATGACCCCAGAGAGAAACAGCACAGTAGAGCAGAAACAGCTCAAGCTTGGGGAGACAAGCAGGCCTGGGTTCAAATTCCAGCTCTCTAAGTGATTCATCCTCTGAGTCTCCATGGCCCCATCTGAAAATTGGGTGGGGGTTACCACCCCCACCCCCAGCAGCTCCTTTGCAGGGGTATTGTATGGTTTCAATGGGGTGTCTGTAAAGAGCCTGGCACAGCGCCTGGCACAGGGCACAGTAACAAGTCTCAACTCAACGAGCTGCTTACAACCCTCTGTCCTCTCCACCAACTACAGAATAAAATCCAAACTTTTGAGCAGGATATTGCAGGCTCCCCAGAGCCCAATCTTGACTCCTGCTGCCCTGCTTCACACAGCCTGCATCCTCTCAAACACTACCTCTCCCCAGGAAGCTCTGCTGATACTAACAACCAGAAATGCTTAGTCTACCTTAGGGCTCTTCACTTCTCTGCCCCACCTCTGGCCCTTGCTAATTTGAAAGTGACCTGGTCTGAATGGAGATAGAGACTCTGCTGTCCTCTGGGTGCTGCAGATAGGCCTGTTGACAAAGCTACCAGCTGTTTCGGGTCAGAGCTTCATTAACCTTCCCAGCCCACCTATCACTGCTCACCTCCTGCCTCACTGCTCTCACTTGGACCCTCATCTTATCTCCCTCTCCTTACCCCTCTGCTCAAACTAGCAGTACAGAAACCAATAGCCCCTCATCCCATTTGGTTCCTCCTGCTACCCCAGGCCATAGACGTTTTCCATACATATTTAACAAATTACCCTAACATTCCATTTCAAGTAAAGAATGTCCAAATCCTCCAAACAGTCCAGATATTTCAAGCCATACCCAAAACCAAATTCCAAGCCAGCAGAAGTCAGCCCAGTCTCTAGGGACTTAAAGGCCTGGCTTTGATCCGAAGTATGCCTCCATACAGGTCGAGCAGGTCCAAAGCCCAGGGCAGAGAGAGTTTTGGACTGCTGAGACCAGAGTTTCTAAGACTCAGCTTCTCAGTTGGCCCCTAAACCAACACTCTGCCTGTGCTTTAACAATCTCGACCACATCTTCAACTTGTGATCATAAAAGTGTCCCTTCATCCACTGATTCTCCCACAGGGGTCTGTCTCCTCCTGCCCTGATCAAGGGACAAATGGCCTCATGCCTCAGGATCCTTCAGCCTTCCAGCCCTTCTACCTCATTCCCCACTTTTCTGTCATTGTTGTCAGGTGTCATCAAGTCACTGTGACTCACAGTGACTCTGAATGTCAGAACAGAACTGCCACCACAGGATTTTCTATGCTGTCATTTTTATGGAAGAAAATCACCAGGTATCTCACCTGCAGAACCTTCGGGTGGGTTCAAACTACTGATCTTTTGGTTCGTAGCCAAGACACTAGAGCATCTTCCTACTTTTCTGAGTCCCTTCAGAGTTCGGTAAGTAGTAGAATTTCTACTCTTCATAATATGATAAGCTGACAATGAACTCTTAGCCCAGAAGGGCCCTCTCTCTCTCTTCCTAGGGGGGGCCCAGGAAAAGCCCACAGACTCTGTAAATGGAAGAGGCAGTGCTGAACCCTGGGAGCAGTTACTACAGTAGTGCATTAACTTTCCTCCCCCAAGAACTTCTTTCATTATCTACCCCACCCACCACCCTCTCCCCCAGGCTATGGTTTAAGATGTCATTTATTAAACAGCAATTTGTTTCCCATTTTTAACGTAATTACTCGAGTCCCCCAATTAGGGCCTGCTCACCACCCTCTCCCCCAGAAGGATTGGGGGCAACCTAGGTATAAAGGACAGGGGAAGCCTGAGTCACACTGTATTGACTGAGGACCTACAGGGTGGCCAAGAAGGCAGGGCTAGACTCAGGGTTTCTGTAGTCATGTGCATTTTCTATTACAATTCTGCAGTCTTGCCATCTTGACATTGCTGAAAGTCCACCCCCCATTACTGTCCTCAAGAACCCAAATGGCACACAGGGCTGGACTATGAGGGCCTTGCTGATAGGGGGCTCAAACAAGAGTAAACTTGGACTGGAAATCCCTTGGCCTTGGGTCTCTCATCTACCTAAGGGCTCTCCACTTCTCTGCCCCACCTCTGCCCCCTGCTGATTTGAAAGTGACCCGGTCTGAATGGAGATAGAGGCTCTACTGTCCTCTGGATGCTGCAGAGAGGCCTGTTGACAAAGCTACCAGCTGTCCTCAGTCAAAGCCAGGGACACATGCCCTGCCCACCCACACTGGGATAGACCCAGCCAGGCCCCAGAACTTGGACCATCGTGGAGCTCCAGGTCCAGCTTCCACCTGTCTGCCCCTCCTTCTCCAGCTACACACTGTGACAAGAGCCAGAGCACAAAACCTCACCAGAAAACAGTATCAGGCAGAAGGGAGTACTGCCGGGGTAAGGGCAATGGGATAACTGTTGAGTCAGTTCCGACCCATAGTGACCCTGTAGAGGATTTCCAAGGAGCAGCTGGTGAACTTGAACCACTAACCTTGAGTTCAAATGGTTTTGCAGTCTGGCGCATTAACCCACAGCACCACACCAGAACTCCACGGTGGGAGTAAAAGTCTTCATAATTTCAACTGAAAATGAAACTGTGAGTTCAGTCACACAGCAAAGCCTTGTAGAGCCCTGTGGTTGAGACACAGGTTAGATGGGGGGAGAGAGGTGTCAAATCTCAGCTGCACCGCTTCCTACCTATATGACCTTGGGCTTTATCATTCTATGACTCAGTTTCCCCTCTGCAAAATGTGGTTAACAATAATGTGGGAGGATTACGTGAAATAACGTCTAAAAGCAATTAGCCCAGCACCTGGCCACAGTAAACACAAAGTAAATACTTGTTGAATATAAGCATTTACAGAGGTACAGACAGGCTTTCACTTGGCTCATCTTACTCTGGCAGATACTATATTTTCCCATGTTACAAGTGAGGAAACAGGCTCAGAGAAAGCAAGGATTCAACCCGCGGTCACACAGCTAGGAAGTGACTGACGCCCAGGTCTGTCTCTTAGACCCAAGGTAACACTGCCCCAGGCTATTCTGGAGGCCTGCCTTTTAGGGGCACTGGAGCAAGAAGGGTGTGGGATTCTGCATTCCCCGGGGGGTCTAGCATGCTGGGTATTCCTGATCAGAGAAAGAGCCAACTGGTCAGCCACCTCGGATTCCCAGCAGGTCCCGGAGCCCATACGTCCCCACGAGTGCCTCATCCTCACCTTCATCTTTGGGCATTTAAAGAGCAGCTATCAATAGGGAGACTCACTGTTCCTGAGAATCTGCCAGGGAGGGAAGTAAGAGACCAGGCCGCTCAGAGCCTGGAGAAAACCGGTCCGGCTGCCTTACCCATGCAGAAGCTGGGACCCGGCCTCTAACCCCCTCCCTCCCCAGACAAAAGTTTCCCCTGTTCAGGAGCAGGAGAGGGGGAGGGGGCATTCCTCGTGAGTGACATTATCCATGACCTACAGCTGCTGTGCTGCCCTCGCCTGAACCTCAGACTGTCCCCAGCCCCTGCGCGGCCCCCCATCCTTTTGTCCTCCCACCTCTGAGCACAGGGCCCCCCGTAGACTCTACCCGCCCGCCCGGCGCCCGCCCGCACCAAACTTGAGCCCGCAGCCACTCGGGGCCCCTCGCGGCCTGCATGCCCGGCTCTGGCCCCGCCGGCTCAGTTGCAGGGGACTGGCAGTCCCCGGCTCTCCCGGCCTCTTACCTGTCGTGGCCGGGGCGCCACCCGGGGGAAGAGGTACTCCCAGCCAGGCGCCGGACGCCTGGGTTCCCAGGCCGTGCGCGCGCCGCCTGGACTCAGGGCTGGGGTTAACCCCTTCCCGGCTGCCTTCCGCCGCTCCCACCCCCGCTCCACGCCGCAGCCGCCGCCGCCCGCCCCGCCTCCCGTTCCTCTCCTCTCTTACCCCCCTCCCTCTCCGGTGCCCAGCCCCCAGTCCCTGCCCCCGGCACTGTGCCGGGGCAGCGCGCAGCCTCACCCCTCTTTCCGCAACAGGGGGCTCTCCCTGAAGGCTGGAAGTTGGAGTATGCGACCTCGTCCCCCTCCTCCAGGGCCCATGGAGCACAAAGGGGCGGACCCGAACGCCCAGGGCCCCCAGCCTGCCTCCCCGTATTCCCTCTGGCCCCGGTGCCTACCTCCCCAAATCGCGGCGGCTGGGAGTAGGGTTCGATCCCGTGATGGCGCGTGGGTGCCGGCCAGAGATCGGCTCCAGAGGAGGCCCAGGCGGGTGGTTGTGTGGGGTGCGCCCCGGGGCGGGGGCCGGGGCGGGACCGGGCACTGCTATCGGTGCTGGATTTCTCAGCTTCCACCCAGATTCTCCCTCGGCTCTCCCGGCCGATTCGGTGCTGCTCGGTGACCACGTGACGCGGCTGCCTTTGACCCCTGTCTCAGAGCGGGTAGGGGGCGGAGGCTGAAGGGGGTGTCAGATGCTGCGCCCACGAGGGCCCCGGGCAGCTGCCTGGAGTCCCAGAGGCAGTGACCCCAGGGAAACAAAGCCCCCGGAAAACAACAAGTTATTCGGGGTCAGAGAGGGAGCAGAGCTGGGGGTCTGGAAAGGCGGCAGAGAAAAGAAGGGAAACAAAGACCCACACCCGCCGAGACTCCAAGGGCCCTGGGAGCGCCCTGGCTCAGCCTAGGGGCTTGTGACAAACCCCGCTCCCTCCCGGACCTCCTCGGACAGCTCCCAACCAACCGGGTCTCTGCAGGGATGACCCTTCCAGGGCAGGCCTTCTCCCCTCCCCCCATCTTTGCCCTGACTCTGGCGTCCCCCTTGATTTCTTTTACCGTGATTATCTGGTTCATTTACTGGTTTCATTGTTTATTAGAACGTCATTTTCCACCAACAAGTTGTTCCCAGCTGAATCCCCCAGCACTTGACACATAACAGGCAGATGAAGAGAGGGATGACCTTGTGCAGGCAGATCTCTTCCGCCACTATTTCCTATCTCCTGGTGTTATTTCAACCACCTCAAGGACCCTGCCAGTTAGGAAAGGTTACAGATGGGGAGACTGAGGCCCTGAGAATCCAGGCAAATTATGGAGTGTTGTATGGAGCCGGGAGCGTGAGCTAGCACTCTGATCTGCTACATGCAAGGTGTTTTTAAGTTTTTGTTTATTTTACCATCCATGGAGTTTGGATTGAACCAGTGACTCCTTTAAGCTTTTACAATGACGCAGGTCACTAGACCCCTCCCCTGTAGATCCCGATTCTGTGAGTCTAAGGGGAAGGCCAGGACAATTTTGGGAAACAGTGAATTAGTGTTGGAAGAAGTGCAGGCAGAGTACTCCATCGAGGCCAGGATGGCCAAACTTCATCTCTCATACTTCGGACATATTGTCAGGAGGGACCAGTCTCTGGAGAAGGATATCATGTTTGGTAAGGTGGAAGGTCAGAGAAAAAGAGGAAGACCCCCAGCGAGATGGATTGGCCAAGTGGCAGCATCAATGGGCTCAAGTGTGGCAACAATTGTGAGGTTGGCCCAGGACCGGGCAGTGTTTCATTCTGGTGTGCATAGGGTCACTATGAGTTGGTACCAACTTGATGACACCTAACAACAAGGTCCCTAAAATACCCCAAATTATCTAACTATAGGAGCAAAGCTCAAAAAAGGTATGAAGGACCAGAGTAAAGCAAAAGAAGATAGAGAGGCTGAGCTTGGCATACAAGGGTCTGATGGACTCACCCCATTTCCACCAAAGCATGACCTTCCTATACTGGGAAGAAAGGATATTTGGTTAGTCCACTCATGTTTTCACAGAGGGAATATACTCAGGCCTGGGTCTCCTAACTTCCAGATATTCCCAACTGTCACCTTTGGGTGAATCTAATGGGAAGTGGTCAACAAGCCCAAATGGCAGGTCATTTTTAAAAAAGACAGGTTGTAACTTCCTAACCCACACTCCAGCCACTGTGCCAATTTGGGACAGGAAATCAAGTTCTCCTTGGATATCTGTGTTTCTATGGTCAATGACCTTGCAAATAGCCTGGGTCTTGGGCATGATAGATAAACCCCTACTCATGCTAGTATCTGTTTTCGAAGGTCATTCCATCCACATGAGCCCCTGTGAGCATCCTCAGTAGCAGGCACTGTGCTCCAGGTCAGGGGGTGGAGGGGGGCAGGGATGCAGGGTTGAAAGAGACATGGGTCTGCACCCTCAAGAAGTGACCTGGTTTGTGTGGATGTGACTTGTCCCTGTGTCTAGACACAGGATGTGCTAAGGGCCTGCTAGAAGCACACACTTGTCCTACTTCCATTTCCCCATCCATGAACAAACAGGAGCCTTTGGGAAGAAAGCAGCCCAAAGAATGGAAGGGCTCAAGGTAAGGAGATGGACACCCCCATTAGAAGAACAGTCTGTTAAAAAGCAACACAAAAAGGTGGCAGTTGTGGGGGCCAAGGGGAAGCAAGAAGAATGATCTGGAAAACTAGAGGAACAGATTGTGGGGAAGTCTGTGAGCACCTCCATGGACTAAATATAAACCTTAGGGCCCAGAGGGATAAGAAGACCTCTGTCAGAGGTCAGGGAGGGCCTGGAGGCAAAGAAACGAGTTAGGTCACAGAACTGCCTCCTGCCAGAGTCTGCATCTCACCAGTGGAGCTGCATAGCCACTGGAGACTGACCCTTAGCATTGAAGAGCAGCTGTGAGGTGGGGTAACTGCCCATCAATGACTGCTCTTCCTACTCTTCTCAAGTCTTTTCAGCTGTTGTTCACTGAGCTAGACCCAAAGCCTTCCAAAGGCTGGGAGGAAGAGAGACCCAGGCTTTGCCCAAAGAGTTGGCCTCAATGGGTCCAGGTGAAACTGAACACCTCCCTTTCTGACCATGCCCTGGGAAGTCTGGAGGGAGACTGCCCTTGAGATGCCCAAGTCCTCCATCCCCTCAGGACCCACTCATCTCTCCTGGAGTTTTGAGACCTTCCTTATGCTGACCACTCCTCCTATATAAAGGAGCTCTGGTAGCATAGTGGTTACAAGTCGGGCTGTTAATCCCAAGGTCAGCAGTTCAAAACTACCAGTTGTTCCGCGGGAGTCAGAACCAACTCCACCCCCTATATAGACTCCCTCTTCAGCCTGTGGACTCCCCATTTGACACTCTACTTGGCTGTTCCATTGTTGTTGTTGTCAGGTGCCATCGAGTCGGAACCGACTCATAGCGACCCCATGCACAGCAGAACGAAACAATGTTCGATCCTGGGCCAACCTCACTACTGCTGCCACACCTGAGTCCATCAATGATGCCACCTGGCTGATCCATCTCGTTGGGGGTCTTCCTCTTTTTCTCTGACCCTCCACCCTACCCAGCATGACATCCTTCTCCAGCGATTGTTTCCTCCAGACAATATGTCCAAAGTAGGAGAGACGAAGCTTAGCCATCCTGGCCTCCAAGGAGCACTCTGGCTGCACTTCTTCCATAACAGATCTATTGGTTCTTTTGGCAGTCCATGGCACCTTCAGTATTCTCCTCCAACACCACAACTCAAAGGCATCAATTCTTCTACGATCCTCCTTATTCACTGTCCAGCTTTTGCATCCATATGAGGCTATTGAAAACACAATGGCCTGGGTCAGGCGCACCCTAGTCCTCAAGCTGACATCTCTGCTCTTCAACACTTTAAAAAGTTCCTGTGCAGCAGATTTGCCCAGTGCAATACGTCGTCTGATCTTTTGACTGCTACTTCCGCGAATATTGATAGTTGATCCAAGAAGAATGAAGTCCTTGACAACTTCAATCTTTTCTCCATTGATAAGAATGTTGTTTATTGGTCCAGTGGTGAGGATTTTTGTTTTCTTGACATTGAGATGTAATCCATATCGAAGGCTGTGTTCTTTAATCTTCATAAGTAAATGTTTCAAGTCCTCTTCACTTTCAGCGATCAAGGTTGTATCATCTGCATATCGCAGGTTGTTAATGAGTCTTCCTCCAATCCTGATGCCACGTTTTTCTTCATAGAATCCAGCTTCTCGTATTATTTGCTCAGCATACAGGTTGAATAAGTATGGTGAAAGAATACAACCCTGTCTCACACCTTTCCCAATTTTAAAACATTCAGTGTTCCCATGTTCTGTTCGAACAACTGCTTCTTGGCTGTTCCATGGTCATGTCTAATTCAAAAGCTGAAGTCATAAGCTTTCCTGCAAACCTGCTTCTCCTCTCCTCCTGTGTGTCCAATCCACAAGTATGGTTCCGAACCCTGTAACTCCTTCTTGTCCTTATATCCCATCCATAAAGGAGTCCCATTGGTTCTACCTCTCTGTTTTTATTTTTTATAGCTTGACCATAGTTCTTCATCTTCATCGCTGCCATTCTTATCTTTGTCCTGGCCCATGTTAGTAGTCAGGACAGGTATGGGGTGTATTAGGGAAGTTAGAAGGTTACAATGCAGGACCAGAAATTTTCAGGATACAGTTCTTTCAGTCAGGACAGCCTCTTCCCAGCCATGGCTGAAAACAGACCTCTCTCTGGTCCTTGGCCTTTCCCCTGCTCCTGCAATGAATGGTACAAAGCTCTATTATGGCTACTGATAAATGCCCACAGGACATAGCACTCTACCATAACCCTCAGCCTGAAGTACTCAACTAAAGCTCTGGGGGGTCAGCAACCCAAGCTCCCCTCAATTAAGTATCTCGAGGCACCTCTCTCCACAAGCAAGCCTCCTGCCCAAAGTTATTCAACTTTACTTGCTCTGTGGGCTGAGATACCCACTACTCTGTCTCACTCCTCCTCTGACTCTTCTTCCTGCTGCTCCTCCTCTGTCACTCCCATTCTCCTCTTTCAGTATCGCTCTCTGTCCCTGGGTTCAATACACAGGGATCTCAGGGTCCAAAGGATATGCTCCACGCTTGGCTCTTTGATGGTAGAGAGATGCCCCCTTCTACTTCTGAGATGTCTGATTTTAAATTACATTAGAGTTCCAAGTTTTTATAATCAAAATTAGCTCTGTTGACAATCACAACTGAATCATATCAGCATCTTCTCCCACCTTTTCCTACTCAGACCCATCAGGAAAAGAGTCATTTGATGGGAGTTGCAAAGACTAAGGCTACAAGTCACATATTCAATAATTCACTATACCACACAGGCACAGGGGCATAGTTCTAGAATCTGCTTAGACATTGCAAATGAACCACTAGACTTGAAAGCCAAGAACCATAGTCTCGAGACATCTAGGTCAATTGGCAAAACAATGTTCATAAAGGTAATGTTCTAATCCTGGTCTGGATGAGAAGCATCAGGAGTCTTAAATGCTTGTGAGTGGCCATCTAAGAAGCAACTATAGGTCTCTTTCACCTGTGAATGTGACCTTGTTTGGGGGCAGGGAAGATTTTCTTTTCAAATGTTTTCAGTTAGTAAAGTCATAGTGGAGAAGGTAATCCTAATCCCTTCTGAGTGGTTTCCAATGATCATGAAGATGGCACAAGGTCAGAGCCCCACGAGGCGGAGCCAAGTCAACGGCACCTGAGCTACTAGATGAATGAATTTGCCATTGTTGCCTTGTGCTGTCGAGTCCAATCCATCTCACAGCAACCCAGTATAACAGAGTAGAACTGTCCCATAGGGCTTCCTAGGCTGGAATCTGGACAGGGGCAGATCCTCCAGCCTTTTCTCCTTTGAAGTCACTGGTGAGTTTACTCTCTCACCAGCTTTGCACTGGCTAATTCAATCTCATCATACCTCTATCCGACTTTGCTCCACCACTGGCTACCATAGATCTCAGGATAAAACTCCCTGCCTTGTTGTCCAGCTTCATTTCTTCCTTGCCATAAAAGGTATAGTTTATCCTTCCAGTTATCTGACTAACTCCATGTTAAGGGTAAGGAGTCAGACAGCCTGGATTTGAATCCTGGCTCTGTCACTTACAAGCTGTGTGACCTTTGGTTAGTTAACCTTTCCATGCTTAATTTCCTCATCTTAGTCCTGGTGTGGTACTGTGAGTTAATGCGCTGGACCTCACGGTCGGTTTGAATCGTAAGGTCTGTGGTTCAAGTTCACCAGCTGCCCCTCAAAAACCCTGAACAAGGTCACTACAGTCAGAACCAACTCAAAGGCACTTAACAACAAAGTATGGATAATAGTATCTGCTGCATCTGGCTATTAGGAGAATTAAATGAGTTGTCACATATTTGTGGTTAAGTGCCTTTTAAGTCAGTTCCAACTCATAGCAACCCTTTATGGGAGCAGAAAGCCTCATCTTTCTTCCATGGAGCAACTCTGGCGAGCTTGAACCAAGGACCTTGTGGTTCACCTGGTTATGTGCCATGGAGTCAGTTCCGACTCATAGCGACCATGTACAGGGTTTCCGAGGCTGTAAATCTTTATGGGAGCAGAAAGCCTCATCTTTCTCCCACGGAACAGCTGGTAGTTTCGAACTGCTGACCTTGCGGTTCATAGCCCAATTCATAACCACTACGCTATCAGAGCTCCTTTTGTGGTTCACAGTCCAGAGCTTATCGTATGGAACCACCACATTCCCCCATCAAATATTAAGCAGTATATTAATGTTAGCTGAGTTATTTGATCCTTTGAATCTCAGGTTAAGCTTCATTTCCTACTAGTGTTTTCCTAGACCCCTAATCAAGAACAGAACTTTTGGTACATCTTTCTCTGTGTCCCCTGACCTACTTCATTACCCATTACTTGTCAGCTGCCTGTCTGTCCCTCTAAAATATAAGCTATGTGTGGGCAGGGCCATGTTTGTCTCAGATACCCCAAACTCCAGTGCTGCTCTCCCCCACCCACCCATACACACACACAATGCCAGGCACATGGTTGATAACTACGCATATTTGCTGACTAAACCGGTGAAACGGAAGTTAATAGATTCATGACAAGACAGAGAGTATTGTTGTTAGGTGCTATCAAGTCAGTTGTGACTCACAGTGGTGCTGTGTGTAAGAGAATGACATGCTGCCATCAATGCTATGTTGGAACCCATTGTTTCAGCCACTACATCAATCCGTCTCATTGAGGGGCTTCCTCTTTTTTGCTAATCCTCGACTTCTATCAAGTATGATGTCCTTCTCCAGGGACTGGTCCCTCCTAATAACATGGCCACAGTATGAGAGACAAAACTCTCACCATTCTTACTTCTAAAGTGCTTTCTGGCTGTGCTTCTTCCAAGATAAGACTTCTTCATTCTTCTGGCCATCCATGGTATATTCAATATTCTTCACCAACACCAAATTCAAAGAGGCATCAAATTCTTCTTTGGTCTGCCAATATTATTCATTGTCCGACTTTCAAATGTATTTGAGGCAATTATAAATATCAGGCACACCTTAGTTATCAAAGTGACATCCTTGCTCTTCAATGCTTTAAAGAGGTCTTTTGTAGCAGATTTGCCCAGAAAACAATGTTTGATTTTCTTGGCTGATGCTTCCATGGGTGTTGATTGTGAATTCAAGTAAAATTAAACACTTGACATTGTCAATCTTCTTTCCGTTTATTATGGTGTTGCTTATTGGTTCAGTTGTGAGGATTTCTGTTTTATGTTGAAGTATAATCTATACTGAAGGCTGTATCAGTAAGTGCTTCAAGTCCTCTTCACTTCCAACAAGCAAGAGATTATTACCTACAAAATGCTCATCAATGGTACTTCATTCATTCCTTCAGCATTTAGTAGTACCTCTCCTATATTCTTCCTCACACCAGTTGGATGAGGGTGCAGTAATACAGAAATGAGCAAGATAGATGTGGCCTCTGTAAATGATGGGAAGATACAATGCAATGTAACTATTTGGTTATAATGGTTTCTAACAATTATATTTCCCAAGAGGCTAGGGTGGGTCTTTGTTAACAATGAATATTAAAAGTACAAAAGACAATTTGATACTTTAACAGCATCACCAGTTACCAACAGTGTTATCTAGAGGTAGGTGGGCTCTACAGAACCGGAAACAATCCTGTCTCAGGCCACCACCTCTTTCTCTTTCTGGAGACCTCCCATTGAATCTTCAAGGCCCCACTTAAGTAGCATCATCTCCTGAAAGCCCTCCTGTTCCTACTAGGACTTTCTATGGGCCCAAGTCATGGATCTAGTGATTTTCTTGGAATATTGTGGAATTTGTCAGGAACAATTCAAATTTCACGTCATTTACATCTTTAAAAAAATTAAAGGCGATGCAATGAATGTGTAAACTACATGTGATTTCATGTTTGGACTTCAGTGGAGGCAGAAAATAGCCTCTGCCAGTCCACATGACCTGATTTGTGGTTTGCAGAACACATTCACCATAATTGCAGCATTGACCACATGGTAGGTGTGTCAGTGCTCAAATGCTCGCTCACTAGCTCTCTCATACACACATACACACATACACACTGTGAGCTCTTCAAGAGACTGCTTTTCTGGCAGGAAATCTAAAATGGACAGGTTATCGATGCTTTAGATGGATAATCGATATGAAACATTCTGGAAACCAGACTGTTTGGGTGGAAGATGGGTGGGGAAAGTAGGGGCAATTAACAGCAGAAAGTGACTTACTGCAGTGCTTGCCACCCACTTTCTGTTTGTTGCTTCAGTAACCCAGAGAGCATAAAGCTCAGCGAGGTCAAGCAATTTTCCCAAGGTCACACAGACAGGAGTGGCAGAAGAGGTTTCAAACCTAGGTCCACGTAACTAAAAAGCTTGAGTTCTCCGTGCTGCTCACCCCCAACCTGGTCCCCAAAGACCATGAACCCCCCAAATACCATCTCAGTTGTATGCTTTCTTTATTGACAACACACGCCCACTTTTATCAAGGATGCAGCTGTTTGGAAATTGTTTCCAAATTGTTCCCAAAGCAATCCCATTTCAGAGGCCAGGTTTCATGTTTCAGGCAGAGCCTAAGGATGCTTGTCACACCTGCCCTGGTTCATCCCTTACTCCCAGGGACTGCCGCCAGGGGAAGAGTGGTCTTCAAATTTATCTAGCACAATCCCTTTCATGTGTAACACTTTTCTGGCTTTTATAAATCACTTTTCCATTCTGTACAACAATTCTGGGGTACCCACGGCAGCCCCAAGTGGAAGACATAGCTGAAACCTTTCATGCCCATTTTACAGGTGCTGTAAACTAGTTTACCAAAGAACAATGCTTCACACAGACACAGATTTGCAGACTACCAGCCTATGCTCATTCAAGTCCCGGGAGGGTTCAACTTGACTTACAGAACAGGGATCCAAAGCCAAAAATGCACTGCAATTGAGTTGATTGAAACCCACAGTGATCGTGTATAGGGTTTCTGAGACTGTGAATCTTTATGGGAGCAGACAATCTTCTCCCCTTCCTCCCAGAGAAATAGGAATGGAGAAGGGAAATCTTCAAAATCCTCACACAAAGAAGATAAAGGTTTCCACAAAGAAATGTAAATTTGCTTTAGGTGTTAATGTACCTCACTGATTATAACCTGACAAAAGGGGAAAACACACAAGTGTGGTCTCTAAATGACTGTTATCTGTCCTAGGCTCTAAGTGGGGTAGGGGCAGGGCTGAGCTGAGCGTGCAGGTACAGCAAACAGATGAGAATACAGGCTCAGACATTCTGGAGGAGCTCTGTCCCAGCCTTGCCCTAATCCCCAGGCCATTTCTCATTTACTCCCCCACTACCAACATCTTCATTTCATGATTCTCTTTACTAAAAAAAGAAAAGAAAAGAAAAAGGATTCACCACCAGTTCCACCTCATGGCAACTCCATGTGTGTCAGAGTAGAACTATGCTCATAGGGTTTTCAATGGCTGATTTTTCTGAAGGAGATCGCCAGGTCATTCCTCTTCAGTACCTCTGGGTGGACTTGAATCGCTAGCCTTTTGGTTAGCAGCTGAGTGATTAACTATTTGCACCACTAATGGACCTCTTCACTTCACTACCTGGAGTGAAACACTTTTGACATGACTCAAATCAAAAAAGTTTTTCCCGTAACGGTTCCTATCAATTCTTTTTATCTGTCCTCACTACTCCAGCGAGGCAGGGGAGCAGGCATTGCAACGTTCATTTCTAGTTTCAGAAGTGGAGACTGAGAAATGGAGTAGCTTGCTCAAGGCACCTTGTCTCTGCCCAGGTCCAGAGATGTTTCCACTAGGTGAGAACAGTTATCAGGGCTCTGCTGGTCCCATTCTCCTCAGTTCCTACCATTCCTACAGGCACACACCCAGCCCATTTTGTTGATCTGCCTTATTCTCGTGGCCTCATTAGCATCTGAGTTTTTGATTGCTGATTAAGTCCTATGTGCTTCATTATAAAAATGGAGGCACTGAGGCCCAGGGAGGGGAGGGAAAGGTGCCTGCACAGATACCAGTGACTGGAAGTAGAGTTTGGACTAGACCTCAGGGCCCATGATTACCAGAAGCTGGAAAGGAAGTGTCACCCACCAGGTAAGACCTCTCAGGTCCAGACACTATTCCAGGGCCTTTGGAGCTATTCCAGCATGGTGATGAGGACAGTGTTGACCCTGGTGGGAAGCTGGCTCTGGGACTGGCCAGATGCTCATCTGGGTTGATCTGCTCTGACAAGCATGGAAATTCTTATCATTCCAAGGCCCCTTCACACCAACCTGTCTGGGCTGGGTCTGTCTTGGAGCACGGATGTGGGGGAAGTGGGGGGAGACCACAGGGAGACACACACAGCACACAGTTGAACTCACTTGCATATGCTGTGCACAACATACCACATCCTTGGTCTGCCAGTGCCTAAGAGCTTTGGAGTCCAAATGTCTTTTGAGTTTGAATCCAGGGTCAGCCCTTCCTTATGGTTGTTACTTAACTATTGGGCTTCATTTGTGTAGAAGAGGTAACAGTACGTACCTCACAGAGCTGTTGAGAGGATTGAATGCATGCATCTGTTGTAGCTGTAGTGTTGTAGCTGTCTTTTTATTGTTATTTTTATCCAACGTTCCACTCGACCTCACTGGGGCTCTCGTCCTTTCTCTTGTAGACACACGTACTCACACAAACCAGTGGTTCCCTCCCAGGCTGCCCTCAGTCTGCTGGCCCACTCTCTATGTAACCAGCCCTCTATCACTCTCTAACCCTCCACTTCAGGCAGTCTGGGCCCCTCAAGCCCTAGGCCTGTGCCCTGTGTGTCCAGCATTCCTTCTGCCTAGAGTGTCTTCACATCTATCTCCTCACATTTGTACCCCCTCCCCACATTATTCAAGGCCCAGCTCCAGCCCCGCCTCCTCCAGAAAAATCTCCCCTGACTGACATCATCCTCTCAGGCCCTCTGAGTCAATCCTAGTTAGCCTTGCCTTGGAATTCCTCATTCTCAATGATAAAGTCTCTTCCTTCTACTGCCATTGAGTATTTAACATTGAAGGAAAAAGAAAAAAACACATTTTCCAAGCAGACTTGTTGTTGTTAGGTGCCATTGTGTTGGCTCAGACTCATAGCAAACCTATGCACGATAGAACAAAACTACCTGGCCCTAGTGGGAACATGGGACCCTAACCAGAGAAGCTGTGAGACCAGAGTTGATGGCATGGAAAGATAGAGCAGCTGAGGACTCTAGATTCATGGAAAGTGAAAGGCTGTGTGCTGGTGGCCAGGAGGCTGGTTTGCAGAGCCCTTTGGTTGTTTAAATGAGTATATATTTCTGAGTGTTTTAGTGTAAATCAAACAAACAAACAAAAAAACCCCAACAACAAAGGGAATAGAAGCAAATACTGTTAAATGATGATGCATGGAGGGGATTGTAATCATTGCAATGAAATAAAATATGATAGGATGAGTGCAAAACTGATGTTCTCCCATATAAACTATCACTCAATTCACAATAAAAGCTTTAAAAAAAATAGTATTTAAAAAAAACCAAAAAACTACCTAGTCCTGCACATCCTCACAATTGTTACGTTTGAGCCCACTGTTTCAGGCACTGCGTCAATCCATCTCATTGGGGGTCTTCCTCTTTATTGCTGACTGTCTACTTTACCAGACAGGATGTTATTCTCCAGGGTTGTGTCATCTGCATAACGTAGGTTAATGAATCTTCCTCCAATTCTGATACCAAGTTCTTCTTCATATAGTCCAGCTTTTCATATTACTTGCTCAGCATACAGATGGAATACAACCCTGGCACACTCCTTTCTTGATTTTAAAGCCCGCAGTATCCCCTTGTTGTTAAGTGACATCGAGTCAGTTCCAACCCATAGCGACCCTGTGTACGGTTTCCAAGGAGCAGCTGGTAAGCTTGAACCGCCAACCTTGCGGTTCAAATGGCTTTGCAGTCTGGTGCATTAACCCACAGCGCCATACCAGGACTCCCTTAGCTCTGTTCAAATCACCGCGTCTTGGTCTATGCACAGGTTGTGCATGAACACAATGAAGTGTTCTAGAATTCCCATTCTTCATGCTGTCCATAGATTGCTATGATGTATCTACACAGTCAAATGCCTTTGCTGGTAGCATAGTGGTTACGAATCAGGCTGCGAACTTTAAGGTTAGCAGTTCGAAACTACCAGCTGTTCCGCGGGAGAAAGATGAGGCTTTCTGCTCCCGTAAAGATTTACAGCCTCAGAA
>NW_006408575.1:3805353-3834328 GCF_000296735.1 Chrysochloris asiatica | reverse complement strand
CCTGGCCTTGTTTTCACTGATGATATGGAGCTTTTCCATCTTCTCTTTCCACAGATGTAGTCAATTTGATTTCTATGTGTTCCATCTGGCGAACACATAGTGTATAGTACTTCCACCTTTTAGTCACACATCTTCTACAATTACAGCTGTGACAATCACAATTAATCCTGCTAACAATTACTCACAATTGAATCATAAAATCCTATCACCATCATCTGCCATCCCCTTTCAGCAGATCGTTCTGGAGAACAGGAAAATTATTCAGTGGGGATTCTGTTTTACTCCCCTTGTTCTGAAACTAAGCACACTCATGAAAGTTTGTAAGTCAGCTACTTTGTGACTTTATAGCCCCCCATTTTTGATAGTCAATGTATAGACTGCCCGTCCCTATCCTGGTGTGGCGCTGTAGGATCAGCACTGGACTGCGAACCACAAGGTCGGCAGTTCAAACCCACTAGCTGATCCTTGGAAACCCTATATAGGGTTGCTATGAGTTGGAACCAACTTGATGGCACTTAACAACAACAATAACAATCAACTCAGTGCACTGAGGAAACACGCTTGATTACAAAGAATTCTTCCATTATGGTAGGAATTTTGAACAACTGTATCCATAAACACAGGTCCAGCTCTTCAAATGATAGCAATTTACACTTGCTCACAGTATCAAGCATCTTTATATTCATCTGGTTGTGTTCTGGTCAGTTAGCCATCCAAGCTAGGTCAAATGAGTACTAGCTGCAAGTTTGGGAGTTCACGCATGTCTCTCTGCACTTCAGACCAGCTGGCCAGTTTGCTGTCAGCTCTAGCCCCCAGGGGCTAGGTCAGTGCCCATGGGCTCAGGAATTCACACATCTCCCTAAACTTCAGACCATCCAGGTCTTCCTCTTCTGTCTCTCATCTCAAGGTCAACGGGTTTCAACAGAACATGGCCAAACTTAGCCCATGTCTTCACTGCTGCATTTCTCCCACTTCCACTCACAAGTAGACCCAGGGGGTCACCAGTGATCATACTAGACTGCTTGCATGTTCTCTTTGAGTTTCAGTCTTAGAAGGGGTTTTTTCCTGATGGTCTGACTTTTCTTGCCTTGATGCCTCCAATCCATACCGCTAGTTCTTGCTCCTATGTTACCTCCTGAAATTGTTGAACATCAATTCTTTTCAGTACAGTGACTACAGTACTTCCATCTTCTTTTGATGCATCCTGCATCATTCAATATTTTGGCCATGTAATCCTTCAGTATTGCACCTTGAAGCTTGAGTTTTTTCTGCAGTTCTTTCAACTTGAGAAATGCTGAACACATTCTTCCCTTTTAGTATTCAAACTCCAGGTCTTTGTACATTTCATTAATAATACTTTACATTGTCTTCTTGAGTTGTCCTTTGAAATATTCGTTCAGCTGTTTCATTTAATCATTTCTTCCATTTGCCTTAGGTACACTACATTCAAGAGCAAGTCTCAGAGTCTCTTTGGACATTCACTTTGGTCTTCTTTTTCTTTCCTGTCTTTTTAATGACCTTTTGCTTTCTTCACGTAGAAGGTTCTTGATGTCAGAAAACAGATTTGGTGCACCCTAAATTCACTTCCTGATCACTGTGGCTCCCCACATACCAGTACCTAGAGTCAGCTACCCATCATTCATCTTCCTGCAGCTAAGACCAAGGGGCCGTGAGGAGCAGACCAAGTTACCCTGATGGAGAGACAAAATAATATACAAAATGGGCAGCAGACTGCCTAGAGCAACAAAGGAAGAAGGAGAGACAGGAGGAAGAGGAAACAGAATATGTGGCTAATTGCCTCTATGAGCAACTGCCTCCTTTGCCACAAGACCAGAACTGGATGGTGCCAGGCTACCATTACTGAATGTTGTGATCAAAGATTCTATAGAAGAATCTAGATCAAAGAGGAGGGGAGAGATGCAGAACAGAATTTCAAATTCTCATGGCCTCCAGACTTTCTGGAGCTGTTGAGGGTAGGTGAAACCCCAAAATTATTGATCTAGGATCATCTGTAAACCTTAAACCAAAAATCTCCCCTGAAGTCTTCTTAAAAACTGAACAATAGAAACTTTAGCTTCATTAGCAAAGGATGTCTAAGCATTGTACTCTTTAAAAGAACTATCTAATGAAATAAAACAGCAAATAGCAACAAGAAAGGTTAGCTAGGAAACTGGTGGGATGCAGTGAGTTTATGGTAATGGGGGAGGAACAATTTGGAAAAGGAGCATAAAATGGTTGTACAATTTGAATAAGGCAATCAATGTCACTGAATTTACATTTAGAAATTGTTGACTTTGTATATATTTTGCTGTGCATATTTTCAGCAACAACTAATAAAAACTATTTTAAGTCACTAAGCAATGCCCATGGACTTTCTGGACTTTTCATTTAATTCACAAATATGTCTGCTCAGTGGGAACTAAAACAGGAGGAGGAGTCATGGCATTGTTGGTGTCCCAGGAACAGTTCTGCAGAGTGATGGGGAAACAGAGAGGGAGAGCTGGGGCTGAGGGTCTCTGCTGGGTCCCAGGACCACATATGTTGGGACATGTGTCAGGGTGGGCCCTACAGACTGTAGGACAGCAGCTTGGGAGGGAGCAGGACTGGAGCTAGGCTCCCCACCTTTCATGGCCCAGCGGTTTGCCTCCCCAGCCTTGAGGGCAGTGAGTTCTCCTTGGAGAAGGAAAAGAGCAAACTGAGGCTGAGCCAGTGCTAGTCCCAGATTCCTTTAGGTTCTGGGAGTGTTAATAGCTAAGATTCAGAGTCAAAGAGGGAGAGTCTGGGAATACGGTTCTAAAATTCTATACACTTTACGATTCTGAAATGCCACAGTGCTAACTAATACTCTAAATTTTTAAACAGACAAGTCCAACATTCTGAGGTTTTTAAAATTAGAAATCTAAAGTTCTAGAACAACTCTGCCCATAGACAGAATGAAAGGTACATATAAAATTTAAAACAGTCTAGTAATCACATTTTAAAACACAAAAATGAAAAATAAACAGGTGAAATTCATTTTATTAATAGGTTGTTGTTGTTGTTGTGAAGTGCCATTGAGTTGGTTCTGACCCATAGTGACCCTGTATAGAGTTTCCAAGAAGTGACTGGTGAGCTTGAACCACTGATATTGCAGTTTAAACTGACTTTGCAGTCTGGTGCATTAATCCACAGTGCTAAACCAGGACCTTCATATTCATGTATTCATATGAGGGCCTTCAAAAAGTTTGTGGGAAAATTCCATCATATTTTAATTCCATGAACTTTTTTGAAGCCCCCTTGTACATATCATTTTAATGTGTAATTGATAGAAATTATTAATGCAATGTTTTAAGTTCTTCCTTTTGCATCAAGTAAGAGCTCAAAATCCACTGTGAATTTTACATGTATAGTAAATTGCAATGCAGACTACTCACATTTCAAGTGTTCATTAGCCACATGTGGCTAGTGACTAGAATAAGGTACAATACAGCTTTGTTGTTGTTGTTGTTAGGTGCCATCGAGATAAAACCGAATCATAGCGCCCCCATGCACAGCAGAACGAAACACTGCCCTGGTCCTGGGCCAATCTCACAATTGTTGCCACGCTTGAGCCCATTGATGCTCCCACTTGGCCAATCCATCTCGCTGGGGGTCTTCCTCTTTTTCTCTGACCCTCCACCTTAACAAACATGATATCCTTCTCCAGCGACTGGTCCCTCCTGACAATATGTCCAAAGTATGAGAGACAAAGTTTGACCGTCGTGGCATCCAAGGAGCACTCTGGCTGCACTTCTTCCAACACAGCTTAGAAGCCTACAATCTTGTGACTCTTTTCTAAAATTCTAGGATGCCATGGTTCTGAGATTCTACTATACTGCAGCACAGTAGGGTTCTAGAATAGCACAACTGTGATTCCACCAGATTGAAATGTTTCGTGAGCCCCAAGGCTGCTTGCAGGGAAAACTTCTCCCTACACATATCTTTTGTATGGCAAGAAATCCAGACCCTGCAGAGCCCCTGGGGAGGAGAAGAGCAAGGCGTGGTCCCCACCATCTGGCCCAGCTGGTGGGGGGGGAAGAGTATGTCCACACACCCAACAACCTGGTCTCTCCACATGGAGCTGCCTCACCAACCATCCCTGCAGCTCATCAACTCTCCATTCATGCACACAGATCCTGAAAGTGATTTGCTTTTGCATCCTCCTGGCGAGGGGGACATGCCCCTGCCTCCCTTCCTTGGTCTCTGTCCACTCTGGAGAATATGGGGTGAGGGAGGGCTATTGCGGCAGATGGAGCTGGAAAATGTGGTTAAAACTCCAGCTGGAATCCCCAGTGGGTGGAACTAGTCTCCATTTGCTCAAGACTGGATCCCAGAAGCCTGGGGAGGGCAGAAGTCAGAAAGCCATCATCTGGGACTGAGAGAACCTAAAGAGCCTTCTGAATGTATTCCCTTCAGGTACAGATGGGGAAACTGTGGACTGTATGGAGGGGTTGTGTTCTGGTGGAAGGGCATCTCCTGGTTGGTCTCCTCTTCGTACTCCCAAACTCCCTCTCCATCTGGCTGTGGGGAAAGTGAAGGAGCCAGCCCTGCACAACAGGATGCAGGGAGGATGCAGGAAGGCCCCAAAGGTGTTGCATCCAGGTTGTGACTTCTTGGTTTTAGGACAGATGCTCAAGCCAGACCCAGAAACCTCTTGGTTAACACCGTGACTCAGGCTCCTCCCTGACCCAGGACCACAGGTCTTCCAGTGGGCCTGGGGGATAGGAGCTTGGACAACAGCAGGAGCCTGGGTAAAGCACAAGAAGCCAAAGCCAGACAGTGAGGGTGGTCATAGCCTCAGCCAACAATAATCAGCCTCTGCATTGACTCTGCTACCCACTAGTGTATTCGGAGAAGGATATCATGCTTGATCAATAGAAAGAGGAAGACCCCCAACAAGATGGACTGGACAATGGGCTGAAACACAACAACTGTGAGGATGCTGATGGACCGAGCAGTGCTTCATTTTATTGTACATAGGGCTGCTAGGGGCTGGAAATGATTCTACAGAACTGAACAACAGCCTCCTAAACTATAAGAGAATACTTTCTGTTGGTTCAAGCCACCCACTTGTGATTAAGTGCTGCTGCTGCTGCTGCTGTTATGTGCCGTGGGGTCGGTTCTGACTCAGAGCGACCCTGTACAGGGTTTCCGATGCTATAAATCTTTATGGGAGCAGAAAGCCTCATGTGTCTCCCACGGAGTTTTGAACTGCTGACCTTGCGGTTCGCAGCCCGATTCATAACCACTATGCTACCAGAGCTCTCAAGTGCTGTCAATTCATCTCAACCCTATTTAGAGTTTCCTAGGAGCAGCTGGTGTGTCATAACCGCTGACCTTATGGTTTGCAGTCCAGGGTTGCTCCTGCAGCAGCACACCAGGAGTCGATTTCTGCTATGTTGTGGTTAAGTGCTGTCAAGTTCATTCCGACCCATAGCAACCCTGTATAGGGTTTCTGAGGAGCAGCTGGGGAACTTGAACCACCGACTTTGCAGTTCAAGGCGACCTTGCAGTCCAGCTCATTAACCTGCAACATCACACCCGGACTCTCTGTTTCTGTTATGGCAACACTAAAACAAGTAAGAGAGCACATAATCTCCAAACCTAACTGACACGCAGAAGGCCCAGTGGCAGAGCTTTTATAAGTGGGGAAACTTAGGCTAAGAGAGGGCTATGACTTGCCTCAGGTCACATATCGATAGGGAGGCCAGGCCTAGGCCTCTGGAGAGTACTGGCTCAGTGCCTATCAAGAAGTACCCCCATCCTGCCCCACCAGGCACCCAGACACTCTGCAGCTGCAGAGACAAACAGCAGGAGTCACCTGCAGCCACATTTTCCATGGACTGCTTCCAAGTTGGGTTTCCCCTCTAGGGAAAGCCCCAAGGTTATTCCACATGGTCAGGAGAACCAGGGAGGAAATGACAAAGATCCTGCCAAAATGAGGAACTGAAAAACAGATTTTGACCTCTAGGGACTGGCTCTACTGTAGGGACAGGAGAGAGCAGGCATGTGGCAGTAAAGTAGACCTGGAGGCTAGAATTAAAAAGCACAAGTTTTACAGTGAAGCAGGTATGGATTGGAATCCCAGAACCACTACATATTAGCTGCGTGATCTGTGTCAGTACTTCACCTCTGCTCCCTCCTCTGTTAAACTGGGAGAACACCCCATTTCCAGGGTTGATGGAATTGGAGTGTCTACAGTCTAAGCCCATAGTTGGTACTGAATAAATGTTACCACTTAAACACCCCTTAAGGAAGCAATCAAGTCCCAAGCCCATCTACCACCCTCTGGTGCTATTGTTGTTGTTAGGTGCCCTTGAGTTGGCTCTGACATAGCAACCCTATGTACAACAGAACAAACACTGCCTAGTCCTTCGCCATCCCCACAAAGGCCGCCCATTGTGGTAATCAATCATCTCAATATCACTGACCCTCTACTCTACCAAGCATGATGTCCTTTTCCAGGGACTGGTGCTCCCTGATAGCGTGTCCCAAGTACATAAGATAAATGAAGTCTTGTCATCCTCATTCCCACAGAGCATTCTGGCTGTGCTTCTTCCAAGACAGATTTGTTTGTCCTTCTGGCAGTCCATGGTACTTTCAATATTCTTCACCAACATCATAATTCAAATACATAATTTCTTCTCTAGTCTGCCTTATTTATTGTCCAGCTTTCATATGCATGAGGCAATTGAAAATACCATGGCTTGGGTCAGGCACACTTTAATCCTCAAAGGATTTTTAACACTTTCAAGGGATCTTTTGCAGCAGATTTGCCTGATGCAGCATGTCTTTTGATTTCTTGACTGCTGCTTTCATGAGCATTGAGTATAGATCCAAGTAAATGAAATCCTTAATAACTTCAAACATTTTCTCTGTTTATCATGATCCAGTTGTGAGGACTTCTGGGGTTTTTTTTCCCCTTGAGTTGTAATTCATTCTGAAGGCTGTAGTTTTTGATCTTCATCAGCAAGTGCCTCAAGCCCTCTTCACTTTTAGCAAGGAAGGTTGTATCATCCGAATATCATAGGTTGTTAATGAGTCTTCCTTATCCTGATGCCGAGTTCTTCTTATGTAATCCAGCTTCTCAGATTACCTGCTCAGCATACAAACTGAAAAAGTATGGTGAAAGGATAGAACCCTGAAGCATACCTTTCCTGATTTTAAACCGTAGAGTATCCCCTTGTTCTGTTCAAGCAACTGCCGCTTGGTCTATGTACAGGTTCTTCATAAGCATAATTAAGTGTTCTGGAATTCCCATTCATCTGAATATTAATCCATACTTTGTTATGATCCACATAGTTGAATACCTTACATAGTCAATAAAACACAAGTAACATCTTTTTGGTATCCTCTGCCTTCAGCCAAAATCTGTCTAATATTAGCAACGATATCCTCTGTGCTATGTCCTCTTCTGAATCCAGCTTAAATTTCTGGCAGCTCCATGTCATACGTTGCTGCAAACATTTTTAAATTCTCTTCAGCAAAATTTTATTTGCATGTCACATTAATGATATTGTTTGATAATTTCTGCATTCGGTTGGGTCAGCTTTCTTTAGTAAGGGAAAGAGATCCAAATATAGATCTCTTCCAGATGGTTGGCCAGGTAGCTATCTTCAAGAATTTTTGACATAAATTAGGAATCTAGGTGTGGCACTGTGAGCTAAATGCTCTGGACTGCAAAGTCAGTTTGAAATGTAAGGTTGGCGGTTCAAGCTCACCAGCCACTCCTAGGAAACCCTATATAGGGTTGCTATGGGTCGGAACCTACTCAATGGCACTGAACAACAACCACAACAACAGTGAGTGCTTCCAGAACTGCATCAGTTTGTTAATACATTTCAATTGATATTCTGTTAATTTCTGGAAGCTTGTTTTTTGCCAATGCATCTGGACTTTTTCCTTCCATATTACTGGTTCTTGATCATATGATACCTCCTTGAAATTGTTGCATGTTAACCAATTCTTTTTGGTACAATGACTCTGGGTATTCCTTCCATCTTCTCTTGTTGCTTCCTGCATTTTTCAATATTTTGCTTATAGAAGCCTTCAGTATTGCAACCCAAAGCTTGAATTTTTTCTTCAGTTATTTCAGCTTGAGAAATGCTGAGCACATTCTTCACTTTTGGTTTATTAACTACAAGTCTTTGCACATTTCATTCTAGTACTTTCTCATTTTGTCTTCTCAAGCTGACCTTTCTAATTTTCTGTTCAACTTTTACTCTAGTCACTTTAGCTTCTGTATGTTCAAGAGCAAGTTTCACAGTCTCTTCTGACATCCATTTTGGTCTTTTCTGTTTGTCTTTTTAATGATATTTTATATTCTTCCTGTATGATATTCTTGGTGTCATCCCACAACTCTTCTAGTCTTTGGTCATTAGTGTTTATTGAATCAAATCTGTTCTTGAGATGATCTCTAAAGTCAGGTAGGATATCCTTAAAGTCATATATTGGCTTCCTTGGACTTGTTTAATTTTTTTCAGCTTTAATACAAACTTGCACAGGAGCAACTGATGGTCTTTTCTAGTGTCTGCCCCTGGCCTTGTTTTGACTGATGATGGTAAGCTTTTCCCTTGGCTCTTCCCAGAGATGTAATCAATTTGATTCATGTGTAGTCTATCTGGCAAAGTTCACATTTGCAGTCACTGTTTATGTTGTTGAAAAAAAATATTTACAACAAAAAAGTTACTGGTCTTGCAAAATTCTATCATGCAATGTCCAGTGTTATTCTGTCACTAAGGTCCATATTTTCCCAACCATCCATCCCTCCTTTTCATTTCCAACTTTCTCATTACAATCACCAGTAATTATAAATGCATCTTGATTGAATGTTTGATCATTCAGACTGCAGAAGTTGGTAGAATTCCTCAATTTCTTCATCATTGGTTTTGGTGGTTGGTGGGTAAATTAACTGGTCTTCCTTGTATGACTTGATCTGTGTTGTAGGCATATGGTATTATCCTATCACAGATAGCATTGTACTTCATAAAAATCTTGAAACGTTCTTTTTGATGATGAATACAAAGCCATTCCTCTTAAATTTGTCATTTCCAGCATAGTAAACCATTATTGTACTATTGTCTGATTCAAAATGGTCAATATCTGTCCACTTCAGCTCACTAATGCCTGTGATGGAGTTCTGGTATGGCATTGCAGGTTAAGCACTCAACCACAAGGTCAATTTGAGTCACAAAGTCTATGGTTCAAACTCACCAGCTGCTTCTCAAAAGCCCTATACAGTGTCACTATGAGTCAGAACCAACTCAACGGCACTGAACAATAACAATGGCTAGGATATTGATCTCTATGCATTCCATTCCATTTGTGAAGACTTCCAATTTTCCTAGATTCATACATCATACATTTCATGTTCAATAGACTTCATAGGTATTTGTTGAATAAATAAATGGTTGAATGAATGCTGCCAACCAAGGGACATAGCAAAATGTAGAGGAGAACTTTGAATTCATCTACTAGGAGATCTAACAAATTCTGTCACAACTTGGTGAATGGTCTTCTATTTCAAAAGAATAGAACTGACCTTTCTAAAGCACTATGTGTTGGGCTTTGCTAAGAACTTTACGTATCTATCAAGTCTTTTCTGACTCATAACAACCTTATATAGGGTTTCCGAGGAGAAACCAGGGTTCATTGTCTGAGCCACTCCTCCTTGAGCAATTAGCAGTCCAGTGCTTATCCTACAGTTCCACACTAGAGTGCCTAATTATCCCAAAAGTCAGGGGAGGTCTTGACGTGTTCTAGATAAAGAAACAGAGGTATGGAGTATCAAGTACCCCTGAAATGCTGGTTGGTACCTGAATCTAGATTTTGGTCCAAACAATCTGATTCCAGGGCCAACACTCTTCATTCTAGGATGGTTCTAAGAGCCTTTTTAGCTTTCCCATCCCCAGACCCTTCAGTCTGTGGGACGGGCCCCCTCTCCCAAGCAGGCCAGTGCTGCTCAGGGATTCCCATGAGTTGTAGTGACTTCTGTAAATAAGTCTGCCTTTAGGGTGTCTGAGGGAGATGAAGCGGGGGCTCTGCCTACCCTAGGCTGTTGTCCGGCTCATTGTCAGAGACTAATCCTTGAAGCTTTCCGGCTGCTTCCTGCCCCAGAGTGAGGCAGGAAGGAAGGCCACCAGGGATTTCAGCTCTAGCTCCCTTCCCTCAGTTCATCCTCCCTGCCTCCACCCAAACCTCTGGACCTCCCTCTACCATCCCCAACCAAGGACCTTGAACTTGAGGTTCACTCGCTTAAAAATGTTCCAAGGAGATGGCAACTCAGAACCGAGAATCCAAGGACTGCATTCTATTCTCTGCCAAGAACCAAGTGGTCCTTTTCTCTCTGGGCGAATAGATTTGGAGAAAGATTTTGAAGATGGGAGAGATGGGGTTTGGGCTGCAAGAACAACTCATACCTACACATCAGTTAGAAAGCGGCTCCGCGATGGTGAGTATGTTGGATCATCCCAAACTTCCCAGTTAGGAGTGGGTTAAATTGTTTTTATCCCCATTTAACAGAAGAGGAGACTGAGGCTTAGAAGGATTCAGTGACTTGTTCATGATTATGCAGACATTTAGCCATTTAGTGACAGAAGCAAATGGTTACACAAGTCTCCAGAGTTTGTAAGATAATAATAATCATTATTATTACAAATATTTACCAAGCTCTGACTCTGCCAAGAGCTTTCCTCTCATTGCCTCATTTAATCCTCTCAACAACCCTATGAAGTACTAGTCTCCATTTTACACATGAGAAAACTGAGGATCAGAGAAGCAAATCACCTGGCCTAAGTTTATTGAGTCACATCCACTAGGCAGAGTGTCATATCCAGATCTGAACTGAGGTCTATTTGGTCTCTCAGGTCTCACAGGCCAGGCTTCCTCCACTGTTTATGGCCTGGTGCACAGAGTTCCTGGGGCCCTCAGACAGTGAACCCTGGAAAAAGTTCCAGGTGCTGCAGGACTTCAGGTCACGTCTATGTGTGAGCCCTCTCCATGGGGCAGTAGACCCTAGTCAAGGCGACTGTGGTCCTCAGACAGCTTCACAGAAAAGCATGTTCATATGTACACAGGGGAGTCCTGGTGTGGTGCTGTAGGATAAGCACTGGACTGCTAACCACAAAGTTCAAACCCACCAGCTGCTCCTTGGAAACCTTATACAGGGTTTCTATGAGTCAGAACCAACTCGACAGCACTTAATAACAACAACATGCACACATGGACTCATTCACTCATTAACTAATTTAACAAACACCAGCCATGTGGTCCTCATATTTCTACACACAGACAATCACTTCTTTTGCCAAGCGGGACTGGCTTCATAATTTGTGGGTTCAGTGCAAAATGGGCTCAAACCTAGCAACAACTGTTGAGCTGATGCAGGATCGGGCAGTATTTTGTTCTGTTGTGCACACAGCCGTTATGAGTTGGAACTGATCCCATGGCATCTAACAACAACAACCTAAAAGTGCAAAATGAAAATGCTAAAACCTTTCCCAGAAATTATTAAGGATTTCAAGATGATGACAGCAGAGGATTAAACCAAACCCAGAGCCCAGTGTAACTGCAAAGGTTACACATTCATGAATGCAGCCTGATGCCCAACTCTTCTCGCTCCTTCTCTCTCTCACGCTCCCCTCCAGCCACCTTCTCTTCTTTCCACTTCTTCTAACATGCCAAGTTCTTTCCCATTCAGGGTTTTTGTGCTTTTGTGTTTTGTTTTTTCTTAATTACAACTATGCCTGCCCGGAGCTCTGTTCCCAACCTTCTCTCATCACTGTGTCCTTCTCGCCATTCAGGTCACCTCCTTAAGGAGGTCTCCCTGGTCTCCATATCTGCTGCTTAGACCCCTCACAGTGTGCATCATAATCTGTGACCTCATACTTACCAGTTTACTGCTTGTCTATCTTCCCACTAGAATGCCAGCTCTTGAGGGCAGGGCGCAAGTCTGTCCTGTTTAGCATTAACTCTACTTTATCTACTTGTAAAATGGTAGCTGAATGAAGGAGCACAGATTCACTGACACATTCACCCTCCACCCCTACATTTCCTCTGCTCTCTCTCTGCAACCCAGACAAGCACAAGGGGATCTCTGGAATGTCTGGATGCCCCAGACATCCCAAGACAGAGAGCTAAGTCCAAGAGACGCAGACAGATCCTGGGGCCTTGACACAAGGGCAGAGTGACTGACAAGGCCTAGAGAAGAGAAAGAGAAGGAAGCAAAGTAAAGGGAGATAGAGCCTACAGGAAGGAAAGACAAGAAGGGGAGAATGAGTTGCGTTGGTGATAATCCCATTTCTTCTACTTATTAGCGAAACTAATAATTACTATTAATACCTGGCCCTTTCATCCAGGCTGGTGGGGAGGTTTTGAAGATGAAAGTCTAGGGGGGCCTCTCAGACGCTAGTGCTCCTCTGCTCAGGTTCCAGAGCTTCTTCACAACTACTAATTAAGCTTGGCAGCCCCCTCCAATTACCCCCTCTACCGCCCTCCAGGGATGCTGTGCCACCTGACTCAATGCCTTTCCAGGTGGGAACCAAGTAGGTAGCTGTACCCTGGACCTGGCCCTTCTCCAAGAGAAGCTTGAGGGGAAGGGACTGTCAACAGAGATGTCTTGGGGGAGGGGCTGCCCCTACTCTCAGAGGTGCCAGAAAAAAAGAACTTCACACCAGGTGGTGTTGACATCTGAAACTCAAGAGTCCTGCCCCCAGCTGAAATTACAGCCCATCCCTGGGGCTGCTCCTACCCTCCACAACCCCAGGGTCTGAGTCTCTGGGGCTCCCTGACAGATGGCGGTGGAGGGGGAGGGTGCCACCAGGAAAAGAAGATATACCAGACAAAGAAAGAGTCACCGTAATCAGCACCTCCCCTCAGGCCCATGGCCGCCAGAGTCTTGGTCATGAGCAGTAAGACCATGGTGTTCATCTCCCATTTGACAAACAGATACTGAACCGCCCCTCAGAGAGGTCTCTCCCTCCAGCAGCTGTGACTGGCATCAATCTTCCACCCCCTGCACACCTGCAGTGACCGGGCCCTCACTCCCTGCTGCTGCAGAGCTGTCCAGACTGTGGCTTGTTTGAATGATCCTACCTAACCCCCTGCTGTTAAATACAATCTAGATGCTCCTGCATTGACTCAACAGTGGAGTTCTGTCTGATGAGTTACAAGCGCCTGTCCCATCCTTCTGCTGGGATGTCACACAAAAATGACAGCTAGAGCTGGACCCATTTCCAAGTCGTGACCAGGTTTCCTTACTTCAGTAAATGGGCCGCTGTCCACCCACTGCTCAAGTCAGGAACCTGGGAATCTACCTTACACTTTCATTCAACCCGTCTGAAGGTTCTATAGATTCCATTTTGATACTGTGCTCCATCGTTACCATTGCCATCATGGTAACATCCAAGCCACCATCTCTCTCTCTGTGGGCTATCTTCACCTCTAGCTACTCCCACTCATCATCTCCAACATCGATGCTCCAAAGCCATGTGGCCTTCTTGGGTTCATTTCCCTCACATGCACTTACTACAATCTGCAAGGAGAAAGTAACTGACCAGTTTGTTTGTATAACATCGAGCTGTGTCCCCATTAGATTGTCCCTTGCATGAGGAGAGGGACCCATGTCTACATTGTACCCCACTGCCATCGAGTCCATTCGAACTCTCAGAGAGCCTGTGTAGGGTTTCCAAGACTATGAATCTTTTTTTGTATGTTTTTATTGTGAATTGAGTGATCGTTTACATGAGAGAACATTGACTTCACACCATCGTTTCATTGCAATGATTACAATCTCCTTTGTGCATCATCATTCAACAGTATTTGCTTCCATTCCATTTTGGTTATTTGTTTTTTGTGGGGTTTTTTTGGGGGGTGTACACAAAAACACTCAGGAATATATAATAATTTAAACACCAAAGGGCACATTCTGCAAGACTGCCTCTTGGCTGCCAGCACTCAGTCCTCGCTTTCCATGAGTCCAGAGTTCTTAGCCACTCCCCGCTTCATGTCCTCATCTCTGTCTCCATCTCTTGCATCGCTGCTTCTCTGGATAGGGTCCTACATCCTGCTTCTGCTCTTCTATCGATGGCCTAAGGTCCTATGTTTCTGTACTGTAAGAATAACTACTCCCCCATTTTTGTTAAAACTTCTACCTTCACAGTTGTAACAGTCACAATTAGTCATGATAACAATTACTATTGAATCATAAGAATCTTATCCCCATCTGTTTTCACCAGACCCATCTAGACAAGATGAAAACTATTCAGTGGGGATTCTGCCTTCCCCTGCACACTCTAAACTCCCTCTTGAAAACTTGTAAGCCAGTCACTTCATGTCTTTATCACTCCGTCATTTTAGGTAGTCAATGCCTAAGTTGCCCGTCCCTATCTATGCTGTATATAGAGGGGATAGGATTGATACTTGATGTGAAGACTCCTTCCCTATCAGTTGGTATTTTGAGCTACTACATCTATAAGTATAGGTCAAGATTATCAAATTGTAGCAATTTACCCTCATTTCCTTTATCAAAAATTGTTGTTTTTTTTTTTTATCTTCCTCTAGTTGATTTCTGGAGTCCTGGTGTGATGCTGTGGGTTAATGCGCCAGACTGCAAAGTCATTGGAACTGCAAGGTCGGCAGTTTAAGCTCACCAGCCGCTCCTCAGAAACCCTATAAAAGGTTGCTATGGGTCAGAACTGACCCATCAACAACAATAACAATAAGTTGAGTTCTGATTATCAAGCCATTGAGGCCAGGTCAAATGGATACTATCTGCAAGTTTGGCCATTCTTGTGCATCTCCCCTCATTTCATATCTGCTGCACGCTTCACTTTCAGCTCTAGCCCTCTGTGGCTATGTCCTTGCCCGTTGGCTCAGGTGTTCCCAGGTCTCACCACACTTCAGACCAACCAGCCCTTCCTCTTCTCTTTCTCATCTTCAGGTCAACAGGAGTCAATGGAGCATGGCTGAACTCAGCCCATTTCTTCAGTTCTACCTTTCCCCCTCTTCCACTTACCAATAGACCAACATGGTCACCAGCAAGCTTACATGCCTGCTCATTCAAGACTATGCATCTTTGCAAGAGCAGAAAACCTCAGATTTTTCTCCCACGGAGGGGCTGGTGGGTTTGAACTGTGGACCTTATGGTTCGCAGTCCAGTATTTATCCTACGGTGACAACTCATTAGTGTCTAGCACAGCATGTGGTACATAGTTGTTGCTAAGTGCTGTCAAGTCCATTCTGATTCATAGAAACCCTGTGTAGGGCTTCCAAGGAGCAGCTGGTGGGTTTGAACCACCAGCCTTGTAGTTAGCAGTCTAGTGTTTATCCTACAGTGCCACACCAGGACTCCTGGCACATAGTAAGAGCTCAATAAATGTGCTGACTGAATAAATGATCCACATCCTGCTACCATCAACCCATTGGGTCATGTTCTTTCCTTTGAGGTGACTCAGAGCAGGTCCTTCACCAGCCAGCCCTGCAGTGTGACCAGTGCACTGACTCCTAGATCTGGAGATAGAGCTTGAGGGCCTGCTGGGAATCTTGGAACACTTACTCCATTCTGACCCAAATAAGTCACCTGGGACATGACCCTAACCTTCTCCTGCCTCCAATCCCTGCGCTGTGAAATAAAGACAGCAATTCTAAGATTTTGGAAGTGTGGTGAGGCAAAAAAGGGAGTTTGTACAAAAGAGCCCTTGTCACATCATAAGTCATCATGTCCTGAGTGGGATGTCCTGACTGAAGTCATTTCAGAAATTCCTTACAAGTACTTTGGGCCACAGAAACTCCAGGGTATCCAAGGACAGGTTTACACACATACACATACCAACCACCAAACTAACCAACTTCTGAGCTCAGAAACTCCACTCCTTCCTTAGATACATCAGGCCTGCTTGTCCATCAGCAGTGCAGAGGTCAGGCGCCACCTAGCGGGCACATGGGCAGAACAGGCACCCTCTATCCCTCAGTTCCTCTCATTGTGGCAGGACAGCTCCCGGTGACTCTGTCCTGCGCCTCCCCTGGGCAGAGCTGGGCAAAGGAGCAGAGAGGCTGCCGGGGGTGGGGGGTGGGAGTGGAGATGTCAGCCCCACAGGTCTCTCATCCATCAGCCTAAAAGTCCTAACCCTGAACCCAGTTCACAAGGCCCGCTCCAAAATCTTTGTTCTCAGTCCCCCTGACACATACACACATACACCACACTCTCCCTCCTCTCAGGGCATGAAGGACTTCTCCCAAATCCATGAATGAGTCGAACTTTCCTGTCTATGCCTCAAGACCTTCCTGTAAGGTGTTTCCTCAGCCTCTAAATTCCACTCTCCCTGCCATCTTTTTCCCTGTTCTGGCTGACTTCTACTCACACTTTGGGCCTCTACTTAATGGCACTTCCCCAGAGAGATCTCTGTCCAAGCTAGGCCTGCCCTCTGTTCCCCACAGCCCTTTCATCTCCATTCCTCAGCCCAGGCCTCTAACCCCTTCTTCCCAAAGGCTCAGCTGTGTACCTCTGTATGGTAAGTGCTGAGGGTGCTGGACCCATACAGGGACCCCAGTGAGATGCTTTCAGACTGTGTGCCAGTGAGTCAAAGGCAGGAGAATCATGGCCTGAGGAGAGTGAGACACGGACTTCTGGGAAGGGACACAGGTGTTGCTTAGGGCTGTGCTACTCCAGGTGCTGTGCACCTCTCTCCTCCTGGACTGACCTCCAACAAACACAATGTGCTGCACCTCCTTATTGAACATTTAGACAGGCAGGTGGTGCTTACAACCCACTACAGAGCAATGCCTTCACAACTGTCCTCTCTGAGCTGAGGACCACAAGGACATGGGAGCACTTTCCTGGATTGGGCTGTAAACCTCACCCCCCACCCAAAAAGAGTCCACTACCATCCAATTAAGGAGCTCTGGTAGCATGGTGATGGTGGTGGTGGTTATGTGCCGTGGAGTTGGTTCCGACACATAGCGACCCTGTAAAGAGTTTCCGAGGCTGTAAATCTTTACGGGAGTAGAAAGCCTCATCTTTCTCCTGCGGAATAGCTGGTAGTTTCGAACTGCTGACCTTGCAGTTTGAAGGCCGATTCGTACAAATTGAACTGCTAACCTCAGGTTCAGCCGTTCGAGACTACCAGCTGTTCCACAGGAGAAAGATGAGGCTTTCTACTCCCGTAAAGATATACAGGCTCAGAAACTCTGTACAGGGTCACTATGAGTCAGCACCGACTCCACGGCACATAACCATAACACCATCAAGGTGACTCTAACTAAGAGTGACCCTGTAAAACAGAGCAGAACTTCTCCTTATGGTTTCTGAGACTAAATTAGAGCAGGCAGCTGAATCTTTCTCCTGCAGTGACTGTGACTTTTAAATTGCCGACCTTACAGTTCGCAGCCCGACCTTCAACCCACTAGAACGCCAGGGCTCCTTATAAATCAAAGGAATGTTACAGATTGAATTGTAAACCTTTGTTCTTGTTGTTAAGTTCTGTCAAGTCGGTTTTGACTCACAGAAAGCCTGTATAGGGTTTCCAGGGTGGGTTTGAACCACCGACGTGGTTAGCAGCCAAGTGCTATACCTATGATTGTATCAGGCTCTAAGAATCAATGGAATAACAACTGAAATGTTTCAACAAACTGAAGCACTCACTAATCTGTGCCAAGACATTTGTAAGACAGCTACTTGGCCAATTGACTGGAAGAGATCCATATTTGTGCCTGATCCTAAGAAAAGTGACCCTACAGAATGCAGAAATTATTGAACAATACCATTATTATGGTCTTACAGCACCACACCAGGACTCCATGTAAGATAAGCATTGGACTGCTAACTGCAAAGTTGACAGTTTAAGCCCACCAACTCCGGTAGCAGAGTGGTTACGAATCGGGCTGCTAACTGAAGATTGGCAGTTCAAAACTACCAGCCATTCCGTGGGAGGAAAGAGGAGGCTTTCTGCTCCTGTAAAGATTTACAGCCTTGAAACCCTGTGTAGGGTCACTGAGTCGGAACCAACTCCAGGGTACTTAAGAACAATACTAACAAGTTACTCCTGGAAAAACCTATATGCTATGAGTCAGAACTGGCTCAATGGCACTTAATAGCAACAACCATTACTATTATATGCAAGTAAAATTTTGCTAGAGATACTACAAAAACGGTGGCAGCAGTACATCAACAGGGAACTAACTGCCAGAAAGTCAAGCTGGATTCAGAAGAGGACAGGGAAGGTGGAATATCATTGCTAATGTCAGATGGATCTTGGCTGAAAATAGGGAATACCAGAAATATGTTTACTTGCACTTTATTGATTATGCAAAGGATCAAAACAAATTTTGGATAACACTGCTAAGAATGGGAATTCTAGAGTACTTTGTCCTTATGTGGAACCTGTACACAGACCAAGAGGCAGTTAGTTGTTGAAACACAACAAGGAGATACTGTGTGGTTTAATATCAGGAAAGGTTGTCAGGATTGTATCCCTTTACCTTACTTAGTCTGTATACTGATAATCTGAGGAGCTGGACTATAGGAAAAAGAATTTGGCATCAGAATTAGAGGAAAGCTCATTAACAATCTGCCATATGCATATGCTACCCACTTGCTTGCTGAAAGTGAAGAGGACTTGAAACACTTACGGACAAAGATCAAAGCCTTCAGTATGGACTGCACCTCAATGTAAAGAAAACAAAAATCCTTACAACTGGACCAATAAACAACATCATGATAAACAAACAAAAACCTGAAGTTGTCAAGGAATTCATTTTACTTGATTCTATAATCAATGCACATGGAAGCAGCAAAAATCAAAAGATGTATTGCATTTGGCAAATCTGCTGCAAAAGACCTCTTGAAAGTGTTAAAGAGCAAAGATGTCACTTTGAGGACCAAGGTGTGCCTGACCCAACCCATGGTATTTTCAATTGCTTCATATGCATGTGAAAGCTGTACAATGAATAAAGAAGACAATAGATGAATTGATGTATTTGAATTGTGGTACTGGCAAAGAGAACATATTCAAAAAGAACATATCCAGATCAGTCATGAGGTACAATGCTGTCTGTGATAGGATAATATCCATGTGCTTACAGGGAAGCCCAGTTAATACGACTTATATTCAAATGTACACACCAACCAATATGCCAGTGAGGAAGAAATAGAAGAATTCTACCAACTTCTTCAATCTGAAATCGATAAAACATGCAATTCCATTCTGGAATTGCAGCCAGAGTGCTCCTTAGAACCCAAGATGGCCAAACTTCGTGTCTCATACTTCGAACATATTGTCAGGAGGGTCCAGTTGCTGGAGAAGGATATCATGTTTGGTAAGGTGGAGGGTCAGAGAAAAAAAGGAAGAGTTCCCCCCCCCCCAATGAAATGAATTGGCCAAATGGCAGCATCGATGGACTCAAGCCTGACAACAGTAGTGAGGTTGTCTCAGGATCGGGCAGTGTTTCATTCTGCCGGGCATTGCGTCGCTATGAGTCGGTACCAACTCGATGGCACCTAACAACAACAAATTGGCAAATAATGTTTAAAGTACTGTGGACTGCCAGAAGAACAAACAGAGCTGTCTTTGAAGTACAACCAGAATGCTCCTTGGAAGGGTGGATGGCAAGACTCAGCTACTGAAGATGTTATTAGAAGGGACCAGTCCCTGGGAAAGGACATCATGCTTGGTAGAGGGTCATCGAAAAAGAGGGAGATTCTCAATGAGGATGAATTGAGTAGCTGCACTGTTGCAAATAGGATCAAAATGAGTTGAGCCGACTCAAAGGCACTAAACAACAACATTGTTGTTGTTAAGTGCCGTCATGTCGATTCCAACCCATAGTGACCCTGTATAGCATTTCCAAAGAGCAGCTGGTGAGCTTGAATCAGAAACTTTGCAGTTCAAATGACTTTGCAGTCTGATGCATTAGCCCACAGCGCCACACCACAACAACATACCTGTGATTATAATCCCATTTGGGACGGTGTCTTCTCAAAGATTTGGAAGTCCTATAGTGTGTCTATGAATAGGAGTTAACTCATATCCCAACAACTCCTCCACTTCCCACTGCGATACATAATGAACATCTCAATCTCAAGCCTAACACAGAACACCTGATTCTTCCCCAAAAAAACCTACTTCATCTTCAGTCTTCCCTATCCCATCCTTCTATTTACTCTAGCCATCAATAGTGGAATCACCTCTGACAGCTCTTTTTACCATACATCCCATGTTTAATCTAGTAGGAAATCTGTTGCATCTACTTGCAAAATACACCCAGGTTTTGATCCTCTTTCTACCTCCACCTGGATTATTGTTATAACTTCTTAAATGAGATTCTTGCTTCCATTTTTGCTTCTCAATGCTTCCACTCCTGACAGTCTACTCTCTGCAGGGCATCCACAGTAGTCCTGTTGAAAAATAAATCAGAAAAGATGGCAGACTAGGCAGATGCACTACATGGACCCTCTACAACAAAGATATGAGAGGCCAAATGCAACAGACACAGATGAAAATTCTGAACTTCAGAGGAGAGGTTAGAGAAGTGGCCTGAGTGCTTTCTGGGAGGAGAAGCTGAGTAAACATGGTGAGAGAGGGAGACTGACTTATGAATGACCAGTGAGATGCACTGTGACCATCTTTGACAACAGAAGGAGGTCTGGCAGAGCAGATTCACACGGGAAGGGAAAGGTGTTATTCCTCCTTTTCCCCCATGCTCCTCTGGTGACCAGAGGTATGGCAAGCTTCCCCCCTTATATGCCCCCAGCGCAGATCCAGCTCTCCAGGAGTTTGGAGCCACATGGTTGGAAGTCACGCCAGTATGACTTTGGTGCCTGGATTCAGGTGACTTATAAACCCACAGAGCCACCAGAACAGCACTCAACCAGTCACCCTGCCCCCAGCTGTCCTGTGGTCCTAACAGACACTGCAACTAGCTCCATCAAGGGCTTCCATGAACTACTTTCAGTTTGAGTGCCCTGAACACTCCTAACAGCACAGAGGATGCTAGTAACGACATTCAGGGCCAGAACTCTGCTGTCACAGCCCTCCCATACCCACCTCCCAAGCTTCTTGGCTTGGAGGAGCCCCCAGAGTCTTCTCCTCTCCAGTCTGAATGTTACACTGTGTTTTATGGTTTTGCTTTGGGGTTTAGTTTTCCTTTTTTGTTTCATTGCCTTTGTTTATTCTTTCTCCTCCTCCTTCTTCTCTTTCCATTCCCTTGAATTTTATCCTTTTTATCTCCATTTATGTTTTTCCTTCTTCTGTTTCTTGTTTCCCCTCTCCCTGCCCCCCAGCCCCCTCCTTGATCTTTCTCTTCTACATTCTCTTTTCCTCTTTTCTCTCCGTTTTTTCTAAGTGTTTAAAATATTTCTTCCTTTTACTTCCTATTTTATTTTTCTCTTCTGTAGCTCCATTTTCCTATTCCTCTTTTCTCTTTTTATTTCTTTTTAAGTGTTTAAAAATTTTTTTCCTTTTATTCTCTCTCTCGTTTTTTTCTTCTATAGTTCCATTTCCCTATCTCTCTTTTGTCTTTATAGTTATTATATTATTTTTCCCCTGGTTCCTGCCTGTTTTTATTTATTCTCTTTTCAATATTAGTTCTTTGTTTATTCTGTTTTGTTTTGTTGTGTGTGTGGTGGGAGGGGTTTTCTCTTTCCCACCTGACAGAAGACAGCAAGCATGCCCATACAGTCCAATCACAGAGGTACCTTCTGCATCCCAATCCACTGGGTAAGAGCTAACACCAGTTCCTATAACACCTGGTTAACAATAGCAAGCAGCCAATACCAGGCAAAACCACCCTAAACTGAGGTTCATTAACAGTCTCTACACCCATAGGAGACAGTTGGTCCAAAACTCTGAAATATCCAAAACTCTGAAAGAAAAAAATATCCAAAACTCTGAAAAAAAAAGAACAGATTAACACATACTTACCAATTAAAAACAAATACAACCCCACAATGCCCCAAAGACAACAGATAATTTTAACTCACACAAAGAGACCAGAGAGAATGGTTCAAACAAATGACCAAGATGCAGAGTCAGAAAATATTTCTGAGGAAGAAAAGGTAATGGAACTAACTGAAAAAGAATTCGAAAGAATACTTAGGTACCTTATAAGGATTGATAGAAAGATCAAGGAAAGCAAGGAGAACACGGAAAAATAGTTAAAAGAATTCAGGGAAACACTACAAGAACAAACAAACAAATGCAAAATTTGAAATAATACAAAACCTAAAATTAGAAATCCAGATGATTAATACTAAGATTTCATAAACGAACAATACAATGAAAGGGCACAGTAGATTCAAAGCAATGGAAGCCTGAATTAGTGAGCTTGAAGACAAATCTTTCAATGTTGTTGTTGTTGTGTGCCGTGAAGTCAGTTCCGACTCATAGCGACCCTGTACAGGGTTTCCGAGGATGTAAATCTTTACTGGAGCAGAAAGCCTCATCTTGCTCCCGCAGAACAGCTGGTAGTTTCAAACTGCTGACCTTGCGGTTCGCAGCCTGATTCGTAACTACTATGCTACTAGAGCTCCTTAAATCTTTTAATAGTAGTATGCTAAAGGAACAATATGAAAAAAATCCGAAGAAAGACTAAAAGTTATGTGGGATACAATGAAGATAAACAACTTGAAGGTGATCAGAATTTAAGAAAATGGAAGTGATAATAAGAAGCTCAGAGAAAATTGTCCAAGAGTTGTTGAAAGAAAACTTCCCTAACATCATGAAAGACAAGAAGATAAGCATACAAGAAACTGAACAAATCCCAAACAGGACAGAGCCCCAAAGAAAATCACCAAGACATATCATAATCACACTCTCCAAAGTCAAAGACAAGGAAAGAATCCTGAAAACAGCTCAGGAAAAGTGAAGTTACTTACAAAGAAGAACCAATAAGAATTGTACAGGCAATATCCAAAACTCTGAAAGAAAAAAATTGCCAACCAAGAATCATATACCCAGCAAAGCTGTCCCTCAAATATGATGGTGAAATTAGGATATTCCCAGGTAAGCAGAAATTAAAGGAATTTGTAATGACCAGACCAACTTTACAAAAAAATACCGAGTGTGTTCTTTGGACTGACAATCAACAATGGCAGAAAACAACTTGAGATTAACACACATGGCAACACAACCCGAAACTCAATACAGATATAAAAGAATCGAAAGTAAAACAAATCTGCTAAGCTGAAAATAGGGGAAATGTAAATCAATTTATACTGAAGTCAACTACAAAGCAAAAAGAAGGAATAGTGTAGATACAGAATTTCCAAATGACTAGAAGTCATGTAGATTTCAAGATAAAAGTTACTGTTTTAAATAGGAAAAAAATTAATAAACACAGGGTAACCTCAAAGAAAATTAATACACCTGCACATCAAAATTAGAAAGATTGAAAAAAAAACACAAAACTATGAACACACAGAACTGAAGAAAATGAAAAGAAAACCCAGAAGCAAAATGATCTCTTCACAGAAAAGTATGTGGAACAAAGAAACCAGCAGCAGCACAAAAACACACACAGCAAAATGACAGCAATCAGTTCATACCTCTCAATAATTACACTGAATGGAAATGGATTAAATGCACCAGTCAAGAGACAGAGAGAGCAGAATGTATAAGAAAACAGCATCCTTCAATATGCTGTCTAGAAGAGACATATCAAAAAGGTGGAGGCAGCCTAAATGCCCATCAACCTAGGAATGATTAAACAAACTTTGGAACATACACACAAAACACTGAAGAAGAATAATGAATGTGTGAAAAACCTCACAACATGGATGAACCTGGAGGACATTATGCTGAATGAAAATAGACCAATGTTGTAAAAAGTTAAGAAAAAATGTTTTCTTAATAAAACAGTCTATGATGGCAGGGAGGAGGGATAATTATTCACAGAATAGAGGGTAGGTGGAGTCCTGGTGTGGCACTATGGGATAAGCAATGGACTGCTAACCACAATGCCAGTGGTTCAAACCTACCAGCTACTCCTTGGAAACCCTATACAAGGTAGCTATAGCACTTAACAAGAAGAGGGAAGACACATGTTAACATGGGTGACAACCAGGGCAGCCAATATAGAACAAGAGAGAGTAGCAGAGAAAAGAAAGTAGTGGCAGACACAGGGAGGGATGCAGTAGTTAAAGCTAATAGAGGCAAATACTATTAACTATTGGTACATGGAGGGGATTACAATCATTGTAATTAAGCAAAGCATATGATTTGTTGAATGTATAACAGATGATCTGCACTGTAAACCTTCATTCAATTCACAATAAAAAGTTTTTAAAAAAGAAAAATGAATCAGATTCTGGACTTCTGGCAAGACGGTGGACCCTCTATAAGAAAGATACAAGAACACAAATAAAACAGACACAGATGAAAATGCTGGCACTCTGCTTGCTGAGAGGAAACAGGGACAGTCTCTGGTGAACGGCTGGCCAGATGCAGCGCTACCATCTTGTGAGCACTTTTGGCAGCAGAGGAAGGCCTGACAGAGCAGATTTGCATGGGTGACAGAAAAGGGGCAATTTCTTCTTTTCCCCCACACTTCCCTGTGACCAGAGGTGTGGCCAGCTCCCACAGTCATCCACCCCCAGAGCAGACCCTGCTCTCCTGGAGTTTGGAGCCAAGTGGTTGGGAACCATGCCAGTTGTGAGTTGGGAGCTGGCTGCGTCTCTCTGGTGTGCTATTTTGGTGCCTGTATTCTGATGGGCTCGGCTCCAGACCTATAAAACCCGCAGTACCACCAGACCAGCATTTAACCAATCACCCTGCCCACAGCTTCCCTGTGGTCCTAACAGACACTGAAACCAGCTCCATTAAAGGCCCCCACAAACTACTTCTGGATTGAGTTCCCTGAAAATAGATAACACAGATGCCAACAGGAACTCCATCTAGGGCCAGGAAGTCGGCTGTTACATCCCTTTCACAACCATCTCGTGAGCTCCTTTAATTGCAGGAGTCTCCCAGAGATTGCTCCCATTCAGGTCCAACAACTGTACTATGTTTTTACAAATTTGACAAGACACATTAAAAAAAATGGAGACAGTATAAGTGTCAATCAACAGAAGAATGGTTACCAAACAAACTTTGGTGCATACACACAACGGAATACTGCAGAAAGTGAAGAAAAATGATGAGTCTGTGAAATACCTCACAACATGGTTGAACCTGGAGGACATTTGTTGTTAGGTGCCATAGAGTCAGTTTTGACTCATAGGGACCTTATGCACAACAGAACGAAGTTTGGGAGTTCACACACACCTCCCTGCACTTCAGACCAGTAGGTCCCTTCACTCTCAGCCCCAGACCCCAAAGAGTAGGTCAGTGCCGTGGGCTCAGGAGTTCACATAACTCCCCAACCTTCAGATCAGCCAGCCCTCCTCTTTGCTCTCTCATCTCAAAGTCAATGGGTGTCAATAGAACATGTCCAAGTTTCAACCATGTCTACATTGCTGCATTTCCTCTGATTAAACTCAAAAGTAGTCAAGTAACAACCCAGGTGGTCACCATCCAGTATTTATTGTTGTTAAGTGCCATCAAGTCAGTTGCAAACCATAACCCTGTATAGGGTTTCCAAGGAGTGTCTGGTGAGCTTGAACCTTTTGGTTCAAACCGAGTTTGCAGTCCAGTACATTAATCTACAGTGCCACACCAGGACTCCACCAGCAAACACTGTTGTTGTTAAAAGCCGTTGAGTCAGTTCCGACTCATAGTAACCTCAGTACCAGGTTTTCTAGAGAAACAAAACCAGGAGGAATATATAAATATATGGAACTCTGGTAGCATAGTGGTTATGAGTCAGGTCGCTAACCTCAAGTTCAGCAGTTCAAAATGACCAGTGGGAGAAAGATGAGGCTTTCTGCTCCCTTGAAGAATTACAGCCTCAGAAACCCTATGCAGGCTTGCTATGTTGGAACCGACTCCATGGCACATAACCACCACTATATATAAGGAGCTCTGGTAGCGTAGTGGTTACGAATCGGGCTAGAGCTGCAAGGTCAGCAGTTTGAAACTACCAGCCGCTCAGCGGGAGAAAGATGAAGCTTTCTACTCCTGTAAAGATTTACAGCCTGGGAAACCCTGTACAGGGTTGCTATGAGTCGGAACTGACTCCACGGCACATAACAACAACAAATATATATAATATATTGGAGTGGATTACAAGCTGGGCTGCCAACCTCAAGGTCAGCAGTTCGAATCTACCAGAGCACCAGCTTTGGAGAAAGGCTCTTGTCTCTTTTTAGTATCTGTAGACCCAGCATTCCTTGAAGATCCCCATGTGTCTTGGCATCAATCTACCTCAGGATCTAGAAGTTTCACAGTGCAGGGACACCAGGTACAAAGGACACACTCCACTTCTGGCTCTTCTTTCTTGGTTACAGTAGGTTCTTCTTCTCTTCTCCTCTCTCCTTTTAGCTCTTGTGAGATAAAAAGATGTTGTAGGCCACAACCCGGGACACTCCCATACATTGGATCAGAATTATGATGGGATTAAGGTCATTATTGTTGTTGTTGTTGTTAGGTGCCATCGAGTCAGCACCGACTCATAGCGACCTTATGCACAGCATAATGAAACAATGTCCGATCCTGGGCCAACCCCACTACTGTTGCCACACTTGAGTCCATCGATGCTGCCACCTGGCCAATCCATCTCGTTGGGGAGTCTTCCTCTTTTTCTCTGACCCTCCATCTTACCAAATATGATATCCTTCTCCAGTGAGTGTTCCCTCCTGACAATATGTCCAAAGTATGAGAGACGAAGTTTAGCCATCTTGGCCTCTAAGGAGCACTCTGGCTGCACTTCTTCCAAAACAGATCTATTGGTTCTTTTGGCAGCCCATGGCACTTTTATTATTCTCCTCCAACACCATAACTCAAAGGCATCAATTCTTCTATGGTCTTCCTTATTCACTGTCCAGCTTTCGCATGCATGTGAGGTTATTGAAAATACCATGGCTTGGGTCAGGCGCACCTTAGTCCTCAAGCTGACATCTTTGCTCAACACTTTAAAAGCAGATTTGCCTAATGCAATACGTCGTCTGATCTCTTGACTGCTGCTTCTGTGAGTGTTGACAGTTGATCCAAGAAGAATGAAGTCCTTGACAACTTCAATCTTTTCTCCATTGATAAGAATGTTGTTTATTGGTCCAGTGGTGAGGATTTTTGTTTTCTTGACATTGAGATGTAATCCATACCAAAGGCTGTGCTCTTTGATCTTCATCAGTAAATGTTTTAAGTCCTCTTCACTTTCAGCAAGCAAGGTTGTATCATCTGCATATTGCAGGTTGTTAATGAGTTTTCCTCCAATCCTGATGCCACGTTTTTCTTCATAGAACCCAGCTTCCCATATTATTTGCTCAGCATACAGGTTGAATAAGTATGGTGAAAGAATACAACCTTGTCTCACACCTTTCTTAATTTTAAAACATTCAGTGTTCCCATGTTCTTTTTTTCGTTTATCTCATCAGATTACATCATGGGAATCATCATATTGCATCACTGCATAACTACCAAGCTACTGAAAATCATGACCCAGTCAAGTTGCCACCTATTTTGGGGGAACACAATTCAATCCATGACCCCTTGTACTTCACTCGAATCACACTGACCTCTATGCTGTTACTAAAGCATGCCAGTTGTGAGCCCACAGTTGGGCTTTTATACTTGCTACTCCCTCTGCTTATAATTGCCCATCTCTGCTCAAATCTATCCTCAACAGACCTACTGCTGACCTCTGCGGCCTGCTCTACCTCTTTACCCAGAACCCCAATAGCCCTTCCTTTGTTCTACTGATTTTTCTTTCCATAGTACTGATCACTTTCTTACACAATCAATGCATAGTTACTTATATTGAGCACTGATGCATATTCCCTAGAACAGTGCTAGGCACATATCAAGAACTCAGTACGTATTTATTGAAGGAATACATGAACTATAAGAGATGACAGTAAGCTCAGTGTTGGCAGTACATGGAGTGTGTGTTGTTGCTGAGAACTGTTGAGTCAGTTCCAACTTATAGCAACCCTGGATAGTGTTTCCAAGTTTCCAAGGAGTGGCTGATGAGTCTGAACCATCAACTTTGTGCTTCAATCCAACCTTGCGGTCCAGTGCTTTATCCCACAGTGCCACACCAGGAATACAGACAACAGAGAGGTTTTCTACAAATGAGTCAAAGGTGGCCTCTGTGGATTGGTTCCAGTTGCTAACTCCATCACAACAAGCTAAGTAAGGTTCATTAGCTCCCAAAGAGCTGGCTGGTGTTAAACTCATTTTTCTTTTTTTAATTGTAAACTGAGTGATAGTTTGCATGGGAAAACATTTGTTTTACACTCATCATTTCATTGTAATGATTACAATCTCCTCTGTGCATCATCATTCAATAGTATTTGCTTCTATTCCCTCTGTTTTGTTTTGTTTTTTGATGAGGGAAAGATGTACACAAAAACACTCAGGAATATATAATCATTTAAACAACCCAAGGGCACATTTTGCAAGCCTGCCTCCTGGCCACCAGCACTCAGTCTTTCTCTTTCCATGAGTTTAGAGTCCTCCACTGCTCTATCTCTCCATGTCCTCATCTCTGCCTCCATCTCTGGTGTTGCTGCTTCTCTGGATAGGGTCCCACATTCCACTTGTGCTCTTCTTTCTTGATGGTCATAGGGTTCTCTGTTCCTGGACTTTAAGATTAACTACTGTCCAGTTTTTGTTACTTCTACCTTTACAGTTGTAACAGTCACAATTAGTCATGATAACAATTACTCACTATTGAATCGTAAGAATCTTATCCCCACCTCCTTTCACCAGACCCATCTAGACAAGATGAAAACTATTCAGTGGGGATTCCGACCTTTCCCCGCACACTCTAAAACTAAACTCCCCCTTGAAAACTTGTAAACCAGTCAATTCATGCCTTTTATAGCCCTTCCCCCCACCCCCATTTTAGGTAGCCAATGTCTAAGTTGCCC
>NW_006408575.1:3804381-3805080 GCF_000296735.1 Chrysochloris asiatica | reverse complement strand
AAATGGGTACTATCTACAAGTTTGGGCATTCTTGTGCATTCCCCTCACTTCATAGCAGCTATAGATGCTTCACTCAGCTCTAGCCCTCCATGGCTATATCCTTGTCCATGGGCTAAACTCAATTGTTTTGCTTTGTTTTTTTCTTGTTGTTCACTGTTATTTATTTTTTATTGTGAACTGACTGATAGTTTACATGGGAGAACACTGGTTTTACACTCATTTATTTCATTGCAATGATTACAATCCCCTCTGTGCATCATCATCCAATGGTATTTGCTTCTATTCCCTCAATTGTTTTCAGAATAGCCCACATAACCAGATTTTTAGCCACTTACAGCCTGCTTGTGTTATATAACCCACAAAATTGTGTTCAACTGCTGCTAGCTATAAACCAAACTTAAACTCAACAAGTCAATTTTGACTCATAGTGACCCTGTAGAGTTTCTAAGACTGTAAAATCTTTGAAGACACCATGAAGGGTGCTTGCAAGGGTGCTTCAAAGTTTATGGAAAAATGGAATTAAAATGAAAAATTTCCACAAACTTTTGAAGTCCCTTCATAAAAGTTGTGTAAGAAATATATATTAAAAGTTAATATATATTTTACCTGGAGTGGCTATAAGAACAGAAGATACTTCTTGAAAGAAAGACCTACAGGAAAAATATAAAACAACATAGGCAGACCGACTGTTACTACAAG
>NW_006408575.1:3800525-3803305 GCF_000296735.1 Chrysochloris asiatica | reverse complement strand
GTAAAACTAATGTTCTCCCATGTAAACTATCACATAATTCACAATAAAACTTAAAAAAAAAAAAGTTAATATATATTTTACTTTGTGGTGGGCAGAGGGATACAATAATAATGGCATTAAAGCTGAGACCTGAAAGCAGGATTAACCAGATAAATGATTTAGATAAAGATGGAAGAATGTACTGGTCAGGGAGACAGTGTAAGCATAGGTCCTGAGGTAGGAATGTGCTAGGAGAGCTCCAAGACTTTAAAAACTAGCCAGAATGAAGCTAGATTCATAGGCCATGGAGGAAGGTAGAATCTCCACTGAGTAGTATACAATCTGTCTAGGCGGGGCTGATAAAATGAAATTCGGACGGATCTCTTGTGAGGGACTGCTTGTGAGGGATGGGATTGTAAAGTTAGATGTTTTTTAACAAGAACGGAGGTCCCTGGGACCATCAAGGGAGAAGAGTGGAGAGCAGGACCCTACCCAGAGAAGCAGTGATGCCTGAGATGGAAGCAGAGACGATGACGTGGAGAGATGGAGCTGCTGGGGACTTTAAACACAGAGAGGGAGAGGGTCTGTGTGCTGATGACCGGGGGGTATGCTTGTAGTGTATACCCTTTGGATGGTTGATGATGCATGGAGGGGACTGTAACCATAGCAATGAAATGATATACTATAGGATGAATGTAAAACGAATGTTCTCCCATGTAAACTATCACATAATTCACAATAAAACATTAAGGAAAAAAAAAATCAACCAATGGAAAAAAACCAACAAAATAAAACAAAAAAACAGCCAGTATGATTGGGGTGTTGTGGGTGAGGGAAATGTGATGGGAGATCAGGTTGAAGGCCTGTACAGATCTCTTTATTTTTTGTTGCAGAGACAGATCCACAGCAATGTTGAGTAGGAAAAAAAAGTTATCAAGTAACATAGAAGTATACAATATCATTTCATTTGTATAATTTATATAAGGCGGTATGTTACATAGATGCAGGAACCCTGGTGGTGATGTGGGTTAAGTGCTGGGCTGCTAAAACTTGTGTCGACTGCAAAGTCAGTGGTTCAAAACCACCAATCAATAGTAGAAGAGCCAAATGCAGGGTTTGGTCTCCCACAGCTGGAGATCTTCTAGAGTCAAGGAAGCCAACAGAAAAGAAACAGTAGAAGGATAAAGCTTATATGTACCCACATGTCCTTTTGAAGCAAGGTGGCGAATTTTTGGATCAGAGAGCTCTGAAGAATAGATTCAGCTGGAAGTCCTTGTAACCAAGTGTTTTATCTTATCTATGAGGATGGTACAGGACCAGGCAAGGTTTCATTCTGTTGTGCATAGGGTTACTATGAGTTGGAATCAACTCAACAGCACCTAACAACAAACAACAACATGGCTAGCAGTAAAAGGAGCTCTAGTAGCACTGTGAGTTAGGTGATGGACTACTAACTGAAATGTTGACAGTTCAAACGCACCACCTGCTCTGTGGGAGAAAGATGAGGCAGCCTGCTTTCATAAAAATGTGCAGCCTCAGAAACCATATGGAGCAGTTCTAGTCTATCCTCTAGGGTTGCCAGGAGTTGGAATTGACTTGACAGCATGGAGTTTTATATACAAAATATGCATTTTAAAATACTATGATTATCCCATTTTACAAGTTAGAAAGACGAAGTTCAGACAGGTTACAAATCTTTCCCAAGGACCCATGGCTAGAAGTTGCAGAGCTGGAATTTGAATCCAAGTAGTTTGACTCGGGGAATCACCGTCTTAACCATTAAAATTAATAGCAATTTGAAGAAGCCATAAACATGTGGATTAATGATCAAAGTGGAGTTTGAAAGCAGTGACTTTGATGGTTTCCAGGATGGAAACGAGACTTCCTGGTGGAAAAATCTGTCCTGAGTTAATTATGTGGACTGCCTTCAGCTTTAAGATCAAGTCCTATGTAAAACTAATGTTCTCCCATGTAAACTATCACATAATTCACGATCAAACATTTATTAAAAAAAAAAAAAAAGATCAAGTCCTGCTCCCTCCAGGAAGCCTTCCCTCAATGAAGTTCAGAGGTCTTTTTGTTTAACACAGCTCTTACCAAATCAAGGACTCACTTCACAAAGCTCCAGGCTCTGCAGAAATTGTTGTTAAGTGCCATCGAGTCTGTTCCAACACATAGCAACCCTGTACAGGGTTTCCAAGGCTGTGAATCTTTGTGGGAGCAGAAAGGAGTGATTGGTGGGTACCAGATGCAAGTTTGCAGTCCAGTGTTTATTGTACAGAGGTACTGAGTTCCCTTCTGCTAACAAATGAGGGGGTCTTTAAAAGTTTGTGCTAAAATGGAATTAAAAGATAATGGAACCTACACCTATGGATGCAGTAACTCAAAAGAGGGAACAAATCCTTACAGCAAGAATCATTCCCACCCCCTCCACACTCAGAGTAGACAGGGAGGGGCAACTTGGACATTGTCTACCCAAAATGAGGTGGGGGGGCTACAAAGGCAAGAAGTGACTGGCTTACAAGCTTTTAAGAGGGAACCTAGAGCCAGGGGGCATGGAGGAAGGCAGAATCTCCAGTGAGTACTATCCAGTCTGTCTAGGTGGAGCTGATGAAATGAAATACAGATGGGTCTCTTGTGATACAATAGTGAATAATTGTTATCAGGACTGATTGTGAGAGTTGGAAATGTAAAGGTAGACGTTTTATAGCAAGGAAGGGAGTGATTAACTTTCCAGTCTAGGAGTGGAGGTCCCTAGACCATCAAGGGAGAAGAGCCAAGAGCTGGACCCTACTCAGAGA
>NW_006408575.1:3798094-3800230 GCF_000296735.1 Chrysochloris asiatica | reverse complement strand
AAAAAAAAAAAAGATAATGGAATTTTTCCACAAAAATTTTAAAGCCCCCTCATATCCTCTCTGTTGGCTTGGGTCAGGTATATCTTAGTCCTCAAAGTGACATCTTTGCTTTTTAAAAAACACTTGAAAGATGTATTTTGCAGCAGACATGCCCAATGCAATGTCATTTGGTTTTCTGGCTGTTGTTTCACAAGTGTTGATTGTGTACCCAAGTAAAATGAAATCTTTCACAACTTCAATCTTTTCTTCATGTATCCTGAGGTGGCTTATTGTCAAGATTTTCGTTCTTGTTGAGGTGTAACCTATATTGAAGGCTGTAATCTTTGGTCTTCAAAGTTCTACAAGTCCTTTTTACTTCCAATAAACAAGGCTGTGTTCACCTGCATATCACAGGTTGTTGATGAGTCTTCTTCTGATCCTGATGCCCCATTCTTCTTCATATGATCCAATTTTTTATGAAATATTGATTAAGTAAGTACAATAATATAATGATTAAATAAATATAGAGAAAGGATAAAACCTTGATAAACATGTGCTGATTTTAAATCACCTTTTGGAGTCCTGCTGTGGCACTGTGGGTTAATGCGCTGGACTGCAAAGCTGGTTTGAAACTCAAGGTCAGTGGTTTAAGCTCACCATGTGCTCCTCGGAAACCCTGTACAGGATCATTATGGGTTGGAACTGACGAGATGGCACTTGACAACAACAGTGTCACCTCTGTTCTGTTCAAATGACTGCCTCTTGATCTATGTACAAGTTCCTTATGAGCAAATTAAGTGCTCTGGAATTCCTATTCTTCCCAATGTTATCTATAGTTTGTTATGATCCACATAGTCAAATGACTTTGCATAGTCAATAAAACATAAGTAAGCCCCTTTCTGGTATCCTCCTCTTTTACTCAGGATCTATCTGACATCAGCAATGGTATCCTCCATTCCACATCATCTGCATCTGGCTTGAATTTCTGGCAGTTCCTTGTTGATGTACTGCTTCAACCACTTTTGAATTATCTTCAGCAAAATGTTACTTGCATGTGATATTAATGATGTTGTTCATTAATTTCCCCATTCTATTGGGTCACCTTCCTTTGGAATGGGTACAAATAATGAATCTCTTCAATTGGTTGACCAGGTAGCAGTCTTCAAAATTTCTTGTCATAGGTGAGTGACTATCTTTAGTATTGCCTCTGTTTGTTGAAACATTTCAATTGGTATTCAATCAGTTCCTGTAGTCTTATTTTTCGCTAATGACTTCAGTGTAGCTTGGATTTCTTCCTTCAATACCATTGGTTTTTGATCATATGGACCCTCCTTGAACATGAACCAATTCCTTTTGGTAGAGTGATTCTGTGTATTCATTCCATGTTTTGGTGCTTTCTACGTCATTCAATATTTTGGCCATTGTCGTTGTTGTTATTGTTAAGTGCCGTCTAGTCAGTTTGGACTCATCGCACCCCTGTAAATCCTTCAATACTGGAACTCAAGGCTTGAATTTTTTTTTCAGTTCTTTCAACTTGAGAAATGCTGAGTATGTTCTTCCTTTTTGATTTTCTAGCTCTAGATCTTTGCACATTTAATTATACTTCTGGAGCTGCCTTTGAACTCACTACTTGAGAACATAAAAGGCCTCTCTTTCAAAGAATATAAATAGACAATTCACAGAAAAGATGCAAATGATCAAAACAATCTATAAAGTGCTGGTTGAGCTCAATAATCCTTAAAGAAATGCAATGTAACAAGGAGCTATTTTTATTTATTTATTTTTAACTTTTTATTGTGACTTGAATGACTGTTTACAGAACAGATCATCAGTGTCACATGCAACATATTATACACTGTGTCATCACAATGATTGCAAATCTCCTCCATGTAAATCAGTTAACAGTAGTTACCTCTAGCCACTTTATTTTTTCTCTCCCCCTCACCTCCCACCTGATCTGTAACCAACATAGAATGTTTCATTTATCAAGAAAATCTTTTCTTAACTTTTTACAACAGCGGTATCATATCATGCAATATTTGTCCTTTTGTGATTGACTAATTTCACTCAGCATAATGTTCTCCTAAGGAGCTCTGGTAGCGTAGTGGTTACGAATCAGGCTGTGAACCTTAAGGTCAGCAGTTCGAAACTACCAGG
>NW_006408575.1:3782000-3787769 GCF_000296735.1 Chrysochloris asiatica | reverse complement strand
TAGATAGGGACAGGCAAGTTAGACATTGGCTACCTAAAATGAGGAGGCGATAAAGGCACGAAGTGACAGACTTACAAGGTTTTAAGAGGGAGTTTAAGAGTGTCAGGGGGAGGAAAGGGTCCCCACTGAATAGTTTTCATCTTGTCTAGATGGGTCTGGTGAAAACAGATGGGGATAAGGTTCATATGATTCAGTAGTGAAAAACTGTTATCATGACTAATTTCAACTGTCACATTTGTAAAGGTAGAAGTTTTGTAACAAAAACAAGGGAGTGGTTAATCTTACAGTCCAGAATCAGAGGACCCTAGGACCATCAAAGGAGAAGAGCACAAGCAGAATGCGGGACCTTATCCAGAGAAGCAGCGACACCAGCGATGGAGGCAGAGACTGGGACATTGAGAGAGGGAGTGGCTGAGAACTCTAGATTTATGGAAAGAGAGGGACTGAGAGCTGGTGGCCAGAAAGCAGATTTGCAGAATGTGCCCTTTGGAGGTGTTAATTATTATATATGCCTGAGTGTTTTTGTTTTAGTTTTTAAAAAAGCTAAAGTGAATACAGAGAAATACTGTTAACAGATGGTACATGGAGGGGATTATAATCATTGTAATGAAATAAAGTGTATGATTTTTTTAATGTAAATTGATGATTTGCCCTGTAAACTTTCACTCAATCCACAATAAAAACCTTTAAAAAAAATTCTTTTTCAATTCAATTTTTCTACAGTCTTCCTTATTCACTGTACAGCTTTACATGCATATGAAGTTATTGAAAATACCATGGCTTGGGTCAGGCACACCTTAGTCTTCAAGCTACATCTTTGCTCTTCAACACTTTCAAAAGGTCTTGTGCAGCAGAGTTGCCTAATACAATACGTCATTTGATTTCTTGACTGCTGCTTCCATGAGTGTTGATAGTTGATCCAAGAAGAATGAAGTCCTTGACAATTTCAATCTTTTTTCCATTGATAAGAATGTTGTTTATTGGTCCAGTGGTGAGAATTTTTGTTTTCTTTACATTGACATGCAATCCATTCTGAAAGCTGTGGTCTTTGATCTTTATCAGTAAATACTTTAAGTCCTCTTCACTTTCAGCAAGCAAGGTTGTATCATCTAAATATCGCAGATTGTTAATGAGTCTTCCTCCAATCCTGATGCCACGCTTTTCTTCATAGAACAAAGCTTCTCAGATTATTTGCTTAGCATACAGGTTGATTAAGTATGGTGAAATAGTACAACTCTGTCACACACTTTTCTTAATTTTAAACCATTCAGTGTTCCAATTTCTGTTTGAACAACTGCCTCTTGGTCATTGTGGCATAGTGGTTACTAATGGGCTGCGAACCTCAAGGTCAGCAGTTCAAAACTACCAGCTGTTCCACAGGAGAAAGATGAGGCTTTCTGCTCCTGTATGATTTACAGCCTCAGAAACCCTGTACAGGGTCACTATGAGTCAGAACCTACTCCACAGCACATAACCACCACATAAAGTTAGTGATTAGTTTTTCCATCTCTTTAAAGAATGATGTTAGAATCTGGCTTGGAATAGCATTTTATCCGTAGATTGCTTTGGGTAGTACTGGCATTTTCACAATGTTAAGTCTTCCTATCCATGAACAGGATATATTCCTCCATTTCTGCAGGTCCTTTTTGGTTTCTTATAGTAGTGTTTTGTAATTTTCTTTCTGTAGGTCTTTTGTTTATTTGGTTAGACTTACTTCCAACTACTTCATTTTTTGGGTGGCTATTATAAATGGTGCTGTTTTCCTAATTTCCCTTTCAGAGTGCTCTTTATTGGTGTAAAGGAATCCAACTGATTTTTGTATGCTGATCTTGTACCACTTTACCAAATCTATTGGTGAGTTCCTATAATTTTCTTGTGAAGTCTTTGTAATTTTCTAAGCATGGGATCATATCATCTGGAAATAGAATTTTACTTCTTCTTTGCCAATTTGTTGTTGTTGTTGTTAAGTGCCATGGAGTCGGTTCCAACTCGTATCAACCCTGTACAGGGTTTCCAAGGCTGGAAATCTTTACAGGCATAGAAAGCCTCATCTTTCTTCCATGGAACAGCTGGTAGTTTCGAACTGCTGACCTTGTGGTTCACAGCCCAATTGGTAACAACTACGCTACCAGAGTTCCTTGGTTCCACTCATAGCAGTCCTATATAGGGTTTCTAAGGAGCAACTGGTGAGTTTGAACCACCAACCTTGTGGTTCAAATCGACCTTGTGTGCAGTGCTTATTGCCAATTTGAATGTCTTTAATTTCCCTTTCTTGCCTTACAGCTCTAGCTAGGACTTCCAGCATGATAATGAATAGAAGCAGTGGTAAAGGACATCCTGTTCACAAGGGAAATTACTTCAGTTTCTCACCATTGAGAGTGATGTTGGCTGTTGGTTTTGTATGTTGTTGTTGTTGAGTCCGTTCCAACTCAAAGTGACACTGCATAGGGTTTCTAAGGAGCAGCTGGGTGAGCTTGAACCTCCAATGTTGCAGTTCAATCCGACATTGCAGTCCAATACGTTAACCCAGAGTACCATACCAGGACTAACTTTATGTTGAGAAATTTCCCTTCTCTGCTATTTTACTAAGTGTTTTTATCAGAAAGGAGTGTTGGATTTTGTCAAATACCTTTTCTGCAACAATTGATATGATTTTTTTTCCTTTGTTTTATTTATGTGGTGGATTATGCTGACTGTTTTTCTAATATTGAACCATCCCTGCATAACTCAGATGAACCCTACTTTTCATGATGTATTATTTTTTGATATATTGTTGGATTCTATTTGTTATGATTTTGTTGAGAATTTGCATCTATGTTCATGAGGGATATTGGCCTTAATTTTCTTTCTTAGTGACGTCTTTGCCTGGTCTTGGTATCAGAGTTATGCTTGCTTCATAAAATGAATTTGCGAGTTCCCCACCCTTTTCCATATTATGGAATAGTTTCAAATGGTGTCAGCTCTTCTCTGAATGTTTGGTAGAATCCACCAGTAAAGCCATGTGAGCCTGGGCTTTTTTTCAGTTTGACGTTTTCTAATGACTTGGTCAATTTCTTCTAACAGGCAGGCCTGTTCACGTTTTCTACTTCAGCCTGTGCTAGTTCAGGTAAGTCATGTGTTTCTAGAAATTTGTCTACTTTCTCTGGTTTTTCAAATTTGTTGAAAATTTGAAAATTGTTGTACAATTTTTCATAGGATTCTGTTATTATCCTGTTTTATTTCCATGGGTTCCGTATGATGTCACACATATTTCTTATTTGTGTTCTTTGTATCTTCTCCTTCTCTTTTGTTAGATTTACCAATGGTTTTCAATTTTATTAATCCTTTCAAAGAACCTGTCTTTTGTCTTGTTAATTCTTCCCATTGTTTTTCTATTTTTGATTTCATTTATTTCTACTCTAACCTTTATTAATTCTTTTCTTCTGAAGACTGTAGACTTACTTTGCTACACTTTTTCTAATTGTTCAAGATGTTTGGTTAAGGTGTTGATTTGGGTTATTTCTTCTTTGGAGATGTATTTATTGCTATAAATTGCCCTCTGAGCATTGCTTTTGGTATGTCCCAAAACAATGGGTAGGTTGTGTTTTCGTTCTCATTTGAATCAAGGAATTTTTTTAATTTGACCTATTACCCAGTAATTACCAGGAGCTCTGGTAGCATACTGGTTACGAATCGGGCTGTTAACCTCAGCCAGCAGTTTAAAACTACCAGCTGTTCCACAGGAGAAAAATGAAGGCTTTCTGCTCCCGTAGAGATTTATAGCCTGGGAAACCCTGTGCAGGGTCGCTATGAGTCGGAACCGACTCCACGGCACATCACAACATTACCCAGTAGTTTTTAAGCAGGGTGTTGTTCAATTTCCATGTACATGATTGCTTTTCCTGTATCTTCCCATTGTTGGTTTCTAATTTAATAGCATTGTGATCTGAAAAGATGTAATATTTTGATGATTTTAAATTCACTGAGGTTTGCGCTTTGTGGCTTAACATATGGATTTTTCTGGGGAATGTTCCATGTGTGCTAGAAAATAATGTACATTGAGTTGTTGGGTTGAGTGCTTTGTATATGTCTATGGAATCAAGTTGGTTGATGGTGTTGTTTAGTTCTTCTGTGTCTTTGTTGAATTCATTAGTTTGATTTATGTATTTTGAGGCTCTTTCACTGGGGGCATGGATGTTTATTATAGGTATGTCCTCTTATATAAATGACCCCTTAAAATGATATAATGTCTTTATCTTTTATGCTGGTTTTTACCTTAAAATCTATTTTGTCTGCTTTTTTTCTATTGCTATTGGCTTGATATATTTTTTTCTATCCCTTGATTTTTAGTGTATTTCTGTTTTTGTAAGTAAGATGTGTCTTTTGTAAAGAGCATATTGAAGGATCCTATTTTCTTATCCATTCTGTTGCTGTCTTGACTGATGCATGTAATCCATTTACATTCAGTTTAATTATAAACAGGTATGAATTTATTGCTATCATTTTATAGGGTGCTTTTTTGTAGTGCTGCTGATTTCTTTGTTCCACACAATTTTCTGCCTTGAATTCATTTGGCTTGTGAGTTTTATTTCTGTTGTTAATGTCTACTAAATTTTTCTGATTTTCTTCTTTTTTATTTTGATGTGAAAGTGTATCCATTTTCTTTGAAGCTATTCTGTAATTTATTAATTATTTTCCCTGTTTAAAACAGTCTGTTTGGGACTTCTGGAAAGATGGCAGACTAGGCAGATGCAGCACACGGACTTCTACAATAAAAATGTTAGCAACAACAACAACAACAACAAAAAACAAAACAAAAGACAATTCTAGCACCCTGAACTTCAGAAGAAAGGTTAGAGAGGTGATGGAGTGCTTGCTGAGAGGAGAGGCTGAGCAGGGATGGTGAGAGAGGGAGAATGGTGAAGGGCTGGTCAGACATGGTTCCACAATCTTGTGAGCAGTTTTGGCAGCAGAGGGAGGCCTGGCAGAGCAGAGTCATGTGGATGGCATAAAAAGTGCTATTTCTTTTTTCTCACACACTCCCCTGGTGACCAGAAGTGTAGTCAGCTCCCACCCTCATCCAACTCCAGTGTAGACCCTGCTCTCTGGGAGTTCAGAGCCATGTGGTATGGCTGTGCCACATTGGTGAGCCACTTTAGTGCCTGGATTCAGGTGGATCTGGCTCCAGACTTACAAAACCTACAGAGCCACCAGACCAGCATTTAAGCTTTCACATTGCCCACAACTTTCCCATGGTCCTTACAGACACTGAAACCAGCTCAATCAAGAACCCCCATAAACTACTTTCGGATTGAGTTGCCTGAACATACATAAAACCGAGGACAATGGGAACTCCATTTAGGGCCAGGAAGCCTGCTGTCACATCTCTTCCACAACCACCTTGTAAATTTCTTGAATTGAAGGCGTCCCCCAGAAATTTCCCCCCTCCAGTTCCTAGAACTGCACTGTTCTTTTTTTTACAAATACAACAATCCCACAATGCCCCAGAGAAAATAGACAATTTTAGATAATTATTTAGAATGCCTCAAAAAATGACCAAGTTGCAGAGAAAGAAAATGATTCTGATAAGGTAATGGGACTTACTGTAAAATATATTTTAAAAAAATGTTTTATTGTGGATTATGTGATAGTTTACATGGGAGAACATTAGTTTTGCATTCATTCTATCGTATATTGTCTCTCATTGCCATGGTTACAATCCCCTCCATGCAATCCTTCCCCCCCATACCCCCCAGGTCTTCAGCATACAGTCGCTCTCCCTCTCTAGAT
>NW_006408575.1:3756205-3781755 GCF_000296735.1 Chrysochloris asiatica | reverse complement strand
CCTCCAGGCCCTCTGGATCTAGGTTCCCTCTTGAAAGCTTGTAAGCCAGTCACTTCTTGCCTTTATAGCCCCCCACCCCCCATTTTGGGTAGCCAATGTCCAAGTTGCCCATCCCTGTCTACTCTGTGTGTGGAGGGTGTGGGAATGATTCTGTAAAATAAATTTTAAAGAGTGATAATTAGGTATCTTCAAAGGACCAATAGAAAGATCAAGGAGAGCAAGGAGAACACAATGAAAACTTTAGAAGAATTCATGAAAACACTACAAGAACAAACAGAGAAATGCAAATTTTGAAATAAAACCTGTAACTAGAAATCCAGAAGATTAATACTAAGATCTCAGAAATGGACAATACATTGAAAGAGGAAAGGAGTACATACATAGCAATGGAAGCCCAAATTAGTGAGCCTGAAGATAAATCTCTCAAATATTAGTGTGCTAGAACAATCAGAAAATCCAAAGAAAGCCTAAGAGTTATGTGGAACACCATGCAGAGGAACAACTTATGGGTGATTCAAACTCCAGAACAAGAAGAAACAAGTACAGAGAAAGTTGTCTAAGAGTTGTTGGAAGAAAACTTCCCTAACATCAAGAAGACGAGAAGATAACCATACAAGAAAGCTGAATGACTCACAAACAGGATAGATCCCAGTAGAAAATAACCAAAACATATCATAATCAAACTTTCCAAAATCAATCACAAGGAAAGAATCCTGAGAGCAGCTCAGGATAAACAAAAAGTTACCTAAAAAGGAGAACCAATAAGACTAAGCTTAGATTTCTCAGCAGATATCATGCAAGCAAGGCAAGAAACACAAAACTCTGACAGACAAAAATTGCCAACAAAGAATCATATACCTAGCTGGCCCTTAAATTGTTGCTGTTGTTGTTGTTGGATGCCAATGAGTCAGTACCAACTCATAGTGACCCTATGTACAACACAAATATTGTCTGGTCCTGTAGGTATTCTTTTGACTGAGAACCAGCCACAGAAGACAACACCCTGAGATTACCAAACATGACAATGCTACCCAGAACTTAATCCAGATAATGTTGTTGTTGTTGTTGTTAGGTGCCATCGAGTCAGTGCTGACTCATAGTGATCTTATGCACAGCACAACGAAACACTGCCTGATCCTGGCCCAACCTCACTATTGTTGCCACGCTTGAGCACACTGATGCTGCCACTTGGCCAATCCATCTTGTTGGGGGTCTTCTTTTTCTCTGACCCTCCACTTTACCAAACATAATACCCTTCTCCAGCAACTGGCCCCTCCTAACAATATGTCTGAAGTATGATAGACGAAGTTTGGCCATCTTGGCCTCCAAGGAGCACTCTGGCTACACTTCTTCCATGTTGGTTCTATGGGCAGCCCCTGGCACTTTCAATATTCTCCTTCAACACCATAACTCAAAAGCACAAATTCTTCTATGATCTTCATTATTTACTGTAAAACTTTCACATGCATATGAGGTTATTGAAAATACCACGGCTTGGGTCAGACACACCTTAGTCCTCAAGCTGACATCTTGGCTCTTCAACATTTAAAAAATCTTGTGCAGCAGATTTGTCTAATGCAATAATATGTCGTTTGATTTATTGACTGCTGCTTCCATGAGTGTTGACAGTTGATCCAAGAAGAATGAAGTCCTTGACAACTTCAGTTTTTTCTCCATTGATCAGAATGTTGTCTATTGGTCCAGTGGTGAAGGCTTTTGTTTTCTTTACATTGAGATGCTATCCATACCGAAGGCTATGTTTTCCATCTTCAAAAGTAAATGTTTTAAGTCCTCTTCACTTTCAGCAAGCAAGGTTGTATCATCTGCATATCGCAGGTTGTTAATGAGTCTTCCTCTAATCCTGATGCCACGTTTTTCTTCATATAACCCAGCTTCTCAGATTATTTGCTCAGCATACAGGTTAAACAAGTAGAGTGAAAGAATACAATCCTGTTGCACACCTTTCTTAATTTTAGATCATCCAATGTTCCCATGTTCTGTTCAAACAACTGCCTCTTGGTCCATGTACAGATTCCTAATGAGCAGAATTAAGTGTTCCGGAATACTCATACTTTGCAATGTTGTCCATAGCTTGTCATGATCCACACAACTGAAAGCCTTTGCATAGTCAATAAAGCATAGGTAAACATGTTTCTGATATTCTCTGCTTTCAGCCAAGATCCATCGGACATCAGCAATGATATCCCTTATTCTGCAGCCTCTTCTGAATCTGGCTTGAACCTCTGGAAGTTCTCTGTCAATGAATGATTGTAGCCGTTCTGTATTACCTTTGGCGGTGGTGGTTATGTGCTGTGGAGTCGGCTCCGACTCATAGCGACCCTGTATAGCATTTCCAAGGAGTAAAGTTTTGAGGAGGCAGCTCCTCCCCAGTCGCATTTTGAGTGCTTTCCAACCTGAAGGGCTCATTTTCCAGCACTGTATCTGATAGTGTTTCTCTGATATTCATAAGGTTTTCAGTGACTAAATATTTGGAAGTAGTTCATCAGTCTTTCTTCCTAGTCTGTCTTTGTCTGGAAGCTCCTCTGAAACCTGTCCACCATGTGTGTCCCTGCTGGTATTTAAAATACTGGTGGCATAGTTTCAGAATCATAACAACTCACAAGCCACTACATTACGACAAACTGACTGACGAGTGGTGGCCGTTTGGTTTTAAGTGGAAACTGTCACTTTAAATTTCGAGGAGATCTGTGCTTAATATAGGTTTTATAATATTTCAAAATTTTCACTTTGTTTGTTTTTGTAGCATTTTCCTGAATTCTTATAAAGATTTTTCTGTGTTTTCCTTGGTTTCTTCTTTCTGTCAGTCCTTTGTAGATACCAAAATATCATTCCTTTGAATTCTTTTTTAGTCAATTTCATCACCTTTTCTTCCTCAGAAATGTTTTCTGGGCCTGCATCTTAAGAATTTGTTAGTACCATTCGCTCCTGTTTTTTGATGAATAAAAGGTTTTATTTTTACTATGTAAAAATTGCTTAAAAATCTATTTAAAAAATGCAAAAACCCCACAAAAAATTTCACAGAATAGGAAATTCAAATAGGAAAACCAAATAAATAGGAAGGACAATAAACAACAGGAGCAGATACTCAACCTTAATAATTGTTGTTATTAGATGTCACTGAGTTGACTTCAACTCATAAAGATAGTATGCATAAAAAATGAAATGTTGCCCCATCTTCTGCCATCTTTGCAATACTTGTTGTGTTTGAACCTATTGTTGCAGTCACTGGGTCAAACCATCTCATTAAAGTTCTCTGTTTTTTCACTTTACTAAGCATGATGTCCTTCTCTAGTGATTGTTCTTTCCTGTGATGTGTCCAAAGTAAACAAGACAAAGTCTCGCCATTCTCACTTCTAAGGACCATTCTCCCTGTACTAACTCCAAAACGAACTTACTTCTGGCAGTCTATGGTGCAGTCAATATTCTTCTACAACACAGCTCCGACAATGCTCTTGTTTTTTGTGTGTGCGAGCTAAGATTGTCTGTCATCTCTTGGACATTGTGGAGTTGTTGTATTTGTATTTAATTGATAATTGTATGTTGATGTGTTCATATGCTCTTATCACTCACTGTCTCTTGTGGGTGTAGTTAGAGAATGGAAGCTTGTGCACATTGTTTGTGCACCTCAGTTTACGGCGAGTTTGGCTGCTTGTTGGCTGCTATCTATTATAGATCAGGTGGGTAGAGATGCAAAGGGTAGATAGTTCTGGCTGGACTGAACATATATGGTTGCTGTCTCCTAGTCAGCGGGAAAGAGGAGGAATCTGTGCCCTCCTCCTGCCACCTTATACTTACCAGGAAGCAAAACAGAAACACAAGCAAGTAACCAACAATGAAAAGACAAAATAATCAAGGAGAAAGAAATAATTAAAGACAGGCAGTGATTAGAAAAAAGGAATAACTAAAAACAGGAACAAGAAAATAAAGCAATAGAAGAGAAAATAAAAAGAAGGAAAAAAATAACCCTTAGAAAAACCAGGGAGAGGGATGATGAAAAAAAAAAAAAAAATAGAGAGTAGTAAAGACAGATCAAAAGGGGAAAAAAAGAAGAGGGGAAATGAGAAACAGAAGGAAAAACAAAAGCAGAAATAGAAAGCATAAAATACAAGGGGATGGAAAAAAACCAAACCCCAAAGCAAAACCAAAAAAGCAGTGTCACTGTTGAACCCGGAAAGGAGAAGACTCTGGGGGCTCCTGCAAGCCAAGGAGTTCAGGAGGTGGGTGTGGGAGGGCTGTGACAGCAGTGTTCTGGCCCTAGATGGAGTTCCTATGGCCTCTGTGCTATCTATGTTCAGGGCACTCAGTTTGGAAGTAGTTCATGGAAGTCCTTGATGGAGCTGGTTTCAGTGTCTGCACGGTGACTGGTTAAATTCTGGTCTGGTGATCTGTGGATTCTGTAGGTCCTAAGCTGAGCCCACTTGAATCCAGGTACCAAAATAGTGCATCAAAGCAGCACAGCTGGCCCCCACCTCACCCTGACATGGCTCCCAACCATGTGACTCTGAATTCTCAGAGAACAGGGGCTAATACGGTTGGTAAATGAGGGTGGAAGCTGGCTACACTTCTGGTCACCAGGGGAGCTTGGTGAAAAAAAGTCATTCCACCTTTCCCGGCCTGTGTGTGAATCTGCTCTGCCTGGCCTCCTTCTGTTGCCAAAACTGCTCACAAGATGGTTGTGTTGTGTCTGACTGGTCGTTCACCAGTCAGCCTCCCTCTCTCTCCATCTGTGCTCAGCTTCTCCTCCCTGCAAGCACTCAGTCCACTTCTCTAACCTTTCTTCTGAAGTTCATGGTGCCAGGATTTTCATGTGTTTGTTTCATTTGGTCTCTTGTATCTCTGTTGTAGAGGGTCCGTGTAGTGCATCTGCCTAGATCTAAGGAGGTATTTTTAATTGCTCATTGTTACCTAAATGAATCTAGATACGAACTTTCTGGGGGACAGTTAAGCAACATGTATCAAAATTTTAAATATATATTCCTTTTGACTTCTATCAGTTTACTTCTAGAGAGAATAACACAAATACGTTTTTATAGTTTTGGTTATATGCGCAAACTCCAGAAATAATCTAAATGTCCATCAATCAAAACCTAGCTGAATTATAGAGTCCTGGCACTGTGGGTAAACACTGGACTGAAAGGACAATCTGAACCACAAAGTCAGTAATTTAAAGTCACCAGCCGCTCCTCAGAAACCTTACACAGGGTTGCTATGAGTCTGAACTACTCGACAGCACTTAACAACAACAAATACAAAGATAAGCCATGTAGCCATTGATGAATGATGTAATAGGGGTATCATTGGCTCCTGAAGGGAAAAGATTTGGGTTGCTATGTATAAGAGCATAAGAATGATTCGCTGTACATTTTTTTCCACTGTATATTTTACATTTCATATTCAAAATAATTGTTAAGTACCATCTATAGGTACTGACTCATAGCTACCCTGTATAAGGTTTCTGGAGAGTGGCTGGTGAGTCTGAACTGCCGACCTTGCAAGTCAAACCGACTTTGCAGTCCAGTGCTTATCCTATAGTACCACACCACGTCTCCTATTCAAAGTAATATTCAGTTTTAAAAGATTTGTAGAAAATGTTGTAGCTCTCATCTGTTTGCTATAGAGAGCTATCCATAACAATGTTGCGCAGGGAAAAAGTTAACAAGCAACATACAAGAATAGAATATAAGTTCACTTATATGACTTTGTTATATAGATCAAGAACCCTGGTAGCACTGAGGGGGTAAGGGTTGGACTGCTAACACTTGTGCTGACTACAAGACTGCCAGTTCAAAAATCACGTTGCTCCACTGGAACAAAGATGAGGGTGTCTGCTTCCATTAAGATTTACAGTCTTAGAAGCAGTAGATAGGGTCACTATGAATCAGAATTGACCAATGGTAGTAAGTTTTGCTTTGTGTTTTTTTGGCTATATAGATGAAGATACAGGTTTGAATATAGGGTAGCGTAGTGGTTATGAGTCGGGCTGCCAGCCTCAAGGTCAGCAGTTCAAAACTACCAGCGGTTCCATGGGAGAAAGATGAGGTATTCTGCTCCCATGAAGATTTATAGCCTTGGGACTGACTCCACAACAACAACAATAGAAAGTTATTTCTGGAATGATGCTTTCCAGTTTTATAATGATGGTATTGTTAGGGACAGGTTAGGACCCCTAAGCCTCTCCTAATACCCACCCCTTTGCCCTGCATCCTCCCATACTAAGAAGGGATCAAGAGTCGGGGAGGATACTTTCAGACTAACTAAAATAGCTGAACATCTAACCACAAAAGTCCTGGGCATGACTTGTGGTTTGTGACACAGCAGTACCAGTGTACTAGGGGTAACTGTACCCTTAGATCAACCTTTCCCTCATTATAATACTAAAAATCACACCTCCTGGTGCCATGACAGTTTACAATCACCATGGACATCGCAATGACAGACCAGGCTATAACCATATTAGATCAGAAAAGGGGTGTCAACCAGATTCTTGGAAGCCTTTGCCCCTCTTCTAGAATACAAATGAATATTCAACAGAAATGTCAATATACCACTCCCCCTAATCAACATGTATTATCCCACCCTGTCGGGGACCAGCCTCAACACGAGTGTTTGGTTCACGAGGGGGGAATATCTGGCGGCGATAGGGATAGTAGAAGAATATACAGAAAGACACAAAGAGGGAGACAAAGAGACACCCCAAAACCAGAGTGGATACATTACTGGCGTCAGGCAGATCAGGCGTGGTGAACATATTAGCCAGGAGGGCGGTATGATCCTGCATAGTAAGCATCTTAGCTAAGCGGGCCGTACACACCCCTTACTAGCTGGTCAGTGACGCATGCCTAGTCAGCCATATAGCACGCTCTTACCGCATCCCTGTAATGCACGGCCTGCAAGCCGCAATGCACACCTGGGCCAGCCTACGCCTCTGTTTTATTTAGGGGAGGAGCTTCACACCAAGCTGGGAGGGACTAAGACAAGGTACAGCTGGCATATGTAATTCTTCCAACATTCAGGCAACTTTACATCGTACTTCGCTGGTTCGAATCCCAGGCCCACAACTTGGTTTCTAAGGCTCAATTAACATATCTATAGCCCCTGAGCTCAGTTGAGAGAAGGTGAGAGGGAAGGTCAAAAGGCTTGGGAGGAGTCCCGCTGTGTTGGCTTCCTGAGCCAGGTTTTCAGGAAGATGCGAGATGCCCAGGTGAATGGGCTGCACCTGGGAGAGGTCTAGGGAGGAATGTTCTTTTGTCTATAGAACAAAGAACCGGGAAGTAGCTAAGCTATTTTTAGTTAATCCTTTGGAGAAAAGCTTAACCTTTGAAACCTTTACAGTCTAGGCTTAAGGAAAATATTACATTTATCTGTGGATATCAAGGCTTCATGTCTGCATTTAGTAAAAAACATCACTAGATACTAAGATGAAAAACAATTTGCCATAACTGCTAGGTGGCTAGAATCTGTTCCTCAGAGCCTGTGGCCTGCATTATCTGCAACACTTGGGCCCAGTGGGCCTCGAACTTCTGACCAGCTTTACACGGTCTGCAACACCACCCTTAGGGGAGGAGACTCCATACCCTTATAAGCTCCATACCCCCAATCCTACGGGGTCTTCTCCACTCATGGACACAGACCTACTTCTCTCTCTTTGAAGTGTACTATTGCTTGCAATAAAATGCTTCTGAATGAAGGCTTATTATGTGTGTGTGATTGAGAAGCTGCGATTCAGTGAAACCAGTTCTTTGGGTTCCTGAGAAAGGGACCAGGGAAACATAACAGTATCTCTAGATGAATTTGGGGGTGATTTAAATTTTCTCCTGCATACTTTTCTGAATTGTGTGAATTGTTTATAATGCTCATGGTTATTGTTTTTTAAACAAAGAAAAATATTCTAAGGTGGGTGTTGTTGTTAAGTGCTATCAAGTCGGTGCTGACTCAGGAAACTTTATAGGGTGTCTGAGAAGTGGCTAGTGGGTTTGAGCCACCAACCTTGCAGTTAGCAGTTCAGGGCTTATCCTATAATGCCATACCAGGACTCCAAGGTTATTTGCAATTTAAAAAAAAAAAAAGCACTTCTCCTATAGGTTTAAATGTAGATGATAGTTTGGGGAGGACATGTTTGTTTTGTTGTTAGGCACCATTAAGTCAGTTATGACACATAGTGAGCCTGGGCACAACAGAACGAAACAGCATCTGGTCCTGTGTCATCTTCGCAACTGTTGTTATGTTTGGGCCCATTGTTGCAGACACTGTGTCAATCCATTTCATTAGAGGGATTATTCATTTTTGCTGACCTCTACCAAGCATGGGCCACTGTAGGATAAGTACTCGACCACAAGGTCGACGGTTCAAACTCACCAGTTGCTCCTTGGAAACGCTATACAGGGTTGCTATGAGTTGGAAGCAACTCAACAGCACTTAACAATACCAACAACCAAGCATGATGTCCTTTTTCAGGAGTTGGTCCCTAATGATAGCATGTATAAAGACTAAGTCTTATCACCCTGCCTTCTAAGGAGCATTCTGACTGTACTTCCAAGATAGATTTGTCTGTTCCTCTGGCAGTCCATGGTGCTTTCATTATTCCTTGCCAACACTGTAATTCAAATGAATCAATACTTCTTCAATCTTACTTATTCAGTGTCTAGCTTTCACATGTATGAGACAAAGAAAATACCATGGCTTGGGTCAGGCATACCTTAGTCCTCAAAGTGAAACCTAGGCTCTTTACTTTAAGGGGATTTTTTGTGGCAGGAAGGACAGTGGTGGGTAAGATTGTTGCTTTGCTCCTTTTTGTTCTCCTTTTTTGCATGTTTACATTTTAAAGAAGTTCTGTAATTACTTTTCTAAATGGGAAAGAGGAACTATATTTGCAAAAAGTTCTTCCCTAAGTAAATTGAATTCAATCATTCAGTGATGTTTACTAAAGTTCACAAAAAACCATCCTTCTGGATACTGACCCATTATATATATATACACACACACATATACATACATACAGTTGGGCTATTAACCTCAAGGTCAGCAGTTTGAAACTACCAGCCATTCTACAGGAGAAAGATGAAGAGTTCTACTCCCATAAAGATTTACAGCCACAGAAACCCTATACAGGGTCTCTATGAGTCAGAACCAACTTGATAGCACTTAACAACTAAATATATATGTATACAGTTAAATGCTGGCGAGTCAGTTCCGACCCTTTATAGGGTTTCAGAGGACTCCATATACACACATATACATATATACCACTGTTGTTATTAAGTACTGTGGAGTTGGATCCAACTCATGGTGACCCCGTATAGGAGTCCCAAGAAGCAGCTAATCAGTCATATGTATATATATATGTATGTAAGTATATTAGTCCTAGTGTGGTGCTGTGTGATAAAACACTGGACTGAAATGTTAGTTTAAATCCCAAGATTTAAACCAGCCGCCCCTTAGAAGCCCTCTACAAGGTTGTTATGAAGCAGAACCAACTCAAAGACAGTTAACAAAAACAAGGAGTCCTGGTAGTGTAGCGGATTACAAGCTGTGCTGCTAACTGCAAGGTCAACAGTTTGAAACTACCAGTTACTCCTTGGGAGAAAAATGAGGCTTTCTGCTCCTTTAAAGATTTACAGAGACACTGCCCCCAACAATTCTTTAGGGACAGACCCAACCTGGGGCTGGTTAGTTGGATGAGGAAGTTAAGTGAGGCTGATGCTTTGCTCTTTTCACAGATGAGCTGCCAAAGGATTAGCCATGTCCTCCTTGATGGGAAAGGAAAGCCCCAGGGGCCACTGGTCCCTAAAGTCAAGCTGTGTTAGTCAACAGGACTGTTTACATTTGGGGACAACAAGGTATGGATCCTTCAAAAGGACAGCTTATGCCAGGAGTGGGGGGTGTTGTTAAGTGGTGTTGAATAGGTTCCGACCCTCCATAGGGTTTCTGAGGAGTGGCTGGTGGGTCTGAACTGCTGACCTTGTGGTTCAAAGTCCAGTGCTAATCCTATAGGCACCACACCAGAAGTCCAGAAGGGGTGGTGGTAGTGGTGGTTATGTGCTGTGGAGTCGGTTCCGACTCACAGTGACCCTGTATAGGGTTTCTGAAGCTATAAATCTTTATGGGAGCAGAAAGCCTCATCTTTCTCCCCTGGAACAGCTGGTAGTTTCCAACTGTTGACTTTGAGGTTCGCAGCCATAGAAGCTAAGCAAGCTCTTAAAAACATGGGTGAAATGCTGAAAACTGCAGACTGTGACTTCACCAATGTGACAAAAACAACCGTGTTGCTGGCTGACATAAATGACTTTGCTGCTGTCAATGAATTCTACACACAGCATTTCAAGAGCAGCTTTCCTGCCAGAGCTGCTTACTAAATTGCTGCTTTGCCCAAAAGAGGCCGTGTTGAGATAGAAGAATAGCTGTCCAGGGACCACACGCCTCAGCATGACCATAAACGGGCCCAGTGTTGATTAGTCTGGAATTCTCATACAATTTTAAAGTGATGTTCGAAGTGGAAGTTTAACTAAATATCTGAAGATTATTGTGAAAATTCCCTGTAATGGGGAACTGACATGAATTGAAGATTAATGAATCCAATTTCTGATATTATAGATTACATTTATGCATACTCACATCACAGAATGTGGCCGAAGGTTCATGCATTACACAGTTTCTCAATTAAAAGTGAAGGGAAACAACATGCAGAAAAATGATTCACTCTACCTGGAAAGTAATAACAAATACCAATTTCAATTAAATCCTAAGAAGCTCTGGTAGCATAGTGGTTACGAATCGGGCTGCGAACCTTAAGGTCAGCAGTTCGAAACTACCAGCTGTCCCATGGGCAAAAGATTTACAGCCTCGGAAACCCTGTGAATCCTGTACAGGGTCGCTATGAATCGGAACCGACTCCATGGCACAAAGCAGCAGCAACTTAATTATGTTAATGCTCTGGACTGCAGTCAGTTTGAACTACAAGGTCAGCAGTTCAAGCTCACCAGCCATTCCTCAGAAACCCTATACAGGGTTGCTATGGGTCAGGGCCAACTCAACAGCACATAACAACCATTATGTAAAATGTTTAGTTCTCATGTCAGACGTAGGATTCTGTTTTTTACTTGAATAAAGTTGAAGTATTCAAACTGAATGATAGAGGCAAAGAAGAAGAAAGTAGATCAAAATTTTATAAGGTGGTGGTGATATGCTATGGAGTCAGTTCCAACTCATAGTGACCTGTATAGGGTTTTCGAGGCTGTATATCTTTACGGGAACAGAAAGCGTCATCTTTCTCAGGCAGAACAGCTGGTAGTTTCAAACTGCTAACCTTGAGGTTAGCAGCCTGACTCGTAACCACTATGCTAGTATTTTTCTAATGGAAATAAAATAGACGTGCAAATTAAAAAAAAAAAAAAATGTACAGCCTTAGAAACCCTATACAGGGTCCGTATAAGTTGGAACTGACTGGGTGGCTCACAACCATCACCATCATGTTAGTTAAGCATAAAGGCTTTTAAGTCAGAATTCCTAATCGGCCACAACTGTGTGATCTCACTCAAGTTACTTCAGATCCCTGATCCTGAAAGGCATTAATTGAAACAGTGATCTACTTGATAATATTATAAGGATTAAATGACACAAAACTGTAAATCACGTAGCCCCAAACCAAACCCTTTGTGATGGGGTCCATTCGACTCAAATGATCCCTAGGACAAAGTAAGGGTTTCTAAGGGTGTAATCTATTAGAGCCTCGGAAACCCTATTCAGGGTCGCTATGGGTCGAAACCGACTCGACAGCACTTAACAACAACAACAATCTATTAGTAAATTGACAGTTGAGTGGCTGGTGGGTTTGATCCATGGCCTTTTTGATCAGCGACTTAATCACTGTGCAATGAGGACTCCTTGATACATAAATATTGAAAAAAATTTTAAACTTTTTATTGTAAATTGAGTGAAGGTTTACAGATTTGATCATAAATTTACATTCAACAAATCATATATTTTAATATTTATGATTACCAACTAGCACAGAGCCTGTAAGCAAGATTACAGTGGTTTGCTGTTATTCCCTCCGAGCCACTAGAGACTGCGTAGACGCCAAGCGGTCCAGGCCCCGGGTCAGGTTGGCGGAAGTTAGTCTATCCCCGACTTCCGCCATTGTTGAATTCCGCCCCGCCTGACACAGCGGGAGTAGCTGTTTCGTATAGTTGCATTGGTCTACCTGCTCAAAGCGACATTCCTTGGTTCCCTTCGTTTTCTCGTGAGTCAATTGTCTTTTCCGAGGGCGAATCTTAACCCCTACGGAAAGGCTAAAGGTGACGTCTTCCGGGATCCGGCGCCTCGCCCCGTGACCTCAGAAATAGCGCTTCCGGGAGAGCGGAAGTGATTCCTCGCCCCGCCTTGTCCCACCCTCTCTTTCCGGTGGCGGAGTCTAGAGACGACGCGCAGGTATGAAGCCTTTCTGGGAACAATCCGGCGGCATCTTATGTTTTGGGGGTCCGGCAGGGCTGTTGACCTGGGGCTGTGGTCTTTCCTTGGAACTGACTCGGGTGCGGGTTGGGATGATGCGACCGGAGTATCTCGACCGGGATTCCGGCTCGCGGCCCACCTAGACTCAAGTTAGCGCCTTGTTAGCCGGCCTCGCTTCAGAAATGCAGCTAGTGCGAGCCCTGCATTGGCAACGCGCTCGACCAAAGTCACATTTGAGTGATCACACAGTGGTGGGGAGGAGGGGGACCCTTGTCAGATCTGGGTTCCCACCTACCCGCCGGCAACCTTAGGCTAAAGTACGGTCGAAGTTTGCTCCCAAATCTGGAATCATAAACACTAATACCATGTGTTTGTACGTGAATACAAGCAGGGAATGGAGAAAACGTCTCTGCCTGGTATTACGTGCTAACCACGTTGCAAATTCTGAACGCGGGAGGCAGGCCTTTGAAAGCCAGAAGTTGGGAATATGGTCTGCACACTAGCACTTGCCGAGGGCCTACACATGCCCACCAGCGGCTCCTCAAATGATCCTATACCGGTTTCCTGGGAGTCTGAGTGGACTGGACGGGCACTTAGAACCACCATGCGTTTCTATATTCCTAGGTTCATTGGGATGGGAGAAACCACAAAGTCGCTAATTCTTGAATAGTTACCAGGCCAGAACTCACTTTGCTGCATCAGAACCTAGACCAGATGTACTGAAACCTTTCTAGGTTTCTCCACACAGAAATTAGAGCTTGCCTCTTTAAACCCTCATGGCATCTTTCTTAACAATATTTGTCCTACTGTATTGTGTGCATTAGTCTGAGAGTAGGGGCAATTAATTGTCCACCTAGTAAGACCTAGTGCTGGGGCTGCTTTGTGTATCAGACATTGGCTAGCCACTATAAGGACGCGCTGAACAGTGAAGCATGTAGCTGTTGTTACTGGTGTACAGAGTAGAAGCATCTTGGGATAAGTGCTGGACTGGAAGTCAGGACACTTGGATTCTCTTACAATTTATGATTAGAGATTAGGCCCGCCTATCTTTGCTTCCCCACTTGCAGGAAGTTGGACAGCCTGGATTTACTTCTGCCTTCTGAAAATGTTATGGCACTTTTCTGACCCCAGAAAAAGAAAACCTTCCACGTTCTCATTTACTTTATCTTTCTCCAATCAACTTGGTGCCAGGGTACTGATTTTACTCATGTTCTATATCAAATTAGAGCTGTTTGAATCAATACAGGTATACATTGGATTTCTGGGGAAGGTCCTTTCCATCAGCCTTCCTGGAAGTCATATTTTTAGTACTTAATTCTGTTGCTGCTATAAACCGTTGATTGGTGGATTCGAACTGCTGACCTTGTGGTTACAACCCAATATGCCACCAGGGTTCCCAAAATACTTAAAAGTTGATGGGGCAAAAAAAAATTTAAGGGCTGGGATTTAAACAGTTGGAGGGAGCATTATCAGATGTCTTGCTATAGCCTGGAATATAGCATTAAACGGCATTTGGAGGGATCCAATGGAGCACAGGAAATAAGTCTCAAGGACTATGTTGATAAGGAGGCTTTGCTTTTTTTTTTTTTAATGTTTTATTGTGAAGCCTTGTATTTTAAACTGGTGTGTTGGTGAGGAATTCAACAGGCAATGCACATTATACACAAAGAATTTTTGGAACAGCTCCCTTTGATAAATGGGTACATACTGACCTTGGCATTAAACACTGGAAGTGTCAGGTGTGTGGACTTAGTCGGTTCTGGTCTCTAGCTCTGCAGCTGGCTTCCTGAAACAACACCATGTTCGTTTCCTACCTGTAAAATGAGAATGGTAATGCAGTCCTGGTGTGGCTCTGTAGGGCAAGCACTGGGCTGCTAATTTAAAAGTTAGCAGCTAAAACTTAAATCAGAACTGACTTGATGGCATTCAACCACAAGTGTATTCTAGGGAGGAGAGCAGTTGTTAGAGGCCAGTGCTGTAGTAGAGGGGTATTGGTTTGTCCAGGTTTGCAAAGTTGTGGTTGTATTCAGAGATCTAAACGTATGTTTTCCATGGCTTCAGAAAGCCATTGGGTAAAAATTCAGAGATACTGCTGCTAGAGCCCCAAGTTTCTCTCCTGGAGATGCTGTGAGGTACACTTTTGGTACTTGCTGGGGGAAGTACTGTTGCCTTTTTAGCCCCAGTTGAAGTGCTTTGAGTGCAGGAAGAAATGGCAGCGGTGAATGTAGCCGTCCTGGGTGGAGAAAAATGGGCACTGGAACAATTTGGGGGTTTCCTTGTACAACTTTCCCTTGTTCTATTGATGTATTGTAGGTTGTTGCTAACATTGTAGTTTTCCTCCCCTCAGACATGGCACCTCGCAAGGGGAAGGAAAAGAAGGAGGAGCAGGTGATCAGCCTTGGACCTCAGGTGGCTGAAGGAGAGAATGTCTTTGGTGTCTGCCACATTTTTGCGTCCTTCAATGACACTTTTGTCCACGTCACTGATCTCTCTGGCAAGTAAGTACCTGAGTGGAGAGTCATGAGCTCAACGGGCAAAGGACTAAGGGACTTGACACTGTAGGGTAAGCACCAGACTGCTAACCACAAGTTTGGTGGCTTAAAATCACCAATCAATTCTTGGAAACTACAGAATTGCTAAGAGTCAGAACTGAATCAATGATATTTAACAGCAGTAACCTGAAAATTTACTATTTTGTGGTATGTGAGGAAGTTTTTGTTTTTTTTTGCTGTGATTACCAAGAAAACTAAAAAGTACTTCCTCCCTCGTGAAGTAATTTTAGAGGACTAAATGGAAACATGAATATAAAATGTTTGAGTTGAGCTGTGTGAAGTCTTTTGACTACATTGGCGCACCTGGTGGTGGTAGGGGCCTTGCTCACTTGCATACCCAGTTGTGCATTTAACAGGTGCTTGTTTGTCAGAGGAGCAAGATTCAGATTTATGTTGGCCTTTCATCCTTAGACCTGAGGTGTAGTTCTCATTAGGACAGAAACTGAATCTTCATTGAATCAAGAAATCACTGCTTTTGTCCACAGGGAAACCATCTGCCGTGTGACTGGTGGGATGAAGGTGAAGGCTGACCGAGATGAATCTTCACCATACGCCGCCATGTTGGCTGCCCAGGATGTGGCCCAGAGGTGTAAGGAGTTGGGCATCACAGCCCTACACATCAAACTCCGTGCCACAGGAGGAAATCGGTATGAGACTGGGTGGTGGTGGGTACCCAGACAAGTATTTTTTCTCATAACTTACATAAGGTACTGTAGGCATTTACATATTTAATGATTGACTTCCACCTCCCACACATCCCCCAAAGCAACTTCCTGTATTTAAGTATTCACTGTATACCAGGCACCTCCTTCTAGATACTGGAGTGGTGGGGAGTAGATAGCCTCTCCCCTTCTGTGATCCTTTGCTGGTGGAGGATTCTGGCTTTAAACAGCTTAGAGCTTCTGAAGAAGTCCAAGGGATAGGTACTGGCACCTTGGTTATGGGGGGATAAAGACAGAAGTAGACAGATGGCACCAAAGAAGATGTCTAATTTTTCAATTGCTGTTGCCAGTTTGATCCCATATGCACAGTTCTTAACACAACACTCATGGCAAACCTTTTTTTTTTTTTTCCTAGTTAAGCTAAACTCTTGCTTGATTTTAAGAAGGCTTGGCGGGGGGGGGGGGGGGTGATAATGGTTTAGAGATTTTCTCAAGGCAGTAGTTGTCAGGATGTCAACTACCGTAATGATTCCCGAAAGTTTAAGCCCATGAGAATTTGAAATTTTGTTCTGCCTTTTGATCATTCTTCTATGGAATCTTTCATCAGAATGGTCAGTAGCTGGGCACCATTCAGTTGTTTAGGTCTCCTGTCAGAGGAAACGTTCATGGAGGTAGTTAGCCATATATATCCCATATCCCCCTATTCCCAACTCTCCTTCCCCTTGTTAAGACCCTAGGCACTACACAACAATCTAGAGTATAGAACTGAATATGTTATTGAGTCAATTCATGGAGATGACCCCCCACACCAAGAAACCAAATCCCATGGGGTATTTTGTTGTACAAGAGCATCTTCAGCACTTACTCTTTTTATTGCAAATGTATCTCACATATTTTTTTGCCATATAAGTGAGGTGATACAGTATTTGTTTCTTCTATGATTAACTGTTTTGTTCACCATTCTGTCTTCAAGCTCCATCCATTTCTTGTGCTGGCTAAGTAGTCTTGTGTAGGTAACCACATTTTGTTTACCCATTCATCGTCATGGGCATTTAGATTGTTTCTAACTTTTGGCTATTGTGAACATTGGTGTGCAGGCCTCTGAGTCAGCATCTTTACTGATAGATGACGACGCTGAGCATCTTTAACTGTTTATTGTGAGTTGAGTGAAGTTTTACAGAACATCATTGGTCCCACATTCAACAAACCATAGCAATTCATATCATTACAATGACTGTAATCCTTCCATGTGCCGTCCATTAACAGTATTTACTTCTGTTCACTTTAACTCTTGCACTTCTCCCTGTGTCTTCTGTTACCTTCATCTTTCCTGTGCCCCTTACTGTATATTGCATTCACCATCAGCCAAGTTAATGTGTCTTCGGCACTGGAGAGCTGACTGCAAGGTTGGTGGTTGAAACCATCTCAGCCGCACTTAACCAACAATTCTCTACCCTCTCTCCTACCCCTGGTAACCATCATAGAATGTTTCTTTTAGTAGAAAATGTTTGCAGCCGTGGTCTTGTACAATATTTGTCCTTTTGTGATTGACTAAAATTTCACTCAGCACAGTGTCTGTCCTCTGGGTTCTTCCATGTTGTCAGGTGTTTTGCAGATTCATCATTATTCAGTGTCGTATAGCGTTCTATCGTGTGTGTGCACCAAAGGGTGTTTATACATTCTTCTGCTGATGGGCATGTAGACTGTCTCGTTACTTTTTCTGGTAGTCATTTGATAAAACAACTTATTTTTATGAGGCCCCATTTATTTATTTTACTTTTAGCTCTTGTTGCTTATATTAGATAATCCATTGTGAAAAACTGGGTTCGACAGAGTTGCCCCTGCTTGTTCTGAGAATTCTATGGCTTTAGTTGAAATCTAATTTCCTCAGTGCTGTTTATCAGAGAGACTCTTTTTGGCTCCCCCCCCCCCAAATGGTCTTATTGGCACCTTTGTCAAAAATCAGTTGACAATTGTGACGTGTCAGTGAGTCTGTTCTGACCCATAGTGAACCTATATAGGGTTGCCAAGAGCGGCTTGTGAGCTTGAACCGCCAACCATGCGGTTCAAATCGACTTTGCTGTCTAGTGCATTAACCTACTGCACCACACCAAAACTGCGGATTTATATCTTTCAACAATGTTTTGTAGTCTTCATTGTATGAGGAAGCTTCAAAATGTGGGAAAATGGAGTTCAAAGATAATGGACTTTTTCCATGAACATTTTGAAGCCCACGCATATAAACTTTTCATGTCCCTGCTTAGATTATTTTTAGATTATTTTATGTGTTTGTTGGCTTTTTGAGTAAAAGTTTATGGGACTTTTTTTTTTTTTTTTTAAGGCTTTTATTGAGAATTAAATACAGAATATCGGGTTTGCACTCAGCCAATTGTATTTTGTTTCATTGCAATGATTTTGCAATGATTACAGTCCCCTCTGTGCACCATCATTTAAACAACCAAAGAGCCCATTTGGCACACCAGCCTCCGCCCACCAGCACACAGCCTTTCTCTTTCCATGAGTCTAAAGCCTCGGTTGCTTCATCCTTCATGCCTCCATCTCTGGTGTCATTGCTTCTCTGGGTAGAATCCCATGTTCCACTCATGCTCTTCTCTCTTGATTGTCCTAGGGGTTTCTGTTCCCAGACTATAAGATAAAATCTACACCCTTTTTGTTACACATCTACCTTTATAGTTGTGACAATTGCAGTCAGTCATGGTAACAATTACTGCTGAATCAGAAAAATACTATCCCCATCTCCGAGTTTCACCACACCCCCATTTAGACAAGATGAAAACTGTTCAGTGGGGTGGGGATTCTACACCACACACATGTGCGCGTGTGTTTTTCTCTTCATTGATTTTTAAATGAGTGCAGGCATCCTTGTGTTTTCAATTTCAAGAGAAGAACTTGTTCTACATTAAATATGGCTTTTCATGTATGCCCTGAATCATTGAGAAATTCCTCTTCTGTTTCAGTCATGAGAGTTTTCATCAAGAAAGAGTGTTGGACTTTACCAAATGCATTTTTTGCATGAATTAGAGATGATCATCTGGTTCTTATAATTTGTTCTGTTTTGTAGGTTGAGAATAGTTTTGTAACAATATAGGGCAAAAACCATAAGTGAACCATTAAACCTAAAATATTTATTATTTGACCTTTACAGAAACTTGGAGACTGATAAGCTAGAGGATTTGGGTGTCTGAAAAGGAAAATCCCAATGACACAAAACAGCCAGAGATAGCCAAAGGCTTTTCTTTGGTGGCAAGGCGGGTTTAGTCAGGTGCCTTTTCTGTGTTGCTTGCTATAATTTAGACTTTTGTTTCCTAGGACCAAGACCCCTGGACCAGGGGCCCAGTCTGCCCTCCGAGCCCTTGCCCGTTCGGGGATGAAGATCGGGCGGATTGGTAAATGCTTTCCTCTGATTTAATACTTTGTTCTGCTTTGAATCACTGACCCCAGACAATGTGTGTCAGTGGCTACAGGGCCTGGTCTTCCTGAATGTCCCTGTCACCATGGTTGTGGTAGTATTTTTCTGAATTGGGAGTTTCATTTCCGAATCTGCCCCATGTTGCCGAGTACAGCAGTTGAGGTAGCATTTCATTTGATAGGAGACAAATGGTCTTCCTCCCCAGTGTTTTTTATGAATGGGTTGCTGTTAGCTTGTTGTTGTGGACTGTTTCCTACATTGTAAGACAGTCCACATCTTTGCTCCCTGCTCACTGAGTACACCAGGAAGTGCTACATTTGTGAAGCACCAACTACCCTCATATCTATTGCCTCTTGATTGTGTAGAACTCGAGGAAGGAGACCATAGCCCCGCCATGCTGTATCTGCATTTGGTCATAACATGAACTAACTCCTCTGTCTAAACTTCAGACCCCTCTCCTACCATAAGATTTTTTTTTTCCCTAAGCATTCCCAACCTTTTGCCTATTGAAGAGGAGACCGTCTGTCTTCAAGTTGCTCTGTTTCAGAGGCTTTTCTTCAGCAGAGTTGATGGAATGGGTTATGGGAACCTTATGTTTATCATAATCTATCTGTGCCGCCCTATGCAAATCCATCTACCCTCACTCAGTTTCCACTTCTGGAACGTGAGGTTAGACTGGATTGGGGGCTTTGGGGAAGCATGGGGTTAGGAGCTTCACATGTACCTGTTCTGTATTGGAAGATCATTTAGGGAGGAAGAGGGTCCAGTACAGATAGATGACTGGCCTGGGGAGGCCATCCAACTCCAGGCAATAACACTTTCTCCTCTTCCCCACAGAGGATGTCACCCCCATCCCCTCCGACAGCACCCGCAGGAAGGGGGGTCGCCGTGGTCGCCGTCTGTGAACAGGATTCCGCAAATCGATGTTATCTGTTAATAAATTACCTTCACATATACTATTTGACTCATCTTCTTGGGGAAGGAGCCACCCCTCAGGGATGTTTGTTTCCTTTCATCTAATTAGACCAGAGCCTGAGGCCAGCTTGGTCATAGAAGCAGTCATAAAACAGCAGGTATTTAACACCCCACCCTACACCCAAAAAAACACTACACAAACAACCAAAAAAACCCTCAGTGGCACCTAACAACAGTAGTGCTTCAAGACCTTGCTTGGAAAATGTTGGTTCCTAAAATGGATCACTTAAAAGAACCATAGCAGGGTGGAAACCGTTGAGCCAAGTGTAGCCTGCGCAGTAGAAGAGCCTTCCAGACAAACTCCATATATAAACACTATGTGGGTGGGTGTTCTCCCCCCACATGCACACCTTCTGTGCAAAATTGATAGCCGGCTCTTAGGCATCTTGCTTTTTTACACTCTGCGGATCTTGGAGATTATTCCACATTGGTACATAAAGTACAGAGAGGTTCAGTCATTCCACAAATACACATAAAGCCCTATTTTCATCAGCAATGAAAGACAAAGTTCTTGCTTTCAGGAAGCTCAACATCCAACTTTGGGGACCAAGGAAACCAGCTGGTACTATGTTCTGCAAGGTAGTGCCATGGGTGACCCTGTGGGTGACTGCTGCATTGGCAGGTGGTTAGCGAAGGTAGCATTTACACTGAAATGTGACTGTCTGGGGCCAACCACACACTGAACCCCTTGTACTGCATTCCAAGAGGAAACCCTCCTGCAAAATCTCCAGGACAGAATTGAGCTATGCACTTGATAACATTTTCATCACGCCACCCCACCCAAAAAAACATGCCCATTGGCAGTTTCCCCTGCTAGACAGACACTATGTCCAGATTTGTTTGTCTAGGCATTTTGTAGACAATAGTCTTTGGGGTCTTTAATGTGGTTTCTTTAACTTAGCATAAGGTTTTCGAGGTTTGCCCAATTGGTAACAACTATATTTTATTCCGTCGTACTGTGGAATAATAAATGCTACACTGTTTTGGGTTTACAAATCATTCTTACACAACTCTGCTTCCCCTCTTGGAAGAGACTTGAGATCTAGCCATGGTTCCCAACAACGTACCCCGTGGACTTGAACAAGTCAATTTTTAATAAAATTATTCATCTTAAAAATGAAGGGTGTGGTTACAACTCAAATGAGTGTATACTGATACTAGGAGAAGGGACCAATCTTCCTGATAATAGTCAATGTTCCTCACTCCAGAGTGTGGGCCAAGCTTAGTGCTACCTTTCAAAGATCAAAACATGCAGAGGGAAAATAGTACCTTTACAGTGGAGAAGGTTGTATCTACTACCATATGATGGGGAGCCTTCACACAGGTCTACAAAATGCCTGACTAATCAAGTCAAAAAATTGATTAGAAAAAAGGGGTACTCCCCTGTCTGCTTTCTAAGGTGATACATGGACACATCAAGAGGTTGGGTTTTTGAGGAGCAACTGGTGAATTTCAAGCACTGCTTTGTGTTTCAAGCCGACCTTATGGTCCAGTGCTACACCAGGACTCCTTCAATAAAAAGAAGGGAAATTCAAGATCCACTTCTGGCCGTACTTCTAAGTTACTAAACCTCTTAGCCAATTAGAAAATTTTAAATGGTCGCCTCAAATCTGTATGAAGAAATAGAACCAGAATGCTTCTTAGAAGCCATGATGACCACCAGACTTGGTCTCAGAATCAAGAGGGGCCCGTCCCTGAAGAAGGACATCATGCTTGGTAAAGTGGAGGGTCGGTGAAAAAGGAAGACCCCCAAATAGAAGGAAGGATTGGCAGTGGCAGCAGCAATGCGCTTAAGCATAGCAGCAGTTATGAGGATGGCACAGGACTTGTGTGTAGGGTCATTAGGGTCATTAGGGTCAGAACTAACTTAGGGCACCTAACAACATAAGGCACCCTGGTGGCACAATGGGTTAAACTTTGGGCTACTAACCAAAAGATATATGGTTCAATCCCAGCAGCTGCTCTGCAGGAGAAAGATGTGTTCTGCTTCCTAAAGATTTACCGCCTTGGCAAACGTTTGGGGCAGTTACACTCTGTCCTGTAGTGTTGGGCTATGAGAAACAACACAGTGGGTTTGCTTTGGGGTTCATAGGGTGTCTTAAGAATTAAATAAGTTTAAAGTGTTTTAACACAGTTCTTGGCACTAAGAAGCTGCTGCTATTCTTATGCCTGTTCCTTTCTCATGCCAAGCTGCCTCGGTGACAGCTGGCTGGAATCCTGGTGGGAAAATGTTGATTGTTGCTAGAGTATTCCTTTTCTTTCCTGTGATGGGACTTTACCACTTATGCTGCTGTTTTCTGGTAACCAGGGATTCAATCAGCCAGATCTTGGAAAACAGTTCCTGTTGGGGGTTTTGCAAGGAAAGCTGACTCATTGCGATGTGGCTCAAATCGGCATGTAGCAACCAGTCATTGAGTAAAGGCACTGCTAGATGGGCTGTTGCCCATCTGAGACTGCAGACCATGGACACTAAACTTTGACAGGTGATTGTGAATCTAGTATATAGAGCTCTCCAACTGCAACCCTGCTCCTCAGAAATGCTCCTTCCAACTCTTGAATCCACTTACTCTACGCTGCACCTCTCCTTCAGGCCCCACTTCTCTTTCCTGAATGGCAGCAGTCTCCTTTCCTATAGGGACTGATGGGCTTCCTCTAGTCCCTCCATCACCTGCAGCAGTGGTCTAAAAGAATTGAACTGCAACATGATTTGCTGTAGCCAAAGGATGCAAACCACTAAAATGTCCATCAATAGATGGATGAATGGATAGGCAAAATGTGCTAAGTACATTTTGTAGAATTGTACTTAGAATGGAGTAGAATTCTCCCTACCAGTAGAATTCTACTCAGCCATAAAGAGAAATGCTATCCTGACCCATGTCAAAACATGGATGAACCTTATGCACATGCTGAGTGGAATAAGTCAATCACAAAAGGACAAATAGATTGTTATGGTCTCACTGAACAAGTACAATGGAGAGACAAAGTTGATTAGTGGTTAGGTGGTGCTGTAGGATAAGCACTGGACTACTAACTGCAAAGTTGGGGGTACAAACTCAACAGCTGTTCAATGGGAGAAAAATGACGCTGTCTGCTCCCTTAAAGATTGACACCCTCGGAAATTCTATCGCTGTGAGTTGGCATCCACTGGCTGACAGTGGGTTTGGTTTAGAGGCGGGAGGGATGGGAGAATGGAGCAGCCATTGTTCTGGAGCAGTGAGTTTCTGTGAATGGTGGTGGACTATTTGGCAGTGATTATTGGTGATGGCTGCACAACATGACTAATTCATGCCACTAAATTGTACATGTGAAAAATAGTTGGCAAATGTGATTTTATATATATGTAGAGAGAGATGTATATCTATATATAGATGTTTAAAATGAAAACAACTAATTCGATTATGTTATTCTGCTGATGTTTTATTACCGTTCTACCCTACTGTCTTAAGGATAGAACCCAGTCTGTGTTTTACCAGGCCCTTTGGGATCTGATCCTGCCACACCCTTCAGCCTCGTCTCACTCCGAGCGAGCCAGACCTAATTCCTTTCAGTTTTCCAATTCTCCATGCTCTCTTACTCCTCCAGCCTTTTGGCATGCTTTCTCCCAGCTTGGCTTTTTCAGTCTGCTCCCCCTCAGTTGGTCTCCCTGTCTTCTGCTTTAACACTAGAATCGATTTCTCTTCACTCTCAAAGATGCCTTTTTGGATTCCCCTTAAGGTACCTGTCCACTGAACTCTCACTGCTCCCTTTATCCCCACGTGGTACTCCTGGTTCTTCTCGAAGGTGATAGCCTATCTTTCCCACTAATCTGTAAGCTCTTTGAGGGCAGGGAGTGTGTCTTGTTCAGCATTCGCCACCCCAGCACCCTGCCCAAACTCGGCACAAACTAGGAGCTCAATAAAGTTTTGTTTGAGGAACTTTTGGGAGAAAATGGACATAGTTGAGCAACTGCAGATCGTAGATAAATTAAAACATGCATTCCTGGGATCCCAAGAAGTAAGGGAAACTTCCAAGGGCATTAAAGAGATAAGGAGAGAAAAGGACATAGCCAAACACCAGACAGAACAACAATGCATTCCACAAAACAATCATTTTACCCAACAACCAAGTCCAGAAGTCTGGAAAGGACATGAAGAAAGGATGAGTGGAACTGGAAACCCCAGGAAGGATGTGGGAAGAGTGCTGTTAATTAGGGATTACAACCACTATTACAAAACAAAATATGTGACTTGCTGAATAGAAAATGTATAAAACAGGTAGACAATATAAAGAGAACAAAAAATAAATCCATGTTAATATTTTTTTATAAAAAGAAAAAAGACATCAAGCTAAAATGGATCAAACAGTAGAGAAAGATGGTTGGTAAAGAAAGATGGGGGCAGATGTAGGAATCAGTGCTAAATTTTGGTTCATTCCTAAACTCCCATCCCTGATCTTCAAGGCGAGGGACCTTAATTTGACATTCACCTTGAGTCAGACATTGAGACATGCCCTGTGAAGTAGGTAAGATTCCTGGGCTAACGTGGCCACAGGTAAGATTGTCCTTTGGCTTTTAGCAGAAGCCAAAGCTAATCAATCTTCTCAGGAGAAAACCATCTACAATTGAGTTCCTCTTATTTCCCACAGATTGTTGTTGTTAACTGCCATGAGTTGGTTCTGACTCATAGTGACCCTGCATAGGGTTTTTGAGGAGCAGCTGGTGGGTTTAAACTGCTGACCTTGTGGTTCACAGTCCAGTGTTGATCCTACAGCACCACACCAGATGTCTATTTTCCACAGATTAGATTTAACCAAATAAATACAAGAAGGAAAACATGAACACACATGGAAATAACCCCCAGGTATGACAGCAGAAACAACAAATAGATATATATACCTCCCAAAACGTCACATGCTATTAGAATGATCAGAATAGGAATATAAAATAACTAAATGTGAAATATTCAAAGAAATACACAGTAGGAGTTTTAAAAAAATGGACAAAAAAGTATAATAAGCTATAGTTAAAAAGAGTAAAAGAATTCTTCGAAATAAAAATACATATAATTGAAATTCAATACTCAGTGGATTTGTTAAATGGCATTATTAGAGCCAGCTGAAGAAAGACTCACTGAACTGTAAGATAAAGCAGGAAACACCAGTCCTCTTCAATTGTCATTTCCAGCATAGTAAACCATGTGGTCATCAGATTCAAAATGACCAATACCAGTCCATTTCAGCTCTGCAATGCCAAATATATTGATGTTTATGTGTTTTATTTTGTTTTTGACAATTTCCAATTTTCCTAGATTCATACTTCGTACATTCTGTGTTCTGATTTTCAATGGATGTTTACAGCTGCTTCTCTTTGTTTTGAGTTGTGCTCCATCAGCAAATGAAGGTCCCGTGGGCTTTACTCCCACCGGCTTTACTCCATTCGTATCATCACAACCAATTCTACTCTGGGGAGGCAGCTCTTCCCCAGTC
>NW_006408575.1:3751113-3755939 GCF_000296735.1 Chrysochloris asiatica | reverse complement strand
TATAGGGTTTCTGAGTTGCGGCTGGTGAGTTTGAACTGCCCACCTGGAGGTTAAAACCGACTTTGCAGTCCAGCACATTAACCACACTAGGACTCCATACTTCTTTAGATAGCAAGCTCTGAAACATTTGTTGTTATTTAATGCTGTAGAGTTGGTTCTGACTCATAGTGACCCTATATAGGGTTTCCACCATACAAATGCCAATCAGACCCCCCAAGGTACGTTACATTAGAATCAATTTTTGTGGGGTAGAGACAATGGTTCCCCAATATGCTTTTTGTCCATTTTGTATTATAAATCAGACTCAGTTGGACATATGGTTACCCAGAATAACAACTACATTTCCCAGCCTTCTGGGCAGCTACATGTGGTCCATGAGATGTAAGCAGATGTTGATGGTCTGGAAAACACACTTTGAGAACCACTAGACTTTGTGATTGCTGCATGTGCCCGTTTAGGTCACCACTATTGCAATACTGGAACAGAGCATATCTGGTGCTCTAAATATTTGTTGACTCAAAAAGGATTATCTTAATCCTCTGAGGTAAGTACTATTATTATCCACATTTTATACATGGAGAAATAGGGTCAGAGAGGTTAAGTGATTTATCTAGCAACACACAGAACAGAGTAGAGCATAGATCAAACTTACTCCTTTGGCCACAAACGGTGCTTTCAATGACTGTATCTTCCTACTCCTGGCAGGCAGGGGTTTGGAGCTCATTTGATCTTGGACATCTCTAGGTGGTCCTGTCCTCAACCTTGTTCAGGGCTCAGTCTTTTGAACGAAGGCCCAGGGCAGCATTAGGAGAAGGAAGAGGAAAAGGAGTCGCTCCTCCTAGACTCTATGCAGAGGGTTGAGAAGTTGATGACTGTTTCTGAACCCAGCTATTGTGGGAGCTTGCATCAGTGATGTTACTGACCACCAGGTGGCAGCATCGTTCTGACAGGAAGCTGGCTGCAGCCGTGGGGGAAGTGCTTGGATTTTGATCTGAACTCTGTTATCATAATGCACTGGACCGCAAGGTCAGTTTGAACCACAAGGTCTGCAGTTCAAACCCACCAGCCGCTCCTCGGAAACCCTAGACAGGGTCTCTGAGAGTTAGAATTGACTCCACGGTACTTAACAACACAACAAATCCTTAGTTCTATGGCCCCTGAAGCTCAGACACTGTAAGAGACAAGTCTGTTGTTAAGTGCCATCGAGTCGGTTCCGACCCATAGCGACCCTGTATAGGGTTTCCGAGGAGCAGCTGATGAGCTTCAACCGCCGACCTTGCAGTTCAAATGGTTTTTCAGTCTGGCGCATTAACCCATAGCGCCACACCAGGAATCCAAGAGACAAAGTCTAACCACTCCGAAATTTAAATGACCCAAGCTAAGAGCATCATCTCTCTTCTCCCCCACTGGAAAAAAGCAAAATAACAACAACAACAAACACCCACACGCTCGAATTAAAAAAATAACAAAACTCACCGCCATTGTGCCAATTGTAATTCATAGTGACCCTGTATAGGGTTTCTGAGGCTTCGATCTTTACGGCAGCAGAAAGTCTCATCTTTTTGGTGGGCTTGAACTGCCAACCATACTTATCTTACAGCTCCACTGTTCAAAAGAAATACAACGCAAGCCACAAGATCAAGTCACAAATGTAATTTCAAATTTTCTAGTGTGACTCTGTAGGATAAGCACTGGATTGCTAGCCACAAGGTTAGTGGTTCAAACTTACCAGCAGCGCCTCAGAAAGCTTATACTGGGTTAATGCGCGTCAGAACTAGCTCTACAGCCCTTAACTACAACAGCATATTAACTAAGTACCTTAAAAAGTAATATAAACACAGCACTGGAAGTGTTCACTCAACTATGCCAAGAAATTTGGAAGATAACTACCTGGCCACCTTATTGGTAGAGATCCATATTTGTGCCTATTCCAAAGAGAGGTGACCCAACAGAATGAGGACACCATCAAATAACATCATATGCAAGTAAAATTTTGTTTGTGATAATTAAAAACAACAGTAACAATATAGCGACAGAGAACTGCCAGAAATACAAGCTGGATTCAGAAGAGGCTGTGGAACGAGGGATATCATTGCTGATGTCCGATGGATCTTGGCTGAAAACAGAGAATATCAGAAAGATGTTTGCCTGTGCTTTATTGACTATACAAAGGCTTTCGATTGTGTGGATTATGACACGCTATGGACAACATTGCAAAGTATGAGTATTCCAGGACACTTAATTGTGCTCATGAGGAACCTGTACACAGAGCAAGAGGCAGTTGTTAGAACAGAACAAGGAAGCATTGAATGGTTTAAAATTAGGAAAGGTGTGCGCCAGGGTTGTATTTTTTCATAGTACGTATTCAATCTGTATGCTGAGGAGCCGGATTGTTATATGAAGAAGACTATGGTTTCAGGATTGGAGGAAGACACATTAACAACCTGTGATATGCAGATGATACAACCTTGCTTGCTGGAAGCAAAATATTTATTGAAGTAGACACTGTGCAAGTGTTTCACATACATTATCTTATGCAATCCTTCTAGCACCCCACCCTGTAGTGCTAGATGTGGTGCTGTAGGATAAGCACTGAACTGCTAACCACAAAGATGGCAGTTCAAACCCCCTTGATGCTTGTTAGAATAATTACTGATGAAGATCAAAGACAGACTACAATGTACCTCAATGTAAAGACAACAAAAATCCTCACTACTGGACAAATAAATAACATCATGATAAATGGAGAAAATATTGAAGTTGTCAAAGACTTCATTTTGCTTGGATTCACAATCAACACCCAAGGAAGTGGCAGTCAAGAAATCAAACAAAGTACTGTGTTAGGTAAATCTCATTTGCTGTTCAAGAGCAAAGAAAAGTTTGAGGACTAAGGTACGCCTGACCCAAGCCAAGGTATTTTCAATTGCTTCATATGCATGTGAAAATTGGACAATGAATAAGGAAGACCATAGAAGAATTGATGCATTTGAGTTATGGTGTTGGCGAAGAATATTGAAAGTACCATGGACTGACATAAGAATAAATAAATTTGTGTTGGAAAAAGTACAGCCAGAGTGCTCCTTAGAAGCAAGAATGGCAAGATTTTGTCTCTCACAGTTCAGACATATTATCAGAAGGGACTAGTCCCTGGAGAAGAACATCATGCTTGGTAAAGTGGAAGGTCAGTGAAAAAAGAAGCCTTCCCCTCCCCCCACTGAGATGGATTGGCATGGTGGCAGCAGCAATACACTCCAGTGTAACAACAATTGTGAAGATGGTGCAGAACTGGATAGTGTTTCATTCTGTTGTGCAAAGGGTCTCTATGAGTCAGAATGGACTTAATGGCACTTAGCAACAACAACCACCTAAAATAGTTTCATGTGAACGTATAATCAATATAAAAGTCCAGTACTGAGATCTATTGTTTGTGTGTGTGTGCTAGAGTGGACTAGCATATTTGGACTAGCCACATGTCAAGGACTGTCTAACATTGACAGTTATGTTAGACAGCAGAACCCTAGAATATTAATAGAAAATATTTACTGAGGTGGACACTATGCGAATGTTTAACCTGCATTACCTTATGCAGTCATTCTAACACCCTATGATGTGGCACTGTAGGATAAGCACTGAACTGCTAGCCACAGGTTAGTGCTTCTAACCCACTTGACTTCCTTAGAAAGGTTGCTATAAGTCACAACTGACTTTATGACGTTTAACAATGCCCTATAAAGTTCAAACCACAAACCAAGCCTAATTCTGACTCATAGTGACCCTATAGGATAGAGCAGAACTGCTCTTTAGAGTTCCCGAGGCTGTAAGTGAACCACATTACCTCATCTTTCTCTTGTGGAGTAGCTGGTGAGTTTGAATCACTCACTTTCACAGTTAGCAGGTCAACACTTAACTCACTGTGCCACCAGCGCTTCTCCCTATGAAGTAGGCAAGATTACGATTTGTCGTCTTTTGCAGATGAGGAAATAGACTCAGAAAGACTAAATGCATTAGCCAAGATCACACAGCAAGTAAGTGGAAGAGTCTGGATTTGAACTTGGCTCTGTCCGTGTTGGTTCTTCATCACCACACACCCTCCCTGATGATCAATACCTAGCGTTTGCCGTTAGAGGTGCTCTCTCCAAATCCGGTGAGTGGGAAAGCCTGGCAGATCACAGCCGACCTGTGAAGATGGGAGATAAGAAGTCTAAAGGCTATCATTTCTCCACCCCTGCTGTGTGTTTGGCAAAGCCATGCTTGCCTGGCAAACAACTAGTGACTCTGTTGAAACCATGATCTTAGGGAGGTCATGTGTATATGATGAGTAAGTGTTGAATAAAAAAAGAAAGAAACTCTGGTATCAAGAGAAAAGTAAAATTGAGGAATTCAAGACCAGTAATAAATAATCTAAGTTCTGAAGGAAAAAACTACACTCAAAGTTTGGAAGTTATGAGTAGGTTAATTTCACCTCTACCTCAGAAATGATGGTGATGATGATATTAGTAGTTAAATATTATTAATCATTGTACCAAGTACCTTAAATGTAGCATCTTATTTAATCCTCAGAATGACCGTAGGGGCCCAGTGATGCAGTGAGTTAAGCATTGGGCTGCTAACTGAAAGACTGGTAATTTGACCCCACTAGTCACTCTGCAAAGGAGCTCTGGTAGCGTTGTGGTTACGAATCGGGCTGCGAACCTTAAGGTCAGCGGTTCGAAACTACCAGCCGCTCCATGGGAGAAAGATGAGGCTTTCTACTCCTGTAAAGATTTACACCCTCGGAAACCCTGTACAGGGTCGCTATGGGTCGGAACCGACTCGACGGCACTTAA
>NW_006408575.1:3746315-3750413 GCF_000296735.1 Chrysochloris asiatica | reverse complement strand
AAAAATAAAGTACAGGAAACTAGGAAACCAAAGCACTTGCGATAGAGTTCATGCTTTCTGATTATCAAGGTGTCCTATGGCTCAGAATAAACTACTGATAAGGTAATAGGCTCTGGAGATATATGCAAGCAAGCAATCAGGAATGTTTGTTTAAGGTTTACTTAAATGGAATCATTCCTGCCTAGGAGAGAGCCATGGTGAACTGATACCAAGCTTGTCTAGAGAGTGAAGGAGGTAGATATTGTGCACGTGAAACAAAGATTGGGAAGGAATCCCATCTGTCTTTCTAATCCATTCCTTTGGGAGAGGGCTGAAGGAGGCATGCTCCCCATGACCTTCATTGAGACTGGTTAGAGTGAGTAAGGAGTCTTTGCAGGCCAGTTTGGCATGGTAGTTAAAAGTACAGGTTTGCCATGCTGTATAGACCTGGATACTTGTACAGCTCATTTTATCTCCGTAAGACACAGAGAGCTGTTGTGGCAATAAAATGAGAAGATATACTAGAATCAAGGACGAGAGGCAATGATTCCCCAAGTGGGAATGAAAGTCAGGAGTACTGGTGTGGTGCCATAGGGTAAGCACTTGATTGCTAACCATGAGGTTGGCGGTTCAAACCCACCAACTGCTCCTTGGAAACCCTATACAAGGTCACTATGAGTCAGAACCAGCTTGATGGCACTTAACAGCAGCAACAAGGCATTTATACAATTACAGAATTTCACTATCTTCTCAAACCCAGAGTTATGGGCTTGTTGCTGGCAACCTCCAGGCTGAGAAATGAGAGGTGGCGGTGAGCTGGTTTAGTGAGTGTCAGAAGCCACTCTTGCCCTGCAGAGGAGGCTGAACTGCCTGTTCTTGCTGTCCCCTCTGCTCCTATGCCGGTGGCGGGGCGGCTATCTGTGCAGGAGTGGCTCTGGTTGCTCCCTGTTGTCTGTTAGGACTTAGCTTAGCACTTTTCCCTCTGCTCACCAGTGGCACCTGTTCCTCACTTGCCACTGAATCACTCCCATCTGCCAACAAGCATCCTCGGTCACCCTCCCAGAATCCTGCTGCATGGCTTGCCAGTTGCCCCACCTCTGAGCTCCCCCTCACTTCAGCCCTTCCCACTTACCTCTCAACCCCATTCACAGATCTGTTCTTGTCAGCATCACCAATGACCTCCATGTGGCTAGATCCAGTGGCTCTTTCTAGGGCCTCATCTGGCTGGTACTCTCAGCAGTGTGTGACCACTACACTTTTGGGATCTGTGATCCTAGCTGCCCTCAGCTCCTTCTCCTCCCTGGCCACTGCTCCTTTCCAGCAGCTCCTCCATCTAATGTCAGAATAGTGATGTTCCCGGAGCTTCCGCCTCAACCATTTTGCTGCTGCTTCTTGTTAAGTGCGGTCAAGCCTGTTCAGACTCATAGCGATTGTGTATAGGCTTTTTGAGGCTGTAAATCTTTGCAGAAGCAGAAAGCCTCATCTGTCTTCTGCCGAGTGGCTGGTAGGCTCAAATAATTGACTTTGTAGTTTTCAGTCCAGTGCTTATCTTATACAGTTTCATATACCTCACCCCCGATTTCCTCTATTTTTAACAGCCTACTTACTCACTGTGTGGTGCTGTAGGATCACCACTGGACCACAAGGTCGGTTTGAACCCAAGCTATTCAGTTCAAACTCACCAGTGGTTGTTGTTGGTGTGCCGTGGAGTTGGTTCCAACTAGTACAGGGTTTCCGAGGCTGTAAATCTTTATGAGAGCAGAAAGCCTCATCTTTCTCCCGCTGAATGGCTGATAGTTTCGAACTGCTGACCCTGAGGTTAGCAGCCCTATTTGTAACCACTACACTACCAGAGCTCCTTAACCTCACCAGTAGCTCCTCAGAAGCCCTATACAGGGTCACTATGAATCAGAACCAATTCCATGGCACTTAACAACAACAACATTAGTATGGTGCACTGACCAAAATGGTTGTTGTTGTTAAGTGCCATGGAGTCGGTTCTGACTCATAGTAACCTTATATAGGGTTTCTGAGGATCAGCCTTAGTTATCCAATATTGATGCATTATTATTAACTAAAGGCTACATTTTATTCAGGTTTCCTCAGTTTTTCCATGATGACATTGTTCTGTTCCAGGATCCCATGGAGGATACCACAGAACATTTGTTGCTATGTCCTTTTAGGCTCTTGTCTGCTATGATGGTTTCTTAGACTTTGTTTTGATGACCTTGACAAATCTGGGGGAGTACTGGTCAGGTGTTTTGTAAGATGTCCCTTAACTGTGATTGGTCTGATTTAAACCCCTGATTAAACTAGGGTTATAAATTTGGGGGAGGAAGATGATAAAGGTAAAAGACCATTTTTATCACACCAATTTTTTTTTTTTAAGTTTTTATTGTGAATTGAGTGAAAGTTTACAGGGCAGATCATCACTTTTACATTCAACAAATCATACACCTTGTTTCATTACAATGATTATTATAATCCCCTCCATGTACCATCAGTTAACAGTATTTCTCTCTATTCACTTTAGCTCTTTTTTTTTTTTTTTAAATACTCAGGCATATATAATAATTTACACCACCAAAGGGCACATTCTGCAAGTCTGTCTCCTGGCCACCAGCTCTCAGTCCCTTTGTCACATCATTGTTGTTGTTGTTATGTGTTATGCAGTCAGTTCCGACTCATAGTGACCTTGTACAGGGTTTCCAAGGCTGTAAATCTTTATGAGAGCAGAAAGCCTCATCTTTCTCCTGAGGAATGTCTGGTAGTTTTGAACTGCTGACCCTGAGGTTAGCAGCCCAATTCGTAACCAGTACGCTACCAGAGCTCCATTGTCACATCATATTATCCTATTCTGGGTGCATTCTGTCAACCTGACATCCCTGTTGATCTTAGTCTCCAGCCCCTGGTTATGACAGTGTCACCATACTCAGCTCACACTTATGAGTGGATGTTAGGTTCCACCCTCTGGAGGGGGAAGTAGTTACATATTGTCTTTGTCTGTTCGCTCACATTTATTTATTTATTCAATCATTGATTCTTATTAGTTAGGACTCATGGATATTAGTTTTACACTTTGGGTTATGATTCAATATTTTTTCTCTATTTTATATATATAATTCAATAAACTTTCTCTATTTTGCTGCTCAAATTGTTCCAGCTTTGGCCATTGGTAACTCTTTCAGTTAGCTCCTGTGTCCTTCATCAATGTGTGTGTGCTTCAACACTTCCTTAGTTATTGGCACTTACAAGATGCTCAGGGCTCATCTCCTGTACTTACCACCTCAGTCTTAGAATCTGTCGCTTTTCCACAGAAACGTTGTTCCTTTTATTTGAGAATGGTGTTACAAACCAAGATCTATGTACTAGGTGTGCTTATCGCTTGTTGCTGGTAAATGTCATCAAGTTGGTTCCAACTTATAGCAACCCTGTATAGGGTTTCTGAGGAGCGGCCAACCTTGTAGTTCAAACTGACCTTTTGTTCCAGTGCTTAGCCTACAGCGCCACATAAGGATTCCATGCTTATTGTCACTGGGGTGTAATTAACTTAGGCCTTCTCAGTTGACACAAGAAGGGTATAAATATGTGTGTACATATTGTTGCTGTTGTTAAGTGCCATTGAGTCGGTTATGACTCATAATGACCCTGTATATGGTTTCCTAGGAATAGCTGGTGGGTTTGAATCACCAACATTGCAGATAGCAGTCTAGTGTTTCTCCTATAGTGCCATATACATTAACCAATGTATAAACACTTATCTATAACTTAATTTATGTGGTTGTTAGGTGCCATCGAGTCGGAACCAACCCATAGCGACCTTATGCACAGAAGAACAAAACACTGCCCGATCCTGTGCCAACCTCACTACTGTTGCCATGCTTGAGTCCATCGATGCAATCCATCTTGTTGGGGGGTCTTCCTCTTTTTCTCTGACCCTCCACCTTACCAAACATGATATCCTTCTCCAGCGACTGGTGCCTCCTGACAATAAGTCCTAATGATGAGAGCTGAAGCTTAACCATCTTGGCCTCCAAGGAGCACTCTGACTGCTCTTCTTCCAAAACGGATCTATTGGTTCTTTTGGCAGCCCATGGCATTTTCAATATTCTCCTCCAA
>NW_006408575.1:3743542-3745183 GCF_000296735.1 Chrysochloris asiatica | reverse complement strand
ATACATCTGTGTCTGTATTAAAATAACTATGAGTTCACACTGATATCTCCAACTCTAATCTATTACCACATGGATCTTTCTAGCTTTCTTGCCTTGCTTATATTTGCCCACTCTCTCAGTTAGAAACCTTCCCCACCATCTGCCATCCTTGTTTACATGTTCGATTCCATCAGGCATGCATAGTGGTTTCAGGGGAAATCATTTATGCTTAGTTCCTTTACCTTGATTTGTAATGTTGTTGTTGGAGTCGGTGCCAACTCATAGCAACCTTGTAAAGGGTTTCTGAGGAGCGAGGAACAGCTGATAGTTTGAACTGCGGACCTCATGGTTAAAACAGTCCAGTGCTTATCCTACAGTGCCACACTAGGACTCCTTATTGGTACTCTACTCATTTCTAAACACATACCCCACTTCCCTTTAGAGAGTTTGTTTCATACATTTGTAATAAGAATAGATTCTGTTGTCACAGTTTGCATTCCATCCTGGGAGCCTCAGACCTCCTCAATGATATTTAAAACACTGAATACAATGTTTCACTCTTTTCTGTAACGCTCAGTGGATTCTGACAAATGCATAGCATCATGTACCTGCTATTACTGTGTCATACAGAATAGTTAAACTACCTTAAAAAAACTCTTTGGTCTTTACCTGCTCAAACAATACTCCCAATTCCCAGTCCCTGAAAGCCACTAATAAATTTACCCATCTATATCATTTTGCCTTTTCCAGCGTGTCATATAAATGGAATTATACAGTGTCTAACTTTTTCAGAAGGAGCTCTGGTAGTGTAGTGGTTACTAGTCGGGCTGCTAACCTCAAGGTCAGCAGTTTGAAACCACCAGCTGTTTCGCACGGGAAAGATGAGGCTTTCTGCTCCCATAAAGATTTACAGCCTTGGAAACCCTATACAGGGTCACTAAGAGTCAGAACGGAACTCAAAAGCATATAACCACCACCACCACTGACATTTTCAGACTGACGTCTTTCACTTAGCAATATGCATTTAAAGTTTCTTCGATGTTTTTTCATGGTTTGATAGCTCATCTCTTTTATCTCTAAATAATATTCCATTGTGTGGATATAGCCCACCTACAGATCCACTATAGGACATCTTGATGCACCCAATTTTTGACAATTATGAATAAAGCTGCTACAAAACTCATCTGCAGATTTTTATGTGGACACATGTTTTCTGTCTTTTTAGGCATTTGGTAAATTATTGAATAGGGACATAAGTTTTCAACTCATTTAGATAAATATCAAGGTGCACAATTGTTGGATCCCAGGGTGGTGCAATGGAGTCCAGGTGTGGCACTGTAGGATCAGCATTGGACTGTGTGAATCACAAGGTCAGAGGTTTAAACCCACCAGCTGCTCTTTGGAAACCCAGGGTCACTATGAGTCAGAAGTGACTCTGTGGCGCTTAACAACAGCTACAGGATGCAATGGCTAAGCACTTAGCTACTAGCCTAAAGTCTGGCAGGTGGGACCTCTAGGAGTCGGAATTGACTCAACGGCACATAACATGGCAAGCCTATGTTTAGCTTTGCAGAATCTGCCAGACTGTCTTCCACTGTGGATGTGGCATTTTGTATTTCCACCGGCAACAAATGAGAGATCCTGTTGCCCCACATTGTTGCC
>NW_006408575.1:3740971-3742515 GCF_000296735.1 Chrysochloris asiatica | reverse complement strand
GGCACATAACGACGACAAGTCCATGTCTATATGTGGACCTCTCACTGCCATCAACAGAGAAAACAGCCAGAACCAAACTCTTGATCTGACCTATTCCAAATCATGTTCTTTCCCCAGTCTTTCCCATCTCAGTGGATGGATGCCACCACCATCAACTGTAGTGACCAGCTCCGTTGAACCTACTGCTCTTGAGTTAATTCCATCCCATAGCTACCCTACAGGACAGAGTAGAACTGCCCCATTGGGGTTTCCAAGGCTGTAATCTTCATAGAAGCAGATTGCTGCATCTCTCTTCCTCAGAGCATATGGTGGGTTTGAACTGACAAACCATTCGGTTAACAACCCAATGTTTAACCCCACCTAGTCCTGACATTTCTACCTTCAAAGCAGCGATTGAATCTGTTTACTTTCCTCCATCTCCACTATCACCCTGAGCTACCACTAACTCTCACAAAAATTAATTCAGCTCTTAACGGGTCTCTTGATGTCCACACCTGCCCCCTTACATGTCTATGTCACACATCTTTTTAAAACATAAACCACCCTGTCACCCTTAGTTGGTTTTCCAGTGTGCTTAGAATAATGCTTAAGTGGTCACAAAGCCTGTGTTATCTGGCCTCAGCATGACTCTTCCACACCGGAAACAACTCTCTCCCTCCCTCGATGCGCTCAGAAATACTGGGTGTCTTTCTCTTCCTCATTTGTGTCTTTCTCTTCCTGTTTCTGTGAATGACACCATCTTCTTCCCCGTCAGGCAAATATTCAGGTTCAACAGCATCTTGGTCCCACCCTCCCCTCCATATCCACTCTGGCCCCGAGTCCTGTGGGCTTTTCCTCCTGAGAACTTGCATTTTCGTCACTTTTCCTCCATGCTCACAGCCTACCTAGCTTGATTTTTCATACCGGCCTGCAGCCTTATGCTGTGACCTGACCCCAGATACAAATTGACCCCTAACCCTAAACACAGGTTGAACCTAAACCCAGCCATTGGTAATTGTGTCTCCAATTAATATCGGACACTTGCCTGGACAGGATATGGTACAGTGGATTACTTAATACAACCCTTCTAGTCTCAGTCTTAGTGACTCCCACCAAATGATTGGGTGAGGTAATGCAAATGAGATGCTTGTGGCCCACCAACGGAACTGGATAACTTATTATCAATGTAATAAGGTGCATAACATCCTTGAAGGGGTTGTTGTTATAGATGTTAGGTGTCATTGAGTGGGTTCCAATTCATAGCGACACTATGCACAACAGAATGAAACACTACCTGGTTCGATGCCGTCTTCACAGATGTTATATTGAGTCCATTGTTGCTACCACTGTGCCAATCCATCACGCTGTGGGTCTCTCTGTTTTGCTGACCCTCCATTTTACTCATTAACAACCTGCGACATGCAGATGATACAACCTTACTTGCTGAAAGTGAAGAGGACTTAAAACATTTATTGATGAAGATTAAAGAGCACAGCCTTCAGTATGGGTTGCATCTCAATGTCAAGAAAACAAAAATCCTCACCACTGGACCAATAAACAACATT
>NW_006408575.1:3718417-3740138 GCF_000296735.1 Chrysochloris asiatica | reverse complement strand
AGGTTGGCTCAGGATTGGGCAGTGTTTCGTTCTGCTGTGCATAGGGTTGCTATGAGTCGGTATCGACTCGATGGCATCTAACAACAACCACAACAACATTTTACTAAGTATGATGTCCTTCTGCAGGGACTGGTCCCTTCTGATAATACGTCTGAAGTATGACAAAGTCTCCATCCTAAGGAGCGTCTGGCTGTACTTCTTTCAACACAGATTTGTTTGTTCTTTTGGTAGCCCATGGTACTTTTAATATTCTCCAACACTGTAATTTGAATGTATAGATTCGTCTATGGTATTAATTATTCATAGTTCAACTTTCACATGCATTTGCAGTTATTGAAAATACCATGACTTCAGTCAGGAACTTCTTAGTCCTCAAGCTGACATCTTTGCTCTTGAACAGTTTAAAAAGGTCTTGTGCAGTAGATTTACCTAATGAAATGCTTTGTTTGATTGCTTGATTGATGATTCTATAAGTGTTGATTGTGAATCAAAATGAAATCTTTGACAATTCAATTTTTTCTCCAAGTACCATGATGTAGTGCAGATATTTGTTTCTTTCACACTGAGGTGCAATCATACTGAAGGCTGTATTCTTTGGTCTTCATAAATATTTTAAATCCTTTTCACTTCCAGAAAGCAAAGTTGTATTATCTGCATAGTTAAAATAAAGCAGAAGTAAATATCTTTCTGGTATTCTCTGTTTTTAGCCAAGATCCATCTGATGTCAGCAATGATACCCTTAGTTCCACATCCTCTTCTGAATCCAGTTTGAATTTCTGGAAGTTCCCTGTCAATGTACTGTTGCAAAAATTTTTTAATTATCTTCAACAAAATTTTACTTACATGTGATATTAATGATATTGTTTGATGATTTCTGCATTCCATTGGGTCACTTTTCTTAGGAATGGCACAAATACATATCTCTTCCAATCAGTTCGCCAGATAGCTGTATTCCAAAGTACTTAGTATGAATGAGTGAGCACCTCCAGTGCTGCATCAGTTTGTTGCCAATTCCTGGAGCCTTGATTTTCACCAATGCCTTCAGTACAGCTTGGACTTCTTCTTGCAGAACCAATTGTTCTTGATCATATGCTACCTCTTTCAATAGTTGCACTTGACCATTTCTTTTTTTTTTTGTACAATAACTCTGTGTATCTTTCATCTTCTTTTGATGCTTTCTGCCTCATTCAATGTTTTTCACATAGAATCCTTCAGTACTGCAACACCAGGCTTGATTTTTTTTTTTTTTTTCAGTTCTTTCAACTTTAGAAATGCTGAGCATGCGCTTCCCTTTTGGTTTTCAAACTCCAGGTCTTTGCATATTTCATTATAATATTTGACTGTGTCTTCTTAAGTTGTGCTTTGAAATTTTCTGTTCAGTTCTTTTCCTCCTCATTTCTTCAATTTGCTTTCACTTGTCTGTAGTAATTTTCAAAGTCTCTTCTCACATCCATTTTGGTTTTTTCTTCCTTTGCTGTCTTTTTAATGACCTTTAGCTTTCTTCCTGTATGATGTTCTTGATGTCATCCCACAACTCTTTTTGTCTTCATTCATTAGCATCTAATGCATCAAATCCATTCTTGGGATAGTTTGTAAATTCATGTGGGATATAGTCAAAGTCATATTTGGGCTCTCACAGACTGTTTACATTTTTTTTTTTAGCTTCAGACTGAACTTACATATGAGCATTTGATGATCTGTTCCACAGTCTGTTCCTGGCAAACAAATAAAGTACATAAAACCCTAGTGAGGGGATTGGTCAGTTTTCTCATCTTGCTAGGCTTAAAAGATAGTCAATCCCAGAGCTCAGGGTGGAAGAGGGACACGCGGCAACAACCAAGAAGAAGAGATGAGTGTGAAACATCCTAGGCCTAGGAGACAGAGTGCTAGAGATGGTGAGAGATGATGATGAGCAGCAGCAGCAGAGGCAACACAGGCAGATGAAGCAGGAGGCTGGCAGGAGATGGCTTAATGAGGTTCCTGGCCCATGTAGCAAGAAAGCTGAGCACTTTCAGGCAGGAGTCTTGCTAGTGGAATTGGGTGCCTCTGGGCATGTATTGGTAGAGCTAAAGAACTTTGCAACATTTTCCAGAGCAGGAATAGAGCAACCTGGCTCAAGATTTTGGAAGGGTTGAGGGCCAAGAGGATGAGGGCCAGGGCAGTTGTAAATGAGAAAGAGGCTGTCCTGGTGGAAGAACTGTATACTGAGTCTTTTCTGATCCTGAATTGTATTCTGTTACTCCCCTAATAAACCTCTAATAAATCAGTATTGTCCTAGTTGTGTGTAGCCATTCCAACAAAGGAGCGAACCCAGAAGAGAATTAGAGCTTTGTAAGACAAATAATTGTGTCAAAATTGTGAGGTGAAGTCTCACTACTCTTGCTTTCTAAGGAGCAATGCAGCCATACTTCTTCCAAAACAGATTTGTTCACTTTTCTGGTAGTCCATAGTATATTCAGGAGCTCTGGTAGCCTAGTGGCTAAGAATCGGGCTGTGAACCTTAAGTGCAGCCGTTTGAAACTACCAACTGTTCCGTGGGAGAAAGATGAGGCTTTGTGCTCCTGTAAAGCCTCGGAAACCCTGTACAGGGTTGCTATGAGTCAGAACCGACTCCATGGCATATAACCACCACCACCACCACCACCATAGTATATTCAATATTCTTTATTAACACCACAATTCAAATGCACTGATTCTTCTTTGGTCTTCCTTATTCACTACCCAGCTTTCAGATGCATATGAGGCATTTGAAAATATCCTGGCTTGGGTCAAGTGCACCTTTGTCCTCAAAGTGATTTATTGGCTCTTTAGCACTTTAAAGAAGTCTTTCGCAGCAGAATTGCCCAATGCAATATGTCATTTGTTTTTTTGACTGCTGCTTCCAAGAGTGTTGATTGTGGATCCATGTAAAATGAAATCTTTGAAACGTCAGTCTTTCTCTGTTATTACTGGTCCAGTTGTGAGGACTTTTGTTTCCTTTATGCTGAGGTGCAATTCATACTGAAGGTTATAATCACTGAGCTTCATCAGCAAGTGTTTCAAGTCCTCTTCATGTCTAGCAAGCAAAGTTGTTATTAGTTATTAATAAACTTTCCTTTAACCCTGATGCTAAATTCTTCTTCATATGACCCAACTTCTCAGATGATTTGTTTAACACATAGATTGAATAAGAATAGTGAAAGAATAGAATCCTGACACACATCCTTCCTGATTTTTTTTAAACCATACTGTTGTTGTTATTGTTAAGTACCATAGAGTTGGTTCCGACTCATAGCGACCCTGTATAGGGTTTCCAAGGAGTGGCTGGTGAGTTCAAACCACCACCTTTGTGCTTCAAAGCAACATTGCAGTCCAGTGCTTTATTCCACAGCACCACACCAGGACTCCATAAACCATATTGTTGTTAGGCACCATCGAGTCGGTACCGACTCATAATGACCCTATAAAGTGTCTCCTTATTCTGTTTGAATGACTGCCTCTTGGTCTATGTACAGGTTCTGCACATGTACAATTAAGTGTTCTGGAATTCCCATTCTTTCCAATGTTATCCATAGTTTGTTATTATCTACATGGTCTAATGTATTTGCACAATCAATAAAACACAAGTAAACATCTTTCTGGTATTTTCTGCTTTCAGCCAGAATCCTTCTGACCTCAGCAATGATATATATCCCTGGTTATGGATATGGATAGGATAGCCATATCCTTTTCTGATTCCAGCTTGAATTTCTGACAGTTCTTTGTCAATGAACTGCTGCAACTGTTTTTTGAATTATTTTCTGCAAAATTTTACTTGCATGTGATATTAATGAAATTGTTTGATGGTTTCTTCATTCTGTTGGATCACCTTCCTTTGGAATGGACACAAATGTGGATCTTTTCCAATTAGTTGGCCGTGTATCTGTCTTCCAAATTTCTTGGCATAGATGATTGATCACCTCCAGTAGTGCATCAATTTGTTGAAACGTTTTTCTTTGCATATCATCAGTTCCTGGAGTTTTGTTTTTCACCAATGCTTTCAGTGCAGATTGGACTTCTTCCTTCAATACTATCAGTTCTTAGTCATATGATTCCTCTTGAGATGTTTGAACATTAATCAGTTCTGGTGTTTACACAAGTATTTATTGAACAAATGACTCATAGTGGAGGGTTCAGTTAGCTTAGGCCCACTAGCCAAGATCACATGTCCAAAGACCATATTCTTTTATCTATCTACAAGATAGTGCCTCCACCCTGGGAGAAGAGTAGGAAAGTCTCAGGTCCCAACTTGATTGCAGAACATATGACTTTGGGAAAATCTTATTGTCTTCTGGACTCAATTGTCTCTTCAATAATAAGGAATGAGCTGAGAAACTAGGCTTTTTCCATCCAGTCTTCTCCTTTGAGCTTCATAATAACCAGTTGAGGCAGTGGGGATTAAAACCAGTTGCCATCAAATCAATTCCAACTCATGATTCCACATATGTTAGAGTAGAACTGTGTTTCATAAGGTTTTCCTTTCTTCCTATGTTATATTTATTTTGTTGTTGTGAATATATACAACAAAACATACAGAAATTCAGCAGTTTCTATACATACCATTTAGTGACATTAATTACATTCTTCAAGTTGAGCAACCATTCTCCTCCTCCTTTTCTGAGCTGTCCCTCACTCATTAACATAAAACCACTGTTCCCTAAGGTTCCTATTTAATCTTTTGAATTGCTGTTGTCAATGTGATCCCATATCAATATTTCTTAAAAGCACAATGCTCAAGGCAGACATTTTTTGCCACTTTACCTAAACAATTGTTTAGTTTTAAGATTCCAGGAGATATTCTTAGTTTGAAGTTTAAAAATGCTCTCAGGGCAATAGTCTAGGGATTCATCCACTGGTATGGCTCCAGAAAGTATAGCGTCCGTGAGAATTTAAAATTCTGTTCTGCATTTCTTCTCTATTGGTCAGGGTTTTTCTATGTAATCTTTGATCAAAATGTTTAGATTGTCTGGGCTCATGGCAAAGGAGACAATTCTTCCTAGAAGCAAGGCACAGCAATTGCTCTTTATTTACCTGGCATAACAAAGAAAGAAGAAGAGTCAGGAAACGGAGAAATATATAAAATGTATAACTAATTGCTTCTCTAGGACGGCTTGCAAGCTTTTAAGACTTAAGTACCACAAAATGAACTAGAAGGTAGAACAGGAGAGCTAAACCTGTTATTAGATCTGGGATGTTCCATGTTATTGACTGGGATGGTCCATGAAACCATGACACTAAACCTCCAAACTAAATCCCATGAGGTGTTTGGTTAGACATAAGCAGCCTCAGCACCTACTCTTTCTTTTTCTTTTTTCTTTTTGTAAGCATATCTATTACACAACTTCTGGCAATTCAACTTTTTACAGGTGTACAACTTATTGATAGCAGTTACAATAATTGTCTGTGCAAACCCATCCCTAATTAATGCAGTTCCCCTTCCTCCTGCTCTGGAGAACCACTAATAAACTTTGGTCTCTATACATTTACCTTTTCTAGTCTTTTTATATAAGTGAGGTCAGACAATATTTGCCCTTTTTATGATTGGTTTATTTCACCTAGCATGATGTCTTCAAGCTCCACCCATCCATAAGGTTTTCAATGGCTGATTCTTCAGATGTAGATCACCAGACCTTTCTTCTAAGGTACCTCTGGATAGATTCACACCTTCGACCTTTCAGTTAGCAGACAAGCCCACTAACTATTTGCACTACCCAGGGACTCCCTGTGAGGGTTATCTGTCCCTATTTTACAGATTCTTGACACAGCCAAAGTCAGGTAATAGCACTCCACTGCTTACAGCCCTCCCTAGACTCCTGAATTCACTCAGAGTAAAATAAAGTTCCATCAATGGAAACAAAATGTGGGTCTCATGTCTCTTTGTCTCCATCTTCACCTCTGCTCCCCAGTCACCCTAGCCTCTTTGCTGTTCCTCAGCCATGCCATCACATTTCCACCATGAGATATTTGTTCTAGATGTTCTTTCTGCCGGGCCAGATGTGACCTTAGTTAATAGCTAACCTACTTCAAGCTTTTGCTCAAATATCACCTTGTCTATGAGATCCATTCTGATATTGCAATCTGACCCTAACCTGCTTCCCCAGTTCCCCTTCCCCTTTATACATTTTTCCATAGCACTCACCACTCTCCAGGTAACAGCCTGATTTGTGTTCTCCTGCCTCTAGAACACCAACTCTTGAAGGATAGAAATATTTTTCTGCTTTGTTCATCATGTAGCCCAAGCACCCAAAACAAATGAGAGAAAAGAAATAAGTGACTTGCCTGGGGCAGGCCTAGCAGATGTGAGACTGGAGTTTCGGTCTGCTGGCTCCCAGAAAGAACTCCTTCTCCAGCCCCCAGTGGGTGACTGAGGAGCACAGAAGTCCAAGGATAGTCTTAGGGGTTCATCCACCTCTATGGCTCCAGAAAGTATAGCGTCCATGAGAATTTTAAATTCTGTCCTGCATTTCTCCCCTATTCATCAGGGTTTTTCTATGTGCTCTTTGATAAAAATGTTTAGAAAGGTTGGGCCAGGTTATACGGATGCCAAACATTGCCTGCCTGCCACCTGTGATGCCTCATCTCTCTCAGGGACAGGGACTTAGGAAGAGAACAGGGTGGAGGGAAGGTCCCAAGAGACTCTCCACCTACCTGGCTGACCTAGGGTGAACTGGCAAGAATTCACTCCTCCGGGGCTTGACAGGCATCTCAGGTGGTCTAACTCAGGTGGGATACCAAAGATGGGACTGCTATGAAGGTCCAGAAAGGAAGAAGAAACCCCTTCTGACTCTGTTGACCATTTATACAGGCAGGGTCCCAGATTCACATATAGCAAGTTATCAGGGAAAAAATTCTATCCTTGAACTATTTAACATACGTTACACATTTTGTCAGTGGTGTGGATATTCGTTCCGTTTTCCCAGCAACTCAATGAGATAGGTCCTATCATTATTCCCATTTAAAAGATGAGGAAAGTGAGGCAGGGAGTTGCTTGTTCAAAATCACACATCTTAGTGAGTGGTGGAGTTGGGATTTTTTCTGTATCAAAATGGAAAATTTTGGTAGACATTTCAATGAGGATAAAAACACACATTTTGTGCACATGTATCAAAGAGTGTACTGTACCCACAAGTGTAAATGTGACTATATTGGGAGCATAAGGTCATCTTAGCAGTTGGCAAAGTTTTGTACAGGAGGAAATTTGATTTGTACACAATTGTCTTTACAATTTCCCCACGCATTTATTATAAATTTCAAATATACAGAAAAATTGATCATCCATATACCTGCCACTTAGATTCAACTACTATTAGATCTAACTATATCTTTCTATATAGCTACTGGTTACGAATCGGGCTGCGAACCACAAGGTTAGCAGTTCGAAACTACTAGCCGTTCCACGGAAGAAAGATGAGGCTTTCTGCTCCCGTAAATTTTTACAGCCTCGGAAACCCTGTACAGGGTCGCTATGAGTTGGAACCAACTCCACGGCTCATAACAACAACAACAACCATCAGGATTGGAGGAACGCTCATTAACAACAGTAAAGAGAGTGAGGGTGTTGCTATGCTAATCCATTGCACGAGGTGGCAATATTAATACATGAAATATCGCCACCTATAGGTCATGGATTGTAGAGAAGCAAGGCTTTGGATGATTGTGTGTATGATATTTTTCTGCAATCTTGTCAGGATGAGAAGTAAAGAGAAAGTGGTTGGTTGATCATAATTACAATAAAAAAAACCTCAAAGTTTCCACTTGTGTCCTGAAAGGAAGCCTACTTTCCTGTAGTAACAGAGCTGATTTTGCCAAAAGCCAAACCCTGCGTCATATTGTAAGACAGGCTGAATTACAACACCAGCTCCACTCCCAACCTGGAATAGTGTCTGATGCTAAAGGAAGGGCATTGATTAGAAAGAAATGGGATCCTGAAACTTGAGATGGGGACGTTTGGGCAGATTGATAATCAGGAAGCTGGGGACATAGAGGCTGTAGATCCCATTGACTCACTTGTTCAAACAGCCCCACCCCTCCCATCTGAAGAGATGACTCCACTATCATTAGAACATCTCCTCTGCCCACTCATGATAAGATGTAACTGCGTCTGCTGAGATGGTGTCTGAGGCACTGCCTGAGGCATCACCTAAGGTAGACGTCTTGTAAAACATTGCTGAATGTTCCCAGGAAACATCTCCAACACTTACTGCTTCTAGACCTATCACTAGACTTAAATTCCAATGAGCTTTAAAAGGTGAAGTGCAATGTGTGACCCAAGAAGAAGAAAGCTAGTCTCTAATAAACCTGCTTGATTTTTCTAATATGTATAAACAGAAAGCAGGAGAATATGTGTGGGAATGGCTGTTAAGGGTGTGGGATAACAGCGCAAGGAACATAGGCTTACATCAGTGTGAGTTTGTTGATATGGGCCCACTAAACAAAGAGTCTTCATTCAGTGTTTCAGCTCGAGAAGTTAGGAAAGGGTCTAAGAGTTTCTTTGGTTGGTTCACTGAAGCATGGACTGCGCGGTGACCTACTATACACCAGGCTGAAGTACCAGACCTGCCTCAGTATTCTGTAGACAAAGGACTCCAAAGACTTTTGGAAATTGGCATGTTAGAGTGGATTTATCTGGAGAAACCCATAAATCCACACATGGAGTGCCCAGAGGGCACACCTTTCATCACAACACTGAGGAACAAATTTACAAAAAGTGCCCTAGCATTCTTGAACACTGCTGTGATTGTAAACCAGTTTTGACAGTGGGAACTGCCCTAATCAGATTAAGACACCTAACCACAATGGGGTTGATTGGAGCCCATGGTGGTAGGAGACAAGTGCCAACAGTTAATCAACAAAAGGGAAGATATCTGTGTTTCATGTAAATGCGTACCAAAGGGTTACCTCAGCTTCTTGTTGTTGTTGGTAGGTACCAGTACTGACTCATAGTAACCTTGTGCATAACAAAAGGAAACTGCCTGGTCCTGCCTCAACCTCAAAGTCGTTTCTATGCTTGAACACATTGCTGCTGCCACTATGCCCGTCCATCTCATTGGGGGACTTCTTCTTTGTTGACCATCCTCTTTAACAAGCACGATGTCCTTCTCCAGGGACTGATCCTTTCTGATAGTATGTTCGAAGTATGAGAGATGAAGTCTGGCCATCCTGGCTTCTAAGGAGCATTCTGACTGTACTTCTAACAACACAGATTTGTTTGTTCGTTTGGCAGTCTGTGGTCCTTTTAATATTCTTCTCCAACACCATAACTCAAATTTGTCAATATTTCTACGGTCTTCCTTATTCACTGTCCAGCTTTCACATGCATATGAGATTATTGAAAATATCATGGCTTGGGTCAGGTACACTTTAGTCCTCAAACTGACATCTTTGCTCTTGAACACTTTAAAGAGGTCTTGTGCAGCAGATTTGCCTAATGCAAATTTCTTGATGGCTGCGTCCATGAGAATTGATGATTGATTCAAGCAAAATGATGTCTTTGATAACTTCAACCTTTTCTCCATTATCTTGATGTTATTTATTGGTCCAGTGGTAAGGATTTTGTTTTCTTTATTTTGAGGTGCAACCCATACCACCGGCTGTGGTTTTTAATCTTCATCAGTCAATATTTTACGTCCTCTTTGCTTTCAGCAAGCAAGGTTGTATCATCTACATATCGCAGGTTGTATCTTTCTCCAATCTTGATGCTATGTTCTTCTTTATATAATCCAGTTCGTCAGATTATTTGCTTAGCATACAGATTGAATAAATATGATGAAAGATTACAACTTGGCATACTTTCTCATTTTAAACCACTCAGTGCTCCCTTGTTCTGTTCAAACAACTGCCTCTTGGTTTTTGTACAGGTTCCTCATGAGCACAATAAAACATTCCAGAATACTTATTTTCCACAATGTTGTCCATAGCTTGTCATGAGCCACACAATTGAAAGCCTTTGCGTAGACAATAAAGCACAGGTAAACATCTTTTTGGTATTTTCTGCTTTCAGCCAAGATCCATCTGACGTTAGCAATGATATCCCTCATTCCACGTCCTCTTCTGAATCCGGCTTGAACCTCTGGAAGTTCTCGGTCAATGTAAGCTTGCAGCCATTTCTGTATTACCTTTAGTAAAACTTCACTCGCATGGGATATCAAAGAGATTGTCCAATGATTTCCGCATTACGTTGGGTCACCTCTCTTTGGAATAGACACAAATATGGATCTCTTCGAATCAGTTGGCCTAATAGTTGTCTTCCAAATTTCTTGGCATAGATGAGTTCCTCCAGTGCTGCCTTACTTTATTGGAAAGATTTCAATTTGTATTCTGTCAATTCCCAGTACCTTGTTCTTTGCCAGTTCCTTCAATGCACCTTGGACTTCTTCCTTCAGTATCAACGACTCTTGATCATATGCTACCTGTTGAAATGGTTGAACACCAACCATTTCCTTTTGGTACAATGACTCTGTGGAGTCCTTCCATCTTCTTTTGATGCTTTCTGCATCATTCAATAATTTGCCTAGAGACTCCTTCAGTAATGAAAATCAAGGCTTGAATTTTTTCTTCAGTTCCCTAGCTTGAGAAATGCTGAACGTGTTCTTCCCTTTTGGTTTTCTGATTCCAGATCTTTGCACATTTCGTTGTAATATTTGACTTTGTCTTCTCGAGCTTATTTTTGAAATTTTCTGTACAGCTCTTGTACCTCCTCATTTCTTCCATTGCTTTAGCATCTCTATGCTGGAGAGCAAGTTTCAGTCTCTTCTGACATCCATTTTGATCTTTTCCTTCTTTCTTGGCTTCTTAATGAATTTTTGCTTTCTTCTTGTATGATGTTCTTGATGTCATCCCACAACTCTTCTGGTCTTCGGTCTTTAGTGTCTAATGTATCAATTCTATTCTTCAGATGAGCTCTAAATTCAGGTGGGATACCTAAATTCAAGGTCATATTTTGGCTCTTGTGGACTTGTTTTCATTTTCTTCAGCTTAAATTGGGAACTGTTGAGCATGTTCTTTTGGTTTTCTAACTCCAGGTCTTTGCACAATTCATTTTAATACTTGACTTTATCTTCTCAAGCTGCCCTTCGAAAATTTCTTTTCAGCTCTTATACTACTTCCTTTTTCCCATTAGCCTTAGCATCTTTATGCTGGAGAGCAAGTTACAGAGTCTCGTTAGATACTCATTTAGGTATTTTGTTTTTTCCCTTTCTTTTTAATGACCTTTTGTTTTTTCTCAGTATGATGTTCTTGATGTTATCCCACAACTCTTTCGGCTTTAGAGTCTAATGCATTAAATCTGTTCTTCAGATGCTCTCTAATTTCAGGTGGGATATATTCAAGGTCATATTTTGGCTCTTGTGGACTTGATTTAATTTTCTTCAGCTTCAGCTTGAACTTGCATATGGGCAATTGATGGTCTGTTCCAGTCTGCCCATGGCCTTGTTTTGGCTGATGATATGGAGCTTTTCCACTGTCTCTTCTCACAGATGTAGTCAATTTGATTCCTGTGTATTCCACCTGGTGAGGTCCATGTATATAGTCATCTTTTATGTTATTTTAAAAAGGTATTTTCAGTGAAGACGTCATTAGTCTTACAAAATTCTATCATGTAATCTCTAGCATTATTTCAATCACCAAGGCCATATATTTTATCTAATGACCCTTCTTTGTTTCCAACCTTTGCATTCCAAATTCACTGGTTATCTTGATTGCATGTTTGATCAATTTCAGACTGAAAAAGTTGGCAGATTTCTTCAATTTCATCATCACTGGCTTTAGTAGTTGGTGCATAAATTTGAATAATAGTTGTATTAGATGGTCTTCCTTGTAAGTAACTGGATATTATCCTGTCACAGATAGTGTTGTACTTCAAGATAAATCTTGAAATATTCTTTTTGATGATGAATGATACTCCATATCTCTTGAATTTGTCATCCAGGCAAATCCAAAATGGTGAATACCAGTCCATTTCAACTCACTAATGCCTAAGATGTAAGGAGCTCTGGTAGCATAGTGGTTATGAATCGGGCTGCGAACTTTAAGGTCAGCAGTTTGAAACTACCAGCTGTTCTGCAGGAGAAAGATGAGGTTTTCTGCTCCCATAAAGATTTACAGCCTCGGAAACCCTGTATAGGGTCGCTGTGAGTTGGAACCAACTCCACGGCATGTAACAACAACAACAATGTCTAAGATGTTGCTCTTTATGTGTTCCATTTCATTTTTGAAAACTTCCAAATTTTACAAAATTCATACTTCGTACATTCCATGTTGTAATTATTGATGGATGTTTACAGCTGTTTCTCCTCATTTTGAGTTGTGCCCCATCAGCAAATGGAAGCTCCAAAAGTTTTACTCCATTTGTGTCATCATGGTCAATTGTACTTTGAAGAGGCAGATCTTCCCCCGTTGTATTTGGAGTGCCTTCTTACCTGAGGGGCTCAGCTTCTGGCACTATATCTAACTATATTCTGGGGCTCTTCATAATGTTTTCATCTTCTGGCATTATATCTGACAATGCTCCACTGCTGTTCTGAAGGTTTTCAGTGGCTAAACCTTCAGAAGTAGTTTGTCTCTCTTTCTTCATAGTCTTTCTTGGTCTGGAAGTTCCACTGACTCCTGTCCACCATGGGTGACCCTCTGGTATTTACAATACCAGTAGCATTGTTTCCAGCATCACAGCAACATTCAAGACACCACATTATGACAAATGAATGGTGACAGATGAATGGTGGCTTTTCGTTATTTTTTTTAGTCTTTTAAAGTCTAGAATTCATCCCTGCTCCCACCCACCTTTGTTTTATGACATTGGCTTTTTGAAGGGTGCAGGCAATATCCTGTAAACAATCCCCTATCTTTGATTTGTCTAATTGTTTGTTTCCTTATGGTGATATTTAACTTGTTCTTCTATCCCCTGTATTTACTGTACTGGAATTTAGGTCTAAAGATTCTGGTTAATAATTTCTTAGCAATGACATGGCCCAGATGTTGCTTGAGTGTGTATTATTGAACACCATCAGGAGGCACACAACGTCAGGGTATCCCACTATTGCTGATGCTGTTTGATCACTTAAGGTAGTAATAACCACATTCTTGTTGTCATTAAGTGCCCTTTGAGTTAATTCTGACTCAGAGTGACCCTGTATAGGTTTTCCAAGGAGTGGCTGGTGAGCTTGAACTGCCGAACTTGCAGTTCAAACTGACCTTGCTGTCCAGTGCACTAACCCACATCTCCACACCAGGCTATCATACCATCGTAAAAACCTTTCCCTCTTTACAACCAGCAAGACTCTTTGGGATGTTACTTCAGCACATGAATACCCTGTTTTCCAAAAACTTTCATTTCATGGTTTTGGTATCCATCAATGATCCTTGCTTAAAGCATTGATTATACTGTAGGTTACAAAATGCTGATTTTCTAATTCTCGTTTTTTGAAGTACATTTATGAGCCTGCATTCTTCTCTAAAGAAGAGTTTTTCTGCAGCAACTGGGATTGAACTATTGTTCCTTCATGGTAAATTGTTCTGTTGGGTGCTGAAATTGTCTCATATTTGGCAGGTGGGTGTCCCTTTAAGTTGACTCCCATGTTGCCTTGATAAACCCTAGTAGTCCGGATCACTGTTTGCTTTCTGGAGGGGGAAAAAGGTGTCCCAGACTCACCTTGCAATTTCCCTTCATCAGTCCTGGAATCAGCCATTTTGGAACTGGGATATGGATCTAGGCTGTCAGCCTCGAGCTCTTGTTTAACACTAGGTCAGTGTCAGCTCTGTCACTAACTTGTGTGTGACCATGGCTTTGCTACTTTCCCTATTCTGAGCCAGAGTCTCTCAGTATGAGCAGTGGAGGAGTTGGATTCCACCCCACTTCCCATGTCCTCCTAATGTGACATGACACTTTGTACTTCCTGTCACTCTGTCTCTCTTCCCATGCAGAAAAGAGTTGGATGCCTCCAATGAGCCAATGGAGCCTATGTGACAACTGGGTCTCTTACCCCATCAGATGAGATGGAGGGAGCCATAATGTAGGAAAGTCAGTCTTGGGACCAACCTTCCTGGCTGGAATCTATCTCCAGCCTTCCTAGGAAAGGACAGGACAAGACATCTTCAGCTCTGGCTTAAGTTACTTTACAAAGTGTGGCACCATAGGATAAGTACTCAACCTCAAGGTCGATTTAAATCACAAGGGTGGTGGTTCAAACCCACCAGCCACTCCTCAGAAACCCTATACAGGGTCACTATGAGTCAGAACTGACTCAGTGGCCCTTAACAACAACAACAATAAACAAGGAAAAGGCATGGACTTACACTTTGTCAGTAGAGTCAGTTTAGAATCTGTTGACTTTGATGCATTTTCCCCTGTATTTTAAATTTAGTGTTGTTAGGTATCAAAATGATACATTCATGCTTAATGAAATATTTTCACAAGGTTTGTGAAAAATGGGCATTTCACATCCTCCTCTTCCTACCACTTTTTCAGTTGATTCTTTTGACGTTTACCTCCATTTCTTTGAATAACTTTCTTTGTTACTTCCTGATTTTTTTTTAGTTTTAGACATTATCTGGTTGATTTTTCACTATGGAAGATGAAAATGTAATTCTTTTCTCTGTCCTCCACAGACTCTCCCTGTCCCATTTCTAATTGTCCCAGGTGCCTTTGCTGTTTGGTGACATCAGAAATCAATATTTAACTTCTTGTGACAGTGTAAATGCTATCCACAGCTGAGCTACACAGGATAGTATCGATACTTTTAATTTTTAATATAACTTTTTGTTTTCCTAAGAGTTGATAGTTGTCTTGGTTTTTACTTAGTTTTTCATGAAATTATCATAATTCAACTTCATGTTCTCTAAATATGATCTAAATCTTCCCTTTGTACAGCCAAGCCATGAACTATTCTAACAAATTTATCTTCTTGAAGAAACAAATGTTTTTCAGATAATTTGGACTGCTCCAATCTGTACCTGTTACTTTACCACAGGGATTTCTCTTCATTATTATCATGGGGATCTCCATTCCCTCTCATGAGTTGAATTTCAGTTTTCTGTGTGCCAAGTCTTCCTTTTTTTTTTTTTTTCTTAGTAAACTTCATTTTAAAGAACAACTTCCTGAAGTTTTCTGAGAAAAGGTGTAATGAAGTAAATCTTTAAGATATGTTGAATGACAGACCGACTGTTACTACAAGAACAGGCAAGTTGCTTGCCCAGGAAACATCAAGGCAAGTGGCCTGGTCCCCTCAGTGCAAACCCCCTTCCAAGACTAAGACTCAATGGCAATACACGCTCTGATTGGTGACCACGCTCGTCACCGATAAGGGGAAGTGAGGGAAAAACAGCAATAAAGCAGCGAGCTAAGCCTTACAATGTTCAATAGACTTCTGTGAACCCGGATGATGACCTGGTTGGCCAGCAGTGTGGCAAGACCTGGGGACTCTTGGGCCCAGAATCAGTGACATAGCCACAGAGGACTAGAGTGGAGAGTGAAGCGTCCAGCTGATAAGAAGAGAGAGCATATGCATAAGAACACCCACACTTGCAGATAATACCCACTTGACCTGGCTTCAATGTCTGGATGATCAGAGCTCAATCAGAAGAAGAAAAAAGAGAAAAAAAAGAGTAATCTGATACAATTTGATGAACTTGACCAACACCTATGGATGCAGGAGCTCAAAAGAGGAAACAAATCTTTACAGCAAGGATCATTCCCACCCCCTCCATACACAGAGTAGACAGGGATGGGCAACTTGGACACTGGCCACCCAAAATGGGGGGGCTACAAAGGCAAGAAGTGATTGTTTTACAAGCTTTCAAGAGGGAATCTAGATTCAGAGGGCATGGAGGAAGGTAGAATCTCCACTGAGTAGTATACAATCTGTTTAGGTGGGGCTGATGAAATGTGGATGGGTCTCTTGTGATACAATAGTGAATAATTGCTATCAGGACTGCTTGTGAGGGTTAGAAATGTAAAGGTAGACATTTTGTAGCAAGGAGGGGAGTGATTAACTTTTCAGTCTAGGAGTGGAGGTCCCTGGGACCATCAAGGAAGAAGAGCGGAGAGCGGGACTCTACCCAGAGAAGCAGTGATGCCTGAGATGGAGGCAGAGACTATGACGTGGAGAGATGGAGCTGTTGGGGACTTTAGACACAGAGAGGGAGAGGGACTGTGTGCTGATGACCTGGGGGGCAGGCTTGTAGTGTATACCCTTTGGTTGGTTGATAATGCCCTTTGGATATACCCTTTGGGTGGTTGATGATGCATGGAGGGGATTGTAACCATAGCAATGAAATGATATGCGATAGGATGAATGTAAAACTAATGTTCTCCCATGTAAACTATCACATAATTCACAATAAAACATTAAAAATAAAAGATATATTGAATGTCTGAAAATACCTTGACATCATCAATAGTTGATAGTTTGTCTGGGTAAAGATTCTAGGGTGGAAACCATTTTTCCTTAGAATTTTAAAGGTATTGTTTCACTATCTTATGGTTTTAAGAAGTCCAAGGACTGACTATTGGTGTGGCACTGTAGGATCAGCACACTGGACTGTGAACCACAAGGTTGGCAGTTCAAACCCACCGGTGGCTCCTTGGCAATCCTATAGAGGGCCGCTATGAGTTGGAATCTACTCAATGGCACTCAACAATAGCAACAATTAAGAAGTCCAAAGCCATTCTAATTCTGGATCCTTTGTCTATATCTTGTTTTCCTCTCTCTAGAAACTTGTGGGATTCTATGCTTCTCTTCATAGTTTGAAACTTTCACAATGATGTTCCTTGGTAGAGAATTAATTTCATATACTGTCCTATGTACTCACTGGTTCCTTTTAGTTTGGAATTCTATGTCCTTGAGTTCTGAAAATTTAAAAAAAAAAATTTCACTGGTGATTTCTGACCTTCCATTTTCTCTGTTCTCTATTTTATGAATTTTGATATTTGTTTGTCAGGCACCCTGGAGTGGTCTTTAGTGCTCTTATCTTTCTCTCTGACTTTTACTACTAATTTATTTATTTGTGGTTTAGTTTCTGGGGGATCTAAAATTTTTTTACAATCCATCTATTGATTGTTTAATTTTTGTCCTTGTATTTTTAATCTCCAAGAGCACTTTATTTGTTCTGATGTCATTTCTATCGATACAGTATCCAATTCTGGTTTCATAGGTTCAATATCATTCATTGTCTAAAGCAGTTAATGATAGTTGTCTCCTTCTTGGTGTTCTCTCTCTCTTTGGCTTTAAAGAACAGAAATCTGATTTCTCACAACTCTGGAGGCTAAAAGTTCAAATCAGGTCTCAGTTGTGTCAAGTTCACTTCAGTTGTGTCAAGTCCACACAAAATTGTGCAACCATCATCACCTGTAGAGGACCCTCGCAACACCCATGGTGATTTTTCAGGTTCTCACTCTCTTTCATGTTAGAAGCTTTCTTCAGATGTCCTGTGATCCTTGGCTGTCTAGCCAATGAATGTAAGCTTTGTTTTTTTTGTATTTCATACATGTGAGTAGTACTTACTCACTGAGGACTTCTCTGTAGGGACTGTTTCATCAGGGTCTTTAGGTCTTTCCCCAGACAAAGACCCTCCAATTTGTTGCCTGGAGGGTAGAGGCCTGGCTTGTGGAATTCTGGGAACTGGATTAGAGGGAAGATTGGGACTTCCAGGCAACACCCATTTTCAGTACAGTACCCATGTCCTCAATTGTGTCTGGCGAATAATCTCCCAATCTTCCCTCAGGGTGAGGAGGGGCACCTACTGTGTCTTGGAGAGTGGAGGATGAGGATATGGGTATCCAACTGCTTTATTAACAGACTTCTAATCAATCCCTCTCTTTTTGCGCTACCTTTAACTTACCACTCCAGTGTCTGATAACAGCAGTTAATGAACCTCCTCGACCATAGATGGATTCTTAACTTTTGTTGCTACACGATTAAGATACAACTTTCTTGGGTCTACTAAGGGAGTTACCACAAATCCATTTCCTTTCTAGTTCCCCAAATTTTTTTGTTATCTCTTCTCCTGATTTGCATTAAAAAAAAAATTCACAAAAGTCTTCATTGTCATTTTAGTGGGGTTTGGAAAGGAAGCAAAAGTAAATATGCTCTCTATCCATTATTACCAAGAAGTATTTTTTGTTGTTAAATTGGGATATCATTCATATAACATAATACTCACCCTTTTTAAAAAATGTCCAATTCATTGTTTTTCAGTTACACAAAATTGTGCAACCATCATCACTAATCTCAGAACATTTTCATCACCATAAAAAAAACCCCAAACTGATACATACCCGTTACCACTCTCTCCCAATTTCCCCTTCCTCCTAGTTCATGGTAACCATTAAATAGTTTTCTGTCTCTATGGATTTTCCTATTCTGAATATTTCATACAAATGGGATCATGCAATATATGGCCTTTAGAAGTTAAATTTCTTTCCCTTAGCATAATATTTTCAATATCCACCCATACCAGGGCATGAATCAATATTTTATTATTTTTTTCTTTTAAAAATAACAGTTTTATTGTGATGCTTCATTCTTTCATATGGCTGAATGTTGTTGTCATTGTTAAGGGCCATCGAGTCGTTTCTGACCCATAGTGACCTTGTATAGGGTTTCCAAGGAGCAGTTGGTGAGTTTGAACTGCTGACCTCAAGGTTCAAACCTACTTTGCAGTCCAGCACATTAACTCACAACATCACACCACAACTTACGGATATACCATAGCCTGTTTCTCCATCCATCTGTTGGTAGACATTTGGGCTCTTCCACTTTTTGGCTATAGTGCTTTAAATATGTATATACAAGTTTTTGTATGAATATATGCTTCTAATTTTCTTGAAGTGAAAAGGCTGAAAAGACTGGGTCATCCGGTAATTCTACGTTTACCTTTCTAAGGACTTGCTAAACTTTTTCACAGCACCTGCACAACTCTACATTCCCACCAAAGATATATATGAAGGTTCTAATTTCTTGACATCCTTGCCAACACATGTTATCATCTGTCTTTCTTTTTTTAATAACAGTCGTCTTAGTGGTGGTAAACTGGTACCTCATTCTGGTTTTGATTTCCATTTCTATAAGGACTATCGCTTGAGTATCTTTTCATGCACTTATTGACCATTTGTATATCTTCTTAGGGGAAATGTTTATTCAGTTGTTTTGTCCACTTTTAATTGGGTTGTGTCATGGATTGAGTTGTGTCCCCCAAAGCCAACTTGGCTAGGCCATGAGTCCCAGTAAGGATGTAATTACCTCCATGATGCAATCGGATGCAAACAGCCAGTCAGTTGTAAAGAGATTAGGCTGGGATGCAACTCCCTTATGCAGATTACAGCCCTGACTTTATGTAAGGGGGATTTCCCTGGGTGTGACCTACATTAACCTTTATCTTTGTGTGTGTACACATTTTTAAATTTTTATTTTGAATTAAATCAGTTTTTTATTGATTATTTTTTGTCAAATGGCTATCTGTTCAATATAAAATTATTATTATTATTGTGAATTGAGTGATAATTTACATGGGAGAACATTGGCTTTATACCATTGTTTCATTGCAATGATTACAAGCTCCTCCATGCATTATCATTCAACAGTATTTTCTTCCATTCCCTCTGTTTTTCTTTTCTTTAGAAGTTTTTATTGTGAGGTTTACATGGGAGAACATCAGCTTTACACTCATCCTATCATATTTTGTTTCATTGCAATAATTACAATCTCCTCCATGCATCATCAAATAACCAAAGGGTGCACCACACAGGCCTGCCCTCCAGCAGCCAGCACACAACCCTTTTCCCTCCCTGAGTCCAGTGTCCCCAGGCACTCCATCTCTCCACATTGTTGTTTCTGTCTCCATCTCTGGCGTCACTGCCTCTCTGGGTAGAGTCCCACTTTCAGTTCTTCTCACATGATGATCCCAAGGACCTCCTCTCCTGGCTGCAAAACCAATCACTGTCCTCTTTTTGTCAAAAAAAATCTACCTCTATATTTCCTACCCTTACAGTCAGTCCTGATGGCAATTATTCACTATTGTACCACAAGAGTCTTATCCCCATTTCCTTTTGCCAGCCTGGTCCCAACGGATTGGAAATCATTCAGTGGTGATTCTACCTTCCCCGCCCCATCTGGAACTAAGCTCCCTCTTGAAAGCTTGTAAGCCAGTCACTTCTTGCCTTTATAGCCCCCTGCCCCCCATATTGGGTAGCCAATGTCTAAGTTGCCCATCTCTGTCTACTCTGTGTATGGAGGGGGTGGGAATGATCCTCTCTGTAAAGATTTGTTCCTTTTTTTTGAGCTACTACATCCATAAGTATAGGTAAAGTTCATCAAATTGTAGCAGGTTACTCTTTTTTTCTCTCTCTCTTCTTTCTTCTTCTAGCCATCGAAGCCTGGTCAAGTGGGTACTATCTGCAAGTATGGGTGTTCTTGTGTATCTCTCCTCACTTCATGTCAGCTGGATGCTTCACTCTCTGCTCTGGTCCTCTGTGGCCATGTCACTGCCTCTGGGCCTAGGAATCCCCGGGTCTTACCATACTGCTGGCCATCTAGGTCTCCATACAGGCTCACAAGGGTTTATTGAATGTGGTCAGGCTTAGCTCGCAACTTCATTGCTGTTTTTTTCCCCTCTTCCACATATCAGTGATCAACGTGCTCACCAACCAGACCACATGCCTGCTCATGTATTCCCCTTGAGTCTCAGTCTTGGAAGGGGGTTTACTCTGAGCGGTCCCGACCACTTGCCTTGATGGCTTCCAGGCGAACAGCTTACTTGTTCTTGTAATAATCAATCAGACTGCCATTATTGTTTTGGATTTTTCCTGCTGGTCTTTCTTTCACGAAGTATCTTCTGTTCTTCTAGCTGCTCCAGGCTGGTCTACTCGTCCTTTCCAGTGGAAATTTCCTACCTCAGTCTGTTCTGGATGGGGTTCTGGATTCCACCTTGTGCAATGTAAAGGCTTGTGCAATGTAAAGGCTTGTGCAATGTAAAGGTTCTACAGGAAGCCTCTTTCACTGGGCAGTTTCTAGCCCCCTTTAAGGTATTCCAATCAGTTATAGGCCAAATACGGACTTACAAGCTTTCTGCAGTGATGATTCTGGCTATTCCTTTCTCCCCACCTCAAGTGTCTATTTTACAATGGTAGGCAAAGGAAACCCCTTCAAACCATGGCTCAATCCCTGTATCCCGGAGCCCTTTTGTTCCAAGGTTGTGCATACCTCATCATTTACCTCTGTCCCACTTAGCCCATGTGAACCTGCCTAACTGTTTTCCATCAGCCTTATTCTTCCAATCCCCTCCCCCTTCTTGTGTATTATCCCCGCTTCCGCCATCTCCCCCTCTGCACTCAGCTATCCTGTGTCTATTCCTTACCCTGTGCTCTATCTTCCCCTCCCTCCCTCTCCTCCTCTTATCCCATACATCTTGGTGATCAGCTAATATATATATATATACATATATAAACTTTCCCCTTTTAGTGTGGGTTCTTATTCTCACTCTTTTACAATAATAGTCCTATGCAGTATTTCTCCTTTTGTGACTGACTAATTTCACTCAACATAATGTCCTCAAGGGTATTCCATGTTGTGACGTGGCTTGCAGCTTCCTTGTTGTTCTTCAAGGTAGCATAATATTTCATTGTGTGTATGTACCACAGTTTGTTTATCCATTCTTCAGTTGATGGGCACTTTGGTTGTCTCCATCTTTTTGCTATTGTAAATAGTGCTGCTTT
>NW_006408575.1:3707785-3710157 GCF_000296735.1 Chrysochloris asiatica | reverse complement strand
CAGTGTGTGTGCACCATAGAAGCCTCATGTAATGGGTGGGGGTGTCCGCTCACTCAGGCCCCTCCTCTAGTCACCACTGTAGAGGTGTGCAGATAGATATTGAGAAGTTAATGGGAGAAAGATTGTGTACTATTTTTGTCTCTGAAGTTCAGTTAGGTATCTGCGTGTGCACAGCGTAATTCTTGAGATAGTTGCATCCTTTTATGTTGGGGTTTTACAGATTGTTCATATGGTTTGTCTGTCAGACCAGACCAGGTTTTTTCTTGCTGGATAGGCTGGAGTAACGGGTCCTGCACAAGTTAACTTTAGGGCTGGGACCCACAGGCTGACATCATAAACAGCCATCAAGCTCATTTTCTCTGTGTGGTGGGAAAACTATGGGCTCAGCACTGGACTTTTTTTTTTTTTTTGGCAGGGTGCGCACCCACCCGCCTGAAGGCATCTGGGCTGGACAAAGAAGGCGTGACAGGAAAGATGAGGAAAAAATGTGTAGAATGCCCAATACCTCCTTTTGCAAATGTCACTGCACTGCTTTCAGTGCTGGTTCCCTGTGCCAGTCTAGCTGTAGCCCCGCCCTCTGAACTCTGCCCGGACTGGGTGGCCACAGAGGGAGTCCCGTCTGGAGCAATTCCTAACTCACAGAATTTTCCTTTATACATGATTTTTCTACTTGTGCTTGAAAGAAACTGACACCCTAGACCTTATGCTATATCCAGAGCTCTGGTGGTATTCTGTGAGTGCAGCTTCTCTGGGTTTTCAATCCCTCCCCCATGGAGCCTTTCCTACCTAGCTGTCTCTGCCCCCATCCAAACTGGAAACTCTACACATTTTGTTTTATTGTAACAAAGCAACTTGTACACTTTCAACTTTGAAACTGAGCATCTTTCCTTTCCATTGAAACAGAAAATATTTTTTTAAATGAACAGGAACAAAATTACTATAGAGAAGGTCAATTCCAAATAAGATCCTACAGGTTCTGCTGATCCTCCCATCGAGTGGCAGGGCTCAAGTCACCATTAGGAGAGAATTGTATTCTTAAAATGTCATTTTAAATTGTAAGGAAGTCTGTTGAACATCGCAATTAAACATGTCAAAGGAGAAGACATGTTGTCAAAATGCCCACTTAACCCACCCAAACATCTCATACCCACCATTCGCTGACATTCTATAAACCCGTTTTTTCTTTTTTTATACAAGAGAAAGTAGACAGATACATGTGTCTAAATGCTAACTGTCCATATTCACATAGAGACACAGTGTAATCTCTGAGCCCAATATACAGAGAAAGGAAGAAAAAAATTTTGAATTCTATGCACTATTACACAGGGGCCTAGCACCCTCCAGCTTCCAGCAGAGTGAAGGATGTGGGAGTTTTTCTTGTCCCCCCGTCCCCAACAGAGTACAGTGGTGTGTTGATTCCATAGTTTTTGTTGAGACAGGAAATGATAAAAATTAGTTTGGGAATAGAAAGGGTTAGAGATTCTTTCCCCATGGTATCTGCTTAAGCTATTTCCCCCAAAATAAGTTGAGAATCATGGTGTGGAGGACAGAAAAGGGACCTTAACAACGGGGTGACAGAGCACAAGAGGGAGTCGAAGAAAAAGACTGCAACTTGCTCCCGGGGACTGAAAAAAATGTTTTAAAAGGTTGGAATTCATCTATATTCTTATTATTCATCTTCTCCTCTCCTTCCTCTCCCTCATCCTCCTCCTCATCTTCTTCTTCCCCTTCTTCATCAATAGTTTCCAAACCTTCTTCTTGTTTGTCGTCATCATCATCTTCTTCTCCTTCTTCACCATCCATATCAGGAACCAAATAGTACTGAAGTGGATTTGAGCAAATATTATCTTTGATGACCTCTCCTAATCAGAATGATCAGTAAACCAGGTAAAAAAAACTCTCTGGTTCTTCCTGTTGGCTCTTCCTGCTGCCTTCATTCTGTGCTTGACTTGAGTGTTTTGTCAATTCCTTTCCAGATTTCCATTTGATTTCAGTTGATTTTGAGGATGGATCACCACTGTCATTCAAATGAACTTCTTTGGAGAGAACTTTATTTTCTAAGTAAGGATTTTAATCAAAATAAAAATCTATTCTGCAACCTGATTTAATATCTTCAGATTCTGTCACTTCAAATCTGGTGAAACAATGCAGTGCCTCTTCCTTTTCCTCCCCAAGCAATGTAGACACTTGTGTATGGTTGACAAATATTATTGCCCAAAAGTATGGGATTTTGGCCGTCAATTCTGACCTCTTCTGAAAGAATGGTTGGAGTTTGTTACATTTATGTTCTACCTTCAAATTTCCTCACTGGCTTGTTCATTAAATCTATCTATTTCATTTTGTACTTCATCAATATGTTCAATTGCTTCCTG
>NW_006408575.1:3705176-3706735 GCF_000296735.1 Chrysochloris asiatica | reverse complement strand
AACATTAAAACAAAAAACAAAACAAAAAAACACACAAGGTCAGTGGTGTGAGCCTATCAGCTGCTCTGTGGGAGAAAGATGAGGCTTTCTGCTCTCAGAGATTTATAGCCTTGGAAACTCTATACAGGGTTGCTGTAAGTCAGGATCAACTCGGTAACACTTAACAATAACAGATCCTTATCAGATAAATAATGTTTTCCATTCTGTGGTTTGTCTTTTCATTTTCTTGATATTGTCCTTTGAAGCACAATTTACGTTTCTTTGTTATTTGTGTTTTAGGTAATCCTGTTTAAAATTCTTATTTTTAACAGTTTTATTGAGGTATACTTAGCACAAGTAATTTGTATATAAGGAAAGTGCTCAGTTTGATAAATCTTGACATATACATCTTTCATAAAACCATTACCACAATCAAGGTAATAAGCATTAGCCTCATCCCAAAAGTTTTCTTTGTAATATCTCTTTCTCACCCCAACCTGCCTTGCTACCCCTAAGCAACCATACATCTGTTTTCTGTCACTGTAAATTAGTTTGCACCTTCTAGAATCTTATATAAACAAAATCATGGCGTGTACATTCTTTTTGTTCTCTTACATCCAACATAATTCATTTGAAATTCATCCAGAGTGTTGTTGGAAAGGACAATTCACTTCCTTGTTGCTAATTAGCATAACACTGAATGGATGGACCAGAGTTTCTTTATCCTTCCACCTGCTGATGGAAATTTTGGTTATTTCCCATTGTTGACTATTACTAATTAAATTGCTATGGGCTGTTGTGCGGAGATACTATGTCATTTGTCTTGATTAAACAGAAAGTATCTTAGCAGTAAACATTTGACTAATATCATTGTCATTTCTGAAGCATTCAGTACATGCCAGACTCTGTGTGAAGCATTTATTTAGTCTAACAACACTGTGAGCCTACTGTTTATCCTCCTCACTTTACAGAGGAGAAAGCAAGTTCAGAACGGGTAATAGACTGACTCCGGTCACACAGCTAGGATGTTCCTGGCCTGGGATCTGAACTCAGGATCTGCATTAAAGCCCACACCTGCTCTTCCCTCTCATCTCAAAACACATACACCATCTCTCCTGATGCTTTAAAAAGATACTACCATTGTGATAAAATATGAGGGGGCTGTAAAAAGTCCATGGAAAAATGGAATTAGAAGAAAATGGAATTTTCCCCGGAACTTTTTGAAGCCTATATATATATATATATAAAACGTTTGCCATTTTAACCTTTTTTGGTTGTTGGTTTTCCCCCTTCACTTATTTCTGCTCTAATCTTTATTATTTCTTTCCTTCTGGTGGCTGTAGGCTTACTTTGCTATTCTTTTTTGAATTGTTGGAGATGCTGGTTCTGGTTCTTTTTTCTTTTTGAATGTGAGCATTTATTGCTATAAATTGCCCTCTGAGCTCTGCTTTTGCTGTGCCCCAAAGATTTTAGTGTGTTTTGTTTTCATTCCCATTTGATTCAAGGAATTAAAAAATTTTATTTCTTCTAGAAACTTTCTGCTCCTGCAAAGATTGACAGCCTCAGGAATCCTACAGAGC
>NW_006408575.1:3640950-3704946 GCF_000296735.1 Chrysochloris asiatica | reverse complement strand
TTTGGGGCTTAACATATGGTCTATTCTGGAAAATGTTCCACGTGCACTGGAAAAGAATATATATTGTACTGTTGTTCTATATATGTCTATGAGGTCAAGTTCATTGGTTGGATTTAGTTCTTTTGTGTCTTTGTTGAGTTTCTTTGTAGTTGCTCTGTCCTTCATTGAAAGTGGAGCATTAAAATCTCCTATTATTACTGTAGAGTTGTCTATTTCTTTCTTCATTTCTGTTGGAGTTTCGTTTATGTATTTGAGGCTCATTCATTGGAAGCATAGACATTGGCCCTTTAATCATTATATAATGTCCTTCTTTGTCTCTTATGATGGTTTTTTTTGTGTGTGTATGTGTGCCTTAAAGTCTATTTTATCATAAATTAATATTGCCACAGCTGCTTTCTTTTGATTGCCATTAGTTTGATATGCTTTTTTCCATTCTGTGATATTAGCCTATTTTGATCTTTGTGTGTAAGATGTGTATTTTGTAGACTGCATATTGATGAATGCTATTTTAGTCATTTTAAATGAACAATCTGGTGACGTTAATTACACTCACCATGGTGTACCACCTCAACCTTGACTTCTGCAATCTAAGACTTATTGAATCTTAGAACCACAGTCTGTAACTTAATAATAAAAATAATAATGCTAATTTGGAAACACACAAAAGACAAAGATTAGTAAAACAGTTGTGGCATTCAAGCCATGGTTATTAAGAAATAAAACCTTGTCAACTGAGTTAAATCTCCTGAGAGAGCCTCCCCCTGTCCCTCCCACGTCCTCTCTTGTAGAAGCCCTCATGTTTCTAAATTTGTTTTTTAACATTTTATTGTAAATTGAGTGAAGGTTTACAGAGCAGATCAATTTTACATTCAACAAATTATGTACTTTGCTTCATTACATGTTTGCAGCCCCTTCCATGTATCAACAGTTAACAACATTTACCTGTATTCATTTAACTCTTACATTCCTCACTATGTCTCCTGCTACCTTTATCTTTCCTCTGCTAACCTCCCTCTTGTTGTGTATTGTCTGTTCTGTCACCTATATCCAAATATACCTGCCCTCTAGCCCACAAAAAACTTCCCCTCTCAAAACCATCATAGATTGTTTCTGTTTGTTTGAACAATTATATCATTCGCAGTTTCAAAGTAAAGCGGTGTACACCCTTCCCACCTCCCATTCCAACCCTTTCACTGGGATCAAGACTCTTATTTGAGGAGTGAAGTTTTTAATATGGTTCCATAATTTTTCTTTTGCTTGGATATCGGGGCTTCTTCTGGGTCATAGTTCACCAGCGGCCACAGCTCACCAGGGGACATAGTTCACCTGAAGCTTAGCTTACCCGGGCAGTACATGTTTCTGAATTTGAACCACATAATTTGAGCATTAGAGAAGCAGAAATGTTGAGTGGCTACAAACAGGGACTCCATCAAATAGCATCTCAAAGCTTAGTGTCCCTATCTGTAATGTAAGCATTACACAAAATATGCCAAGTGATTAACACAGTACCTGGTGCAAAGGAGGGCTTGCTAAGTGGTTGTAATTACTAATACCACACCTTAGAACCACAGCCTCTTAGGTTCATAAAAGTTTGAGTTCAAACGGAGTATAGGGAATGCTGAATCCAGCCTTCCTCCCTCATTTTTGGGATACTATAACTGAGACCCCACCACACGTCTGTCAGTTTGTCGTACTGTGGTGGTTTGTGAGTTGCTGTAATTCTGGAAGCTATGCCACCGATATTTTAAATACCAGCAGGGTCACCCATGGTAGACAGGTTTCAGATGAGCTTCCAGACAAAGACAGACTAGAAAGAAGGAGTGACAAACTACTTCCGAATATTTAGTCACTGAAAACCTTATGAATAGCAAAGAAACACTGTCAGATATAGTGCCAGAAAATGAGCCCCTCGGGTTGGAAGGCACTCAAAAGGTGACTGGGAAAGAGCTGCCTCCTCAAAGTAGAGTTGACCATGATGACATGAATGGAGTAAAGTCCCTGGGAGTAAAGTCGGCAGGACCTTCATTTGCTGATGGGGCACAAGTCAAAATGAAGAGAAACAACTGTAAACATCCATTGATAATTGGAACATGGAATGTATGAAGTATTAATCTAGGAAAATTGGAAATTGTCAAAAATTAAATGGAACGCATAAACATCGATATCATTAGTGATCTGAAATGGACTGGTATTGGCCATTTTGAATCTGACAACCACATGGTTTACTATGCCGGGAATGACAATTTGAAGAGGAATGGTGTTGCATTCATTGTCAAAAAGAACATATCCAGATCAGTCATAAGGTACAATGCTGTCTGTGATAGGATAATATCCTGTGCTTTATTGACAATGCAAAGGCTTTCGATTGTGTGGACCATGACAAGCTATGGACAACATTGTGAAGTATGAGAATTCCTGAACACTTAACTGTGCTCATGAGGAATCTGTACCTGGACCAAGAGGTAGTTGTTCGAACAGAACATGGGAACACTGAACGGTTTAAAATTAAGAAAGTTGTGCAACAAGGTTGTATTCTTTCACCATACTTATTCTACCTGTTTGCTGAGCAAATAATCCGAGAAGCTGGGTTCTATGAAGAAAAACGTGGCATCAGGATTGGAGGAAGACTCAGTAACAACCTGTGATATGCTACAACCTTGCTTGCTGAAAGTGTAAAAGACTTAAAACATTTACTGATGAAGATCAAAAACATAGCCTTCGCTATGGATTGCATCTCAATGTAAAGAAAACAAAAGTCCTCACCACTGGACCAATAAACAACATTTTTATCAATGGAGAAAAAATTGAAGTTGTCAAGGACTTCATTCTTCTTGGATCAATTATCAACACTCATGGAAGCAGCAGTCAAGAAATCAAACAACGTATTGCATTAGGCAAATCTGCTGCACAAGACCTTTTTAAAGTGTTGAAGAACAAAGATATCAGCTTGAAGACTAAGGTGCGCCTGACCCAAGCCATAATTTCAATAACCTCATATGCATGTGAAATCTGGACAGGACAGGAAGACCATAGAAGAATTGATACTTTTGAGTTACGGTATTGGAGGAGAATATTGAAAGTGCCATGGGCTGCCAAAAGAACCAACAGATCTGTGTTGGAAGAATTGCAGCCAGAGTGCTCCTTGGAGGCCTAGATGGCCAAACTTCATCTCTCATACTTCGGACAAATTTTCAAGAGGGACCAGTTGCTGGAGAAGGGATATCATATTTGCTAAGGTGGAGTGTCAGAGAAAAAGAGGAAGACTCCCAGCAAGATGGATTTACAAAGTGGCAACATCAATGGGCTCAAGTGTGACAATAGTGAGGTTGGCCCAGGACTGGGCAGTGTTTCTTTCTGCTGTGCATAAGGTCACTATGTGTCGATACTGACTCGATGGCACCTAACAACAACCACAACCACAACTGAGACCAGAAAATTACCTGTTAAATTCATGCAAAAGGACTCTAATCTCAGGGTCAGTAAGTCAAAACTACCAGAGGTTTTGGTGGAGAAAGACAAGGCTTTCTGCTCTTGTAAAGATTTGCAGCCTCTGAAACCCTATACAAGGTTGCTATCAGAGAAGACGAGGAAGACCCCCCAACAAGATGGATTGGCACAGTGGCAGAATCAATGGGCTCATATGTAGCGATGATTGTGAGGTTGGCCCAGGATTGGCAGTGTTTAGTTCTGTTGTTCATAGGGTCGCTATGACTTGATAGCGCCTATCAACAACAATGAGTCAGAATTGACTCCATGGCACATAACCAACCTCATGCAAGGGTGAACAACCCCTTTCTGTACCCACTTATCTATGGGTGAGAGGAGAGACAAACAAAGGCATTTTTCGCTTCATAGTGATTTCCTGTCTAGAATGGACATTTGCCTGTTTCTTGAACCATTCAAAGAGCCTTGTGAATTCTATGGTCTGCCTAGAAACAAGTGATGAGGGCCCTGTGAACCAATGGAAAGGTGCCGGCCTTTGCACCTGCCTGAGGAGTCTCCCTCCCCATCTTGCCCCAGGAAAGCATTTTTGCCAGAGCACGGGTATTTCCAGCTTTGTGGCTTTCACTTCTACTTCTCCCCGGTGGGTGGGCGGAGTGACCTTCTGTGGACAAATCAGATTCCTCCTCAGCACCAACTTCAAGAAGTAAGCTAAGGTTTCAGGGTCTCAGACACACAGACAGCAGCAGCAGCAGCAGCAACAGCAGCAGCAGCAGGAACTGTAGGGAAGACCAGAGGCCAGGATCATGGAAGATCAGCACGACCTTATCTCCAACCATGAGCAGCTGCCCATACTGAGCCAGCGCCCCCGAGGGCAAGAGAGGTAGGTGTGAGCACACTGCAAAGAAACACAAGTGCCCCAAAGGAGCACTGGACCTGAGTCATAGAAGGGGTGGATTCAGGCTCTGCCCCTAACACTGACTTTCTGGGTGACTTTGGGAAAAGTCTCTGACCCTGGTTTCTCTTACTCTTCTAAAATGAGGGGGTTCCTCTAGAGCAGAATTTGGGGATTTCTTTGTAGCATGTACCTCTCTTTTGAAAGCTGGAAGAGTGCCCTGGCTAGACTCTCTCCCTAGATAAAAAGCACCATTTCATACACTGTCACAATGTCCAGCCTGTGAAAGTTGGGCCGTGAACCCTAGACCAGAAACTTTGGATCAGAGTTTGAAATGTTGTAGCTTCCAGATGGAAAAATAGAATTTCTCATGCAACGTGACAAAAGCAGGTCACCATAGAGATGGTTTCTCTTGATTACCATGTATGGCAGGCCGGCATGCTTCTATCAAGGGAGCTATAACTGCAGGTATTCGAAGAATATATGAAAACTCCTGTTATCACAGGAGGGATTGAGAGATGTTGGGAAGGGGTCCACAAAGGAGAGAGGGGCTCTGGCTTGACGTGACGTGAGGTTCCTGTCTCCCCGAGGTGCCTCTGTCTTTTGCAGTAAGAAGCCAACACAGCCATCCACAGGCCCCCAATTCCCAGCTCCAAGATAGCTTTACCCATGTGATTCCCTGAAAAGGTGGGAGGAAAGGAAGAATGCAGAGACCCCAACCCCTACCTTCTCTAATCTCTAAAAAGTTATCTGTGATCTATGGGGATATCCAATCAAATGTGATGTCAGCTGTTGCCAGGCAGAAAGGGATTTGGAAGAGACAACCAGAGAAGTCATGAGGTGCTGGGCTCTGGGGAACCAGGTAAGCAGATGTAGACCATTAGAGCCAGCGGTCTTTCAGAATCTCGGGGAATCCTACAGGAAGGAGTCCAGGTTCTGCTACTGTCCTGTGTGACCGTAGACAAATTACTGCCTCTCTCTAGGTCTCAATTATAATAGAGATATTGATCATGATGCCAGCCCTCCTAATAGGTGTTGTTCACTGTGTATCAAGTACACAATAAGACCTCAGTCGCTGGTAATGACTTATTATTATAATGACTAGTCCTATGTTGATGCATAGCTTCATGCTAAACACACTCCCAGACCTCACAATAATCTGACGACAATAATCCTATGAGGAGGTATCTCTATTTTCCCCGTTTTTATGGAAGAGGAAATTGATGCTCTTATTGGTAAGTGATTTATCCAAGTTATCACAGCTAGTGAATATCAAGTCAGGATTTGAAATCCAGGAAACTCTGAGCTCTGGTTAGAGCTCACTTTACCATCTGACCTCTTGCTAAGAGGTCAAAAAGATCGTACCTTTTTGAGGTACGATCTGCAGAGGTGGGAGGTAGGACATCTCTGACCTCAGACCATCCAGGCAGTTGCAGATCCAAGGTAGGTTCAGTGTTGGCGAAGGATGTCCCCTTGCCAAACTCGTAGTTAATTCTTCCAAAACCAGCCTAACCCACTGTGAGTAGGCCATTCCAGACTTAAACCTGTTTGGAACCTTCCGTGAGCACTTCTGCCTAGCAACATTTGTGTCACTATTTCTGCTGGTTCTGGTTGGTTCCTGACTTTGATTTCTTATTTTATTTATTCAAGAAGGAGGAAGTAGAAAAGAAGAAATAAAGAGAGGGGGTGACAAGGCTTGGCAGCCTTCCAGGGCCAGGAAACAGGTATTCAAGATGCCTAAAGAGGAAGGAAGTCACTTGCTAAAGTTAGCTATTAATCCTGAGAGTAGCAGTAAGTGTTATTTATGAAGGGCTAAGTATGTGCTAGCTACGGAACCAAGAACTTCATCCTCATTATTCTATTTAGTATTAAATCCTATAAGTGTACTTACCCCATTGAGGTTAAGTGGCTTGTCCATGGTCCCAGCTAAAGAAGTGGCAGTCAGGATTCCAATGCAAGTTACTTGGTCTTATCTTCTGCATGATCTCTAAATCCTGCACATTGCTGTTGAATCAAAACCAACTCCGAGAGATCCTCCAGGACAAGTAGAACTGCCCCATGGGATTACAGAAGCAGATTGCCACATCTTTCTCCTGCAAAGCAGGCTTGTGGGTTCTAACTGCTGCCCTTTTGGTTAGCAGCCAAGTGTTTAACCATGGTCCCACCAAGTCTACTTCTAAATTCTTAGGCTTTGTGGCTCTGTAGGATAAGCAGCAGAATGCAAGGTAGGTTTGAACCGCAAGGTCAGTAGTTCAAACTCACCAGCCACTCCTGAGAAACCCTATCCAAGGTTCCTATGAGTTGGAACTGACTTGATGACACTTAACAAGAATAAAAAGAGAATCTGAGCTCCAGATAGGGGCAGGGACTTCTCCAAGTTCACAGTCAGGGTACCCCTGAATCTAGAACTAGGTGTGGGGTTGCCAAAGGGGTGAGCATGTACAGGAAAAGAGACAGGGAGCCAGAAGACTGAAATGAAGACTTGGATGGACTTTTCATCAATTTTAGATGTTAGGCCAGGCCATCCTGTTCCTTAGGAAAGCAAGAAGTAGAATCTGTTTCCCTATTGTGTCCAATTCCCTCCCTCCCTCCATGCATTGTTTCTGCTTCTCTCCCCTTTCAGAATGAATACTTCTCCTTTGGGCTGGATCTTGGCCCCAAAGGCATGGAAGTCTTGGAAGCCAACGAGAGAATGAGCTGTGACGGTGATGTCATGAGTTGCTAGGCAGAGGCGACTCTTGGGGTTTCCTTAACTATCCTTGCCAGTTGGAGTTCATGGGTGGTTCATTTATTTAGTTCAAACACTTGGCTATTGATTGAAAGGTTGAAGGTTTGACACCCTGCAGAAAGACCTGATGATCTATTTCTGAAAAAAATCCAGCATGGAAAATTGAATGGAGCACAGTTCTCCTCTGAGACACATGCTGTCCCTATGAGTTGGCACTGACTCAACAACTGTTCTACTGGTTTTTAGCTTTGTTAGCTGGTGTGGCATTGTAGGATCAGCACTGGACTGCTAACCGCAAGGTCAGTGGTTCAAACCCACCAGCTGCTCCTTGGAAACTCTATATGGGGTTGCTATGAGTCAGAACCAACTTGACACTTAACGACAACGACAACAGTTGCTGTTTGTGCTAGAATTCACTTGACAGTAATAGAATAAGCAGGATGCAGTCTCGTCTTGACAATTTCCAGTGGGGTCCTAGGAGCCCAACTTTGGAGAGGATTAGAGCGGAACTCTCAGGGACCCGAGGCAGAATCCTTACATCCCCTACCTATAACACACAAGTGCATGCACCCCAAAACACATACATCCAAAGCCCACAGCTGCCCAGGATTCCTGGAGTCTGAGGCTCTGGCCATTCCTGAGAGTGAGAGACATTCACCAGCTCACACAGGCAGAGGCATCTACTCTCCAGTCAAAATCCTCTCTGGGGTAGAGGGAACCACAGATACTTCTGTTGTCAGAGTCAGATCTTGTTTCAAAGGAGAAAACCACTCAAACCTAGAATTACTGATATGGCAGGGACCCTTGCAGAGAGTCTGGGACCAGAGTGTGTGCCCTGAGGGGTGGGGGAAGGGAGCTTGGTACTTGTCCAACCTCCCAACCTCTCTTAAAATGTCACAACTCACTTCTCGTTTTCTGGTCTGCTGTTCCATTCCACTTCCCTTTTCTCTTTAAATCTAATTTCACTGCAGAGCAGGAGAATGAAAGCCCTCTTCCCCTTGGGGGTAGCTCTGATCCTTAGGAGTGGTCCTGGGGAGATACTTCATCTTCACCCCTCATCAAAGAGATAGGACTCTGAGGTCTGGAGAGGGCAAAGGACTTATCAGGGTCAAACAGTGCCACTGGCTCTCCCCACCCAGTCCAGGCTGGGACAGCTCCAGATTTCTATCTGGGAGGACTCAGGGAAGCAATGGTTGGGAGTAGGGGCCAGAGGAGTGTCCTCAAATCACATTCCATAATCAGTGTATCAGTCGTGTTCAGAGTATGCGTGTAGGAGGCTTCAGTTCCTTCCATCAACCCCAGCCAGCCACGGGCACAGCTGCCGCTTGATTTCTGCTCTGACCCTATTCCTCCTCCCCCTAACAGCAAGTGCAGCCATGGGGCCCTCTACACTGGCTTCTCCGTCCTAGTGGCTCTGCTCTTGGCAGGCCAGGCCACCACTGCCTACTTCCTGTACCAGCAGCAAGGCAGGCTGGATAAGCTGACGGTCACCTCACAGAATCTGCAGCTGGAGAGCCTACGCATGAAGCTTCCCAAGGGTGTGTGCCCATCCCCACCCTCACCTCTGAGACTCCCATTCCCTCTCCCTCTGGTGGGGAATTGCAGCTCCACCACACTTAGGTTTGAGGTGTCTCCCTATGCACTGGGCACTGGGACCACACTCATGCCCCATGCTCTGTCCCCACAGCACCCAATCCTATGAGCAAGTTACGGGTAGCTACTCCCATGTTGATGCAGGCACTGCCCATGAAAGCCCTGTCCCAGGAGGTAAGGACAATCCTGTGAGGGGGTGGAAGCCTGGGTGGAGGGCAGATGCCAAGGAGAGGGAGAAAGAAGCTGACCTATGAAAAGTATAGGCTGGCAGGGTGTGTCCTGACCAGTGGGAAAGAGTAGGACCTACCTCAGGGAGAAGGATCCCTGGGGTGAGGGAGAAAAAAGCCTCTTGGGACCATCCCTGGGGAGGAGGGACCAAGGATCTATAGTTTACAAAGTGCTTCTCATTTTCCATAGCATCTTCCAGTCCCCACAAATTCTCAAAGCACTTGGTGGGGTGTATCAATAATCTTTCTAAATGGTTCACCAAATTGTTTGCTGTTGACAAAGCCCCGGACAGTAAAGTTTATGCCAGTTTGACCAGTGAGGACATTGAGGGAGGGAAGGTATAGTGACTTGCTCAAGAGCTCAGGTTGGAAGATGGCAAAAATGGACCAGACCCCAGATGCTGGCTCCTGCTCTTCTGGGGCCCTCAGTGTCCTCCTCTGGGGGCCAGTGCTGAGAACCCTCTGTCCCTTCCTTCTACAGTCCATGCAGAACGCCACCAAGTACGGCAACATGACCCAGGATCACGTCATGCACATGCTCCTGGTGAGTAGAGTCATTCAGTTGGCCCTGCTTGCCCACATAGGACCCTGGCCTGACTGTGCTCCAGGCATGGCTCATGGGAGACATCATGCATGTTCACTGGATTGTCAAAGAAACAAAGGACTGGCCGTTAAGTGCTATTTGTAGTCTAGCTTCCGTGCATTTTTTAGATGGAGAAAGTGAGGCCCAACGCCTTGATGTGACATGCTCAGACACTCCTTTCTTCCTTCACAAGCTTTTACTGCATATTCACTCTTCCAGACCCTGTTGAAGGCTCTAGGGTGAGCCACAATGGGGAGTAATTGGATCCAGCCCGATTCCCTGGGGACCTCAGACTAGGATGGGAAATAATGATGATGGAAGTGCAAGGGACCCAGTCTAGTTTGAGGAGGTTAAGGAAGTCTTCCTGGAGGAGGTGAGACCTGAAAGACGAGTAGGAGGAGTCTGAGGGCAACAGTAGTGGGTAATGACAGACTGGCTAGAACCCCAGCCTCCCAACTCTCAGCTGACCCTGGGCTCTTGTATAGCTGAACTGTCCTTATCCTCTCCCCCATCCTCCCATCAAAGCTTAGAAACAGGGCCTAGATTTGGTGCAGTTTGGATTCATCTTGTAGAAGACCAAGCTCATGGACTGCATATGTTACCTTGTCTACTAGAGGGCGCTCTTTTAACCCTCTTTCCTGCCCTGTCATTTGCAGAGGACTGACCCCCTGAAAACGTACCCGCAGCTGAAGGGCAGCTTCCCAGAGAACCTGAAGCATCTTCAGAGAACCATGGAGAGAATGGACTGGAAGGTCAGAACTTTTCCCTTTGTTGGACCCTCTTCCCTGGCAGGGCTGAGAAGTCATTCTCAGGAAACTAGAGGAGGCTCACCATCACTTCCAAAGCCCTGAACACTGTAGAGGGACCACTTGGCAAAGCCTGAGTGTCTCTGTCCACAAAGGCAAAGCCACGCACGACAGGGATTGGCAATGCCCAAAGAGTCTGACACCCCTTCCTACTTGTCCCCTTTGTCCCTATTAGATCTTTGAGAGCTGGATGCATCAGTGGCTCTTGTTTGAAATGAGCAAGAACTCCCTCGAGGACAAGCAGCCTACTGAGGCTCCAACAAAAGGTACAGTGAGAGGGAGCTTTGGGTGTCAGGACCCCGAATCTCCCTCAGACTCTCCTGGAGCTGCGAACATTTGTGCTTTGAGCATTCCCAGATTTGAGGACCACAAGGACCTGCCCTCCCCTCCCCCCTTCTCAATTCTCACTTCCTGTCTCTCCTGCCTGTTTTTTCTGGCTGGGCTGCTCCCAGGCTCCACCTTGCCTAGGGGTCTGTAGTTTCACACCAGGAGGGCCGTGTGCACAGAGGCATCCCTTTAGGTCTCCCCTGTAGAGGATGATTATGTCAGGGGCCCCAGAGCAAAACAAGTCAAAACACCCTGGAACCAACAGAATGGCCTTTGCTGCCCTTCCTGTAGTCCATAATTTCCTGTGACCTCCCCAAGATCACAGCCAGTGAGTGCCTGGACAAGAGGGTCTTGAAGTTTTAAGACCTTGGTGCTGTAGGATAAACACTGGACCACAAGGTCAGTTTGAACTTTAAGGTTGGTAGTTCAAACTCACTAGCTGCACCTTGGAAACCCTATACAGCGTTGCTACGAGTCCAAACCGACTCAATGAAACTTAACATTTAAACCAGGGCTCCTGGTGTGGCACTATAGGATAAGCACTGGACTGCTAACCACAAGGTCAGCAGTTCAAACCCACCAGCCACTCCTCGGAAGCCCTTATGAGCTGGAACTGACTCAATGGTACTTCACCACCGTAACCACATTGAAACCAGGATATTTTAGCGGAGGCCTCGCAGAGGGCTGTTCAGTCATCCTGGTACTGCTTCATTGGTTTTACACCTTGGGTGTCTCTTTCCTCTGCTGGTTTCCTGTAGTGCAAGTTCCCTGCCAGCCTGGCTCTGAGCCTCAGGTTCTCTGTCACACATCATCATACACAGATCTTTAAGTCCAGAAGGCAGTGTAGATGCCATCTCAACCCCCTCCTAAGTGATGCTTGTATCTCATCTATAGCATTCCTAATGGTAAGCCTCACTTCTGTTTGACAACAGGCAGGTCAGACTTACCAATGGGTCCATTGCTTTTCTCTAGAGACCAGAATCACATGCTCTATTCCAAACTTTAATAGGCAATGAGAGTCTCAGAAGAAATTGCCAAGCTCTGAGATGAATTAGCCACACAGTCATCCACTCCCTCTCTGATCTGGACGTCAGTTTTGACATCTGTGCGAGGTTGGGGTGGAGAGAAGGTAGCCACGTGGGCAGAAGACTGTAGGCCCACAGCAGTGGTGTGTGGGTCTCTGGCCTCATTGAGAGCCCAGTCCAGAACCCACTCACCCACTCTGTCTCCACCATGCCTGTCGCTTCAGCACTGACCAAGTGCCAGGAAGAAGTCAGCCGCATCCCTGCTATCCACCCAGGCGTGTTCATGCCCAAATGCGACGAGAACGGCAACTATTTGCCGCTCCAGTGCTTTGGGAGCATCGGCTACTGCTGGTGTGTCTTCCCCAATGGCACCGAGGTCCCCCACACCAGGAGCCGTGGGCGCCATAACTGCAGTGGTAAGCAGTGGCTGCTGTGCCAGCGTCATAGATAGGACTAGGAAGGCTGGTGCAACTGAGGGGCAAGAGGCTCTCTTGAGGATGGCAGCTCTGGGGGGCAGCCAGAGCCCTGCATCCACCCATCTGTCTGTCTGTCATCTGTCCATGTAGTATTTTCCCCCTGGTACGCCTGCATGCATCTATTCATTCATTCATTCGTTTATCCTTTCCCTCCAAACGACTACTTCCTTGCATGCATCCAGGAAGCCTGCAGATCACCCTGTCATTTCATCACCCTCCTTCCTGGGTCTAGCTCCCAAGCCTGCAGTCACACCTCTTGGATGCTCACAGCCTTCCTGCAAGCAGCTTTCCCCCCAGGCACCTGGCAGTGACTAGTTTGGGGACTGCTTATAGGCACTTCCCTGAGGGGTGGGGTAAGGAAATGTTGGGCTGAAGTAACAAATGCACTTGGCTGACACTTTGCAGAGCCACTGGATTTGGAGGACCAGTCCTCCGGGCTGGGTGTGACCAAGCATGAAATGGGTCAAGGTAAGGGCTCCTCTGAGTCAGTGTGTCCCCCAAAACTCAACCTGGGCCGTACTTGCTCTCTGGTGGGTGGGTGCCCAGCATGCATGGCCCTGGGATGCCACTTCACAGAGAGGCAGGGTTGGGGACTGGGAAGGCAGAGACTGCGGATGACCTGACATTCTCCCCCTCCTGCTTCTTTCTGTAGTGCTCATGTGAGACCAGCAGAGGCAGCTTCTGAAACCAGAGTCCCAGGCGCACCTCCCAGCTTCCTGGCTCTCCTCCCCCGTCCAAGCCCTCTTCTTTCCCGTGTGTCCCTCTGCCTCCTGCCCTGGACCTCATCCCATTAGACACCCTGGTGCCTGACTCTCCATCATCGTCTTCAACACATGAGAGCAGTGCAGTGCAGACCATCAACGTGGGAGGGTACTCAGCAGCCACACTGCTCAAAAGAAAGCTAGGCTGACCCTTCCTGACTTCACAGAAGTCCCATGGAGAGGGGCACCCTATTCCCCATCCCAAGCACCTTTGTAGTCATCTCCCTTGACCTCAGCATAAGTCTCCCCTAGGGGATGAGCCGCCCTCTTCCCTTTCCGCAGCACTCAGAAAGTTAGTCCCTCCATCCACTGCCCTGCCTCAGACCCACCAGCCTGCCCTCAGCCTGACTTGTATAAGAATAAAAGGTAGTGAGTAGTACACGCCTGGCTCTGGCTCTTTGTTGGGATCCAGCTACTTATCCCAGGTCACTACTTGGGATGGTGGACCTTAGACCCTCACCCGGGAGAACCCAGTCCAGGGAGCCCTGGCATGAAAGCTGGTGGGCCTGGGGGTGTTGGCTTTGCAGACACTGGTTTTTCATGTTTGGTACATAGCAAACAGGCTCTTAGCCATTCATTCTTCAAGCAGTCTTCACGTTCTCACATTACCATTCTCAAGTCTACACTAACAGTATGCACGTGAGGACGCAAGACTGACAAGGAGCCTCAGTGTGGGGGACAGCAGGTGGGCTGTGGAGACAGGGTGTCCTGCTCTAGCTAAAGTGCCATTCCACTTGGCTCAGCTGGTTGGTGCAGCTCAAAGTGCAGGCCCCTGCTGGCAGATTTCTTGATGTTTCAAGAGCCAAAAATGGACATGCTGCACTGAAATTGCTCCATTTTAAATATAAAGATGTGCTGTGGGTAAACAAAGCCACTTAGGACTTCACTCTGAGCTTCCAACTGAGACTGACTCTCAGGGGCGAAAGGAAAAGCTCCAGATATAAGGTTCCAGTTGGATGCCAACCTGTCTCTCCTGTTTCTAGCAAGGCCATAGCTTTGGTGAGAAAGCTCCATGACTCTGTGTTCCACACAGTTCTGGGCCCAATCATAAGCCACAGGAAAGTGGGCTGTTGGAGTTCTGGGGACAGCTTTCCCTTCCCTTAGTCTACACCCATGTGAACACGCAACCCCCTACAGAGCTTGTTTATCCACTGTTTTGTCTTGTCTTTACTACCACAGGCCTTCCTTACCTGGACGTGACAGTAACTCATGTTTAACTGGTTTTCCTGCTTCTATTGCATCTGCTCACAGATGTTCCCTACCACGTTCATACTCCAAGACACTGCACATATGACAACACTACTCCCTCTGCTCTCAGTTCAAGTCCCAACTTCCCAAAGTGGTTTATAAAGTTCCCTTCCAGCACCCAGAAACCACGACCTTCGGTGGCTTAGATGCCATCATCCCCAGGAGGCGACCTCCCCCACACCTCCACCCTGCTCTGAGCTGCCCTAGTCCTCAGGAGCTTCGCTGCTTTCTGCTGTACGGCTTCCTCCAGGGAAGTGTGCCATAGCCAACCCACTGTCCTGGCGCCTCAACACAGCCAAGTGCAAATTCTGAGTGTTGGTTTGTTCACCTTTAAGTGCCAGCCACACTCTCCTCGCCAAGAATAAATCAACTGCACAGCGCTTGTCCCAGATGCACTGAAACTTGCACCTTTCCTTCAAATCTTTTATTTTCTGAGTTTAAAAACAAAACAAAAAACCTCAAAACTGGGAGAAGCTGACAAAAGGGGATGCAGCCTCGGCATCAGCTGAAGACCAGTGGCTTGGGCTGGGTCACAGGCCTCCTGGGTCTGCAGAGCAAAGTGCTGGGAAGTCCCGGGGCCTTCGGGCATGTTGGGTCTGAGTGGGGAGGGCAAGTCAGTTAAAAAAATATATTTATACTGTACACATCTCTATAAGTGTCCTGTGTCTGCAGAGATGCCTTGTGGGGCTGGGGTTGGGGAGAAGGGAGGCCTCAGATGCTGGCAGACTTCCTCCCCAGCCAGCTTCTCCTCAGGGCTCACTAGCCCAGCCAGCACACTGGGCTACAGGCAGTCTGTTTTCTTCTGGGGACGAAGGGAAGTTAAAATTCAGTTCCAACCCATCTTGGGCAGAGGTCAGAGGTGCAGCGATGGTCACCACTTGGCTAAGAAATTCCTGGGGGAAGAAAGCACATTCCGACATTATAGTTTCCTAATTTCTTTCTCCAAGGAGCCCTGGTAGTGAAGTGGTTACGAGTCTGGGCTGCTAACACCATGATCAGCAGTTTGAAACTACCAGCAGCTCTGCAGGAGAAAGATGAGGCTTTCTGCTCCTGTAAAGATATACGGCCTTGGAAACCCTGTACAGGGTCGCTGTGACTTCACCGCACATAGCCACCACCACCTTCTCTTTCCAGCACGAGAGTAAACCAAACCAGCAGCCAGCATCTCAGTGTGGGAAGAAGTGTTCACTTTCTGTGTCCAGGGGATTGGGCTAAACCCTTTCCTCTACATAGAAGCACAGATCCATCAGAATGGTTTGAGCAAACTGTCTGCCTTCTCAAGAAGACACACCCCAAAGTTACAGATTATAAGACAAAAGGACAAGGACATGCAGTGAGGGTGAGATAGAGCCAGATAGAGCCGTCTGACCTCAAGCCTCCTGCTCACCTACAAACAGGTCCCCTGGCCCAGCATCCGCAATGGGAGTGTTGCATCCACGTCTCCAACACTATTCTAGAGCCTGGCAACACATGAGAGGCCCCATTGCCCTTGAAGAGCGGGACCTCCTCAAGCCCATTTGCTTCCAGGTCACTGTGGAAACTGAGGCTACTCTATCATCTCCACAGGGGACACAGCTGGTTGGTGAGGGTTTTCCAGGCCAGGACGTTACCTGCTGCTCTGCGCCCCTCAGACGATGGGTTCTACCGTTGCCTTCTGTAAGGAGAAAGAGGTGAAAGGCTCTTGTACCTCAAGCCTGTTGTCGCCCAACCATCCCAATTCATGGTGGTTCTCTCTCCTGAGGACTTGACTGGGCACACGGGGGTCCCTGAGGGCAGGTTTGCACCCTGCACCCTCCAGAAAGTAGCCTGGGGTTTTACAGCAGCTTTCCTACACCTAGCTGAGGCCCCTGCTGGTCATGGGAGGACACGTGCATCTCTGTGTAAGAGGCCCTTGTTCAGGTGCCAGCTAAGCAAATGGATATATTTTTTGGAGGGGATCCCCCTCAGCTGGGGACAAACATGCTTCTTCTGACTTGGAAACCTGTAATGACAGGCCTGCCTTCCCCTTCCTCTACCTTGGACAGGGTGGGTTCAGACCTGTGCCTCCTCAGAGCAGTCTCTTGGGGTTGGGGACATCCCTCCTGGGTTATGTCTTCATGTGTGCTGCTCATGAGTGTACCTCTTGAGTAGGAGGGCTTTTCTGCTGTGCCTAGGGTTTAGCTTGACACATATGAGATGGAGCTGACAACGCTGACCCTGGGCGCCAAGTTTGGGTCTCGGCTTCAAATTGGTTCTAAATAGTTCAGTCATGGCCGAGGCAGTGAAATCAGCAAAACAAAATTTGGATGAAGAAGAGTGATGACCAGGTTAAAGTCCAAGAATGGGCAACTCAGTGCTCTCAGTATCCAGAGGTGGAAGATCAGTATACTGCCAGGACCCTGGACAGGACACATTCAAAGCAGCCCTTGGCCGCCAACTTTTGAGCAGGGTGGCACTGTTTGCAACGCAGCCATTCAAGAGATTTAATTACTATGCAATGCGCACAGTGTGCCCTTGTTTTCTGGGGAGGAGATTAAGTCTTTGGCAGGGCACTGACCTGTGATTTTCCCTGTCTCAGTTCACCCAAATTTTACACATTCAGGTCATTCTGGTTTTATTCTGTTGGCCATGACTGACTGGAAAGAACTGGTTTGAAGTCCTGACTTGAGCACCTTTCTGGTCCCACAGAACTTCAAGAAACCACTCTACCTTTTTTTTCTTTTTCTTCTGGGATGGCGAGTTATGATGGTCTTTGGTTGAGGGCTTTTTTGATTTCTTCTTCTTTTCCTTTTTTTCCTTGTCTTTTTTTTCTGAGGAAATAAAGAAGGAGTAAACTTCCTGAACAGCAAGCTAATTAAGTGGTCAGGGCTTTGTTGGGAGATAAAGGGGGTAGACACACAGGGGCAGGGTCCCAGGGACTGCAGAACTCACTCTTCCTGATGCTGGACTTCACACTGTAGTGAGCCACCAAAACACACGCCAGCAGGCCTCCGTGACCACCCACCCTGGCCCAAGAGCAGGGAGGGTCAGCCAAGATGCCCGCTACCCACATGAACCACCTGGACTATGACTATTTGTCCTTAAATTATTTTTTAAAGATCATATTTTATAAGCACACTTTCCATTGTACTATAAATGGAAATCTAGTTGTAACCAGACCAATTTCTATGCACGCCAGCGTCCTGCATGCCCTGCTCTGTAGGTGACCATGTGCTGATGTGCTGGTTCCATGAGTAGGTGCCTTAGGCATCTATCAAATCCCATTCACCTTGGTCATGACACCCAGGAAGGGACTTGGTACTACTACCTGGCTCCACCTACTATGGTTTCCTGCCAACAGAACAGGAATGAATAGCACCTTATACACAGGGCTGGTATGAGGGTGAAATAAGGCACTACTGCATGGCGACCCCTAAGGGGCAGTCTGACAGTTAAGAGGGTGATGGCAGTTCAGTGGTACAATTCTAGCCTGCCACATGGAAGGTTAAGTTCAATTCCCAGGCAATGAACCTCATGTGGTTACAATGGTGCTTCCAGACTAAGATGGACTAGAAGACAGGCCTGGGATTCTACTCTTGAAAAGCAGCCAATGAGGTCTGATCAGCAACCCACCATGGAGATGGCACAGGACTGGGATGTTTTATTCTGCTGTGCACGGGGTTGCCATGAATTAGGGGCTCTCGAGGACATGAGCCACATGACAATTGTGAGGAACAGATGTCTAGAGAGAGGATGGGGCTGGAATTGAGTACCAGCTCTTCTGGTTCCCTGGCCATTCTGCACATAGAGAGCTGGCAGGAGAATGGATTCCTCCAAGATCTGTTGACTTGAGCTGGAGGAGAAGCAGCCATCGTTTCCTGTCCTTGCTGAGGGTAGCCCAACCTTGGACCCTTGAAAGGCCTGAAGCTAAGAGTATGTGGCTTTGGGAGCTCAAAGTGGCCTAGGTCTCTAGAATCCAGTTCTGGCTCTGATGCTGCCCTGGGCAGACCACACCTAACCTGTCCCCCTTTTATACAGGACGTTGAAGACCATGTGTTGGCCAAGGGTCCCTCCTGTCCGTGTGGCATCCAACATCCTTCGATGTAGGAGGAGGGACACCAGTTTTGGGTGGCAGCTACTTACTCTTGTCAGATTTCTTCTCTTTCTTGCTGTTTGGGTTTCCTTGGTCTCCACTCTCTACCTTCATCACTTGTGGACTCCCTTCTGCCTTCTCCCTGACCTCTCGGGAGCCAGGAGACCCCTTCCCCTTCTTCTCTTCATTGTTGCCATCAGCTTTGTCTCTCTTTGATTTTCCCTTGGGAGTCCTCGGGGCCTTTTCTAGAGAAACAGCGCCCTCCCCACCACCCCCGGCCACCAATTTCTTTTTCTTCTTGCTCTTGGGTATCAGGGCAGCCTGCTGGTCTTCTGACAGCTTCCGCTTGACGCCCACTCTGGCCTTCTTGCCGCTCTCCTTGGTGGCACTGGCAGCCTTCTTCTTCTCCTGCTCCAACAGCTCCCCCAGGACCTTCATCACTGACGCCTGCATCTGGGCCTCATTCAGGGGCCAGGGCTCGCTCAGGAGGCGCTGGGCAATGTCGTTCTGCAGAGCCAGTGTTGAAGCTTGGGGGTTCACGGTCCCCTTTTTGGATTTGCGAGGCTTTTGAGGCTTGGTGTCTGAGACAGCTTCGCTTTTGCCTGTAGAAAGAAAATAGGGTCATAGATCTGGGACAGATCCACCTCCTAGTACACAGTACAGATGGGGAAAGCAAGGCCCAGTGGGCACTCTGTCCACACCTTCCCACCCACGTCACATGCCAACGCCATTTCTAATTTAGAGCTCTTTTGTCTTCTCACATGAAAAATTCAAGATGGGGTTAGGGATAGAAAATGACTCCAGGATTCAAGTGAAATGGCCTGAATTCTGTCAACCAAAGGCCGATATGGGAGGGAGATGGCATCATCTAGTGAGGAGATCAGGGTTTACCACCAACTTGTTATGTGACCCTGGCCAGGGCCTGGCCTCTCCTAGAACCTCGAATTCACTGTAAAACCAGGGATTGAATGTACAGTGGGTCCTATATAAATCCCAGACTGTTAATAAGAGTGAAGGTCACCATAGGTGGAATCCTGATCCCCATCCAGAATCTTCTGAGGAGGTAAATTTCCACTTGAAAGGACAAGCAGACTAACCTGGAGTGGCTAGAAGAACAGAAGATACTTCTTGAAAAAAAGACCGGTAGGAAAAATCAAAACAATGGCAGTTCGACTGACTACTACAAGAACAAGCCAAGTTGTCCCCCCAGAGCCATCAAGGCAAGTGGTCAGTTCCCTCAGAGGAAACCCCCTTCCAAGACTAAAACTCAAGGGGAATACATGAGCAGGCATGTGATCTTGTTGCTAACCACGTTGATCACGGATAAGGGAAAAGTGGGAGAAAAACAGCAATGGAGTTGTGAGCTAAGTCCAAACACATTCAATAGAGTCCTGTTAACCTGGACTGAGACCTGGTTGGCCAGCAGTATGACAAGTTCTGAGGACTCCTGGGCCCAGCGACAGAGACATGACCACAGAGGACTAGAGCAGAGTGTGAAGCATCCAGGTGATATGAAGTGTGGGGAGATGCACAAGAAAACCCATACTTGCAGATAGTACCCACTTGACCTGGCTTCAATGGCTGGATGATCAGAACTCAACTAGAATTAGAAAGAAGATGAAAAAAATGGTAATCTGCTACAATTTGATGAGCTTGACCTATGCTTGTGGATGCAATTGGTCAAAGAAGGGAACAAATCTTTACAGTGAGGATCATTCCTACCCCTTGGTACACAGGGTCAACAAGGATGGGCAACTTAGACATTGTTGCTGTTGTTAAGTGCCGTTGAATTGATTCCGACCCATAGCGACCCTGAATAGGGTTTCCGAGGAGCAGCTGGTGAGCGTGAACCGCTGACCTTGCAGTTTTAAACAGCTTTGCAGTCTGGCGCATTAACTCACAACGCCACAAAAATGGGGGGCTACAAAGGCAAGAAGTGATTGGCTTACAAGCTTTCAATAGGGAACCCAGTTCCAGAGGGTGTGGGGAGAGCTGGAATCTCCAGTGAGTGGTTTCCAACCAGTCTGGATGGGGCTGATGAAAGGAGATGGGGATAAGACTCTTGCAGTTCAATAGCGAATAATCACTATCAGGACTGACTGTGAGTTGGGAAGGTAAAGGGTAGATGTTTTGCAACAAAAGGAGGAGAGTGGTTGATTTTGCAGTCCAGGAGCAGAGGTTCCTGGGACCATCAAGGGAGGAAAGCAGAGTGTGGGACCCTATCCAGAAAAGCAGTGACTCCAGAGATGGAGGCAGAGACGATGACATGGAGAGATGGAGCAGCTAGGGACTCTAGATTCAGGGAAGGAGGGGGGCTGTGTGCTGACAGCCGGGGGCAGGCTTGCGGGTTGTACCCTCTGGTTGTTTGATGATGCATGGAAGGGATTGTAATCATTGCAATGAAACAGAATAAGACAGGATGTACATAAAGCTAATGCTCTCCCATGTAAACGATCACATGATTCACAATAAAAACTTAAAAAAGAAAAACCGTGGAGGTCATGCAGCCTCTTGGCTCAGTCACTTCTTGGTCCAGGGTTCAGGCTGCTTTAGTGAGGACACTGGGTGCGGTGCATATGCATGTGGCACCAACAAAGCAGGTCACCGCCTGCCAGAGCGACTCTGGGTGCAGCCTTTTGTTTAGAATTTTCCACGCCTCTGCGCTTCTGGTAATTGTGTGCTGACTACACATGTATAAAAAAACCTTCCACAGCCCCCTCTAAACTGTCTCTCTGTTGCACCCGCCTCTCACAGAAAGGAGACCTGGGGTGTCAGTAACCTGGCACAGGGCATGTTGCTGTAGAAGCCCACAGACTGGGCTGGGACTGCGGATAGTGGCCAATGCCACCGCCTCCCTAGGTAACCTGGGAGACTTCTTCATGCCCTGCAGTATGCTACAGGTCCTGGCCACAGCTGTGGTGGGCTCAGTGAGGTGGGCCAGGCAGCCTTGTTCTTGTGGGCGAGACCCACATCTGTTCTTAGGCAATTCTTCGCAGGGGCAGCAGAGCTCAGCTCAACCATCAGCTAGGAAGAAATGCTGCCTTTCCTTCACAGGCCACAGGGCACTGCTTCCGCTAATGCAGGGGTCCCCAGCATCCTTCAGGGCTGGGATAACCTCTGACTTCTAGGCCAGGCTACAGAGTCAGACCCCTGCAGGTGGGCTCCACATACACTTTGATGATCACCACAGGTATGATGCAGAGGTGTAAGGCACCACTCAGAGAGGTCCCAGTAGCAGACAGGATCATGGTGGGAGGAATGTCTCTCTGTTACCTGCTATGTCCTTCCTGTGACCCCTGACTCACCTGTTTTAGGTGACAGGATGGCAACTGCTTGCTGGGGTTCTGTCTCCAGTTTGCTGTCCAGGGCATCTCTGGTAGCCACAGTGGAGGAAGCTGAGGGGCTGGGGGCTGGCCTGGGAGTGGCCTTTGAAGTCTGGGAATTGGCCAGGTTTGACCCAGGGGTCACAACAGAACCTGAGAGGAGAGACTGAAGAAGCCCAATGTGAAAGAGTTCTAGACCCTGACCCATCAAGACCCCAGAGCAGGTAGGCACAAGGCCCAGGCAGAACCGGCCGGCATAGCAGCCCCTTGCACTAGGTTAATTATACACATTTGAGACAGAAACAGCGAACAGAGATGGAAAATCACTAGCACTTGCCGTGTACAGACGACAATCTAGCAGGAAATCCCACTTGTTAAAATAAGAAGAACATTCTCATTTTAGCAGTAGCTAAAATCAAGGCTAGCCCTTTCTGCAGGCTGAAATGGGGCCACATCTAGGGAACCAGGGCCATACTGGTGCCTTGTAGACAGGAATTCGTCCACTAGGAACCCATGTCCAGACCCCCGACTAGGGGATGACCTCGGCCCAAGAACACACTGGGTGGATGGAGCTTTCTACCCACTTCTCTCACGACCTCTCTTGCGGTTACCTGGGAAGGTTCCACCACCTCATCTGCACTGGACTCTGTGGTCTCTTCCACCAAGGTCTCCTGCCTGGAGGGCCTGGGACCTACTGGAGAAGCACAGGCAATGTGTCCAGGGTGGCCAAACTGAGGCCCAGTGTGGAATGATTAGCCCACGTCTCAGAGCAAGTGGAGGGGAAAACTGAAGTTGGAGCCCAGGGCTCCAGCATTTTCTGTCACATTCTCCCTCCTGGAAACCTCACCTGGCCTGGGTGTCGATTTGGCCACCTGGACCCCCTGCACATCTTGCTCACTCCCAGAACTGTCACTGCTGTCCTCACTGTCATCTGACGATGTCTTAGAGGTCTTGGCTTTAGGGTGACCCGTGGGAGTGGCTGTGGTCAGCAGGGCCTCAGGGAGCTTGGGGGTTTTGAGCTTGTTGGTCCCTCTGGCTTGGACGGGGCTGCCCTGGGCGCTCAGAACAGGGGACTTTCCTAGAGCCTAATTGGTGAAAGGAGACAGAAAAATCAGGGCCAAGAAGACCTGGTGTTTAGTCAGCACTTCAGTCAGGGTCAGACACTGTGACAGGCACATCACGCACACACACAGCTTCACCTGGCCTCTCTCACAGCCCTCTAAAATGGGCCTTGTTATTCCTTCTTAGACTTGGAACTGAGGTCATAGGGCCGGTGAGTGGTGCACTAGGATGAAGCCCACGCCTGTGTTCTCCCTCCCCATAGTGTACATCTGGGGACAGGTCCAGGGAGGACCACAGCCTCACCTCGGAAGCAGAGCTGGTGGTCTCAGTCCCCCATTCACTCTTTCCCACCATGGACCTGACTGGTCTGCAAAACTGCCCACTCCCCAAGCTCACCGCACTTAAAGCCTGGGCCCCGGCACCAGGAGGCTGGGCTGCAGTGGCTTTCTGGGCGAGGACCTTCAGTGCAGCCTGGGTCAGTGGGAGAGAGGCTGGGCTTGTCTTTGTCACCTACGCACAGCAAGAGACATCCCTGAGCCACCTGTGTCCCCACCCGGGTCATATCCCAGGGGTGGGATCAGCACAGCAGGAGGACCCAGCACTCAATCTGCAGCATCATCAGCAACAAGCCTGTAAGCTAGAGGCGCTAACAGCATTCCCCATCCTTCTGCTTCCCACCCCAGCTGCAGGCAGAGAGAGAGAACTGAAACATGAAACTGGACATGACTCCTTGTCTAAAACCCCCACTGCCTTCCAATGCAACACCAGGCTCACTATGGCTGCCAGGCCCACATGCTGTGGCCCCTCACTCCCTGTGTGTGCCAGTCCCCGGGCCTAACATGCAATCCTAGTTGGGCCTGTGACCAGCTGCCTCTCCTGCTTCAATGTCACCTCATGGAGGCCCTTCCCACCCATCCTCCCTAAAGCACCACGCAGTGACCACCATGGTGCCTTATGGTTAGGACCCTTGCCTAGGGTCCCTGAGAAAAGGAATTGCCCAAACCTCTGACATGGGAAAGGGCCATGAGGTAGATGGAGCCTGGCCTGGGGTCAGCCTATTATTGTTTCCTTTGAAGCCATCTAGCTCACATGGCGAGTCCTGTATTTGGGTTCTGCTTGGGAACTGAATGAGGACAGGGACCCAGCCTGCCATGTGCTGGCCCTGAGCAGTTTCGGCACCATTTGCTGGCTGAAGGGCCGGATGGTTGCAGGTTTCTGGGGCAGTGACCACAGCCTGGCCACCCTCCCAGTACTCACGCTCGGCTCATCAGAGGCCAGTAAGTGGGTTGTGAACAGCCCTTCTGAGCTGGGGGGTGCCTGACTCCCCCTTCAGCTGTCACCAGCTCCCCTATGGCCACTCAAAAGCAGAGGGGTGGGAAAACAAATATGATGTTACCAAAAGATCTAATCTTTTCTCGGGGGGACTCAGTTTTATCATCTGAACAAGGAGCTATTAATTGGCAAGCTGCAAGACTGGCAGTTACTCTAAGGATGAAAGATGGGGCTGTCTGCTCCCATAAAGATGTACAGCCTCAGAAACCCCAGGAAGCAGTTCTACTCTGTCCTGCAGAGGTGCTGTTGAGTTGGAATCCGCTCAACAGCAGTGGGTTTTGTTTGGCTTTGAGACTCAGGCAGGGACCAAATAAACCTGCACTGAAATCGGTGAGGGTGGGGAACAATGCTAACGGTCATTATGAATATCTAAAAGGACAACATTTGTTTTGGGCATTTCAAATCAGAAGGGGAGAAAAATCCCATGAGAAGTCTGATTGTGTTGGGAAACCGAGAAGGTCAAGGACGCTGTGTTCCTGATCGCACTTCATACAACTCAAACAGAAGGGTCACCTCAGGGTGGGTGGCTGAGGACAACACACCAAACGCCAATCCAATAGTGCGCTGAGGGAGAGGTCCTACCCCCGGGTACCTGAGTGGCTGCTGCCTTCTGCTGCTTGCCTTCGGTCACCCCTCTGGACTCCTGGCTGCTGCTGGCCACACCACTACTGGCTCTGGGGGCTGTCGCTGGACGGGCAGTGGGCACAACGGTGTTTCTAATGACTGAGATGGAGCGGGGAGGGGACGTGTCAGGGCACAGAAGCCCCAGTGATAACTTGTCAGCCCTTCCTAGGGCCTGGTACTGTGCTCAGTGCTACCACCAGCTCGTTTTACAGAGAGAAAGCCAAGGTCCAGGGCAACCAGACAGCTGCTGGCACTGAGATTCAGGCTTTCTCCTCACCCTCACCCTCCATGCAATCAATCCCCTCCTGGCTGGACAGGCTGAAGCTCCTGAATTTAGAGCAGTCCCTGGGGAGAATCATCATGGCCACATGCAGAGGCTCAGATCTGGGTGGTCATTAACAGTAAGGAACACCACTCAGCTGCTTCCAAAAGGGTGCCAATCAACTAGGGTCTGCCCCCACTGCAAACGTGCCACAACCAAAACAGTGCTCACAACACAGCAACTCAACACCACGGAACCCCATGACAGCATGAGCTTACTTCAGAAACACATGGATGCCAGCAAGCTTCCAAAAGGTCACGGAACACTTTATAGTTATCTTTTCATTCCACTTCCCAACAACTTTTTGAAGCCCGTCCCATGTACACACATTAGATTTCTGTTAAAGTTAAATAGCTCTGAAACGCTAACAGTAGTTACTCTAGGTAATAGAATTACAGGTGATTTGTGTGTGTGAATATATTGTCTCACCAAGATCAGGTGCTATTTCCGGTAATATTAACCACTTTCCTACTAATGTAAATGAAATCAGAACCTATCAAAGCAAGCCCAGATTGGATCTGGTCTTATTTCTCAGTGATACAAGTAATCCTCTCCTATGCTGTCTCTGCATAGGGAAGACCTAACCCCCTTTACATGCCACCAGTGATGGCAAGCTCATTACCACCCTGACAGCCACTCCACATTCAGCTCTTAGACTATGAAGAAACCTAGTCCCTGCAGCTTTCAGCTACTGATCAGGGTTCCTCCCTTGGAAACCCCCACAAAGAAGTCCTGCGAAATGTTCCTCCATTAGAGTATGATGACAGAGTGCAGGCCCAGAGACCTGGCCCAAGCCCCTCCAGGCTGGCAACTTGCTGAGTGACTCAGTTCAGGGCCGTGCTCACCAGGAGGAGTGGCGCACTGGGTAGCGGGGATCACGTCCTCATCCTCGCTCTCGGAGGAGGAGCTCCTGGCTGTGTTCTCTGAGGCCTGGGCCTTCCTGGAGGTGCTGGAAGCCTGGGCTGGCGTAAGGGTAGCAGCTGGGCCAGCTGGACTACGATTAGGGTCGACAAAAATCAGAGGGGGTTTAATCACCTTGAAAAACAAAAACAAAACACACCCCCCACTGATTAAAGACTTGGCCAGGGAAGGGGAGGTGAGAGTGAGGGAAGGTTTTATAAGGCAAAGGGACCAGCTGCCCGGGGCACTCCCAGGCCTCTCCCATGCCACCTACCCACCAACCCCAGCACATCACTCCACAGCTCACAAGGTCTCATCTACCCGTACAGCGAACCCCCAAATCAGCAGCCCCGCAACAGTTCTGCTACACAGACGGAGAACCAGAATTCCTGGGAGGGGAGAGTGGTCCAAGCTCACACAGCCCCGTGGAAGTGGAGGCAGGGCCAGAACTCCTTATTCTGCTGTCTCCTCTGTGGACTTCAGAGACAGATACTGCTGAGCAAACCCGCTCCAAATACTTTCCCACCTTGATTGGTGCTGATACGGATTCACCCAAGCAACTGCTACCAACCAAACTACCCCACTTGTTTTGTTTTTTAAATTAAATACACAGCAAGTTTCCCTTTGACAAATTTCCACAGATTTATCAATGACATTAGTCACATTTTCACATGAATTGTGCTCTGGTTGTTCCATTTCTAGTAGTCTAGTTTCCTTGCCCTTCCTTATCATCTTTGCTTTGGATTAAATGTTGACCTTTTGGACTGCCACAGATCTAATGGGTTATATCCCTTGTGTCTCACTCTGCTTGTCTGTCAGAAGTGAGCTCAGGGGAGACAGCTGGTTCCAGGTTTAATGAGTGTACCAGGGCAATAGTCTCAGGAAGTCCTCTGGTCTCAGGTTAGCCCAGCCTTTTCAAGGAATCTGTTCTGCAATTTCCTCCCATTCAAACCAGGATCATCTATTATGCTGATCCAGGATGCCGACCCCAGTGACTCGGACCCAGTTTCTTCAAATAAATGAGCTGCAGGGGGGCCAGGTAAGGATGAGTAAGAACAACAAGCTAACAGGGTTAGGAGACTAATTACCCAAGGCACTGTGTGACCCTTATTTGGATTCCGATTTGAAAACATCCAAGTATAAAAAGCAGCATCTAAGAAAGTGTCAGGGAAATGGGGACATGAACTAGGTAATTGACATGCAGAAATCACTTGTGTTTTTTTTAAGATGTAATGTTGTAATGTAGTTATGCTTTGCAAAACAAACAAAAACAAGGGTTCCCCTCATTCAGGACTGCACACAGAAATCTGAGTGGATTTGAGGACAGCCCTGGGACGGTCATCAAAGTAACCATGAGGTGCTGGGGACCGAGTTGGGGGTTTGGATGAAACGGGCCTGGTCATGGGCTGTTAACTGTTGAGGCTGGTCTGGTAAATGGGGTTTGCTATATTTTCCTATCTTTGGGTAGGTTTTCAATTTTCCAATAAAACATTACAAGAAAAAGCATCAGCAGAAACTCCCTGGAATCCTATTCAACAGGCCAGTGGGAAGTCGGCTCCAGGGCCTGTGTTTCCTTTACCCTTACAGAAAGCCCAGCTAACAATAAGAGCTGGGAGGGCACACTCTAGTCACCAGTGCCAGAGCTGGTGGCGAGGTCTGCTCCCTCTCTGGCCAGTGGGGAAACGTGGGGCCAGAAAATAAGGGTGCTGCCCAAGGTCAATAAAAGTAGGGGCAGAAATGGATCCCAGGTCTCTGTCCCTGCATTGTCCTGTCCACTTCCTGCCTCCGTGCCCACTCCGGGGTGAGGAATAGATGGAAGTAAATCAGCAGGGAAAGGAAAGGTGTTCACTCGAGAGTGGGGGCTCTGCTGGGCTCAGGCCCTTCCTAGCCTTGTCAAACCGCCTCCCCCGCGGCTGCTCTGCTCTGCCACTTCCAGAGCCTGCCTTCCCGTGTGATGAAAGAGAAGGATGGAAAGTGGGAGAACGCTTACAGTACAGTTGGGGTGGTGGTGGTGGGGAATCTATATATATGTGAGAAGACAGAGGAACAGATTGTTGGGGATGAAGAGAGGCAATGAAGCCACCGAGGCAAACAATAGCGTCTCAGGCTGTTAAAAGCAGCTCGGCAGCAAATGCCGCCTCCTCCTAACTCCACCTGCCCACGCTACCCCACCCTGGCTGTGGGGCCCACCAAAGAACATTGTTCAGGGCAGGAGTGCAGAGTTTAAAAAGTCAGGCTGTGCTGCCCAAACGAGTGGGGGACCCACTCTGATCCCACCCTCACCATGCTGTCACTGCTCAAGCCCCTGAACTCTGTGAGCCTCAGTTTCCCCAGCTGAATGGAGCACTGGCAATCCCAGCCTGGCCCCACTCATTGCAGGGGTTCTGGTGGAAGCCGTAAAGCACACTACACACAGGATGCCGAGGGACGGCTTCCTTCTGGGACAAGTTATTAAACTGACCTCCTGAGACTGAAATGGCAAAACCATCTCATCACCCGGACAACGTTGAGCAGGGCAGCCCCAGAACCTAGGGATCCCATTCTGCCTGCAGAGCCCAGCATCTCAGAATCAACCCTGGGGGCCTTCCAGACAGTGTCCACCACCCACTGTTCCAGCTAAGCTCAGCACAGAACCCAAACCGAAAAGAACCAAATCCACTGCCATCAAATCTATTCCAACTGATAGCGACCTTATATCATTTCTGAGACTGTAAAACTTTATGGGAGCAGACAGCTTCATCTTTCTCCTGTGGAGCGGCTGGTGGGTTTGAACTGCTGACCTCTGGTTAGCAGCCCAGTCATCCTACAGCCAACACCATATTCTTCAAATCCAGCACAACCTTGCCCTGATTACAGCAAGTCTGGGCAGTGAGGCTGCGGGGCTGCTGACCCTGGGCAAGGCACTCAGTCCAAAGGCACCCAAGGTGACAGCGCTTCCAAGGACAGGACTTCCCCAAGACTCTCTTATAGTCAGTCGCCTGTTGCCAAGTGTCACTGAATTGATTCTGACCTGCAGCACCCCTGTACATGGTCTCTGACCTTACAGCTAGCATCCCAGGGCTTAGCCTACAGCACCACACCAGGACTCCTGACCTGGGGCTGGTTAGTAGGCAGAGGGCTGAGGAATTAGCCCCAGGGATCTCTGTACACTAGGCTTGAGAACCCTTCTCTAGCTCCTGCCACCAGACACAAGTGCCCTCACAGGGCTGCAAGTGACCTTTCCAGCCACCAGATAGGAGCTCCTCCCAGGGCCAACCATGCTGGGCCCCTGACTTGATACCCTCAGTTCATCTCATAGGAGACCCTTCTTTTCTGACTCACTTGGAAGCTCTGTGGGCAGGGCCTATGTCCTTTTCATTTGGTACCCACCCCAGAACCTGGCCTAACAGATCAGCATGAACAGACAGAGCCCCTGAAGTGTCTCTCAGCACAGGAGGGTGAGCTCCATTCTGCCAGTACAGAGACTGAGACAAAGGCAGGGGCCTGAGAATGGAGCCCAAATCCCCTTCCCTACCTCCCGGTCTGGGACTTTGCCCACCACCCTGGAATCGATGGGCAAATAATAAAAAAAAGAGACTGAAACCCATCAGTAGACAAGTGCTCAGTAAATGCCTAATAACGGTAATAATCATAATTAGTGAGCTGGGGATTAAGGAGCTAAGAATCCCCCCACTAGATGGAGGCTCAGCGCCCCCAGGCTTCCCTGAGTCTTCCTTGGGAACGCACACACTGTGACTTTCTTCTTTTCAAATAGGGACTCCAGAATCTTCAGGACTAACGTACCAATTAAATGGTTCAATTTAAGCATGATGTTCATTTTAATTGTGTTAGAACACCCCCGCAGGGAAAGGCGAAGCAGCCCCCTCCCCCACTGCTGTTTAGATCCTGCTCGGAGAGGACTCCACAAAGAAGATTCCACAGAGAGGGTGAGGCCCAAGCCCTGCTTGCTTGTTTTCTCCTCCAGGGGAGAAAATCTCTGGTGTCAGAGTGTGGTCTGCCTGGGTTCACACACCACCTCTGGCACGTGTGGTGCTGAGGCACTTCTCTCATGTCCTCATGATGAGAAGAACAAACAAGTCTAATTCACAAAGGGCTGCTGTGAGCGTGGAACAGAATAATAGCTGCCATTCAGTGACCAGTGTCAGCTCGCTTATTCATGATCATTTCTGTAACTGGTGCAACTGAGAAGGAGTCCTAGTGGAACAAGGCACATGGCACGTGGCTGCTAACTGAAAGGTTGGTGGTTTGAATCCACCAGCAGCTTCACAGGTGATTTACTCCCATGAAGATCAGTCCAGGAAATCTTAAGGAGTGGTGCTACCCCATCATATGAGGGGGCTTCAAAAAAAGTCTGTGGGATGAGGGAATTAAGAGATAATGAAAATGTCCCACAAACTTTCTGAAGTCCTCTTGTATAATGTTGCTACGAGGAGGAATTGACTCGATGGCAATGGGAATGTGTTTTGTTTTGGTGTTACATTAGTTAAATGGTCAGCTGCTGGTTGAAACACCAACCCCCCACTAGGAGGAAGATGCATCAGCTTGATTCCACCAAGATTGTTGTTGTTGTAATGTGCCGTGGAGTTGGTTCCGACTCATAGTGACCCTGTACAGGGTTTCAGAGGCTGTAAATCTTTACGGGAGCAGAAAGCCTCATCCTTCTCTAGCGGAACAGCAGGTAGTTTCTATCTGCTGACCTTCAAGTTCGCAGCCCGATTCATAACCACTAAGGTACTCAGTCCCAAATTGCAAACGGGACATACAAAGAGCCAGGGGCCAGTGTTTGTGCCCTTTCTCAGCCACTTTGGAGTCGTTAAGAAAGTGGGAAAACCACTTCAACACTTAGGTGCTTGATTCTTGTCAACTGGGCAACACTGCCTGTTCTCCAGTCATGCGTACTGGGCAGGGGACCACGCACATAGGAGAAGAATCACTCACTCCCATTTTACAACAAAAACACCCAAACCTCAGAACGGCTACAGTGTCTGATCAGGGTCATGGAGCTGGGACTTTGCAAGGCTCTCTGGCTCTGAAGCCTGTTATGCTCTATCTCTCATCTAGCGGGGTTACTGCAAAAAGGGATGACTCAAATACAGATGTGCTCTGGAAACCAAAGTGTTGTCTAAATGGAAGGGGGGCCCACTGACCCAGGCATGGCCTACCTGGCCTGAGGGCAGCTCCTCCTCACTGCTCTCTGAGGACCCTTCTGTGCTCTCCTCCGGGGGTTCTGGGGCCAGGGTCTTGATTTTGGCAGGTTTGCAGTTACTCTCCTTCTGTGGGGACAAGATCTGAATAAACACATGGGCATGTATGAGGGGAGCACAGCTGAGGGACCAGGGAGTGAGTCTACAGTGTGTACCAGTCAGCCAGCCATGGTCCTTGAGGGCCCCGGCTCATCCTTCCTGAACAGAGGCAGCTACTGGCCTGGCAGACCTCAGACTCCCTAGAACACACAGGCCCCCACCCCCGTTCCACCCCCTTCAGAGCTGACTATGAACTACTAAGGGATGCATGACTCGGATGTAACTAGAACCAGAAGAATGAGTGCTGTTGGCTGGGGGTCTGAAGGAGAGGTGACAGCAGTCCAGGAAAAGGCTGTAGGAGTGAGCTCAAAGCTGGCTGTGACCCTCCTGGCTAATAGCACCCAATGGCTGCCAGCCTTGGTGAGAGGAGTCCCTACAAACTATTAACATTCTTGACTGCTAACCAAAAGGCTGAATGCGTCAGTCCACCCAGAGGCACCTTAGAAGAAAGGTTTGGTGATCTACTTCTCAAAAACCAGCCACTGAAAACCCTATGGCTCACAGTTCTACTCTGGCACATGAGTGGGTGTCTTGAGTTGGTTGGTGTTGGCTTGACGGCAGCTGGTTTTTCGGTTTGGTGGAACTGCAGTCAGGGGCCAGAGTAGGACTTGGGGAGCAAGGAGGTGGCACTGGGCAGCCCCAAGCTTTCCTACCTTTCACTATGTAGCTCCACCCAGAAAAGTGGGACCCAGGGTGCCCAAGCCTTCCATTTCTCAAGAAAAGCTGTAAGGTTCTGATTTGTATGTGCCATTTCCCAATGTTTAAACAGGAGTCACAGGGTACACTGCTGACTTGTCCCCAGCAGCAACACTGCCATGTCTTCCTTGTCAAATCAGCTACTACATGCTTCAGGGAAGGTGGTCTCTTCTTGTAGCCAAGTAAGAATGTCAAGCCCTTCCCTCACTGACTGGCTTTGCAGGGAAATCTGGTGCCCTAAGGAGACCTACAGGGATTGCCTAGCTACGAAATGAGATGATGCAATCTTGCTTGCTGAAAGTGAAGAGGACTGAAAATACTTACTGATGAAGCTCAAAGACCACAGCCTTCAGTATGGATTACACCTCAATGTAAGAAAACAAAAAATCCTCACTGCTGGACCAATAAATAACATCACGATAAATCGAGAAAAAAATTCCACTATCAACCCTCATAGAAGCAGCAGTCAAGAACTCAGATGACGTATTACACTAGCCAAATCTGCTGACAAGACCTCTGCAAAGTGTTCAAGAGCGAAGATGTCAAGTTTGAGGACTAGGGTGGGTATGCCTGACCCAAGCCATGGTACTTTCATTAGCCTGATATGCATGTGAACGTTGGACAACAAACAAGTGAAGCCATAGAAGAATTGAGGCATTTGAGTTATAGTGTTGGAGAAGAACACTACAGGTACCATGGACTGCCAGAAGAACAAACAAATCTGTGCTAGAAGCAGCACATCAGAATGCTTTTTAGAAGCCAGGATGGTGACATGTCTCTCATGCTTTGGACATCAGTCCCCGAAGAAGGACATCAAACCTAGTGAAGTGGAGGGTCATGGAAAAAGAGGAAAACACCCAAAGAGATGAATTGCCAGAGTGGTAGCAACAACGGGCTCAAGCGTAACAATCTGAGGATGGTGCAGTATTAAACAGTGTTTTCTTCTGTTGTGCATAGCGTCGCTATGGGTCAGAACCAACTCCATGGCGATTAACAACAACAACAACTAAGAACCACTACCGCCCTCCTGGTAAAACACAAAGGTAGAAGAAATCTGAGTCACCAAAGGTACTGAGCTGCTGAATTAGCCACCTCTACCTGGCCTGCCAAAAGAACAAACAGATCTGTATTGGAAGAAGTGCAGCTAGAGTGCTCCTTGGAGGTCAGGAGGGCCAAACTTCGTCTCTCATACTTTGGACATATTGTCAGGAGGGACCAGCTGCTGGAAAAGGATATCGTGTTTGGTAAGGTGGAGAAAAAGAGGAAGACCCCCTCTTCACCAGTGACCTGGATTGGCAAAATGGCAGCATCCATGGGCTTAAGCGTGGTAACAATTGTGAGGTTAGCCGAGGATCAGGCAGTGTTTCATTCTGTTGTACACAGGGTCACTATGAGTCATTACTGACATGATGGCACCTAACAACAACAGCAACGTCACTCTGGGGCTTCTTGCACTGAGAAGCAGCCAATCCCCTTACTATCCAAACTCTTTTTGAACCTTTTTTCCCCCCTGCAGGCTAGGACATCCTGATAAAGCAACCAATTTGATAGTTAAAAAACTAATATGCAGGCTAAAACACAGTTGGGGACTCTTGTGCCCCTAGTCAGGCACAATGTTACTAGCCAACACCTTGTGACAAAGTGTTACATGACGGCTGGCCTTCACTGAGCCCACACCTTGTACACACTGCTCCTTGGGAAGACCTTTTTCCACACTTGTGTCTGATCAACACCTGGTCTTCCTTCTAGCTCAGTGCTACCACCCCCTCTTCTGCCCTCTCATTCCCTTTGGTCAGAACATGACCGGAATTTTCTGCAGAAATGAAGCCACCTGTGTTGTCCTACAGTCTCTACTCTATGAGTAAGATAGCATGTTGTGCAGCTGTTGGCTTACTGAGACAAAGGCAGGGGTTAGTCCTGGGCCAGCCTCTGCTCACAGTACTGACCTAAGAGAGGGTGCGGTGTGACACTGGGTCTCCAGCTCCTCTTTAAGAAAAGGGAGACCTGGTCACATTGAGCTGTACTTGCACAAGGTCATGATCAGCTGCCCTTCCAGATGGGGCACGGGCTCTCCAGTTTGTTTTAGCTGCTATCGCTCCCTACGGTCTCTGACACCAAGGCTGAATGTCAGTGGCCACAGATCTCCACCTGGCTTGTGTCAACCATCCCCACTTCATGCAGAGCTTGGTAAGTACTAGCATTTGTCACCCTGAACGTTTGCAGGGCACAGCCACCACACTGCCCTCAGCCAACAGAGGGAAAATGAGCTGATCAAAAATGGCTTCTCACTCCTTCTCCTTCCATGCCCTGGAGTCCAGTCTTCACAACTAATCAGGTGAGCCCTCCCTTGGGAGCGGCAGCTGACCAGGTGAAGGATGGGCCTCAGTACCTGCACCACAGATGGAGCCTCCTCGTCACCCCCTGGCCGTGACACCTTCGGATTCTTGGCCTTGGTGGGAGTTGTTGGCGTAGCCTTCCAGGGGGCTGGGGTGTCTGTTCGTGGTGTGGTAGTTTTGGTAGACACAGGAGTGCCTAAGACGCCTTTCATCAGGGGGGCTTTGTTTTGGGGGGTTTTCACAACAGGTGTCACCTAAGAAAACATGGAGGACAGTAGCTGGGAGAAAAGATGGTGTAGTCTGTCCCTACTTGGCCTGACCCCACATTTTGATCAAGAGGTGCTGGTGGCTGGAGCCAGTCAGGATTAGCTGCCTCCTAAGTAGGCCTCACCTGGGCAGGTGTCCCAGTCGCAGGGGTGTCCTCCTCACTGTCCGACTCCTCGCTGCTGCTTTCCGAGTCCTCGGGTTTCCCTTCCTGGACTGCTGCAGGCCCCGTCTTTGCCACAGGTGCCGGGGCAGCCCCTTTCCCTGGGGACCCCTTGGTGGAGGATGAGGCAGCTTTGACATGGTGGGCTTTCCCTGAGGGCTTTGCCTAGTGGGAGAGAATGAGGCAAGAAGTCCAGACGAAGTGTGTGATGGGGTAAAGGTGTGTGAACTGTGGGCAGGCCTGAGGCCGGCCTAGGACTCCTGGCACAGAGGTGGAAATTCAGGGCTGCCCTCTGCCCCTCTCCTGGGCTGCTGCCCCCTCCTCCCGGGACTCCCTGACTGTTTCCGTCTTGGCCTGAGCTCCTGCAGCCACTGCCTTCCCGGTAGCTGGCACAGACGCCTGGCCCCGCACCGAGACAGTGCTGCTTTGGGAACTTCTGGCTGGCGGCTTTCCCCGAATTGTGAGGAGACAACGTTATTGGAGAAGGCAGCAGAAAGCACAGTTCCTCTAAGGCTATGCTCCCACCATGAGGCATGGTTGTGGTGAGGTCACTCCCATTTGTGCAAAACCCTGTCTGATCTGATCATTGCTTGGTCGTCCTCTCGGCATCAACCCTCCTGTACTGTGGGGATCTGGCCTCACTTGCCTTGGCCGGGGACATCAGTTTGGCTTGAACACCTGCAGTGGTCACTTTTCCAGGAGCTGCCCCTTTGACTGAAGACACTTTGGAAGAAGCTGGGGTAGCTTTGGTCTGAGGAGTTTTCACTGAAACCTTCACCTGACAGGAGAAAATGGGATTACGGGAGGAGAAAGGTGAGTGGCAGGAGGGCAGTTAGTCGAGAACACAGAATCTGGAGTCAGAGTGCCAGATTTTAGATTCTGGATTTTCCATTTAATAGTGATTTGAGTCTAAGCAAGTCACGACCTCACAGGCCTGTTTCCTCCTTTGTAAACAGGGAATAATATAAAGCTCATCTACAGGGTTTTCGAGGAGTCCCTGGGTAGTACAAATGATTAAGAGCTCAGCTCCTAACTGAAAAGTTGGTGGTTTGAATCCTCCCAGCGGTAAGGCAGAAGAAAGCCCTAGTGATCTACTTCCAAAAATAATCAAGCATTGAAAACGCATAATATTCAGTTCTACTCTGACACACGCTCACCAGCAGTCACTGTTTCTATTTAATCAACAACATAAAGAAATCTGGGAATTCTTCCAAATATAGAGATTAAACAGCCCCTTCTCTAAATGCTATGTCCAAGAATGAAAATGCATCTTAAAATTCATGGGATGAAGTGAATGCAGTCATTGTTGTTGTTAAGTACTGCTGAGTTGGTTCCGACCCATAGCGACCCTGTATAGGGTTTCCTAGGAGCGGCTGGTGACTCTGCACCACCGACCTTGAGGTTTACACCAATTGTGCAGTCCAGCGCATTAACCCACAGCACCACACCGGGACTCCATGCAGTCATTAGAGGGAATTTATAGCTGAACAAATCAAACCCAAAATAAAGGCAGGAATAATAAAGATCAGGGTGGAAACCAATACACTAGAAAACAGGAAAATGGAGACTAATCAATGAAGTCAAAAGCTGGTTCTTTGAAAAAGCAAAACTGTTAAGTTTCCCACTAACCAAGGAAAAATAAAAGACACAAATTTCAAATGTCAGGAAGGAAGAGCGCCATTGCTTCACACCCTGGCAAAATTAAAATGATAAAAAATACTATGAATAAACTTCATGCTAATAAATTAGGAAACTTAGATGAAACTAATTCCTAAAAAGACACATATTATAAATACTGACCCCAAAATTAAAATTTGAATAGAAAAATATCAATGAAAGGAATTTATTTAGTACCTAAATTTTTCCAGCAACAACAAAAAAAAGCCCAGGCACACATTGCTTCACTGGTGGATGTTATCCAATGTTTAAAGAATTAATAATACTCTTTTCAAAATCAGGAGGAGGGAATACTCCCCAATTCATTTTAGAAGGTCAGCGCTACCAACACATTCAGGCCAGACAGAGATGAAAGAAAACTACAGGTCAGCATTCCTTACAAATGTAGACACATATTTAAAAACAAACTAGTCAGCCAAATCCAGCAACAAATAAAAATAATATACACCATGGTCAAAGAAGTTTATCCTAAGAATTAAACATTGATTTAAAACCCGAAAAAAAAAAAAAAAAATCAATACTATCATATTAATAAAGGCCAAAACCCTTTGTATCATCTCAATAGACACAGAAAATGATTGGACAAAATCTGACTCCCATTCATGATACGAACTCTCAACAAACTAGGGACAGAAGGCATAGTCCTCAAGGTGATAAAGAGCAGCTATGAAAAGCGTACCACTAACTTCATATGCAACAGCATAAGACTGAATGCTACCTGAGATCAGAAAACAAGCAAGGACGTCACTCTCATTGCTACCATTCCGAGATTTTAGTCAGGGCAATGAGGCAGAAAAACAAAAAAAATCCAGATGAGAATGGAAAGAAACTGTCTGTATCTACAGACCTGATCCATATGTAGGATCAGTTAAGGAATCTACACAATCCACTAGGACTAACTGGGAAGTTTAACAAAGTCACAGGGCATAGGACACGAGGTCAGGTCCAGAAGGCACCCCAACATTCATCCGGGCAGTCACCAAACACTGTGTGTCTCATACCCTTCTCACACAGGGGTTGGCTTCTTAAGGCATTCATTTATATCGTGAGTAATCTCTTTCCCAGATTCCTGGCAAATTTGGTTTTCCAAAACTAATCCTGAATGTTTGCTCCAAGTTTTTTATTTGCTTGTTTTCAACCTCAATTCCTAAATGATGATGGTTTACTTTGAGCTGTCCAGGTATCTCTGAGCTGATCACTGACCCCATCTGACTCGCTTTCAACCCCAGTAATGCTGAGCAGTGTGGGATCCATTTTGAGGACGAGGCCATTCAAAGCACTGCTTCATTTAATCCACATCATAATCCCATGACAGGGGCAGAGTTACTACCTTTATTTCAAAGATGGGGACAAGGAAAAGAAGTTGGTCAGCAAGACCCCTCCTATCCTGTGATTGAAAGGCTCTATTTTCTGAAAGGGCATTTGACCCCTAGAGAGGGATCCACAGCTCTACTTTTCACCCAGACAGAAAGTAAGGTCCAAAGGTGTAACCATCTCTGTGGCTGGAGGGTGTTTTGGTCAAGGCAGAAGAAGGAAGTGGGAAAGGCCTACGGGCAGAGTCTCAACTTTGACCCTCACTGGGTGACTGAGTTGAAGCAAATCACCACCAAGCTCCCATATCCCCCTCACCCAAACCAAATCAAATGAATCACCCACCTCCTTATACAGGCTTAGAGGGAAGACAAATATTCAAATGCTCTGCAAAATGAAATCTGGTAAGGGATTGGGTCTAAAACATGCCCATGGCTTAAAGAAAGGGGAGAGGTGCTTGTAGGGACTCAGGAAGGGGTGCCTGCATAATTTAAAACTTCCATAGAGGAATCATAGGCACATGGGTCACATAAGCCAACAGTAAGGGGGGAAAAAAAAAAAAAAAAAAACAACAACCCTAGAAATATGTGCTTTGGTATAGAGGAAAAAAAGAAATGACTAATTTCTGGGTGGTTACTGGAAAAAAAAAGTGACAATTGAAAAAAATAAATAGTGGGTGGATGGGTGCAGTGAGGGAGCTGTCTCCACTTTTCCCAAGCTCGGAGAGCTGACTTGCCTCTTGACAGCTCCACACTGGCCTGGCCCACCTCACGGTGACAGAACTGGATGCACACAGGCCCTGGGCTGGGTTCAACAGGGGAGATCTCAAATTCTCTCCCAACCCTGTAAGGATCGATTTCTAATTTACCGAAGAGAATTTGAGGCAGCGGTGGGTTGCATCACTTGCCTGAAATCAGCTAGGACATGCAGCTGGGACTTGAACCCAGGTGTCTGGCTCCAAACCTTCTCTTGTTCATTCCTATGCTTCACCATCTCCCCAAGTGATTCTACCGTAACGTGCATATGAGTTGCTTGTGGCCACTCACCTGGAGCCAGGTACCTTCCCAACCCCTGGCCTTCACATAAGGCTGGTCTCTCTACCTGGAACATCCTACCCCTCCACTTCACCTGGCCAGCTCTTTCAGCCTAATTTAGATGTCATTTCCTCTAAGTGACCTTCCCCTCAGAAAAGCCTCCAGATGATGGCACTGCTCTGCCAACTCAGGTACACACTCTCCATGTCGAACCACCTGTGTGCATGTCCATACCCCCTTATAGGCTGGGAGCTCTCTGAGGCTAAGGCCACCTCAGTGGAGCTTAAGAGGCCATGAGGGAGACCATGGAGCTCTGATGTGCACAGAGACAGAGAGAAAAGCAGGAAATGAGGCTGTGTTGAAGCTGTCCCTGAGCTTTTGTACTCTGAGGCACGAGCAGACCCCATAAACTCCTCCTCAGCCTTGCCCCTGGCAGTGGGTGCAATGGGCGTCTCCTCCCAGGTCTCACCTGGGCTGGTGTCACAGGCACTAGGGACTCCTCCTCACTGTCTGATTCCTCCTCACTGCTCTCCGAGTCTTCGGTCTCAGTTTTGACCTGGGTGGCCACAAGTCCTGCCTTCCCAGGGGGGACTGGGGTGGTCCTGGGGCCTAAGGGTCCCTTGGTAGGGGCTGAGGCAGCTTTCCCCATAGACTTTACCTGCAATGACGAGAGGAAGAGAGGAGTCTCTCAGGAGCTCAAAGGACCATGTGGGAGCAGACTGGAGGGCAGCTGAGCACCCAGAAAGTCTCACCTGTCCCCCTGTGGCCGCAGCTTCCTCCTCACTCTCTGACTCCTCACTGCTGGAAGGTTCCTCCTCTGGCCTTGGGGCGCCCTTGGCTATAGCTGGGGAGGCTGCGCAAGCTGGAGAAGTTGCTGTTCCTGCTTTCCAGGGGGCTGGGGTACCCACTCTTACTGGGGGGATCTTGGCAGATGTGGGGGTGCTTTTCCTTGGTGAGGACTTGGTATGAGGAGTTTTCAGGGCTGGTTTGGCCTGTGGGGACACAGAAGACAGGCTGGAACAGGAGCCTGGGCTCAGAGCCCTCCCCTATTCGGGCATGGAGCTGCAGTACTGTCCTTAGGAGCCGGGGACTAAGGCACAGGCTGACTGCATGGCAGTGGCTCACCTGAGCCGGGGTCACCTCCTCACTGTCAGACTCCTCCTCGCTGCTCTCGGAGTCTTCCTTGGGCCTCTCAACCTTGACCTGGGTGGTTACCAGTCCTGCCTTCTGAGGAGGCACTGGGGTAGGCCCTTTTGTGGAACCTGAGGCAGGTCGGACCTGGGAGGTTTTTTCCTGGAATGTGAGACACAGGATCAGGGGAAGGAGTCCGCAGGGTGGATGTGCAAAATACTAAACAGCGAAGACAACTAACTGCAGCAGTGTGAAAAGAGGGCAGAGTGCTGGGTTCCTGGTGCCAAGAGGACAGATGAGCTGGCAGGAAGCCTTCCCAGGCGGGCCTCACCTGGGCCGGAGTCACAGCTGCCGGAACCTCCCCCTCATCGTCCGACTCCTCCTCGCTGCTGCTTTCCGAGTCTTCCTCTGGTTTCCCTGTCTGGGTCTGGGGTGCTATGGACCCAGCCTTCCCAAGGGGTACTGGGATGGCCCCTTTCCCTGAAGGCCCCGGGCCCAGGGCTGATGGAGGTCTGAGCAGGAGGTTTTCCCCAGAGGGTTTTACCTGAGATTAACAAAAGGACAGGATCAGGGAATATGTGTGGAGGCCTTAGTGGTGAGGAGAGCACAGTGCTCTCGGCAGAAGAGGGAAGGCCTTTCTAGGCAGGGCACGGGGCCACGCAGGAAGTCCTCCTGCCGCAGCTGAGTCACACTCACCAGTGGGATCCTGGCTGCAGGGGTGTCCTCCTCACTGTCTGACTCTTCCTCACTGCTGCTCTCCGAGTCCTCCTCCAGCTTCTCTGTCTTCCCAGGGGCTGCTAGGGCAGCCCCTTTAACAGGGGACCCCTTCGCAGGGGCTGAAGCCACTCTGGCCTGGAGGGCTTTTCCAGAGGACTTTGCCTGGAGAGAGAAAGACCAAAGAATGGATGTTTGAACAAGAAGAGACCAGAGAGGGTGGGCCCGCAGAGCCAGGGGAAGGTGAAGGGGCAGGGCCCACAGAATGGGAGACACGTCCTCAGCAGACCTTCAGGGGAGGAGTTCTGGATGCTGAAGTTCTCCACACCTGGCCTCACCTGAAGTGGGGTCTTGGCTGTCCGTGTCTCTTCACTGTCCGACTCCTCACTGCTGCTCTCAGAGTCTTGTTCCGGTCTCCCAGCCTTAGCTTGAGTGGCTCCAGTCTTTATTGGGGGCGCTGTGGCAGCCCCTTTCCCAGGGGGCCCTTTGGCAGTGGTGGAGATAACTCTGACCTGGGAAATTTTCTCTGAGGCCTTTACCTAGTGAGAAAGGGCAGTTTGTTCTCCCGCTTCTGAAAATCCTCTGATGATGCCCTACAAAGCTCTCCAGCTTCCTCTCACCTGGTACACTGGTCAACTGGCTGCATTCTGGCTCCTCAAAAATCAATCGGCTTCACACTCTCTCTTGGGCCTTCATATCCACACCCCAGACTTTACCTGCACCTGCCTCCTCATCCTTTGGGTCTCAGTGCAGACCCCACTTCTACATGCTGTGGCCCCAGCACTGGGCTGTTGTCAGCTGGAAACTCACTGCTTCCCACTTGATGCCAACCCCATAGGACAGAGCAGAACTGCTCCCTAGGGTTTCTGAGATTGAACAGTTTCATGGGAGCAGATAATCTTATCTTTCTCCCAAGGAGTGACTGGTGGGTTTGAACTGTTGACCTAATCTACTGTGCCTGTTTTAGAGAAGAGATGGTACAAAAGATCAGAGGGAGGGACCAGAGGTGGTAAAGGGAGGGCAGTCTGTGAAGTGGGGAGGGGGCATGCAGAGGACAAGAGGTCCTTGGAAGCTGGTCCTCAGCATCATAGCCCAGGCCTCCTTACTGCTCTCAGGCTCTGCTCCTGGCTTCAGCAGGGTCACTCACAGCTGCTCTGTCCTGAGTTGATTACCCCAGAACTTGGATCATTCCCCTTCTTAGAACCTTCCTGTGCAGAGGGGTGCAGACTGTTCTAAACATGCTTTGTTTCATTTGTACCTTTTTTTTTGAGCTGATATAGACAAAGTCGATTTTATATCAAAGCCTATGCACATTTTGGTTCTTGAGAAACAAGAGGCCTCACAACACTGGGTAGTCCTTGTTCATGGCAAAATCATGGGAAGGACCTGCATGTTCTGATTTCTAACTCCTGTCTTAGGGCCCTTGCTCTCGCTGTTCACTGCCTGGAATGACGTTTCTCCAAATGGCCATATGGTTTCACCCCTTTTCTCCTTCAGTTCTTTACTCAAATGCCTCCTGAGTAAGGCCTCTATCTTAAACGGCCATACTTATGTCCTTTTCCTCTTTAACATGTCATCCTGCCCTGGCCTCAGTTAACACAGGTTGCCTATCACCCAACGCAGTCTCACTTCTTCCTCCTCTCTGCTCGCTGGTTCCAACAGCTTTTCAGTCCCCCTGGGAGTGGGTGGGGCCCAGCAGATAGACCCTAGCTGGATTCTCTACCTACTCTAGGTCCACTTTGGACCCAAAGCCAAATGACCAGACAATGAAAACAACTTCTACAGCCCATTTGCAACAGGACTGGCTGGGGCGAGATCACCAGCCCATGGTACAGTGAGGAACACTGAGGTAAAGTGTAGTAGTACTGACAAAGCTGGGTGCAGGCTGCCTCCTCTGGGAAGTAGACGAGCTAAGATGGCTGAAGCAAGCTAGCCCAGGTGCTCTTGTTTCTCAGCTTCATCTCTCTCCTCCTCTCAAAACACCAGGCTGAGTCTCCGTCTAGCAGGAGGTGCTCGTTACAGACTCCACCAGCTTCCAGACTGTGGGAGTGCTCCTAGGCACTCTCCCCAGGTCTCACCTGACTGGGAGGCTCCTCCTCGCTGCTTTCTGACTCCTCTTCACTGCTTTCTGATTCCTCTTCAGGCTTCTTGGTCCTGCCGGCTGGGGTTACGGTGTCTCCTCTGACCTGGGCTGTCACAGCCCCTGTCTTCTCAGGGGGCACTGGGGCTGCCGTTCTCCCTGGAGGATTCTTGGAAGGAACAGGCAAGGCTTTGATTGGTGGGGCTTTAGCAGGAGGGGTTTTCACGGGCAGTTTCACCTGCAGCGAGAGGGTGGGAGCAGGGAGCAAGAACTTTTACCTCCTGGTATATGAGGAGCTTCTGTCTACAAAAGCCTTTTCCCACTATCACTTCATTTTCAAACGTTGAGATAAGTTTATACCCATTTGCTAGAAAAGGGCAAGGAGTTCAGAGAGGTTAAATCACTCAAGAGCAAAACTAACGGCAGAGCTATGGTTTGAACCAGGTCTCTGTGTCACTGAGAGAACAACTGACTGCTAGCTCTCCCCTAACCTGGAACCTACAGGATCCATTTCAACCAGGACGGCTTCTCTTGGCTCCTTAAACATGCAAATCATTGGTCATGGTGGGGTGACAGGCAGCTGTGGGGCACAGGCCTGAAGCCCAGGAGTCCAGTCCTCCCCTGACTGCTGAGTTACCGTGGCCCTTTCCTTTCCTAGACTTCTACACTGCGGGCATGGCCAAGGCACTCAGCCCTACACTTCCACTCTGGGTTTCCTCAGCCCCCCACCCTTCCTCAGTGCTATCGGAGCCACCAAAGCTGTATGTGTGACTATGGTCTCTCAGGGACAAGGTGACAGAAGCCAGAGCTAGCCGCGTCTAGGGCCCACAGGTAAGGAAGGAATATAGGGAGCAGCCTGGGACAGATGGGGTAAGGGGCACTAGGGGAAGTGGGAAGTACCCTGGGCACCAGATCAATTCAATCTGGAAGCTGGTTTTCCCCGGGGCAGCCCAGTCTTGGCCACCAGGACCTCCTGCCTCTACTGCTTTAGTGAGCCCCTACACAGTCCTGCTGTGTTCATTCTGCTCTATTCATTCCTTTCAATGCAGGCCACATCAGGAATATTTCTGAAATAGAGTAAATCTGTCTATCTTAACCCTGTGCCTGAAAACCTTCCATGGCTTTTCACAGCCCTCGCCTACCTCTGGGCCTCATCCCCTTGCTAACCAGGGAATGTGTCTTAAAAGCGCCAAACTCTCTTGCTTCCGCCGCTGCCCGTGCCATCCCTTCAACCTGAAACACTTTCTGGTCCGCAACCTCTCCCCATGACGACACCTGTTCCCCGAGGGCAAGCTCATATTACTGTGACTGTCAGCCCTCCATAGTATCCAGCACTGCAGACAACACCCGAGGAACCTCCTTCACTTCCCATGGAAGCAGGAGCCCGCCCATCTTGCTCACACTATATTCCTGAGGCCCAGCACTTGAGAGCTACACAGTAAGACTGGCCCACGGTACCTCTCTCTCATAGGTCACAGGTCAGGATGGAGACAAGACCACACACCAGGAGTCCAGCCCAACTATGACCACACGCAGAGCCTTCTCAGCAGCCTCACCCAGTCACTCCTGGCTCTTCCCTCATGGAATTCCCTTCCTGCCTCTTCCTGGTGAGTGCCACTGTGCTCCCAGCCCCAGTACCCATCTTTCAGGAAGTCTTTCCTGGTCTCAGACAGGACAGCATCCCTTTCCCAGAGCCCGAGGCTTTCTCACTCTCAGAGCACAAAAAGCAGAACCATCTTGTCCCTCTCCTCCTCCCCATTCAGCTGCTCCAGCTCTTGGTCAGCCCCACAGGTCTCTGAGGCCCCAGATACAGGCCTGGTGGGGTCAGAGGCTTGAAGAGGGCAATTCCTGAGGATGGGTGGCAGTTACCTCCACGTCTGTCTCATCACTGGAGCTGGAGGTGTCCTCACTGGAGCTGTCGGCTTGGTCCACCAGCCCTGAGGCATGAACAAGGAGGGGGCTGATGGTCACCCTTTCCACTCGTGCCTGCCCCTCCCTAGCACCTGCTAATCAAAGCCAGATGCTGAGTACTCGCTGCAAATCCACACTCATCTAATCTGAGCTGGGAGCCATCACAGTCCCGGTCCTCCACACCCTTGAGGTCCTGGTATGGGCTCTAGCATTACAAGTCCCAAAACATACGCACCAGCATAGAGAGTCTATCAAATCTTCACTACCCATCACTGAGGGCCAGAGGCAGGCTGGCAAATGCCACGCCTCTCAGTTCAAACTTCAAACGCTCCAACTGCCCACCCAGACTGCTCAAATTCCTTCATCTGGGGACAGAAAAATCACCTGAGACATGGGACCCTCACCATCACATAGCTTAACCTGGAAGCCCTGCTGAAACCTGTTCAACGTCATAGTAACCCAAACCTCTACTGACAAACGAGTGGCAAGGAAAGCAATCTGCTCCACACGAGAAAGATGTGGCAGTCTGCTTCCTCAGAAACCCTACTGGGCAATCCTACTCTGTCCTACAGGGTGGTAATAGTTGGAACCAGTGTGGTTTTCATTTGAAAACCTGTCCCCGCAGCCCAAACCTGGAGGCTTGGCTCACACAGGTGCGGGCTTCTCACCAGACTTGGCAGTGGCTTTGAGAACCGGGACACTGCCCTCCTCCTCAGTTTCTGAGACCAAGGTTGTATTTGCCAAGGGCACTGCCATCTTCTTGGGCGACTTCCCATACAGGATGTGGGCCACTGGCTTCCCGGTGACAGGGTGTGGTATGGAGTTCACCATCTTGCTGGCTTTCTTGGTGTTTGTCTATAGAAAACAAGAGTGACCAACACATCTGAGCATGGCACAGTGGCTCAAGAGTGCACACAGCCCAGTCTAAAACCAGTACTCCCCATGCCCAGTCATGGGAGGTCGGGGAATTTGCTCAGCCTCCCTGAGTCTATTTCCTCATCTTTGAGGTGACGAAACATTGTCCCTCTGCTCAGAGAGGTGTCAAGAGACAGAATTGCTGTTCTTGGGACATGACAGTTGTTTGCTAAGTGGGTAAATCACAGTTTGTTGAGGATATTATCACTACTTCTTAATGACTCTTATATCAGTTCTCGGCTGCACACTGAAAGGTTGGTGATTCAAACCCACCAGGTACTCTGCTGGAGACAGATGTGGCAGTCTGCTTTCTTACAGCATTGGAAATTCTCGGGGACAATTCTACTTTGTTCTATTGGGTAACTAAGAGTCGGAACTGACTCTACAGCAACAGCCCCTCCCCACCCCCACAATATGCCAGCACCCCCATCTTATACAAAAGGAACTCTGGCCCAGAAAAGCAGAAGGATTCACCCAAGACCACACAGCTGATAACAGACTCTTGAGATTTGAATCCAGGTCAAGGGACAGCGTACATAGAGGGAGCCTTTACAAGGTGTAAGCCTGGAAGGCAGCCCTACTCACCTTGGTTGGTTTTTTCATGCTTGATGGCAAATCTGTTCCCACGACTGAGGAGTTGATAGACATGGGTCTTGGGGCTGTAAGACATAAACACTCGCTGGATGAGCCACATGAACATTTCTTATAATAGTCAACAGGTTTCTGCTTCCTTAACAGTTTGATGGAAGTCCTTGGATGGTACAGATTGTTAACATGTTCAGCTGCTGACTAAAAGGCTGGCAGTTTGAGTCCATCTAGACGTGCCTTGGAATGCACCACACAACTCCATGGGCGCCTTTCACTCAGGTTACCAAACCATAGCCCAGAAAGGCACTCAACAGCCAGAGGCCATGAACAGGCAGTCAGCTCCAGGTCCTAAGAGCTGCCCAGCATTTAAACAGGTTCTTAGTGGAGAAGACAGCTGGACCATGAGTCTTGGGCCCAGTTAGACGTTGAGATAGAAGATTTCATGGCTCTAAGGGAAAGGACACATTCTCTTAGAGCTCAGATGAGGAGAGATTTCAAAGGCATACTGTAAATAAGGATATTGACGAGGTGTATGGTATGATCCAATTCTCCTCCCTGCTCCCTTTTGTCATTGTGAACTATTTAAAACATGCTCATAAGTACAGAAACAGTACACAGAGCCATACCGCTTCACTCATTATCAACATATGGCTAATCTAATTACATCTACCTTCTCTCATCCCTCCAATATTCTGAGGGAAATTGCCAGACATCCTATCGTGTTGCCATAAACATTGAAGAAATTCATTCATGTTAGCCAGTAAGTATAAAACTTGTATGCATGGATACATACATGAGGCAGTTTCAGAAAGTTTGCAGAAAACAGAATTAAGAATAGAAAACCTTCCATTTTTCCTCTCTGTACTTCTGTATAGTTCCAAGTTTCTACACTTGTTTTATTTGTAATTAGATTTACTTACAGTGCCCTCATGGAGTCTGGTGTGGCGCTGTGGGTTAATGCGCTAGACTACAAAGCTGTTTGAACTGCAAGGTCGGCGGTTCAAACTCACCAGCTGCTCCTCGGAAACCCTATACAGGGTTGCTATGGGTCGGAATCGACTCGACGGCACTTAACAACAACATAGTGCCCTCCTTTGGATCAGATTAGAGCTTTATTCTATAGGGTTTGCAATGGCTGGTTTGGGAAAAGAACTAGATTGCCAGGTCTTTCTTCTGAAGTGTTTCTGGGTGGCTTCAAACCACAAACCTTTTGGGTTGCAGCATTCAGGGACTCCAATGAATTCTAAACTTATTTCCATCCAAAAATATTATTTTGAAATTAAGAAATTGACTTCTGTGTCAACAAAAATAACACAATACAGAGAAGAGACCACCTCTTGTGTTATGAGTGCTCCTAGGTGAAGCACACAGACCTTGGGAGTCAGTGGTGGCGGTGGGTTGGTGGAGAGAAGGGGCTGAAAAGAGTTTCATCGAATTACCACTGCCAACTCTGAAACCCAAGTGCCTGGTACAGGTCCACTGCTAACTTGTTCACTTCTAAAACCCCCAGGAGATCAGCAACTCAAAGTAGCCCAGAGAGAGAAGAGGTGCCCATCAGCTATCTTCTTGGCTATCTCTCTACCAGTCCTTCTGAAAAGATGATTCTTTCCACCTTCATCAGAAATGGGAACTTATAAACATGCAGCTCTTGTGCCTGGATGGGGGTGAAATCTAGACTATTTGAGGGTCCATGTATCTCACTCAGCCCTAACATGATTCCGCCACACAAATACAGAGATACAGCCTGGGCCGCTTCCCAATCTTTCCCTAAAGATCCTGGCTCTCCCTGGAGGGCTCACTGAAAAAGCTGGAGGAGACTCACTCCTGGAATAGTCCAACTCCACCCCATAGCATCTTCTCAAAAGGAACAGGGCCCTGGGCTGAGCCCCTGCCAGAACCAATGATGGGGCCTGGCTGGAAGGTCTAGGTCCCCTAGCAGCAGCCAGCCTGCACAGTCCTTACCCTTCCTGGCATTGGCAGCCTCCGCTTCTGCAGCCTCCTCCTCATCTTCTGAGCTCTCAGAGGTGCTAATGGGGTCTGACACACGAGTCCTCTTGGCCTGCAGCGCTGCATCATCCTCTGCCTTTCGCTTCTGGCCGATTTCTGAGGTTCTGTGGGGCAAGGGCACCAACTGGGTGACATGACCACTCCAGGGGATTTGAAGAGGAAGACCTCCCCACATCCTCCCACACCCAAAGGAAAAGAGCACAGAGTTTAAACATCAACAGAAATACAATGTAGGTACAATAGTATATTCTGCATTTTTTCTCATTTCATCACGTGTTTTAAAAATCCTTTACAAGTCTTCAAAATAACCACAAATGATAAACAATGTTATGTAACGTATGCAGTAAAATCTTCAAAAGCTGGAACTTAGAAAGGTAGAAACTTTTTGGAGAAGAAAAAGTCAAATATTTTCCAATAAAAGGAGAGAGAAAAAAATGTTAAGACTATATACTCTGTTAGCAGTGGAAAATCAAGGGAGTCCTATTCTGGCTCTCATGAGTTTCACTACAATAGCAGCAGCTCAAAGTAGGTGAGCATGCCATGGCTAATCCCCTTCCTCCTCCAGGCCATGTTTTACATGTCACACCCCGTCCTGGATGCTTCTGCCCTGGTCCTCCTTGTCCGTGGAGGCCCTCCCAATAAATCTCTACCATGGTACCTCGTTTCCTTTGCTTCAGGGTGTTTTCATCTCATGCTATGTCAGTTACTTCCCAGTACACACCACAAAGACGAATGTCAAAGTGACTTTCACAGGATCAGAATAAGTTTGGTCCTGGAGCCCCCTGGGGTTTCTAGCATCGCCTCCCCCAGCCCCTACCCTGAGGGAGCCACCATGTGCACTGCATTCTCTGGCTGGAGCAGAAGCTGCTGTGTCCGAGTCTGGGATGTGCTGCCTGGGTCCCTCGCTCCCAGCAAGGCCACTTGTCAGGAATTTCCTGCTAAAAACAGTTTTCCTTTTTGATGTGTATGGAGTTGTTCTGTTTCTTCTCCCTTACCCAGTAAAATGCAAGTTCCAAAAAGGCAAGGTTGTTCTCAGGTTCGTTCCCAGTTATATCCGCATCTTCTAGAGCAGTGCCTGGCTCATACTAGTACTTATTATATAAATTGTTTAAACCCCACGATGCATCACTATTATCTTTCTAGTGTAGATGAAGATCTGATTCAGGGAGGCCAAGACAGTAGTCGCTGGCAACCACTAGGTTAGGCTGCCTCTGCTGGGTGTAGGGTTCTTGTGGAACCCTTCCCCCTCCTAAGGGGTTAATGACAGGGGAAGGGAGGAGGTGCAGCTGCTTGCTGAAGCATCTCTCGGAGGAAGGAAGTGCGATGAGAGGGAGAGGGCAAGAGAGAGAGGAAGTGCAAGATGTGTCCCACACTCCAAGCTTGACTTAGCAGCAGAGAACCAAACACCCGAGGGCTGGCAGCTCTCTATGACCTTAGGATTCCACTGGTGGTTGCAACTCCTTCCACACTATTCTTAACCTTTGCCCACACACCTTTGATGTAGGGACCCACTACTTCCACTGTAGCCTACTTCATTTGGGGAGCACTGTGGTGATCAACAACTTGTATTTAGAAGCTGAAAGCTATCTTCCTAAAGCAAGTACATATGGGTCCTCCAAGATGTGCAGACAGTGACCCTCAGCCCTTTCACTTGCCTCTCTGCCATCTGGGGCAGTTTAACAGTGCATAGGAGAGAATATGTATTATTACCCTCCTTCAGTCTCAAACCATTCCTCGATTGACCTTGAATTATTTCCCCACTCCTGAAAACTTTTTTTTTTTTTTAAATGTTTTATTGTGAATTATGTGATAGTTTACATGGGGGAGAACATTAGTTTTACAATCATTTCATTGCCATGGTTACAATCCCCTCCATGCATCATCAACCAACCAAAGGGTATACACTACAAGCCTGCCCCCCAGTTGTCAGCACACAGCTCCTCTCCCTCTCTGGGTCTAAAGTCCCCAGCTGCTCCATCTCTCCATGTCATTGTCTCTGCCTCCATCTCAGGTATCACTGCTTCTCTGGGTAGGGTCCCACTCTCCGCTCTTCTCCCTTGATGATCCTAGGGACCTCCGCTCCTTGATTGAAAAGTTAAGCACTTCCCCTCCTTGCTACAAAACGCCTACCTTTACATTTCCAACCCTCTCAATCGGTCTTGATAACAATTATTCACTATTGTATCACAAGAGACCTAACTGCATTTCCTTTCATCAGCCCCGCCTAGACAGATTGGATACTACTCAGTGGAGATTCTACCTTCCTTCACGCCCTCAGGATCTAGGTTCCCTCTTTTTTTTAAAAAAAATTGAACATCACTTTATTGTGCTTTGCAGATACTGCATTTTTTGCAAATTTTACATTTGTGGCAACCCTGCATTGAGAATCTAGGTTCCCTCTTGAAAGCTTGTAAACCAGTCACTTCTTGCCTTTGTAGCCCCTCCTCTTTGGGTAGCCAATGTCCAAGTTGCCCATCCCTGTCTATTCTGTGTATGGAGGGGGTGGGAATGATCCTTGCTGTAAAGATTTGTTCCCTCTTTTGAGCTACTGCATCCATAGGTGTTGGTCAAGCTCATCAAATTGTATCAGATTACTCTTTTTTTCCTCTTCTTTTTTCTTCTGGTCAAGCTCTGATCATGAAGCCAGGTCAAGTGAGTATTATCTGCAAGTGTGGGTGTGCATATGCCTTCTCATCTTATCAGCTGGATGCTTCACTCTCCACTCTAGTCCTCTGTGGCTATGTCACTGACTCTGGGCCCAAGAGTCTTCAGGTCTTGCTATACTGCTGGCTGATCAGATCTCCACCCGGGTTCACAGGAGTCTATTGAATGTTGTTGGGCTTAGCTTGCAGATTCACTGCTGTTTTTCCCTCACTTCCCCTTATTGGTGATGAGCGAGCATGGTCACCAATCAGAGCGTGTATTCCCATTGAGTCTTAGTCTTGGAAGGGGGTTTGCACTGAGGGGACCCGACCACTTGCCTTGATGTCTCCTGGGCAAGCAACTTGCTTGTTCCTGTAGTAACAGTCGGTTTGCCTATACTGAAAACTTTTCTATGTTTCATAGGCACTTCAACTTGACATGTCTTTGATGAACTCTTTGCCTCCAGACTGGTTTCCCTTACAGCTCCATGCAGACTCACCTTCCGGTCAGGTGAACAAGCTAGACACTGGGAGTCAACTTGAACACCTCCCCTACAACCGCCATCCACAGATCTGGTTTCACCGCCTCCACTGTCTGCTTCTCTTCACTGTTATCCCTGTGTCAAGCTGCACTGACTCTTGTCTGAAAGCCATCACAACCCGACCTTCCCTAGGTCAAGACTGTCCTGTCACACCTCACTTCATGTGTACAGCCTCCTAGCCACAAGCACTGATTGTTACCATAGTTCCCACTGCCAGGTGTTCTCCCTCCACCCCACACACCTCTCTACACCTACTGCCGACTTCAGTCCTCTACTTCCTCAGCTCTCAAGTCAAAGGTCACCTAGGAAAGCCTCCTCGCAGCCCCCACACAAGGCCAGACAGACCCATGTAAGTGGTTCTGGTACGAGGTAAAGTTCTTTCTGTAATCCTCATAACTACTGTAACTTTTTTGATTTGTTCTGACTTGCGTCTGCCTCCCCAGTTATAATGTCTGCACCAGGAAAGAAGGAATCCCATCTGCCTCCATCACAGCTTCTCCATACTTAGCAGAGGGCCTGGCATTCGGTTGTGGTTTGTGATTGTTGTTAAGTGCCAATGAATCAGTTCTGACTTACAGTGACCCTTTATAGGATTTCCAAGGTGCGGTTAGTGAGCTTGAACCACCGAATTTGCAGTCTAGAGCATTAACCCGCAGCACTATACCAGAACTCCAGTGGGTGCTCATAAATGTTGATCAAATGAATGACAAGTTGCTGAGAAGTTTCTGTCCTTAACATATTATAACTCTCAAAGCCCCTTGCCACACCCAGATATTGCCCAGAAATACCCATCCTTCTGGGCTTCCCAGGCTATGTTCATAGTGGGCTTGGGGAAACATTTTAGGCCAGGTTAATATCCTGCTTGGGTGTCCCTACTCCACGCCTCCAGACCCCTACTCCCACCAGACTCACTGTTGCCAGTGTGTGTAGATATCCAGAAGGGTAAATGGCTGAGTCGGCAAAGTTTTCTGCAGAGAGATAAAGAGAGAACAGCATTTAACCCCCCAGCACAAGATCCTGGGCGCCACTCTCCCCAAATCTCATGACATGCACAGACAGGTGACTGACAAAGGGATCTTTTTGCTCTGAGAAACATGCCTGTTTAGCCTGGCCAGTACCATCCTAAGTCAGCAACAATCTCAGAGAGGCTGGAGTTGGAATGTTTCAGGCTAGCATTCACCCAGCTCTTGGCCTTTCAGGCATTCGTCACCTTCAGAGGCAGTGAGACAGGGCTTTTCCACCCTGACTTTCTAGGAGCCTTTGGCTGGCGGGTCTCTCCCTGGAGAGTATGAGCCACAGGCATTCCTGTGTCACACCACAGTCTACTGGTGCACTGGGAAGAGGTTGGGCCCAAATGATGCCGGTCTTTTGGTAGAAGCTGCAACCACCAGATGGAATTTGGAGTCAAGGTCAGAATGCTAATTCTCTGAAAATGTCAATCACCATGAATTTCAGGTCCCCTGGTGGTGCTGTAGGATAAGTACGGGACTTATTACAAGGTTGGCAATTCAAAACCCAACAGTTGCTCCATGGGAAAGATGAGGCTTTCTGCTCCCGTAAAGAAATACAGTCTTGGAAACTATTTAGTGTCACTATGAATTGGGAGTCAGCTCAATGTAGTAAATTGAATTTTTTAACTTTTCATTGTGAATGGAGTAAAAGTTTACAGGAAGATCGTCCCTTTTACAGCCAACAAATCACACACTGTTTTATCTGGCAGTGAGTTTTTCAAGAGGCTGAGTGAACAGTGTGGGGTGAGGGCAGGGTAGCCAAGAGTGTGCCCTGGAGTCAGACAGGCCTGGTTTTGAGTCCACCCTACCGTAACACTGAGATAGCAAGTATTCACCTCACTCAGCTCAGACCCAAGCACCAAGGCTCCTCAGGATCTCTTAAGTGCCACTCCCTAACTTCACTGCCACCAGGGGTCTGTTTGGAATGCTCTCTCTTTCTCTGGCTCTAGCTCACTTCCTCATTTCCTTTAGATCTCTGCCCAGAGACCCTTCCTTGACAACCCAACTTAACCCATACCCCAACACTCCTTACCACCCTTGCTGCGTAATGTTTACTTACACCCAGCACCTATCATCACATGCCACACTTGTACCATAACTTAGTTTGCTAGAATGTACTTTTCATTGAGGGCAGAGCATGTGATTGATTGAAGGCCTTCAAAAACCACCATTTTATGATTCTTTCAGGAGTCGCTGAGATAATCAAGGCTCCTCAATCACCAGTTTAAAAAACCTGCTTTTCTGCTTAATACCAAACTAACAAGACCTGTCTGGACCAGTTCCTGCCTCCCTTTGGGACCTCTACTGCCCTGTTCTCTATGCTCCACACACAGGAACTTTTCTTGAAGCCAGTATGTACAAAAACCAGCCCCTTTCTACCACAGAGCAGAGATTTTCCTCCTTCAGATCTCAAATCAACAGTCCCTTCCTCAGGGAAGCAACCGGTCATATACTGTCTTAGCACCCTGTGGTCCTCCTTCCTGGCACGCAATGTAGGGTTGTTTAGTTACTCTGGCGATTTATGTCTGTATTCACTGCTAGACAGTAAGCTCCCTGAGAGCTGGGGTCCCGAGATGAGCCCATTCCATCACTAAAACAAATTAAGTTACTGAATGAAGACAAGACTGCACCACAAATTCTAACCCAAAAGCTGTACGATTCAGCACAACGGCTCTCTAAATGCCTGAGTTCTAGCTCAACTAAGGGGCCCTCTTGGCAGTCTCTAAGGGAGCTAGTCACAAGGATGCCCCTTAAACTCGTGGCAACCTCTTTGACACGGAGGGGGCCTCCCAGGACCACGTGGTCAGGCACTTACGGAACTCTATAAACTGCCGCTCCCAAGAGGGGAGCGCGAGGTGAGGGGGCGCGGGAATTACAAACGTCCTGTGCGTCGGACCACATGTCCCGCCCCGCCCACTGCACATGTGGGGAAACTGAGGCCCAGGAAAATGGTAGATGCAAGGAGTTGAGGCTGAAGCTATTCGGGCTCCCCCGGTCCGCGACCCAGCGAACTGTAGAATCTGGCTCCGGGTACCCGTCAGATCGCCTGGGGAGGGAGCAGGATGGGCCGCGGCTTTCCGGATACTGCGTGCGGGCCACACACACAGCACCCGCGTGCTTACCTGGCCGCTCTGTTCCTTCACTTCCCGCGCTGCGCGAACGTAGCCCGCTTGCAGAAGATGCTGGTAGATCAAGGGAAGCAGCTCCCGCCGCTTCCTGGCCTCGGCCATGCCCACGACCACCCGCCCGTCAGCTCACCTGCACGCCCCCCCCAAGTCCCCGCCCGCCACTTCCCTCGTGCCCTTAGACCTCGCGCTCCCCACTTCCGGCTCCTCCTTCGCCCCAGCCGCACGGCACTCAGGGAAATGTAGTCTTTTATCCTTGAGCTTCTGTTCCGGTCCTTGTGGGTCAATGGGGCGGAGGCTCAGAGGGCAACAAGATCTGGAAGGGGAAATGGAAGGAATTTGACGCAGCCCCGCCCTCTGGTCCTGTCATACTTTTGAGTGACTGACTTCCTTTTGGAATCGTTTATTTAGTATTGTTCCATGAAGTGGTTTGTCTTCCCAGTTAGCTCTGTCACCGTCGTGACTGGATTTTATTCATATCTGAATGCCCTCATCTATCTTTTCTAGATTCAAACTTCCATTTAATCGATCATGGTTTTCACACGTTTTTTATGACCCACAGACAGTCCACCGGAGGCTATCTATTGTCATTAGTTTATTCACTCGTTCATTTATCAAGCGCCGTAAACTTGGGCTATGCTGGGGAATAAAAAGACGAATTAAGACATGGTGGCTTCCCTCAAAACTCAGCTAGAGACAGTTGATAACCAAGTGATTATAGTTTAATGCTTTAAACAAGGAGGAAGGGTATCTAACTCTGAAGAGCCGATTAAACTGAATCTTAAAGGTGGAGTAGGCATTTCTAGGTATAGAATATTGGCATTCCAAGCAGAGGGTAACTGATGAGTATAACCCCAGTCATCGAGTTGATTCAGACTCATAGTGACCCTATAGGACACAGTGGAACTGATCTATAGGGTTCCCGAAATTGTGAATATTTACAGAAGCAGACAGTTTTATCCTTCTTCCTTGCGGTTGCTGATGGATTTGAACCTCAGACCCTGCCCAACACTTATCCCACAGGGCTCCTACTCATGAGTACAAGCATGAGAAACCATTTGGTATAGGCTGGGAACCTAGAGCACATAACTTTATTCTGGGGCAGGGAGAGGGAACAACTGAGAACACATGAGAAGCAGACAAGGCCTACAAGGCCCTTTCCACCCCTAGCAGAGTTTAGACTTTGTTCCAAGGACACCAGACAGCCTCCAGTGGGTTTTATGCAAGAGAGTGACCTAGGTTTGCATTATGAAAAGATTGTTGTGACTATTGAATAGAGGATGAACTTTTGGGGAACAAAACTAGTGGCTGTCTGCTGTAGGGTTGAGGAATGTTGGCAAGGAAAGAGTGTGCTGGACAGGAAAATAATGAGTCAGCTGGCCTTAACTTCTTGAGCCCCTTAGAGAATCTGATTGACACCATGAATCACAGTTCTTGGTCCAGAAAATTTTGAATGTGTATAGATTCATCACATTTCCCACTCAGTTTTAGAAGACAGACAAGCACATATTTGAACTTCATAGAGTTAGGAAACCCTGCTCCAAGAAGAAACATGAACAAGACCTTGTGAAACAGTCTCTACCACTATAGAATTCATAGTCTAATGGGGGCAATGCATATTAAATTAAAAATTACACAAATACACTGTGACAAACAGTGGTAACAGTGGCAAGTGCAGAAAGAAAAAAGAGAATGTTTTCTGATGGAAAAGTATAGTGTTAAAAAGGTACATTGGAATCACACTTCCTGGATGTATGGAATTGCATTTCCTGGGTTCAAATCCAGTTGATTCCTACTCATAGCAACTCTGTATAGGGTTTCCAAGACCGTAAATCTTCTATAATGGGCAATTGATATAACATCTCTGTGTCTCTGTTTCTTCATTTGTAAAATGGAGATAATTATAATTTCTACCTTGTAAGGTTGTCATGAGGAGTAAATGAATACAGCTGCTGCTCCTTGGAAACCCTATACAGGGTCACTATGAGTCGGTACCAACTCGGTGGCACTTAACAGCAACAAGAAGCAGAAATGCTAAAAAGGGTGCCGAACTATAGGTAATGTGTGTGTTAGCTTTTATTGTGAAAGGAAGGAGAGAGCTAACTTTTGGGGAGGTGGGTTAGGGAAGGGTTCCTTGAGGAAATGGTGTTTGTAAGGAAATATGAACTATGTCTAAGGGAGGGTGGGGGAAGAACCTGCGCAAAGGGTCTGAGGCAGGAGGTACAACTGAGAGGAAAGGTGAAGGAAGGATTGTATAGTTTGGGGAGTGTAGAAGGCTGGTTCCATGTTAAGGATCAGTTGGACCACAAGGTCAGTTTGAACTGCAAGATCGGTGATTCAAATCCACCAGCCGCTCCTTGGAAACCCTATATAGGGTCACTATGAGTGGGAACAGACTCGATGGCACTTAACAACAGCAACAATGTTAAGGGTGACCAGTGTGAATACCCAGTGAGAAGTGAGTGTCCCAGTAGGTGTGGGAAGACTGGTTTAGTCTCGGAGTGCATCCAGAAGGGATATAATGGTGGCCAAAGTGAGGGATGAAGAGAAGCCCGTGGAAATGGAAAGCAGTGGAAGATTCCTAGCATTGTTCAGGAAGTAAAATCATCATGGGGATGGGTTGGAATGGGAGGGTGAAGGACAGGGAGCCAGGGTCCACAAACAGGTGGACAGTAACCTTCAGGCAGACAGCAATTTTAACCAATGTAGAAAAAACTAGAAGAAGACTGGTGTTGAGAGTGTTGAGTGAGGAGGGGTGGTGGAAAAAACACACAAAACCACCCCTACTGCCATTAAACTGATTCTAACTTCTAGTGACCCTATAGAACAGAATAGAACTGCCCCACAGGGTTTCTGAGACTATATATATTTACTGAAACAGACACAGCCTCATTTTTCTCCTGCAGTGTCTGATGGATTCAAATAGGTACTCTCTGATTAGCAGCCCATAGCTCAACTCACTGCATCAACAGAGTTCCTTAGATACTGAGTCAAACTAAAAAAAACTCACCGTCATCCAATTGATTCCAACTGATAGCAACTCTGTATAGGGTTTCTGAGGCTGTAAATCTTTACAGGAGCAGAAAGCCTCATCTTTTTCCCACAGAGTGGCTAGTAGGTTTGAACTGTCAACTTTGTGGTTAACAGTCCAGTACTTATCCCACAGCACCACCAGGATCCTTAGCTACTGAGTAGGCATGTGGAGACCTGGCTTTGGACTCAGCATAGAGGCCTGGGCTTGAAATGAAAATGGGATATTGTCCACAGAGGTTTATAATTGAGGGTGCAGCTAAGGACAAAATTGGCCTGGAACATGAGGCGAAAAGAGAAGAGAAGGTGGCCTAGAGTGGAGCTTTGATGCATGTCCTCAGGGTTGTTGTTGTTAAGTGCCGTGGAGTCGATTCCGATCCATAGTAACCCTGTATAGGGAGATCTGTGTAAAGGGAGAGATGAGTTAGGTTGGTGATTCAGTGGTAGAAGGCTCTTCCTTCCATGTGGGAGATCTAGGTTTAACTTGTGGCCAGTGTACCTCAGGCACAGCCATTACCTGTCTGTCAGTGGAGACCTGTGTGCTACTCTGATAGTGAACAGGTTTCCAGACTAAAGAGGAACAAGAAATAAAGGACTAACAGTTGATTTCCAGAAGTCAGCCAATGAAAGTATTATAGATTGCAATGGTTCCATCTGCAACGAATCACGGCATAGAACCAGGCAGAGTTTCCTTTTGCTGTGCATGGGGTTACCTTAAGTCAGGGGCCAAGTTAGTAGCTAACAACAGCATCAACAAAAGGGGGATTTGCTTGCAAAGACTGAGAGATAATGGTGGAGACAATCCAATGTTCTCAATTTCATGACAGGTGACCTTAAAGCCAGTCTCAGTAAAGCACATGAGTCAGTTCCAACTCGTGGTGATCACAGGTGTGTCAGAGTTGCATTGTGCTCTATAGAGCTGCAATGGCGGTTTTTAAGAAATAGATTACCAGGCATTTCTTCCATGTTAATCATTCATACTACCCAGGAACTCTGCTGGTGACCTTAGAGAATGCTCTTTCTGTGGAGTGATGGGAGTGAGGGTCAGATAGGAGCTGTAGTCTGATGAGTGGAGGAGAGATGAAAGAGGCAATGGGTCTTTTATTTGCATGTGTGTGCATGAAGGGGAGGAGAGAGAGATGTTGTGGTCAATGAGTCTGTTTTAATGTGGAAAGACCCATGTTTGTTTAAACTGATGGCAGATCAAGGGGATAGTTTAATCAAGGGCGTAAGAAACCAGGGAGATAATCAAGGCTCTAGCTTCACCATCATATGCGAGGGGATGGGACCAGGTGTGTAGGTGGAGGGTTGGTCTTGGAGAGGAGGAGAGCTGACTTCTGCAGAACCAAAAGAGGGAACAAAGAGAGGACGGTGCAGATGTAGATGTAGGTTTGCAGTGGGATGCTAAGGGAGATTTCGTCTTCAGCTTCTATTTTCTCTGCAAAGTGGGAGGCAAGGTCTTCTGCTGAGAGTGAAAAAGAGGTGGTGAGGAGTTTGAAGGAAGGAGGAGAATGATCCTTTAGAGAGTTGAGAAACAACTTGTGCACACAAAAAACAACAACACATAACTGCCTGGGACCGTTGTTAACCCAGTTGAGGCTGGTGGCCATTCATTTCTGTGAGTCCTGCTGTGTGATTTTCAGGAGCAGGCAACTGTAAGGTACTTACTTAGTGGGGTCTTCACAGACCTAGAGTTTTGCCAAATGAGTGGGGGGAAAAAAGGCATAGGGTCTAATGTTTTGACAAGTGAGATGCTGAATCTCTGGACTCTGGGACATAGACTGCGTAGGGAGGGAAGTGAAGGCAGATGGGGTCAAACTTCAGCATCATAATGGAAGACTATGTGGACTGGACTACTGAGGCCCATAATCAAAGCCTGAGGTCAGAGGGCTGATAGATTGGTGATGATGTCTAGCTTTCTGCTTGGGTGGCTCGATGGGTCAGTCTCTGAGATCACATACAAACTATTGTAGTAGTGAAGACCTTTAACATTCCCTAGAAGTCTATTTTCTCCCCCTTGGGGGAGAATAATCTCTGTTGAGAATGCATACCTTAGTGGAATGTAAACTCCCAGAAGGCAGGCTCATGTCTGTGTTGTTGGCTACATTATTCCCACCCCTATAGATGAGTGGTATAAGCCAAAAAGCTGGTGGTTCAAGTTTACCCAGTCACCTTGGAAGAAAGTCCTGGTGATTAATTTCAGAGAAGTCAGTCTTTAAAAACCTGTGGAGCACACAGTTCTACTCAGACACAAATGGAGTCTCCGTGAGTTGAAGTTGACTTGATGGCAGCTACATCTGAGCAGAGTGCTTGCAATATTGTCAACATAGTGGCTAAATGCAACTGGGTGGCTACAGACTTGTTCTGAAGAAGAGAGCAGGGCACTCGTTGTGAGTAGAGGCCTGCACGCAGGAATGTACAAAGTTTCAGGAAAGCAGTGGAGAAAGGATTGGATCATGTGTTGTTGGCTGATATTGGAAGAAACAAAGAACTAGTATTAAATTAAAAAGAAGAAAAGGATGGCCTAGTACTGTCTGTCTGGCAACAGGTTGTTTGTTTTTGTTTTGTTCCTAATAAAATTCATTTTCAGCTCTTAGGCTTGTCCTTGGCTCCTGGGAGGCTGCTTCTGATGTGGACAATTTCTTTATTTCCTTGATTTTCCAAATCATACCCTTCACTGAATTGCCTCGGGGCCCAAGCACAAAATTAAAACTTTAAACTGATAAAATATAACATGGCAACAATTAAGACAGCAGCAAACAAAACAGTGCATTAAAAAAAAAAAGAAAGAAAGAAACCAGCCTCAGAGCATTTCTCTACCAGTTAGAAAAAGATGTCTTCGTTAGTGGTAGAAGCCTAGAGCTTCCAGACCCTTGGACTGTGAGCGCCTCCCAGGAAAGCAACATGTCTTAGTCATCCAGGGTTACGCTGTAGGGCACAGGCAAGTCATTCAGGGAATGTTCTGGAAGGAAGGATAGCAGAAGGGCACTAAGCAGGTGACCACTGTACCTTCTCCACCGACACCTGCACAAAGGTGGGAGACAGCATAAAGCAAGGGAGAGGCTACTGGGAAACTACATATTTGGCCTGGTTCTGTTGTGTGACCTTGGGCCAGTCTCTTGTTTTCTCTGGTTCTCAGTGTTTCCTTCTCTTAAACGAAGACTTCCAGTGCTGGAACTATCAAAAGAGGAGCCTGAGTGGGAAGGTTCCCTTGGCCCCTGGATCCAAAGATGCCCTCCACCGTATACTGTAACAACCTAGTTTCCCTGGGTTGGCTTACTTCAGCCAAGGGATTTACCACGACTTTCTTTTCTCTCTCTCTCATGGGATAACTATCTTTTTTTCTTTCTCTTCAATCTCACTGGAGTTTTAAAAGGTTTATAAAATTATAAAATCAGTTGTCTTTAAGTAGAACTGTACACATAGGGGTTTCAAGGCTAGGGCCTTCTAGTAAAAGGCAGGCTTTTCTTTTGAGGTGCGTCTGGTTGGGTTTGTAAGTTGTCAAGCACTATCTATGCCACCTATACCTGAAGTAATAAGTCAAATAATTCAGACTAACTAAGTTAATAATTTTTCCTTCCCTCTTGTCCGTTCCCCCTTCCTTCGCCACACTCCAGGGCCTTCCCAAACAATCGTAGGGGCTTGATTTTAGAGCCTGTGTTTGCTCAGACAAACATGGCTCCCTTCGATACCCTTCTTAAGGCTTTAATCCCTCCCGTTCCTTCTGTTTTTATTGTTTCTTTTTTTCCTGAAAGAGGATCATAGTAAACATACAACTCAGCAACATGCTTTTTTCACATAATAACCAATTAGAGACATCGCTGTGGACATTGAGTCTACCATACCCTATTGAGAAATAGCAAGACTCACATTTGAAGGTGCTTACAACCACTTGGCCTGTGTTGCTGTGAAGCTTAGAAGCACTAACCAGTTTAACCCTCAGCACACTCTATGAAGTATATGGAATGATTCCCAGCTTTGTTTATAGATAAGGAGACTGAGGCTCAGAGGGGTCCAGACATAGGCTGTAGCCAGTGAGTGGCAGAATTGGGACAGGCACCGGTGCTGAGGGTTCCCTGTTGATGGATCTGAAAGTTATTTCTTCATTTCTGGTTGTTTCTTTTCTTTTCTAATAGAACAGTGCTGCTCTATACAAATTGGAGCTTTGGCTTCTGGAGGATAGAATCAAAAGTGGGCCAGAGGGGACACACATTTTTCACTTAATCGCTGGAGCCAGATTATTTGCCAGAAGGTTGTAGCAATGCGCAGTTTCACCAGCATCATTTATTTATGTGGTTTTATGTGTTAGAGCTAGAAGGGTTCTTGCAGAGCACGCAGCTTAGCTTGCCCCTCTTACTGACAAGGAACCAGGCAGGAAGAGACGTGGTAAGGTCCCCAGTACGTTGGAGTCGTAGGTAGGCCCTTGGCCTTCTTTGACTGGACCATTGCCATCTCCCTCCTCCCTCTAGACTGCCTCTGCCTCTACTCTCTGCTCTTCTGCCCACTCACTGTATTTGACATCACATTACTCTCTTGTTTATCAAACCTCCCAGGCACCCACTGACCACAGAATCAATGCCTGGTACCCTAATTGCCATTAAGACAGACCCAGTCTGTCTTAGCATATCTCCTTCCTTCCAAACCAGCAATCAGCATTTGAGTACATACGGTGCCTGGAACATCTCGCTCCCTTTCGCACCATTTGGAGAGAATGGCCTTTTTCCTCTTTGCAGTTTGACTATTTCCTGTTCATCTTTCAAAGCCAAGTGGAAATATCATTCTTTTAACCACACCAGCTTTCCACCTCTGTCCTGCATTAAGTTCAGGGTGTATCTCCTTCCAGGACATAGGCTGCCGAAGGACCTGCCAGGAGGGGGCAGTGCACAATAAAGGAAGGTCTCCCAAAAGGTCAAGGCCATCACCAGGATGATGGGGAGAGAGACTCAGTGTCTAGCAAGGATGCCGAAGTCTAGTATGGATGCCGGTGAAAACACCGGGTTCAGACAGAATGGCCTGGCCTTTTACTGAACCTCAGTTTCCAACTCTGTAAAACAAGTAGGTTATACAAGTTCAACATTTCTGAAAGTGTGACCCGTTCCTCTGGTGATGCACAAAGTGATTTCAGAAGATAAATAGACAGACATTTAAAATTCGAAATCTTGAGTATTTATTTTAATGTATACCAGACAAAAAATAACTAGCACATCAAACCTGTTATTTCACAGCTTAGGATGGAACTAAAGTAGGCTCTCAAATAAAAAACAGTGAGTCAGCGTAAAAGAAAGTACCAATTAAATAATAGTACAGGTGGCAAGGCAGCGGTGAATGGCTGTAGCTGGGAAACAATGGTCCTGACACCTTTGGCGTTCTAGAATTTATGCTTTATGGTATCTCCTGCCTTGGTAAGATGGAGGCAGGCAGGGAGTTGTCTCCATGCTGTGGCGCTAAGCCTTGGGGCAGAGAGGCAGGAATTCAGCAGATAGGTCATGTCCCTACCACCAGACCCTCCTCCCCTTTGGAGGGGTTCAGTGGTTGCCCCCACCACCATCCGCCTTCTTTCTCAGCTTTCCTCTAGTTACTAAGGAGTGGGAGGCTGAAAGGGGCCGCATTCTGGAAGCTCATCTGCTCCCTCATTCTCACCCAGCACCCTGCTTGGCATCAACTATTCAGGGTGATGATTTACATGGATGCAGGAAGGCACTGGGGGTGAGGAGAGAAAACCAGACTATGTGGACAGAGTTTCCTCACATACAGAGCGTCCTACCTAGGATGACCATCTAGTGAATGAATCCCAAGCCTGGTTGTGCATTAGGATCACCTGGGGATTTAACAGAAACACAGATTCCAAATAATTCTGATAGTGGTATCTGTGAATCTGTGTTACTGAAAGTCTTGGATGAGTCTCGTGTCTCCAGGTCTGGGAATCACCATCTTAGATCACACCCTCCCTCAGTGTATCTGTGGAGACACTAACGCACAGAAAGGTTGTGTCACTGACTCCAAGTCACCCAGTAAGACAATAGCAGATGACTCCCAGCTCATTTCAAACTGAGGAGCATTCCTTGTGGAAACTGCTCTATGACCAGCAATAAGAAATGGTAAGGTTCTTTGAGCCTCAGGGATTCTCAAGAACTTTCTATGGAATAGAACATGCTGGGTGAGAAGGTCAGAAGGGGTGGCCAGAGCTGGTGGTGGGTTGTGTGGAAGGGGTTGGCATTGGAGGGTGGCTGAGAGATGTAGTCTCCTGCTGATAGCAGGATTCAATTGGGATGTATGCTACCAGTGATAGGGTGTTTACTCAGGATCCTTAAGAAACAGAATTAAGAGTAATGGTTGGGAGGCAAATTCCAGATGGAATTTTCTAAAAGCTATCAGTGAACTGGGAGACAATAGATCTTCCGGCAGTTTTCTACTCCCCATCATGGTGTGGCACTGTGAGCGAATGCACTGGGCTACAAGATCAGTTTGAACTGCAAGGTCGGCGGTTCAAGCTCATAAGCCACTACTTGGAAACCATATACAGGGTCACTATGAGTTGAAACCGACTCCCAACAAAATATATATATGTATAATATTTCAAGCATATAAAAATATAAGGAGCACTGTAGGATAAACACTGGACTGCTCACCACAATGTTGATCTTCAAATCCACCAGAAAAACGAGGCTTTCTGATCCTGGAAAGATGACAGCCTTGGAAACCCTATAGAGGGTTGCGGTTATGAATCGGGCTGCAGAGCCGCAAGGTCAGCAGTTCAAAGCTACCAGCTGTTCTGTGGGAGAAAGATGAGGC
>NW_006408575.1:3638948-3639557 GCF_000296735.1 Chrysochloris asiatica | reverse complement strand
TGTGCCACAATTTATTAATCCACTCTCCTGTTGATGGGTATTTGCACTATTTCTAATTTTCCACAATAAGAACGGCACTGCTGTGAACCTCCTTATATGGGCGAGGATGTGGTGCTGTGTGGGCACCTGGGGAGGTACAGCTGAGCGCAGGCACATTCACCACCATTGCTTGATTGCATCCGAAGCAGTGATAACTTGGTCATTGCACATCTGGGCTTATTCTGGGAATTGTCAAGCTTCAGAATTTTGTTAACCCTGATGAGTGCCAAATGTCTCTCATTCCTGTTTTTAATTTGTATTTTTCCCCATTGGTGAGGATGAAACCTTTCATCATTTTACCAGTTGTTGGGATTTCCTCTCCTATGAATGAATTGCCTTTTGTATGCTCTGCTTTTAACTCCCATTGGGTTGTTTGTGTCTTTCTTATTGATTTGTAGGTGCTTAAATCCTTTGTTGCTACTAACTTCTGCCAGTGTGGTTTGTCTTTTCACTTCATTTATGGAGTCTTTAGATACACGAAAACTTGGCGTTTTCACATAACCAACAACATCAATCTTCTGTTCTGTGGTTGCACTTTGCAGGAGCTCTGGTAGTGTAGTGGTTACGAAT
>NW_006408575.1:3635280-3637258 GCF_000296735.1 Chrysochloris asiatica | reverse complement strand
CTTTTCTCTGTTGATAATAATATTGTTTATTGGTCCAGTGGTGAGGACTTTTGTTTTCTTTACATTGAGATGCAATCCATACCTAAGGCTGTGCTCTTTGATTTTCATCAGTAAGTATTTTAAGTTCTATCACTTTCAGCAAGCAAGTTGTATCATCTGCATATCACAGGTTGTTAATGAGTCTTCCTCCAATCCTGATGCCATGTTTTTCTTCATATAACCCAGCTTCTCAGAAATATTTGCTCAGCATACATGTTGAATAAGTATGGTGAAAGAACACAACCCTATCGCACACCTTTCCAAATTTTAAACCATTCAGTGTTCCCATGCTCTATTCAAACAACTGCCTCTTGGGCCATGTACAGGTTCTTCATGAGCACAATTAAGTGTTCTGGAATACTCATACTTTGCAATGTTGTACATAGCTTGTCATGATCCACAAAATCGAAGGCCTTTTCATAGTCAATAAAGCACAGGTAAACATCTTTCTGGTATTCTCTGCTTTCAGCCAAGAATGATATCCCCCTCGTTCCACGTCCTCTTCTGGATCTGGCTTGAACCTCTGGAAGGTCTCTGTCAATGTATCCTTGCAGCTGTTTCTGTATTACCTTTAGTAAAACTTTACTCTCATTGGATATCAAAGAGATTGTCTGATGATTTCCGCATTCCGTTAGGTCACCTCTCTTTGGAATGGGCACAAATATGGATCTCTTCTGATCAGTTGGCCAGATAGTTGTCTTCCAAATTTCTTGGCAGAGATGAGTGAGTGCCTCCAGTGCTGCCTCACTTTGTTGAAAGAGTTCAATTTGTATTCCATAAATTCCTGGTGCCTTGTTCTTTGCCAATTCTTTCAATGCACCTTGGACTTCTTCCTTCAGGATCATTGACTCTTGATCATATGTTACCTCTTGAAATGGTTGAATATCAACCATTTCTTTTTGGTATAGTAGCTCTGTGTATTCCTTTCATTATCTTTTGATGCTTTCTGCACCATTCAACAATTTCCCCAGAGAATCCTTTTTGGTTTTTTGGTGAGCAGAGTTTATTGTAATTGCAAAAACTTGGGACTCTAGCATGGGTATAAGATAAACCATCTCAGAGGTATCATGTGTAAATCTTCTATCAAAGAAGAAGAGCCAGGAGTGGTGCCCATCCTTTGGATCCTGAAATTCCTGTGCATTGAACATCCTTGACCAAAGAAAGGACAGAGAACTGACACTGGAGGAGGAGCAGAAGAGCAGCCGCAGCAGAACCAAGAACCAGAGCATGAGACAGAACAGCAGACTTTCCAGCACACAAAGCAAGTAAAACTGAGAGCCTTTGGGCAGGAAGATTGCTTGTAGAATGGGGTGCATGCAGACACTTAAGTGGGAGAGTTAGGTTTGCTGACCTAATGAGGTGAGAGCCTAGTGCCTTTAGGCTGAGGCTTATGGGTGTCCTGTAGGCATTTATTAGCAGTTGACTGGAACAACTGTGCTTTGAGCATTTTCTGATCCAGTATTGTAACCTGTTAATTTCCCTGATACACCCTGTAACTGTGAATATTATTTCTGAGTTCTGAGTGGCCATTGCAGCAGCTTATTGAACCCAGATGAGAAACACAGCGTGTCATGGGAAGGTTGGTTGGTGCCATATTTTTGCACCTAATACTGGCCTTCCTAATTCTAACTGTATTTCAGAGTGGGGTAGGGTCTCTGAAGGAACTCAGGTCCACCCTTCCTCCACCATGACCCTGGGCTTTGAGCCCATGTCTAGTGATTATGGAGAGCAGAAACACGTGTGGAGTGGCATTTGTGCTATTTCAGGAGAGTTGGGAGTGTAGAGTGTGCCTCAAGACCCCTCCCCCCAACACACACATGTACCACGGCTGCTGCTGAAAGCTGTTCATTGGCCACTCCAGCAGGCTTGGCTGAGCACCTAATGGGTCTAACGGAAATATTTATCTTGGGAAATAAAAGGGCATTTCTTTTTTTTTTTT
>NW_006408575.1:3629554-3632180 GCF_000296735.1 Chrysochloris asiatica | reverse complement strand
TAAATCTTTACAGGAGTAGAAAGCCTCATCTTTCTTCCGCAGAGCAGCTGGTAGTTTCGAACCGTTGACCTTGAGGTTTGCAGCCCGATTTGTAACCACTATGCTACCAGAGCTCCTGATGTATGTTGTTGTTAAGTGCCGTCGAGTTGGTTCTGACCCATAGCGACCCTGATCAGGGTTTCCGAGACTGTAAATCTTTACAGGAGCAGAAAGCCTCATCTTTCTCCCGCGGAGCAGCTGGTAGTTTCGAACTGTTGACCTTGAGGTTCGCAGCCTGATTTGTAACCACTACGCTACCAGAGCTCCTTTTGTATAGAAGGAAATGGTGTTCACTCCATATTCATGATGCTGAGGCTAATGTGTCAGTCAGTTCCTCTACGTTACCACACATGATGTTCTTTTCTAGCATCACACCATTTACTGCCCCCAAATCACCCCCACCCCTAACTGCCCCATTGAAGGGTCAGCCTGCTTGAGCGGCCAGAGCACTGGATGACAGTTAGGAGGACTATATGAAATGGAAATGGATTTTGCAGTAGATGATATATGTGCGATACACAGGTAAGATGCAAAACTTAAAGTACAAAAAAGATACAGAAATCTGTCTCTTCACCTCCCACCGCCTGTCTCCAGCTCACCAGCTCTCTTCTCAGAAGGAAGCAATACTACCTTATCACTGAACCACTACCAGTTGTCAACTCACGATGTGCCAAGTAGAGCTGTGCTCCATAGGTGGATTTTTCAGAAGGAGCTTGCCAGTCCTTTACTCCAAGGTGTTTCTGGGTGTAACTGGTCTTCTAGCCTTTCCATTAGCAGCTGGCTGTGCTGCCTGTTTGTACCACCCAGGAACTCCTTATCATTGTTGTTGTTGTTGTTGTTGAGTGCTCTTAAATCAATTCTGACTCATAACAATCCCATATAGGGTTTCCAAGGAGCAGCTGCAGCTGGTGGGTTCGAACTCTCAACCTTGTGGTTAGCAGTCCAATGCTTATTCTGCAGTGGCATACCAGGAGTCCTTATCATCTATAACATTATACATACTATGGTTGCTACTGTTGTTGTTAGCTACTATTGAGTCAGCTCGGACTCATGGTGACCCTATTACAACATAATTATCATTAGCAGATTTGATTACATTGTTCCAACCATACACGCTAGGGTAAGCCTTGCTTTTTTTTTTTTCTTTGTTTAACCTCATGTTCTCTCCCCCAAAATTAGGGACCTGGAATACAACAGGCAAGAGTGAATGTTTGAAGAATAGATAAGTTAGTGGATGGATGACTGATGTCCATCCAGGTTTATGCCTTTTCTACCATTTTTTGAGACTCATCTCCAATCTTGGGAGGTTCTCTTCTTCAGCATGCCATTGCAGGTGGGTAAATTCAGGCCTTCTTGACCCTGGCACAGAGCCATAACAGGGGAACTCAGTGAACCAGGCAGCTGAATGGCTTAATTGTCATTTCCACCAGCAGATGGTTACCAGGGGAACTCAAAGAATGTTAGAACTGGGAGGGACTTCCAGGCAGTGTGAAGCATGAAAGAAGCTCCAATTGGAGAAGGGGTGGGGGATGAGCTTCCTCCATAAATTCTTTAAGACTTTAATTTTTTATTTTCATTTCAATAATAATCTAAAAACATTTTTTTTTTAAATTCTATTTTTGGATCATCTGGGTGTCTGTCTATAACACTATCTGGGCATGTTTCTTCTGGTATTTATGATCACATTGGACCAGGGCAAAATTGATGACTTCACAACACCTAAAGAATCCAGAATGAACAGTAGGTCAAAGTGAGCAGGGTCTTAAATTTGCATCTGTAGACTTAGACATAGTCTTTAGATCAGAGAGAATATTTTTAAAGACACCTGCATGTTACTGTGTAAGTATAGAACCCTTGGTAAGGCCAGGAGACATTAGGCAAGGACTGGGAACCTAGATTCAGGTCCTATCTCTGCATCTTGTTTGGGTCATCTGGACTCTTTTGTCCCTTCTACTTTAATGTCCCCATCTACAAAGTAGGAATCAAAATGCCTTCCTTGTAGGGTCTTGAAGGAACCTTGTAGGGTCTTGAAGGTAGTACAAGTGGTTTTTGATCAACTCCTAACAAGGCTGACAGTTTGAACCTGTCCCGTGGCTCTGCAGAAGAAAGCCCTGGCAAACTGCTTCTGTAACAATTATAGCCGAAATCATATTGAGTTCAGTTCTACTCTGTAACATATGATGTTGCCGCTGAAGGGGTTGGGGGGTGGACAACTTGATGGCAGCAAACAGTTGGGTCTTTGTAAGTGTATTTAACCCCCTCATTTTATAAAGGAAGGAAACAAGAAACAGAGAGGTGAAATGATGTTTCTAGTAGCGCACAGGTAATCACTGGCAGTTGTCCTGGTGTGGTGCTGTAGGATAAGCACTGGACTGGTAACTGCAAGGTCATCAGTTCAAACCAACCAGCTGCTCTCAGAAACTCGAAGGCACTTAACAACAATGTTGTTGTTGTTGTTATGTGCCGTGGAGTTGGTTCCGACTCATAGCGACCCTGTACAGGGTTTCCGAGGCTGTAAATCTTTACGGGAGCAGAAAGACTCATCTTTCTCCCGTGGAACAGCTGGTAGTTTCGAACTGCTGACCTT
>NW_006408575.1:3619437-3629454 GCF_000296735.1 Chrysochloris asiatica | reverse complement strand
AGGGTTTCCGAGGCTGTAAATCTTTACGGGAGCAGAAAGCCTCATCTTTCTCCTGTGGAACAGCTGGTAGTTTCGAACTGCTGACCTTGCGGTTCGTAGCCCAATGCGTAACCATTACGCTAACAACAATAGTTGCTGAAAAAGTTGGGCTGGAAACTCAAGTTTCTAATCCCACCTAGCTGCCCGCTCCCTTCTCTGTTGCCCCGGGCACAGAAGCTACTAAGCAGTAGCTGTACGATTCTAATTCTGGAAAGTGTAATAATAATGTCTCAGGTGGGGCCTGTCACTCTTTAGGCAAACAAACTAGCTTTATTTTTATTTGTTAAAGAGATTAAATTAAGGCAACCAACAAACAAGTGAGCACATTGAACTACTTACCCTCAGCTCTACCTCTCTTCCTGGAGCAAAACCAAATTCATCCTGGGGCAAAAGGTGATGGAGGGTGGGAAGGCATATGGGGACAAAACACTCAATCGGGTGCCTACAGGCCCAGCCTCCTGGATTTATCACCAAAGGCCTGGTCCAGAAGCCCAGATCCTTTGTCTGCTTCTTTTTCTCAAATTCTCTGTTATTGAGCATTTTTACCAGGTGTTAGACACTGCTAGACACAGGGGGAATTCCTGGAGGAGAAAGTCTTGTAAGCCAAGAACTCCCAGTGTGTGGTAGGTAATATGCCCAGTGGTGGAATCAGGTAGACGTGATCTCAAACTCCAGCTTCACAATGTGTGACCTTGGACAAGTCACATTCCTTCTCTAGGTATCAGTCTCTTCTACCTGTAAAAATGGAACTAAGAATGGTAACTGTCTCCTAAAAACCAGTTGCCGTTGAGTTCACTCTGACTCATGGTGGTCCCATGAGTGTCAGAGTAGAACTGTGCTCTGCATAGGGTTTTCAGTGGTTGGTTTTGGGAAGTGGATTGCTAAGCCTTTCATCTGAGACACCTCTGGGTGGTCTTGAACTCCTACCTCTTCATTAGCAGGTAAGCTTGTTAACCATTGGCACCAGCCAGGAACTCCTAGGCTGGTAAATAAGATACAACCATGAATGAGGTGCATACTTCAACGCCTGGTACAGAGTGAACATTCAGTAGCTATCATCCACTACGATGAGCTGACCCCATAGGAAGATGGATCCCACATCCATCCTCCATCTGTCCTGGACCTTGGACGAGTTTCTCTGACCGAATAGAGGAAGCAGCTCTGATGGGCATCTCCTGTCCATGCACATGAGGCTATTTATAGTCATTCTGTGATTGTGGTTGTTGCGGTGGTGGTGGTTTCTATTAAGGACATTGGTGTTATGAATAAACTTGTGCATTTCTCTTGTTGCATGTTAACAAGAGTTTCTCCTGGATATACATAATCATAATAGACAACCCGAGGGACAAGGACAATGACCAATCAGAAGGAATGCTGGGGAGCTGAATCTTGGTTTTCAAGTTCCTCCGAGGGTCCAGGTGTTAATTTTTTAGTTGCTGAACATTGGGAAGTTCCCTTCTCAATGTTCAGGGGTAACCAGAGCAGAGGGGCCACATGAGGGCTCAGAATAGTAGCTATTTACAAGTTGGCATGACGTTTTTCAGAGGAGTCCCTGAGCTGTGCAAACAATTAAGAGTTTGCCTATTAGTCAAACCCACCCAGAGGCACTTGGGAAGGCAGACCTGGTCCTCTGCTTCTGAAAGCTCATGTAGCCTTGGAAACCCTATGGCGTAGTTCTGCTTGGTAGCTTGGTACACATGGAGTCCCCAGGAGTCACAATTGACTTGACGTGATGGAAACTAACAACAGAGTTGTAAAAGAAAAATAAGGCTCTTTAAAATGAAAATCTAAGTTTGTTAAAATTTCAATATTTTAACAACTGATTTGGTAAAAATAGGAGCCTGGAAGATGTAAGTATTTGTACTTTGCGATTTGCAGCTAACCTAAAAGTTCGTGCCTTGAAGCTACCTAGTAGCTCCATGGAGTCCTGGTGTGGCACTGTGGGTTAATGCCCTGGACTGCAAGGTCAGTTTGAACTTCAAGGTTGGCGGTTCAAGCTCACCAGTTGCTCCTTGGAAACCCTATACAGGGTACACTATGAGTTGGAACTGACTTGATGGCACTTAAGTGGCTCCATGGAAGAAAAATCCTGGTGAATTGCTTCTATAAAGACTAGTGGTTGTGGTTGTGTGCTGGTGAGTTTGTTCTGACTCATAGCGACCCTGTATAGAGTTTTCAAGGCTATACATCTTTACAGGAGCAGAAAGTCTCATTTTTTCTCCCATAGAGTGTATTTGAATTGCTGACCTTGAAATTAGCAGACCAATGCATAATCTACTACGTCCCCAGAGCGCCACTCTATAAAGATTACAGCCAAGAAACCCTGGGAGCAGTTTAACTCTGTTACACACAGGGTTACCATGAGTCCGGGGCAGAAACAATAGTAAGACCACCAATGTGGTCAAATAGTATGCTCTGGGAGTATGTACCAGTACGAGCAGAATTACTAGATTGTTGGGAAAGTGACTATAAGGAATGAACTCTATGGCAGTGGTGGGGGTGATTATGTGCTGTTATCCTGAGAAATATTTTCTCTAGCAGTCTGCAAGCATCTCCTCAATCCACAGTTTTCTCAACACTAGGTATTGTGAGCCTCTCTAATTTGCTACTCTAACTCCTTGCTGTGGAGTGGATTCCAACTCATAAGGATTCTGTAGAACAGAGTAGAAGTGCCCACAGGGTTTCCAAGGCTGCAATCTTTATGGAAGCAGACTGCCATATCTTTCTCCCTCAGAGCAGCTGGTAGGTTTGAACCACCAGCCTTTTGGTTAGCAGTTGAGTTCTTAACCATTGTACCTCCAGGGCTCTTTTATTATTTTTTTAAATCTAGACCTGGTAGCATAGTGGATTATAAACTGAGCTGCTAACTGCAAAGTCAGTAGTTTGAATCTATCTACCAGCTGCTCCATTGAGAAAGATGAGGTTCTCTGTTCCCATAAAGATTTACAGCCTTGGAAACCCTGTACAGGGTGGTTATGAGTCAGAACTGACTTCAAGGCACATAATCAGACTGGAAATAACAAACTCACTGCCATCAAGTAATTTCCAACTCATAGTGACCCTGTATATCGCTACCTAGGCTATAAATCTTTATGGGAGCTGAAAGCCTCTCCTTTCTCCCATGGAGAAGTTGGTGGGTTGGAGCTGGATTTGAACTGTTGACCTTGTGGTTAGCAGTCTGTGTGCTTATCCTAAAACAGCACCAGGGATTTTTTTTTTTTTCTTTCTTTCTTCAAATCTAGTGGGTGGAAAATGATATCTTACATTGTTGTTAATTTGCATTTCTCTGAATCTTAATGAGGCTGAGCATCTTTTCTTATGTTATGGACTTAGAATTGTTTGCTTAAAAGATATGGGTCCCTAAAACAAAGATAACATTCCACCATATGCCTCAAACAACAGCCAGGTTGAATGCTAAGAGTACTGGATGGGGAACCAGGAGACCTGAGTTCCAGCCTTAGCATGATCACACACTCACTCTGGCCTTAGGCAAGTTGCTTGCCTCTTCAGAGCCATGATTTCACATCAGCCTAGGGGAGAACCTTCTTCTGCTCGTCCAGAGGACAGTTAAGGGATCAAGTAAGATCTTGGAAGTAAATGTGTTCTGGAATGGAAAAATATTATACCAGGCAAGGATTACCATTTCCTCTTGGAAGACAATTCAAGAAAGCTTTGAAGCCCATGGGGGGATGAGCAACCAGTCAACTTCATGGAAGAAGAGCATACCAACTCCAAAGCCTGAAAGTCACCTTCGCTTACCTGCCCCAGTTTCCAGGTATTTCTACCCCATCAGACAAAGAAAGCACAACTCCATTAACTCCCAGCACAAGCATACCCTAGGGTCTTTGGGAACCCAAAGGCTGCTCTAATGTAAAGGTGGCTGGCTCCTTGGTACCCAGGACTTCCCCGGACCAGCAGGTGGTCACAGTCTTTGTTACTAAGGGCAAGACACAGATGTAGTCAAGTGAGAAAGCCTGGCATGCCCTCCTCTGTTCCTTATACCAGAGTCCTATCTGTGGACTGGCTGGAGAGTAGGCCTAGATTGTTGTTGTTGCTATGTGCCATGGAGTCCTTTCTGACTCACAGCGACCCTGTACAGGGTTTCCGAGATTGTAAATCTTTACGGGAGCAGAAAGCCTCATCTTTCTCCCATGGAACAGCTGGTAGTTTTGAACTGCTGACCTTGCGGTTTGCAGCCCGATTTGTAACTACTACGCTACCAGAGCTCCTGGGTCTAGGTTGTTGTTGTTAAGTGCCTTCGAGTCTGTTCCGACCCATAGCGACCCTGAACAGGGTTTCCGAGGCTATAAATCTTTACGGGAGCAGAAAGCATCATTATCTCCCATGGTTGTTGTTGTTGTTAAGTGCCATCGAGTCGGTTCCGACCCATAGCGACCCTGTACAGGGTTTCCGAGATTGTAAATCTTTACGGGAGCAGAAAGCATCATCTATCTCCCATGGAGCAGCTGGTAATTTTGAACTGCTGACCTTGCAGTTAGCAGCCCGATTCGTAACCACAGCACATCTCAAAGTCTGGAGCACCAATCCAGTGGAAGGTTACTGAAGGAAGAAAAAATTCTGTGGTCAGATAGGAACATCAAGTTAAATTATTTTAGCAGATAGCATTTGTTAAATGTGTCTAGCCATGGGCTAGTCAATTCATATGCATAATCTCATTGTCTTTTCACAGCAACTTTATCAGCCCGAAGCTTTACTGGCTCTGTTTTACAGATTGAGGAAATGAAAGTTTTGCAAGTGTTACGTGACCTACCCAAAGCCTCTCAATTGGTGAGGGGCAGAGTCATGATCTCAAGCCAGGCAGCTTCGTTCCAGATCTCCTGTTCTTCATCAGGTTGAGTTAATAGGACTTTGTGACTGATCGCCTTATGGGAACAAGGAAGAGCTCACATAACCTTTTATTCATTCAACTACTACCATACAATGTCCTGGCGGGATAATACAAAGATGAAAAAGACCCTGTTCCTACTCTTCCAGAACATCAATACAGAGAGGTCATTTCAGTAGAGAAGGACTATATGAAGACAAAGCTTCCTGAAGTGGTCTCTTAATTGGCCCCAAGTCTTAAGTGACCATTTGTTGTTGTTAGGTGTCAACCAGTTGGTTTCGACTCCCAGCAACCCCATGTGACCTAGTAGAACTGCTCTACAGAGTTTTCAAGGCTGAGACCTTTTGGAGGCCAGTTGCTAAGGCATCTCTGGGTGGGTTTGAATGGCCAACCTTTGGGGAGTAGTCCAGTGCTTAGTGGTTTGCACTGCTCAGGGACTCCTTAAGGGGCCATTAAGGAGTGAGAACCCAAACCAATTGCTGTGGAGTTGGCTGTTACTGATGGAGACTCCCATTGTGCAGAACTGAATTCTATGGGGCTTTCTGGGCGGTGGCTTTTGGGAAGCAGATTGCTAGCTCTTTTTTCTGAGATCCTCTGAGAGGGTTCAAACTGCCAAACCATGTGAGGAGGGTGGGCAAAGGAAGCATCAGGTAAAGAGGACAGATGTGGGAAGAAGCTCAGGGAAAGCATGCAAAGCCACAAACACAGTCGATTAAGATGGTGGGGACACGAGTGATGCGATTTCAGGGGTTCGTCACTCAAAGTCCTGACTTTCAGGCTTCTATATTGGGGTTTGAATTCCTGGTGTGGCACTGTAAGATTAGTACTGGACTTTGAACCACAAGGTTGGCAGTTCAAACCCACCAGCTGCTCCTCAGAAACCCTACCAGGGTTGCCATGAGTTGGAACCGACTCGACGGCACTTAGCAACACGTTGGGGTTGGAACAAAAGGTGACTGAGAATGGTGAAGCAGTACAGAGGGATGGTAGGGCTGTTGGCTGGAGCTGGGAATATGGGAGGATCCAGTGAGGGGCCTTGCTGATGAAGAGGGTGTCAAGGCTAAGGTCTCTCCCAGTGCTGACCTTCTCAACTTCCCTGGAAGGAAGGAACATCTCCCTGTGGTCCCTCCGCCCCCAAATATTCTGGGCAGGAAGGAGCGGGATCTGCTTTGTCAAAGCAGCTTGCAATAAAGAGTCTCATTCAGGGATGCGAACAGCTGCTCGACTATTAATAGTCAGGGGCCTCAGCCGCAGCCTGCTGGGAGGGCCTCGGCGTGCAGTTCTAGAAAGGTGAATTGGTTTCTCTGCCTTTCTTGATTTAGCACCCTGTGGTGGGACAGGCGCTTACATTTCAGAAGGCTGCCAGCCCCAAGTCTTCATTGGGGCAATTTCAGAGGTGTGTGGCATGACCCTGCAGGGACAATGGCCCTTGCCATTCATGCTGGATCTGGCCATAAGGGGAGGGAGCCCAGAGGTGGCCAGAGAAGCAGGTACCCATAGGAACAAGGGTAGGGTGGGGAATATCCCCCTGAGGTCTCCAGAACTGCTCTTTTGACATAATGCCCTTAAAGGGGACATGGAGAAATCAGAGTTGGGTGGTCAGAAGGGAGGGGGCCAGTTTAGAGATAGGAGAATAGAGGAAATGAAATGGGGGAGACGTGGGTGGAAGTTCAGCCTGGAATCAGCAAGAGCCATGGTGCATCTCCAGTCCTAAGCCCGACCTTGGTTGAGGGGATCCTGGAAATCTAGGGCTGAAAGGAGATGGCCTGGGGGGGCCACAGGCTCCTTCTGGCTGCCGCCGTCATGATGACTGACTTCATTGTGGCCATTCAGATCACCCATCTGAACAAGCCTGCAGAGAGGACAGCTGGGAGCAAGCTAATGGAAACCCAACAGGATGCGCTGATCACACTGCGGCCAGGGTCAGCTATGCGAGTGAGGCCCGTGGCGCCCACACAGGCTCGCTTTGTTACCAGCCCTCTCAGGTGGTTGCTTCAGGTGGTGGCCACTTCAAAGAGGTGCCATTAAAAGCAGGGCCTCTCTTCAGGTTTCCTAAGGGCCCTGTCTAGGCTAATGAGATCATTAAGAGGCTCCTTGTTAAATGAGTTTAAATAGAGTTTGCTTGTAAGGTCTCTGGCTGAGCCCTCCCCTTCCTCGCTGTAGGTTTTGTTTTAAGGCATGTACATTTGTGCCTGTGTATGTACTTGACTCTGGTAGCGTAGTGCTTACGAATCAGGCTGTGAACCACTAGGTCAGCAGTTCGAAACTACCAGCTGTTCTGTGGGAGAACGATGAGGCTTTCTGCCCCCTTAAAGATTTACAGCCTCGGAAACCCCCGTACAGGGTTGCTGTGAGTCGGAACAGACTCCACGGCATATAACCACCAACCATGTACTTGACCTTGGCCTCAGACTGCTGGGACTGAATTCTGATCTCAGCATTTTCTAGTAATGTGACCTTAGTCCAGTAATTGGCTCACTCTTCACTGCCTCGGTTTCCTCATTTGAAAAGTAGAGCTAATAATTGTGTCATTCAATTGTACTATAAAACCTTTTAGTGGCTCCATATTACCCTCAAGAAACTTTCCAAGTTCCTTAGAATGGGCAAACTACCAAGTACTGCCCTTGGTCTTCCTTCTCACTATGTTTGTTTTTCACACTCACCACTTGGACCATGTGGAACCATTTCTGACTTTCAGTCCCAATCAGCCCTCTTGATAAAGCCTTGCATATGTTGTTTATTCATCTATGAATGTTCTGCTCCTTTATCTTGCCATGCCTAACTTCCTTCTTCAGAAGAACCTCTTCCTGGTAAGCTCTGCTCACTGTGGGTCCCAAGTGTGCACCATGATGGTGCCTATCACGTTGTGCTCTGACACTCTGTTGGTGTGTCATCTTCCTTTACTGTTAGCCCCATGAAGATGGGAACTGCGATCTGAGGGCCTCAACTAGACTAGAGAGTTTAAGAGGTCTCTTTTGTTCACTTGCAGTTAATTTAAGGCTAGAGCTGCCTCTGGTCTCCTATAAGCTGTTCCTTAGAGTTTCTCCCTGTTTCTTCTCATATTCCCTAATGGCCTTGACTCAGAAGCCCACTGCAGTGAGGCCTGTTGCAGGCAGAGCCAAACTGGAGCAGGTTGTCGTTCCTTCAACATTGTGAACTCCAGTCTCTTGACTGGAAGACAGCTGGGCCTTTACCTGAGGATAAGATAATGGATTTATGGTACATCCAAGTCTTTTTTCCCACAGCCCCACAGCATATGTGAACCCCAGAGTTATATTAGGTTGATCTGACCATGTGACCCTGGTGAGCAATGAAGTAAGGTACGGATTCCATGAGGTGCTACAGAGCTCTCAGTGACAAATTTCCAGGCTGTGGATCCGGCATCGGAGGCCTGGATCAGCATTATGACTGAGGGGGAAATGCATTTTTCAAGTCAAAAGCATACAGAAAGGTAGCCATTTTTGTTGTTGTTAGATGCTGTTGAATCACTTCCAACTCATAGCGACCCTATGCACAACAGAACAGAACACTGCCGGGTCCTGGGCCATTTGTTATGCTTGAGCCCATTGCTGCTGCCACTGTGCCAACCCATCTCTCTGGGAGTCTCCTCTTTTTCCATGATCCTTCACTTTACCAAGCATAATGTCCTTCTCCAGAGTCTGGTCCCTCCTGATAATAAGTCCGAAGTATGAAAGACAAAGTGTTGCCATCTTTGCTTCTAAGGAGCATTCTGTACGTCTTCTAACACAGATTTGTTTGTTTCTTTTAGCAGTCCATGATACTTTTAATATTCTTCTTCATTGATATAACTCAAATACATCAATTTTTCTATGGTCTTACTTATTCAATTATTTAACTTTCACATGCATATGAGGCCATTGAAATGCCATGGCTTGGGTCAGGTGCACCTTAGTCCTCAAACTGACAACTTTGCTCTCGAACACTTTAAAGAGGTCTGTGCAGCAGATTTGCCTAATGAGCTATGTTTGATTTCTTACTTCTGTTTCCATGAGTGTTGATGATGGATCCAAGTAAAATGAAGTCTTTGACAACTTCAGTCTTTTTTCATTTATTAAGATGATGATATTTATTGGTTCAGTTGTGAGGATTTTTTTTTTTTTTTACATTGAGATGCAATCCATACTGAAGGCTGTGGTCTTTGATCTTATCAGTAAGTATTTTAAGTCCTCTTTGCTTTCAGCAAGTAAGGTTGTATCATCTGCACAATGCAGGTTTTCCTTCTATACTGATGCCACATTCTTTTTCATATAATCTGTCTTCTCGAATTATTTGCTCGACGTACAGGTTAAATAATACAGCCCTGGCACACATCTTTCCTGATTTTAAACCATTCAGTATTGCCTTGTTCTGTTTGAATGACTGCCTCTTAGTCTCTATACAGGTTCCTCATGAGCACAAGCAAATGTTCTAGAATACCTATTTTTTCAATGTTGTCCATAGCTTGTCATGATCCATACAATTGAAAACTTTTTCAGAGTAAATAAAATAAAAATAAAGCACAAGTAAGCATCTTTCTGTTATTCTCTGCTTTCAGTCCAGATCCATCTGATGTCAGCAATGATAACCCTAGCTCCACATCTTCTTTTGAAACCGTCTTTGACCTTCTGGCAGTTTTTTGATGATGTATCATTGCAAGTATTTTAAAATTATCCTCAGCAAAAGTTTACTTGCATGTGATATTAATGATATTGTTCAATGATTTCCACATTCCATTGAGTCACTTCTTTTTGAAATGGGCACATTTCTCTTTCAATTAATTGGCCAGATAGCTGTCTTCCAAATTCCTTGTCATAGATGAGTGAGCACCTGCAATGCTGCATCAGTTTGTTGTAAAATTTCAATTTGTATTTCATCAATTCCTGGGGTCTTGCTTTTTCCCCTCAGTACCTTCAGTGTAGCTTAGACTTCTTCCTTCAGTACCATCTGTTCTCGATCATATGCTACCTCTTGAAATGTTTTAACATGGACCATTTCTTTTTGGTACAGAGACTCTACATTCCTTCCATCTTCTTTTGATGCCTTCTTCATCACACAGTATTCTGCCTATGTTGTTGTTGTTGTTATGTGCCGTGGAGTCGGTTCCGTCTTATAGCGACCCTGTACAGGGTTTC
>NW_006408575.1:3609832-3617288 GCF_000296735.1 Chrysochloris asiatica | reverse complement strand
GGTCTTCCCTGTAGGAGTATGGGTATTAATTATTCTATCACAGACAGCATTATACTTCATGACTGATCTTGATATGTTCTTTTTGATGATGAATGTGATCCTTTTCTTCTTGAATTTGTTTTTCTTGGCATAGTAAACCATATGATTGTCAGATTCAAAAATGTCAATATCAGTCCATTTCAGTTCACTAATGTTTAGGATATAGGTCTTAATATGTTATAGTTCATATTTGACAACTTCCAATTTTCTTGGATTCATACTTCGTGCATTCTATGTTTTGATTACTAATGGTTGTTTACAGCTGTTTCTCCTCATTTTGCATTGTGCCCCATCCGCAAATGAGGGTCCCAAAAGCTTTACTCCATTTGCATTATCATGGTCAACTTTACTTTGAGGAGGCAGCTCTTCCCCAGTAGTGTTTTGAATGCCTTCCAACTTGAGGGGCTCATCTTCTTGCACTGTATCTAACAGTATTCTGGTGCTCTTCATCATGTTTCAGTATTCACTATTCTGGTGCTATCTGACAGTGTTCCACTGCTTCTGGTAAGGTTTTCAGTGACTAAGCATTTGGAAGTAGTCTGCCTCTTTTTCCAAGTATGTCTTAGTCTGGAAGCTCAGTGGAAATCTGTGACCCTGTTGGTATTTAAGATACTGGTGACATAGCTTTCAGTATCACAGCAACACACACGCCACCACAGTACAACAAACTGACAGAGGAGTTGTGGGGTAGACATGGGAGGCCAAGGAATTAGATTAGAGCTGGTGGTGGGTCAGTTAAGATAGAATTAGGCCCAGCTCTGATAAGTGAGTTGAGGTGAATGGTTCAGGATCAAGTCTGTGAACAAAGAGTGAGCTCTGCATCTAATTTGTGTTACTGGGGAGGACGGGGCAGCTTAGAAGGTACACTCAAGTTTAATGCATAGCATTTCCACAAAGGCAGACTATGCACTTCTCGTGCCTGTGTCTCCTGTATTCCAGAACAAATCCCAAATCCTCTCATGCAGTTAACAAACTTTGAACAGAACTACCCTGGTCACTTGATACCGATGCCACTACTACCACTGAGGGAGCCCAACCCAATGGCTCTGTAGGGTAATCACTGGATGTCGAATCACAAGGTCAGCAGTTCAAGCCCACCCGCCACTGTGAGAGAAAGATGAAGCTTTCTGTTCCTGCAAAGATTTACAGTCTCAGAAACCCTATATAAGGTTGCTATGAGTCTGAACTGACTCGACCACACTTAACCATAACCACACTACTACTGAGGTCAGGTAGTGTTGTGCCTGGAGAAGAGCAACATGCTTAGTAAAGTAGAGAATCAGGGGAAATGAGGAAGACGTTCAGTGAGATGGATTAACCCAGTGGCTGCAACAATAGGCTCAAACAACAGTTGTGAGGATGGCACAGGACTGAGAAATTGAGTTCTGTTGTACATAGGATTGCTAAGAGTCGGAACCTAACAACTACTATTATTAGTGTGGCAGTGATGGTGCAGTGGCTGCATTCTCATCTTCCATGTGGGAGACACGCGTGTGTTCTCAGTCAATGTACCTCAGGCATAGCCTGTCAGTGAAGACTTGCATGTGCTCTGATGCTGAACAAGGCTTAGTGGAACTTCCAGACTTAGACAGACTAGGAAGAAAGGCCCTGTGATCTCCTTCTGAACCTCAACTAGGGAAAACCCTATGGAGCATGAGAGTCTGGACCCCAATCCATCGGGGGATAGCACAGGACCAGGAAGTGTTTTATTCTGTTGTGCACAGGATTACCATACGTTGGGGGCTGACTTGATGACAGTTATCAACAACAACAACTACTGCTGAAAGTAATAAATATCATTTGTTGCGCTCTGACCATGGGTCAGGCATTGTGTGAAACACATTCATCATCTCAACGATTGTCGGATGCATGAAACCAGGAAATGGATTTGTTGGAGCTCCCTATTGCATCTGTAGGGCTTGACACAAGCCTGGCACATAGTATATGCTTAAAATATATTTGTTTAAGACTCTCATGATTTAAGAGTGAGTAATTGTTATCATGACTAATTGCGATTGTCACAATTGTAAAGGTAGAAGTTTTGTAGCAAAAAGGGATGAGTGGTCAATCTTACAGTCCTAGAGTGGAGGACCCTGGGACCATCAAGCGAGAAGAGTGGGACCCTACCCAGAGAAGCGGCAATGCCAGAGATGGAGGCAGAGATGATGACATGAAGAGACGGAGTAGCTGAGGATTCTAGACTCGTGGAGGGAGAGGGGATGTGTGCTGGCAGCTGGGGGTGGGGGTGGGGCAGGGTGTGCCCTTTGACTGTTTGAATGATTGTATATTCCTGAATGTTTTGGTGCACATCCAAAAAAAAAAAAACACACAAACAAACAAAAAACAGAGGGAATAGAAGCAAATACTGTTGAATGATGAAGCATGCAGAGGACTGTAATCATTGCAATGAAATGAACTGATGTTCCACTATGTAAAGAACTATGTGAACTCAATTCACAATAACAACAACAAAAAATGTTTAATAAGCACAGAATCTTGCATATTACTCCTATTTTGCAGTAAGGAACTGAGTATCAAGTAACTCAGGTTATTCAGCTAGTAGGGTGGGGAGCCAGGATTTGAATCCAGGTCTGTTTGATTCCATAGTTCCCAGGCTTAGCCATGATCCTGGCCTCGCTATCACTGTTGCCTGAGAACCAACATCATCAGCACCACCAGGGAGCTTACTGGAAATGCAGTCTCAGCCTCATTCTAGAGCTGTTGAATCAAGATCTGCATTATGACAAGATGCCTTAGGTGATTGGAATCTATGTTAATAAAATGTGTGACTCTTACTTCCTCCCCACTCCCCAGGCAGTCCACTCCCACAACCACTCAGGGGGTAACCTATCCCTTCGATGCCAAGCAGCCTCAATCAAACTGCATTTGCCCATCAGGTCCTTTGTCCTTTGCCACGAGACTGCTGGGTGTAATTGTAGTGCTGGCGGCTTTCACTGTGACCTTTTAAATTATTACCACTTAAGAATCAGAAGCATATTTCCTCCTTTTAAATGTTGCTTGTCTATTAGGCTTTTACCACCTCAAGGAACGTGTTTATGGGAATGGAGGTCAAGTTTTCTAGCTTGTGGTCTTGCTCTGAATAGGGCCATTTCAGATGGGGTCTCTTTCCGACAAGGACTCTCCCCAATTCTCTGCTCTCCTTCACTCAATCATTAAGGTTGTAGATTCTCAGCCCAGATCTCTGTTTATTACGAACAGACCATTTAATCCAATAATTATATTCATAAATAATTCCCCAGTGATGTAAGAGGCGCTGCTTGTTTGTGTTTCAAAGCTTATGAATTTGGTCTTTAAAACAGCTTAAAAAATTGCTTGGTCTGGCAAAAGAAGAGTGGTGTATGATTTATTTTGCCCAAACTCTTCTCTCTCTGACTGGTGTGCTAAGGGACCTGGAGGCTGGGGATTTGCCTCTAGTCCCTCAGTCTCACATGTCTCCAACCTCTTGTAGTAAATTGTGTGGTCCTCTTGTTCAAGAATTCAAGTTTAGGCTTTGCTCCAGACTCCCTGGACTTCTGATGGGTTTATCTTGTAACCTGAGATCTGTAAGATTTACATGGAGACCTGTGATCCCCTTGAAATTTTAGGTAAAATTTGGTACCTATATGCATTTTCATGGAGACAGGTTGGCCATTTTCTCAGATTCTTAGTGGGGGCCTGTGGTCCCTGAAAAATGATTGGTCTTTTTTACCTCTGAACATTCAGGGCCCATATCTGTTTTTCTCATTGCAGTTGAGTTACTTGGATTGCAGGTAGGCTGAGAGTTCTGATATATTCAAGTTACATCAAACTGAGTACTTACTAGAAATCCTAGGGATTTTTGTACGTTTTATCCTTAGTGATATGTACTACAGACAATGTCACAGTGAGTAATTTGCTGGCATTGTCATTCTCAAGTATTCACTCACAGATGTACAAAGATCAGATTTACAGATTCTGAAAATAAAAGGCAATAATAAACTCAAAAATAAAAAAGATATTTGACTTATGTTAGAACCAAGTGACAATGGAATTGTGGGAAGGAAACCTACCTGTGTATCTTCTCTGTTACGTTGTCCCACCCCTACTCTGTTACATTGTAAGCATTTTGCAAGCTGGTACTGTAGCCAAATACTGTCGGCACCAGAGATCCTACCTTGGAAAGTGCATTAGTTTCCTAACTCTAATCCACATAAAAGGAGTAGTAATTTCAAATATTTAATTTATAGCTAATGCTTAGTGTATGGATGTCTACACAGACATTTTAACAACCCTGAGTCCCACTCTAGGAATCTGCAGCTCATGGACTGAGACTTAAATTATAGATGATAACAATGTTTGAGCTGGAGAGATCCTTAGATATTATCAAGCCCATTTTACAGGTGAGGGCATGAAGGCTCTGAGAAGAAATATAATTGGCACAAGGTCACAAAAGAGTTCTCTTCAGAGCTGGGACTATAATCCACGCATTCTGATCTCAAATTACATGCTTGTTCTCTTCTGTGGCCTCACCTTCAGATATTGGCCCTACTTGCAGACAGCTGTGCTTGAGAAATGTTTGTGAAATAAAAGAATAAATACCAGGCAGGATAAACAGCTACCACAAAGCCTAAGGATGACTGTAGAAGTGACGTTTTCTCAAGTGAGCTAAAATGAATGATGGAGTCTTGCTATCTCTCTCTGTCTGACTGTGTCTCTCTTCACACACACACACACACACACACACACATACACACACACATGCCTAGACTGGGCTAGTACAGAAGTTTGAGCATAGAGGAAAAGACTGTGGGAGCTTCTTCCTTGGGGAGTGTTAAGGATAAAAAGCCTTAGTTTGATTATAGCATTTGACTCCAATCTGAGTTTTCAAAAGATATGTACCAAACCATCCTTCAAACATGCATGTGTTTATTGAGTAATAATTTATTGAGCACCTTTTATTTGCTGAGTGCTGTGCTAGACTGGGGTTCTGAGGGTAAGTAAATATAGGCATTGCCTCTGTCCTCTTGGAGCCTATATAGTCCATGAGATGGTGACTTTAAACATTCACCAGAGGTCATAAAGTCCCACTCTCCTTACTGCACAAGAGCCTAGGGAGTCCCTGTACCCAAGATCACTTCCTTCTCATGGTGCACACTGTCTCTTCCATTCCCAACACCAGGACTGGAAGAAACTTGGAGAGCATGCTGTTTAATTCCGTTACTTCATATAGGGAAACTGAGGCTCAATGTAGCCAAGGGACTAACCCAAAGTAATGAGAAACTTAGGGGTTCAGCCAGGACCGTCATCTGGGTCTCTGAGGCTGGTCTTGGGGGATGGATCAAACAATGGGGAGAGAAAAGAGCATTCCAGGTGAGGGGAAAGCAAGGCAAAGGCCAAGAGGTAGGAATAGTCATGGGGTGAAGGGAGCAGGGAGGAAGGCAGTCCTGTGATCTGACAAGGAGAGGCTATCTTGGATGCAAAGCCAAGGTCACTATCACAGAGAGGCTGACTGTAAAAATGGCATAGCAGAGGAACCTGAACTCCTCTAACTTCATGTGGGAGAGAGAGAATCACCATCAGCACCAGCCCAAAGCTGATCCCTATGAGGTAGAAGTCACACATCTAATCATTTTACCAATTTTGACACCAACTGTCCCTTCCATGGAATTGTCTACTTCTCTGCTGGGTTCAATCATTTGTTGCAGTGGCTATACTAAACTCATCCATTAGGGACGTAACAGGTTGCAATTCAGGATCAGAAGTGACTCAGGACACAGTTCTTTGTTCAAGACAACTTCTTCTCAGCTGTGTCCACAGACATGTCTCTCTCCAATACTTGATATCTTGGTTCAGCAGCCTCCAGGCCTCTGCTTTGCTTGAGCAAGTGTTAGCTCTACCAATATATGCCTAGAAGCACTCCACTCTGCCAGTCAACAGTCCAAAGGCATTTAGCTCTTTCTAGCTGTCCCCTGCCACTCTGCTTCTACTGTCTTTGTTGTTGCCACATCTCTGCTGCTTCTTCTTGGTCTCTCTTTCTCTCTCATTTTAAAATTTCATTTCATTTATTTAATTATTTTAAAGTTTTTATTGTGAATTATGTAATAGTTCACATGGAAGAAGAACATTAGCTTTACATTCATCCTTATTTTGTTTAATTACAAAGATTACAATCCCCTCCATGCATCATCAAACAACCAAAGAGTATACCCTGCAAGCCTGCCCCCTAGCCGCCAGCACACAGCCCCTCTCTCTCCCTGAGTCCCAAGTCCCCAGCCACTCCATTTCACCACATCATCATCTCTGCCTCCACCTCTGGTGTCACTGCTTCTCTGGGTAGAGTCCTGCATTCTGCTCTTCTCCCTTGATGGTCCCAGGGACCTCCGTTCCTGGACTGCAAAATCAACCACTCCCCTCCTTTTGTTACAAAACATCTACCTTTACATTTCCAACACTCACAGTCAGTCCTGATAACAATTATTCACTATTGTACCACAAGAAACCTATCTGCATTTCCTTTCTTCAGCCCCGCACAGACAGATTGGATACTACTCAGTGGAGATTCTACCTTCCCATGCACCCTTTGGAACTAGGCCCCCTCTTGAAAGCTTGTAAGCCAGTCATTTCTTGCTTTTGTAGCCACCCCTTTTGGGTAGCCAATATCTAAGTTGCCTATCTCTGTCAACCCTGCATACTGAGGGGGTGGGAATTCTTGGCATCTCTTGCTGTTACAGCTCTATGTCACATCAGTCTAGGAAGTTCTCAGCATAGGGTTCTTGGTTCCAAAGGACACTGTTCACTCCTGACTTTTCTCTCTTGGTAGTCTCGAAGTCCCCCTTTCTGACTCTGGGATGGCTCATTATAACCCTAGTGGAATGGCAAAACTGGCCAGTCCTCGCATTAGGATTCCATACACCTTATTTGTATGACCCCACCCCTACAGAAAATGGTTGATGTTCAACCATTTCAAGAGTAGCGTATGATCAAGAGCCAATAATACTTAAGGAAGAAGTCCAAGGTGCATTGAAGGAATTGGCAAAGAACAAGGTACCAGGAATTGATGGAATAAAAATTGAAAAGTGAGGCGGCACTGGAGACACTCACTCATCTCTGCCAAGAAATTTGGAAGACAACTATCTGGCCAGCTGATTGGAAGAGATCCATATTTGTGTCCATTCCAAAGAGAGGTGACCCAATGGAAGGCAGAAATCATTGGACAATATATTTGATATCCGGTGCAAGTAAAGTTTGACTCAAGGAAATACAGAAATGTCTGCAACCAGAGAACTTCCAGAGGTTCAAGCCAGATTTAGAAGAGGCCGTGAAACAAGGGGGATATCATTGCTGATGTCCGATGGATCTTGGCTGAAAGCAGAGAATACCAGAAAGATGTTTACCTGTGCTTTATTAACTATCGATTGTGTGGATCATGACAAGCTAT
>NW_006408575.1:3607491-3609138 GCF_000296735.1 Chrysochloris asiatica | reverse complement strand
GCTGCCAAAAGAACCAACAGATCTGTGTTGGAAGAAGTGCAGCCAGATTGCTCCTTGGAGGCCAAACTTCATCTCTCATACTTCAGACATATTGTCAGGAGGGACCAGTCACTGGAGAAGGATATCATGTGTAGTAAGGTGGAGGGTCAGAGAAAAAGAGGAAGACCCCCAGCAAGATGGATTAGCAAAAGCATCAATGGGCTCAAGCATGGCAACAATTGTGAGGTTGGCCCAGAATCGGGCAGTGTTTTGTTCTGTTGTGCATAAGGTCGCTATGAGTCGATACCAACTCGATGGCACCTAACAACAACAGTAACCCTACCAGGATTCCAGCCAGCTCCAGAAACTGAACCCAGGCCAGGGATTGACTCTGCCTTTAGGCACCAGGGGGCCTGGCAGGAAGGAAAGAGAATTATTGTTATCAGATTTATAGAGTCCTTCTGTGTGCCTAAACATTGATAGATATTGACCCTGCCAATGAGAAAATTGTTGACCATCCCATCCTTCCTCAAAGAATTGTGAGGATCAGCTAATAATTATTATTGTGATTGCAATAATAGAAGCAGCCATTTACTTGAGTGCAAACACGTGCTGGAGATAGAGCTGTGAGCCAGCAGGCAATCAGACATGACTGCTTCTCACAGACAGGATCCGACACTGTGTTCACCCTAGTTTTGCACTGAGGAAGTGGCACCACAGAGGAGAAGGTTGTACAATGGGTCAGAAGCAAGACTAGGATTAGAGTGTGGGGTTACCTGCCCACACTCTAGCTTTGCAGCCAGCCCCAAAGAGGGGTTAAATCTCCAGTGTGTGCTGGGTCATGTCCAGCTTCTCCTACAGCCCCTTTAGGGACACCAACACCACTGAGGTTGTGCCTCCTCTTTGCTCTGAAGGCAAAGGCATTACCGACAGGCTCAATTGTCTTGTTCTGAAGGAAATGCATTTTCACCCAACTGATTTCTGGTGGGGGCTCCAGGGTCAATGGTGTCTCCAATCATCTCGAGGTTATTAGCTTTGATGGGCTTTAGCCTCTCTCTCTTATCCAAAAAGAGATGAGGAGAGGGTAACTCCAGGCCCAAATCTGAGTAACTGGTTTTGCAGTTACGCAAAGACAATCAGCTCAAAGGTCAGTAGAGAAAAAACCAAGCAGATTCTCTGGACCATGTGCAGATGACCTAGGAGGTGAGAGGTCCAGGTTCCTTCACTCACCTAGCAAAGCATGGCACTGACAAAGTGAAGGGATGTGCTCCTATGTCATGCTCAGGTCCAGGATGGGATGACACAGTTTCATTTCCTGAAAAGATGAAAAATTCACTTTCTTTCCAGTCCTCATTATGCCATTGAGAATGCTTCAATCTGATTTCAATTTGATGCTAACATGTCATTAATATTTTCTAAGCCTGACTGCTGTTGTTGATCCTGTATAGGGTTTCAGAGATGCAGCTGGTGGATTTGAACCCCTGAATTTGCGGTTAAGCAGTCCTGTGCTTATCCTAGAACACCACACCCAGACTCCATATATATATTGTTTGTTTTTGTTAAGTGCTGTCAAGTCGGTTCTAACTCATAGTGAACCTGCATAGGGTTCCCAAGGAGTGGCTGGTGAGTTTGAACCTCCAATTTTGCAGTTCAAACTGACCTTGCGAT
>NW_006408575.1:3601667-3606041 GCF_000296735.1 Chrysochloris asiatica | reverse complement strand
AATCGGGCTGCGAACCTCAAGGTCAGCAGTTCGAAACTACCAGCTGTTCTGTGGGAGAAAGATGAGGCTTTCTGCTTCTGTAAAGATTTACAGCCTCGGAAACCCTGTACAGGATCACTATGAGTCAGAACTGACTCCACGGCACATCACCACCATATACACATATGTTTTGCTGTTGTTGTTAGGTGCCATTGAGTTGGTTCTGACTCATAGTGACCCTATGCACAACAGAAGGACATGTTGCCCAGTCCTGCATCATCTTTACTGTTGTTGTTGTTACATTTGAGCCTATTGCTACTGCCACTGTGTCAATCTATCTCATTGGAAGCCTTCATCTTTATCACTGATCCTCTACTTTGCTAAGCATGATGTCCTTCTCCAGGGACTGGTCCCTCCTGATAATTTGTCTAAAGTATGAGAGATGAAATCTCGCCATCCTGGCTTCTAAGGAACATTCTGGCCACATTTCTTCCAAGACAGATTTGTTTGTTCTTTTGGCAGTCCATGGTATTTTTAATATTCTTCTCCAAGACCATAATCCAAATGCATTAATTCTTCTACAGTCTTTCTTATTCATTGTCCAACTTTCACATACATATGCGGGTATTGAAAATATCATGGCTTGGATCAGATACACCTTTTCCTCAAACTGATATTTTTGCTCTTGAGCACTTTAAAAAAGAGGTCTTTTGTAGCAGATTTGTCTAATGCAGTATGTCATATCATTTGAGTTCTGTTTTTAAAGTTTGCTAATTATTCTTTCTAAAATTTTTTTATTGTGGATTAAGTGAAGGTTTATAGAACAGATCATAGAACGATTGCACATTCAACAAGTTATATACTTCATACCATTACAATGATTGCAATCCATTCCATGTACCATCAATTAACAGTATCTACCTCTATTCACTTTATTATTTTTCCCTCCCTACTCCACCCCTGAATCACCCTGTAACCATCATAAAATGTTTCTTTTAGCAAGAAAATCTTTCTTTACTTTTTACCACAGTGGTCATATGCATGCAAAAGCTGGACAGTGAATAAGGAAGACCATAGAAGAATTGATGCTTTTGAGTTATGGTGTTGGAGGAGAATGTTGAAAGTGCCACGGGCTGCCAAAAGAACCAATAGATCTGTTTTGGAAGACGTGGAGCCAGAGTGCTCCTTGGAGGCCAAGATGACCAAACTTCGTCTCTCATACTTCGGACATATGTCAGGAGAGAGCAGTCGCTGGAGAAGGATATCATGTTTGGTAAAGTGAAGGGACTCAAGTGTGGCAATGATAGTGAGGTTAGCCCAGGATCAGTCAGTGTTTCGTTCTGCTGTGCATAAGGTCGCTATGGGTCAGTACCAACTCGATGGCACCTAAAACAACAACAACAACAACAGTGGTATCATGTAATATTTGTCCTTTAGTGATTGACTACTTTCAATGAGTATACTGTCCTTCAGGTTCATCCATGTTGTGAGGTGTTTTGCAGATTCTCCCTCATTTTTCAACATTGTATAATATTCCATTGTGTATGTGTACCAAATTTTGTTACCAAAATTCTGTTGATGGGCATTTAGACTGTCTTCACCTTTTTGTCAAAAATGAAATGGAGTTCATAAACATTGATATCCTAGGCATTACTGAGCTGAAATGGACTAGTATGGGTCATCTTGAATCTAACTACAACGTGGTTTACTATTCTGGGAATGACAAAGAGGAATGGAGTCACATTCATCACCAAAAAAAATATTTCAAGATCTATCTGTGATAGGATAATATCCATATGCTTACAAACTCACCAGCTGCTCTTCAGAAACCCTATACAGTGTCACTATGAGTCAGAATTAACCCAATAGCACTTAGCAACAGCAAAACAAGGCAGACCAGTTAATATCACTATTATTCAAATTTGTGCACGAATGCCAGTGATCTTGACATTGAATTCTGCCAGCTTCTTCAGTCTGAAATTGATCAAGCATGCAATTAAGATGCATTGATAATGTCTGGTGATTTGAATACAAAGGTTGGAAACAAAGAGGAAGGATCAGTAGTAGGAAAGAAAATAAGGTCTTGGTGATAGAAATGATGCTGGAAATTGCATGATAGAATTTTGCAAGACCAGTGACTTCTTCATTGCAAATACCTTTTTAAAACATCTGGATCTCACCAGATGGAATACACAAAAACCAAACTGACTACATCTGTGGAATGTAGATTTTGCTCCGTATCATCAGTCAAAATAAGGCCAAGGGCAGACTGTGAAATAGACCATCAATTGCTAAAATGCTAGTTTAGGTTAAAGTGGAAGAAAATTAAAACAAGTCCACAAGAGTCAAAACACGACCTTGAACATATCCCACCTGAATTTAGAAAGCATCTGAAGAACAGATTTGATGCATTAGACACTAATGACCGAAAACCTGAAGAGTTGTGAGATGGCACCAAGAACATCATACAGGAAGAAACCAAAAGGTCATTAAGAAGGTAAGAAAGAAAGACCAAAATGAATGTTAGAAGAGACACTGATACTTACTCTGAAGTGTAGAGATGCTGAAACAAATGGAAGAAATGAGGAAGTAAAAAAGATGGATAAGAAATTTCAAAGCGCAGCTCAAGAAAACAAAGTCAAATTTTATAATTCAGTGTGCCAAGATCTGGAATTAGAAAACCAAAGAATACACACAGCATTTCTCAAGCTGAAACAACTGAGAAAAAAATTTTATCCTCAATTTGCTGTGTTGAAGGATTCTGTGGGCAGAATATTATGATGCTACCTCTTGAAAGGAGTCCTGGTGTGGTGCTGTGGGTTAATGTGATGGACTGCAAAGTTGGTTTGAACTACATGGTTGGTGGTTCAAGCTCACTAGTGACTCCTTGGAAACCCTATATAGGTTCGCTATGGGTCAGAACTGGTATTTTACAACAGCCTCTTGAAAAACATCAGAAGATGGAAAGAATGCAGTCACTGTATAAAAAAGAAATGGTCATTGTTCAACCATTTCAAGAGGTAGCATATGATCAAGAACCAATGATCCTAAAGGAAGAGGTCCAAACTGCACTGAAGGCACTGACAAAGAACAAGGCTCTGGGAATTGATAGAATAAAAATTGAAATCTTTCAACAAAAAGAGGCAGCACTAGAGCCATTCACTCATCTATACCAAGAAATTTGGAAGACAGCCACCTGGTCAACTGATTGAAAGAAATTCATATTTTGCCTATATTAAAGAGAGGTGACCCAATAGAATGTGGAAATCATAGGAAAATATAAATATCACATGCAAGTAAAATTTAGCTAAAAACAATTAAAAATGGCTGCAACAGTACATTGGCAGGGAACTGTCAGAGGTTCAAGCTGTATTCAGAGTAGGATGTGGAACAAGGGATATCATTGCTGATGTCAAATGGATCTTGGTTTTATTGACTATGCAAAAGCTATCAACTGTGTGGCTCATCGACAACACTGTGGAGAATGAGTATTCTAGAACACTAAACTGTGCTCACAAGAAACCTGCACATAGACCAAGAGACAGTCATTTGAACAGAACAATGGAACACTGAATGATTTAAAATCAGGAAAGGTATGCTCCAGGGTTGTATTCATTCACCATATTTAATCAATCTGTATGCTGAGCACATAACCCAAGATGTTGGATTATATGAAGAAAAATGTAGCATCAGGATTGGAGGAAGAATCATTAACAACCTGTGATATGCAGATGATACCACCTTGCTTGCTGAAAGTGAAGAGGACTTAAAATACTGATAAGATCAAAGACCACAGCCTTCATTCAGTATGGGTTGTACCTCAGTATCAAGAAAGCTAAGACCTCACCACTAGAGCAATAAATAACATCATGATAAATGGAGAAAATTTTGCGATTATGAAAGACTTCATTTTGCTTGGATCTACTATCAACACTCATGGAAACAGCAGTCAAATAATCAAATGACTTATTGCATTAGGCAGATACACTGTATGTGTTTGCTTTAAAATGTCCAAGAGCTAAGATGTCAGTTTGAGGACTAAAGCGTACTCATGTGTGAAAATTAGACAATAAGGAAGAATTGATGCATTTGAGTTATGGTGTCAGAGAATAATATTAGAAGTACCATGGACTACTAGAAGAACAAACAAATCTATGTTGGAAGAAGTACAACCAGAATGCTCCTTGGAAGCCAGGATGGCGAAACTTTGTCTCTCATACTTCAGACATATTATTAGGAGGGACCAGTCCCTGGAGAAGGACATCATGGTAGGTAAGGGTCAGAGAAGATGAAGAAGACCTCCAAGGAGATGGATTAGCACAGTGTCAGGAGCATTGGACTCAAGCTTAAAAATGGTTGTGAGGATGGCGCAAGACTGGGCAGTATTTTGTTCCA
>NW_006408575.1:3590635-3601267 GCF_000296735.1 Chrysochloris asiatica | reverse complement strand
TGGCTGCCAGTATGTCTTCTTTGATGAAGTATCTATTCATGTCTTCTACCCATTTTTTAGTTGCCTTATTTGTCTTCTTATTGTTGAGGCATTGGAATGTTGTGTAAGTTTTGGAGAGCAGACTTTTTTTCCCCTGATAATGTTGTTGCCAAACATTTCTTCCTATTACATGGGTTCCATTTTAATTCTTGGTGAAATCCTTTGATGTCCATAAGTGTCTAATTTTTTGGAGATCCCAGTCATCTATTTATGTGTTTTCAGTTATGTTTGATAGTGTATTTGTGTCATATATCAGAGCTCCTAAGTTTGCCCCTGTTTTTTCACTGATGATCTGCTCATTTGATTTCTTGACAGTTGCTTCATGAGTGTTGATTGTGGATTCAAGCAAAATGAAGTCTCTGCAATGACGTGGAGAGATAGAGCAGCTGGGGACTCTAGACCCAGAGAAGGAGAAGGGCTGTGTGCTGATGATCAGGGGGCAGGCTTGCAGGGTATATCCTTTGGTTGGTTGATGATGCATGGAGGGGATTGTAACCATGGCAATGAAACAATATATGATAGGATGAATGTAAAGCTAATGTTTTCCCATGCAAACGATCACATAACTCACAATAAACTTTTTTTTTTTAATGAAGTCTCTGGCAACTTTAATATTTTCTCCATTTATTATGATGCTATTTATTGGGAACACTGAATGTTTTAAAATTGGGAAAGGTGTGCGACAAGGTTGTGTTCTTTCACCATACTTATTCAAATTGTATGCTGAACAAATAATATGAGAAGCTGGGTTATATGAAGAAAAACATGGCATCAGGATTGGAGGAAGACTCATTAACAACCTGCGATATGCAGATGATACAACCTTGCTTGCTGAAAGTGAAGAGGACTTAAAACATTTACTGATGAAGATCAAAGAGCACAGCCTTCGGTATGGATTACATCTCAATGTCAAGAAAACAAAAATCCTTACCACTGGACTAATAAACAACATTCTTATCAATGGAGAAAAGATTGAAGTTGTCAAGGACTTCATTCTTCTTGGATCAACTATCAACATTCATGGAAGCAGCAGTTGAGATCAGATGACTTATTGCATGGGCAAATCTGCTGCGCAGGAACTTTTTAAAGTATTGAAGAGCAGAGATGTCAGCTTGAGGACTAAGGTGCGCCTGACCCAAGCCATGGTATTTTCAATAACCTCATATGGATGCAAAAGCTAGACAGTGAATAAGGAAGATCTTAGAAGAATTGATTCCTTTGAATTGTGGTGTTGGAGGAGAATACAAAAAGTGCCATGGGCTGCCAAAAGAACCAATAGATCTGTTTTGGAAGAAGTGCAGCCAGAGTGCTCCTTAGAGGTCAAGATGGCTAAACTTCATCTCTCATACTTTGGACATATTGTCAGGAGGGACCAGTCACTGGAGAAGGATATCTTGCTTGGTAAGATGGAGGGTTGGAGAAAAAGAGGAAGACCCCCAACGAGGTGGATTGGCCAGGTGGCATCATTGATGGACTCAAGTGTGGCAGCGGTAGAGAGGTTGGCCCAAGATCGGACATTGTTTCGTTCTGCTGTGCATGGGATCACTATGAGTCAGTTCCGACTCAATGGCACCTGACAACAAGATTAATTGGTACAGTTGTTTTCTTTATGTTGAGGTGCAACCCATACTGAAGGCCGTGGTCTTTCATCTTCATCAGTAAATATTTCAAATCCTCTTCTTCACTTTCAGCAAGCAAGGTTGTATCTTTGGCATATCATAGATTGTTAATGAGTCTTCCTCTAATCATGATGCCATGTTCTTCTACATATAATCCATCTTCTGGGATTATTTGCTCAGCATACAGATTGAATAACTATGGTGAAAGAATACAACCCTGGCACACATATAAAATATATGTATATATGTATGTATATATATATATTTTAAGAGCAGGCCTTGGGCTTGGAGCCTTTGGCAGGCAACAGTATCTAGTTAGAATTTAATAACATTGTTTTAATTGTATTTATTTTTACTTTTAGCTCCTATTTATGGCAGGTGAGTCTGGTTTTCCATTCACAGTAGTGATATAAAGTTTCCATTTTAAAGACATTTATTTAAGCAAAAATGAGTCTATTTAAAGAAAAATACTAAATGAATAGTAATACAGGTGGCATATGTGGTGAAGTTGGTATGAGAACGGCAAATTTGGAAACATTGGCATATGCAATCATGGAACAAAAAAGTTATATATTCTCAGAACCGAAGACCACACTGCATTTTAGAAGCCCCAGAATTCTAGAACTCCAGGACACAGAAACGTAGCACCTTAAATCTTAAAATGATACATGAAACATAGCCTCTCCCAAAGTCTTAGCATATGAGGGAGAAAGTCTTGGTTCATTCTACTTAATTCTGATGTGGGGAAACTGAAGCCCTGAGAGATTAAGGATAATGTGACATAACATACATGAAAGAGTCCTGTAAAATGTGATGTGCTCTTCAAATGTTTAGGGGTATTTGTAAAGGGCTACGAAGCCTCCAAAGTCACAGGGTTGTCTAGAGGAGAATTAGAACGAAATCAGCTTTCCTGGCCATGAGCCCTGCGTCTTGATGCTTCTGTCGGACCCTTCAGCTATGCAGAAGCTCTCGAGACTCCTCAATTAAGAGTTGGTGTACAATCTGCTGAGAAGCAGAGGAAGGGGTGGCAGGTTTCAGGGTTCTGGGTTAGGGAATTGAGCAGAACTGTTTGAGCACATGAGGCCCTCTTCATTGTCTGAGCAGTAGACTTCCCACCTGTAAAACTAGTTGGCTGCTAGGGAGCCTCCTAGGGAAAGGCTATTTTATGATTCTAATTCAGCTCCCTTCTGGGGCTTCAGTGTGCCTTTCTGTCCAATAGCCACCGAACCAACTCTTTTCCTGTCCCCAGGTCACAAGCCTGATTCCCAGGGCCATATCAGTAAAGAGAGTAAGATTCCATCCCAATCCACTTTCTAAATGTCACCTTAATGATTTCCTTTTGCATGCCCCCAGTGGTCTGGGAGGATTTCAGCAGGGACCAGACAAGACAAAGTCATAAGAGCTTTTGATGTGATGAGGGAGAGACATCCATCTCCTGCTGGGGACACCCTACTCCCACCTTCTGTAAGAGTGAATTTCATTTCTCCATGTTCCTAGGGATTATGGGCTGTTCTTGGTGTGGTCTAAAGGCCCTGAAAATTGGGGCTTATAGGTCGGGTGCTAGATTGAATATGTAGAGAGGTCAGTTATGCTGTTCTGACTTAGAAGGTCTGGATTGTTGTTGTTGTTAAGTGCCATCCAGTCGGTTCCGACCCACAGCGACCCTATACAGGGTTTCTGAGGCTGTAAATCTTTTCGGGAGCAGAAAGCCTCCTCTTTCTCCCGCGGAGCGGCTGGTAGTTTCAAACTGCTGATCTTAAGGTTCGCAGCCCGATTTGTAACCACTACGCTACCAGAGCTCTGGATATATATCTTTTATTTAACATCTCCCCTAGCCACAGTTTACCCAATTAGCGAGAAGGGATGGGGTGGAGCCCTAGTTTTGTCCTACCACACAGCCAGTAGGGTCCCTTCTCCCAAATGTCACACCTAAGTGAATTCCTTTGCACATATTGTCAGAAAGGAGCACTCCCTGGAGAAAAATATCATGCTAGGTAAAGTATAAGGTCAGCAAAAAAGAGGAAGACCCCTAAAAATATGGATTGGCAGCAGCAATGGGCTCAAGCTTAACAATGATTGTGAGAATGGCACAGGACTGGGCAGTGTTTTGTTCTGTTGTGCGTAAGGTCACTACGAGTCAGAACAGACTCAATGGCACCTAACAATAACAAGTGTCCAGGCGGTCCAAGGCCGCGGAGTTGCCCTTTCTCAGGGAAGGCATGTAGCCTGACAGACCCCACATTTCACACCCACTTCTGAAGTGCCTTCTCTCACACTTTCCCCTCAAGAGCTGTTTCATGTGGTCCTTGGGAGGGGAAGTGACATGCGCAGATGCCCACATCCATCTCTCCCTTTCTGGCCTCTGTAGCTACCTGGCTATGGCTGCAGCAGCTCCTTCTTCCTGAGGTCACCCACAGCCCACCTTCCAGGTGCCAGGGGGCCTGGGTGTCCAGTCATGTGGACGTCTGTGTAAGCTTCAGGTGGCCCAGTGGCAGATCCCACCCACACGACTGACTCTTCCCTGCCCACCATCCTCCAGACAGGCGCCTGGGGAAGAGGGAAAAAAGGACCACTTCTCCTCTCCAGCCTTCAAAAGCTTCTAAGCCATTTTCTCCACATTAATCATGGAAAAGACAGTGTGGCCCAGCCTGGGAAGGAGAAAGCGCTTTTTCATCTGTCTGGCGACATGGGTCTCAACAGAGAAGGTCTTGGCTAAGCTCTTGCTCTTGACAGCTGTCCTGCTGTCTCCGACCCATCTTATCCTCTTCCACCCACATCCCCAAAGGGTAACAGGATTAAGTCAATTTCACATTTCTGAGAAGGCGTTCTATAGACTGTCTTGTCCCCTGAGGCCCAGCTGGAGGCTCCTTGGCACTCACTGGCAGGCTCCCTGCCCCCCCGCCGCCGGCTGACACCCTGGGCTGGTACTGTTAAGTATTTCCTCATTAAAGCCCTGGCAGCTCAGCTCAGGTTTGCTAGCCAACACCAATAGTTAACAACCACCCCGGAATGTTTGGACAGATTTCTGTAGTTATGAGTTTATAAAGTTAAAAGGTTTTATAGACAAGGCACCGTGTTGGTATTAAGGGCGATCATTTCTCTGGGGACCTGAGTCGGCTGTCTTAGTTCCTAGTGGCAGGAAGAGGAGGGGAGAGGGCCAGAGGAAAACATCAAGACAGCCAGGGAGTAAGAACAACAGATTGGCTGTACGGTCTGTTGAGTGAGGGGTATGGGATACCCTGCTCCAAACAGGAAGATATATATCCATATATATCCAACAAAGGAATTCAGGACCCCCTGATCCTGAGCTGTCTTGCAATCAAAGGATTAGTTATGGCAGGGATCCTCATTGTTTCTGTTTTCAAATCTGAGAGACTTAGAATGTGATCTGGAATGTTAGAATAGGTTTCCAAGTGGCTGAAGACCTCCTCTCGACACTGGACAAAAATGTGGTGTGTTTGCATTTTCTTGGAGAGAGGTTCTTTTCAGATCTTAAAAGACATCTGTGACTACAACCACTGAATTATATTTATCTTCTCACTGTATTAATAGGCAAACTGAGGCCCATTCATTCCTTTTTCCTTTCTGTCATCAAATCTTTCCTCAATGCCACAGTGGGGAGCCAGACAGGAAGGTCCTGGCTGGCATGGTTCTGACTGTCCACACAGAAACACAGGAACATTCCAGAGGATGATGCAAGCTGTGAAGATGCTGATGTAGGCTCTTGAGATATGGGAGTTGGGTCATTGGGGAAATCTCTCTAAGGAAGGACCATTTCAGCTGGGGCTCGAAATCCAGGAGAAAGAAAGCCGTGGGAAGATCTGTGGGAAGGCAGAGGGAACAGAGCATTGCAAAGTCCAAAGGAGGAATGAGCTTGGAGGAAAAGTGTCTTAGTTTCTTGGTGCTGCGGTAAGAGAAATATCACAGGTATTTTTTTAAAGTACAGAAATCAATTTCCTCACAATTCAGGAGGCCAGAAGTCCAAATTCAGGGAACTAGCTCTTGGGAAGTCTCTCTGTCTGTTATCTCTGAAGGAAGATCTCTCTGTTTCCACAGACCAGCCTTCCTTGATGTCTTTCTTTCTTTTTAATGTTTTATTGTGAATTATGTGATAGTTTACATGGGAGAACGTTAGCTTTACATTCATCCTATCATCGTTTCGTTGCCGTAGTTACAATCCCCTCCATGCATCATCAACCAACCAAAGGGTATACCTTCCTTGATTTCTCGATGATCTCCAAGTCGCCTGGGTCTCCCGCTCTGTGCTTGATTCTCTATGCCTAGTATGCACAGAGTATGATCTCAAAAGTGAGTAGTTTAAGACACACCTCAATCATATGACATCATTAACACAATAAAGAAGACCCTATTCCCATAGGGATTCTGTTCACAGGTATGGGTGTTAGGATACCAACACATGTTTTGAGGGGTACACAATTCAGTCCATAACCAGAGGTAAACAGGGAAGGCAAGGGGGTCAGTGTGGCAGAAAGCAGAGATGGAAACAGCATTGAGATGGGTTGTGTGGGACCAAGGTTAAGACTTTACGGATTTATTCTGGGGGCAGTTGAAAGATTCAGCTGGTTTGGAACAGGAAGTAGAAACCCTAAGAGGAGCAAATACCGCTCACCTGGAGAATCTCTGACTTAGTATCCCTGACTGCAGGCCCAGAGCTCTCTACCCTAAGCCACACTGCCTCTCTCCTGAAAAAGAGGCAACTCAGAAATGATCTTGATGAGGTGGAGTTGTCTCTTACCCATTGCAGTAATTAAGTTGTTGACCACTTTATGTGAAAAGGCCCTACTACAACATAGACATTTGTCTCCTTAGGCTCAGAAAGGGAAAAGGCCACACAGCGTAACTGTGGCAAAGCAGGGATTAGACACAATTTGTTTTTCTGCCAGGCCACATGCTCTGTTTTATCACAGCCCACTCTGATTTTGACAGTTAGCCAGGTTGTGGTCTAGGGGCAGGGGGCAGGAAGCAGGGGTCTGGGATCAGATGGCATGCAAAGAGGAAACAAGTATGCCTGGAAGGTAAATACAAGAATGTCCAGGAAACCCTACTATCCTTCCCTGCCTTACAGGTAAACCAGTAAAATAAAACAATGCAAAACAAAGCAACCTATTACTTTTCCATTGTAAAGGAATTCATATTTATCCTCCAAACACAGTCATTGATGAACATTTTGGTATACTATCTAGGAAAATTGGACAATGAATCATTAAGTCCAAAGAAGAATTGATACCTTTGAATTATGATGTTGGTGAAGAATACAGAATATAATCAATCTGTCAGAAGAATGAACAAATCTGTTTTGGAAGAAGTACAGCCAGAATGCTTCTTGGAAGTGAGGATGGTGAGACTTTGTTTCTCATACTTTAGGCATGTGGTCAGGAGGGCTCAGTCCCTGGTAAAGGACCTCATGCTTGGTAAAGCAGAGGGTCAGCAAAAAAAGTGGATGACCCCCAATGAGATGGATGGATGCAATTGCTTAAACAATGGGCTTAAACACAGTAATTGTGTGGAGGGTACAGGATGGGGCAGTGTTTCCTTCTGTTGTGTGCAGAGTGGCTGTAAGTTGATGTGGACTTGGTGGCACCTAACAACAGTCACATACTAGCCTGAATAGGTACAACATTGCCTACTATGTTGACACGACAGTCTTAGGTTTGCGTTCTCCATTTAACTTAACTATACCATTGATGGAAAGCAAAAGTAGATAAAGGAATGAGTTAGACTTTAGGGCTGAATGGCAGAGCTGTGCTTGGTGGAATGTTTTGCTGCTGCTGTTCTAAATTTCTTACTTATCACCAAAGAGCCCCCACGTTGTCAATTTTCATTGGGACTACAAAAGTTGTAACTGGTCTTGCCTGGTGGCCTGAGTGAGAATCCCAGCTGTTCCTCTATTCACTGTGGGACATTGAACATGTCTTTTGACTTTGCTATGCTGCAGTTTCCTCATCTGTCAGATGGGGATCGTGGAGTGCTTTCCTATGGGATTGTCATGAGGGGTAAATGAGACTGTCTTCTAGGGAAGTTATTTTAGAAACAGTTCTGCTTCTACCTCCACAACTTTGTTCATTTCCTTCCCTCTCTTGGGGTGTGAGATGACACTTATCCTTCAGCCTAGGGAGGTACCCCTCCTCTGAGAGATCTTTTCTGGGATATTTCTATCAGCCAGTTCTATCAGAGAAATTGAACCAGGAGGATACATATACACATATATTAAGGAATTTATCAGCAAGAATTGACTTAATGTGATTGTGGGGTATGGCAAGACTGATATTTGCAGGACAAGCCAACAGGCTGAAAACTCTCAGGCAGGAGATGATGCTGTGGTTCAGAGGTAGAATGACTTTTTTTCCCCGGGGAAACCTCAGTTTTGCTTTTAAGGCTTTTCTACTGATAAGGATTGTTGAGAATCATCGTTTCTTCAAGTTGACTGTAAATGTTAACCTCTTCACAGCAACACCAAGATGAATGCTAGATTGAATAACTGGGCACTGTAGCCTACACAAGTGGTCACATGAAACATACTATCCCAATCTGTATCTGGAGAAACTCCCCACCGAGCCCTCCTCAACTCTTTGGTGGTCTCTTATGAGACAGACCCCTTTTCTACTGCAGGTTGTGATAACTTGAGCCCATTTATTTCTTCTTCCTCAGCTGTGGTCTCAGACCTTGGATTTCACAGACTGGACACAGTTAAAAAAAATTGTTTTTTTAAAATAAAAAATTAAGAGACTGAGATAGGACTGCCCACTCTTTCCTTTTGCTAAAAATATTTAAAAAAAAAAAAAATTCCTTAAAGACATTTTTTTGACATCAGATGAAGCAGAAAGGGCAGGACCTCCTGTCACAGATTAAATTATTGGTTTAGCTAGGATTCCCAGTATTGTATTGTGTGATCTGGTTGACCTTCACTGTGTGATCTGATATAATTATCTTCCATTTCATCATGCATTGTAATGCCATTCTGTTTGTTAACAAAGCAGCATCAGTGTGGGTTGTGTTTTGAGTCACACTCTTGCTTGAGTCACAGTTTTTATCTTCTTGTTGTTGTTTACATGCCATTCAGTTGGTACCAGCTCATAGCAACCCTATGGACAACAGAACAAAACACTGCCTGGTCCAGGACCAACCTCACGATCATTGCTACATTTGAGCCCACTGATGCTGCCACTGTGCCGATACATCTCATTGGGGGGGTCTTCCTCTTTTTTTCTCTGACCCTCCACTTTACCAAACATGATATCCTTCTCCCAGCCAGGATCTTGCAAGACATAAGAAAACAGAGAAGTGAGTAGACACGGAGGGAATTCACTACCATCAAGAAAGAAGAGTTAGGTGGCAGTAGAGCGTGTCCTTTGGATCTGGGATCCCTGTGCTAAGAACTTCTAAGACCCAGCAGAAGACTGATGCCAAGACACATGGAGATCTCCAAGGGCCCACAGATGCTGAAAGAAGACAAGGAACTTCTCCTAGAGCCAACAGAGAGAGAAAGTCTATCCCTAGAGCTGGTGCCCTGAAATTGGATTTCTAGCCTCCAACAACAACAAACTGTGAGCGAATACATTTCTGTTTGTGAAAACCACCACTTACGTCAGTTCTATTATAGCAGCACTGGTTTACTAAGATATCCCTGAGTTAAACACAAGCCTTTAAACAGAATGAATAGAGCCCTTATGAAAAATGACTTTGTGCTTACTCTCATTTTGCTATTGATCTATGACGACTTGCCCTCAGGCCAGCGTTTGGGACTGTTCTTCATCAGACTCTGCCTAGTTCTGACTGAGGAGGCCCTGGGCTCTGCTCCACCCTGTTGTCATGACCACACCCCCACCCTCCAGACCCCAGCAGCTGGGATATTCAAGGAATTTTCTTATTCACCTTGAAAGAGCTGCAGGGCTCATGGATTCCAAAAATCATTATTAATCCTTTAAAAATTCCAAGTTCCAACCCAAACGTGGGCATGCCTTTGAAATGTTTTTAGGGCCTCCCTCTCCCTCTTGGCTTTCAAAAAGTGAGAACCTTCAAAGGCCTTTCCTTGCCGAAATAAACATTGAGGCTGGAGGTAGGAGAGAGCACGGATTGTTGAATGGAAAAGAAAATGGTATTTTTCTTCTAAACAGGATCCAGAGTCATCACCGTGGAAATGTGCTCTGGCCTGGAGGATAAATGTTCAGAAGGTCGGGGATGAAGGCTGCGGCTGGATCGAGGATGTCAGGACTAGTTCCAGGGCCATGGTATGCCTGGGTGAGTCTGAAGACAAGGGCCATGTTAATGATGGTTTGAGTGCTTAAGAGCCTGATGTGTCTGCCTGGGTTCAATCCCAGCTTAGTTACTCACTTCGTTGCATTAAGTGTGAACTTAATGTTTCCATGCCTCAGTTTCCTCATCTGTAAAGTGGGGGAGAAGAGTTTTCATGAAGATTAAGTGAGTTAACGCATGTGTAATTGCTTACAATATAGAAGCACCACGAAAATATTGTTTGTTGTTGTTAACTGCCACCGTGTTGGTTCTGACTCATAGTGACCTTGTATAGGGTTTCCAAGGAGTGGTTGATTGAATTTGAAGTGCAGACATTGCAATTCTAGCCAAGCCTGTGGTCCAGAGCTTACTCTACAGCGCAACATCAGGACTCCTCATAAACATTTTTGTTGTTAAGTGCTGTCAAGTCAATTCCAACCGAGAGTGACCCTGTATAGGGTTTCTGATAAACAGCTCAAACTGCCGACCTTGCAGTTCAAACTGACTTTACAGTCCAGTGCATTAACCCAGAGCACCACACCAGGACTCCCTCATAAATATTAGCTACCAAGAGGCAATTGTTTGAACAGAACATGGGAACACTGAATAGTTTAAAATTAAGAAAGATGTGCGACAGGGTTGTATTCTTTCACCATACTTATTCAACCTGTATGCTGGGCAAAATATCTGAGAAGCTGGGTTCTATGAAGAAAAATGTGGC
>NW_006408575.1:3582828-3590371 GCF_000296735.1 Chrysochloris asiatica | reverse complement strand
TATTGCATTAGGCAAATCTGCTGCACAAGACCGTTTTCAAGTGTTGAAGAGCCAAGATGTCAGCTTGAGGACTAAGGTGCGCCTGACCCAAGCCATGGTATTTTCAATGACCACATATGCATGCGAAAGTTGGGCAATGAATAAGCAAGACCATAGAAGAATTGATGCTTTTGAGTTATGGTGTTGGAGGAGAATATTGAAAGTGCCATGGGCTGCCAAAAGAACCAACAGGTCTGTGTTGGAAGAAGTGCAGCCAGAGTGCTCCTTGGAGGCCAGGATAGCCAAAGTTTGTCTCTCATACTTCAGACATATTGTCAGAAGGGACCAGTCGCTGGAGAAGGATATCATGTTTGGTAAGGTGGAGGTTCAGAAAAAAAGAGGAAGACCCCCAACGAGATGGATTGGCAACGTAGTAGCATCAATGGACTCAAGCATGGCAACAATTGTGAGGTTGGCTTAGGACTGGGCAGTGTTTCGTTCTGTTGTGCCTAGGGTGACTATGAGTCGGTACTGACTCAATGGCACCTAACAACAACAACAACAACAACAATTATTAGAAATCCTTATATGGTACTTGATTACTAACTGAAATGGCTGGCTGTTTGAATTCATCCAGAGACACCATGCAAGAAAGGTTTGGTGATCTGCTTCTGATAAGTCAGCCACACAGTTCTATTCTGGCACACATGGGCCCACCATGCAAATATTGTCATTATTAGTTATTGTCATTATTAGGAAGGAGTTCCTGGGTGGTGCAAATGGCTAAATATCAGGCTGCTAACTGACAGCCTGGCAGTTTGAGTCCATCCAGAGATACTTCGAAAGGAACACCTGACGGTCTAGTTCCAAAATATCTGTCACTGAAACCCTGTGGAGCACAGGTTCACTCTGAAACATGGGTCACTTGGAGTCACAGTCAACTGGATGATAACTTGTTGGGGTTGTAATGATTATTTATGAAAATGTCCAGAGCGCAGAATCCCTAATTGCCCATGCTTGGAAAGTTCTATGATTCTGACCCCCTCTCAGTATCTCCGCCCACCCCCCCCACCTTTCCACCCACTTCCTAAGGGGAAACAGCTGAATTCCCTAGAAGAAGAGTAAGTCTTTGGTTCACTCTGGACCTCAGGCAAGTTCCACCATCAGGGTTTGGTCCAGATGTGCGAGAGTAAATGTCTCCCAGGGTCGGAGTTCCAGCTCAACTACTCAAGTACTTGGTCATCTGTAAAATGAGACTAAGGGCAGGGTGCGTGAGGAGCCAGTGAGGGGAAGTGTGCAAAGGGAAGCCTGTCCTGCAGTGTCCACCTCCAGCATCCAGGGCTTGACTGGGGGGATATGTGGACTTGCTCCCAGTCCCAGGTGAAGGTAAACCATGGAGTGAGGAATGAGTGGCAGGAGTCAGAAGGTAAGATAGAAGAGAGGCCACCAGTCTGGTAGCTGTAGCAGAGCAGAGTTCAGGGAGGGTCTCTCAGAGCCTGACAAAGGGTGAGGTAAGAGAAGGCTGCTCTGTGGAGAGGCCAGACAGCTAGAGGTCCACAGCAAGACATGGAAAGCTCAGAGAAAAAGGATCTGGACACATGAATGTCCAGGACCATAGAGAGGAGGTCTCAGCTTGGTTGGGGGGGGGGGGCGGGGAGGGGGCGGAGATCAGAGAGGATGAGTACAGGGAAAGTTCCTTAGGGAAATAGGCAGAGAAGTCTCCAGGCCCAGGAGAGGTAAACCCCGTCCCTCTACTACCATGATCCACACTGGGGAGCCTGCTCACCAGTACCACTTCACCACCCTTCCCATCCCCTGACTAACTGCTCAAATGATTTCTTCTTTCTCCTCTGACATGCTTTCCCATAACTCCTCCTTGTCTCCACCTGTCTCTGACTCCTAGTCACCCTGTCCTCCTTCACTGCATTTCCCATATCCTCGCTTATCATTTGGGTTTAGTGTTAACTTGTCTCTTTCGCAGAAGATGGGAGATCTGGAGGAGGTGGGTCTGGGTCCACAAGCTCTCCTCCATACCCTTGGATCAGCTACCACGCCTGGCATAGAGCAGTCAGATACATTCAAGTGAAAAGTGACAATATTTAGCAAAAGTAATTTCAAGAAAGAAAAGACATTTTAGGTTATCTTAAACTAAATTCATGGATAAAGGTAAAATTCCTTCCCACCTTCCCTCTTTTCCTTCCTTTTGTGTCGCCTCCTCTTCTTTCCACAACATACCAAGTACTTACTCTGTGTTCATCCCTATGCTATAAGCACTGAGGATGTTGTGTTGAACAAGATCAAAAAGACCAGTCACCATATAGTTTATATTCTAGTGGGAGAGCCTGGCCAAAAAAAATAACAAGTTGCAAATAAATATATAGTATGATGCAGGGTGGGGTATCTGGGTGCTAATATACTCAGGTACTAAGTGAAAGGTTGGTGGCTCAAATCCACCAGAAGTACCTCAGAAGAAAGACCTGGCAATCTTTATCTGAACAACGAGCTATTGAGAACCCTATGGAGCACAGTTCTACTCCAACATACATGGAGTTCCCGTAAGTTAGAGTCGACTGCATGGTAACTGATATCCGGTAGTGACAAATGTTTTAGGGAAAAACAAAGGAAGTTGCATAGCAGTATATATCGTGTGACTTTAGGTAGGACAGAAAGGGAAGGCTTTGCTGAATGATGAAGACCTGAGTGAAGTGAAGAAATGCACCATGTGAACCTGGATGACCAGGGCTCTGGGTAATGGAATAGCAGGTGGTAGGGCAACCCAGATATATTCCAAAGAGGGGATAATTGTTGAACCATAGAAAGTAAACTGGAAGGCTTTCCACCAGAGCAGTCTCTTCTGCGATGATGCTGGAAAACACTCCAAGAGAAGAAGGGATTGTCTAAGCAGGAAACAGAACCAGGAGTCCTGGTCTCTGTCCAGAGCTCCAGCCACTGTGCTCATCCTCAGCCATCCTAGTGTCCACCTGCATTTGGACTGGGTTAGAGCTGCCTTAAGTAAAGGGCCATTACAGCTAGAATCATGAGACAAGAATGCTGGCCTACAGACTGTTTGGTCTAAATCCTACTTTTGCAGACAAGACTAAGAACCAGAGAGGGAGGGGCCATTCCTCCAGCTACAGAGTGAGCAGAACCAAGGGATTTCCTGAATTTCAAGTTCTCCTTGAAGCCTGGCCAGGCACTGAGTAGGGGCTGAGTGAAAGGCTGCTGGATGAAAAATGAGTGGAGGCCTCGGGCTGAGGGGAGAGGCAGCGGCCAAGATGGGCTGCCTCTCTCAGTTACATATGCCGTTTCCTGCTACAATGGTGTTTGCTTTTTGTAACAAATCAATATTGACTCAGGTTTACCATGTGCCAAGCACTGTGCTGAACTGCTTGACTACTGTGTTTTCTCAAAATTTACTCATTACTACAACCATATGGATTTGGAAAGACACTTCCCACTTTATACAGAAAACTGAGGCATGGAGAACCAAGCAACCAAATTAAGGAGGTAGGAGAAGGGATGTGTTCAGATAGAACCATGGGGATAGAGAATGGGTCTGGTTTTTATGGTTCAATCATGGGTGTGTGTAAATGGGTGTGTGTGATGGATCTGTGTAAAAACTGTCCTTCCAGAAAGAGTGTCAAAAATCAATAGAGAATGAGCAGGCATGTAAGATTGCTGGTGATGACTCTGCTGATCTACATGTGAGTGAAAGTGGGGGAAAGGCAGCAATGAAGAAATGGGCTGAGTTTGACCATGTTCCATAGCCTCTCTCCTGACCTTGAGATGAGAGAGAGAAGAGGAAGTGTTGGTTGGTCCGAAGTTTGGGGAGATTTGGGAACTCTTGAGCCCATAGACATTGACCTAGCCATGGAGGGCTAGAGCTGAGAGGGAAGCGTCTACCTGATATGAAGTTGGGGGAGATGCACAAGAATGCTCAAACTCTCAGATAGTACCTATTTGACCTAGTTTCCATGACTTGATGGTCAAGGCTCAACTAGAGGAAGATAAAGAAATTTGATAAAGGAAGTAAGTGTAAATTGCTATAATTTGATGAATTTGACTTATACTTATAGATGTAGTATCTCAAAATACCAACCAAGAAGGAAGGAGTCTTCACATTAAGGATCAAGCCGATCGCCTCATATACAGGGCTGATAGGGATGGGCAACTTAGACATTGGCTACTTAAAATGGCGGGGTGGGGTGGGGGGGGACTATAAAGGCACCAAGTAGCTGACTTACAAGGTCCCAAAAGGGAGTTCAGTTTCAGAGTGTGCAGAGTGAAGGTAGAATCTCCACTGAATAGTTTTTATCTTGTTGAGAAAGTTCTGGTGAAAGGAGATGGGGATAGGATTCTTTTGATTCAATAGTGAGTAATTATTATCATGACTAATTGTGATGGTCACAACTGTGAAGACAGAAGTTTTGTAACATAAAGGAGGGTATAGTAAATCTTACATTCCAGGGACAGAGGACCCTAGGACCATCAAAGGAGAAGAGCACGAGCGGAATGTAGGACCCTATCCAGAGAAGCAGCGTCACCAGAGATGAAGGCAGAGATGAGGACATGGAGAGACGGACAACTGAGGACTCTAGACTCATGGAAAGAGAAAGGCTGTGTGCTGGCAGCCAGGAGGCAGGCTTGTAGAATGCGTCCTTTGGTTATTTAAGTATTTTTGTGTACATCAAAAAAACAAAACAAAACAAAAAATCCCCAACAAAACAATACGGAGGGAATAGAAGCAAATACTGTTAAATGATGATGCATGGAGGGGACTGTAATGATTGCAATGAAACAAAATACGATAGGATGAGTGCAAAACCAATGTTCTCCCATGTAACCTATCACTCAATTCACAATAAAAGCTTAAACAAAATCAATACAGAAAATGGAATATATGTCTCTTTGCTTCATGAACAACTGCCTTCTTTGCCGTAAGACAAGCAGAACTGCAGGGTGCCTGGCTATTAATATTGAACATTTAGATGAGGATTTTGTAGAAGAATCTTGACCAAGGGTTGGGGGAGTATGTTGTTGTTGTTGTTAAGTGCCGTTGAGTCGGTTCCGACCCATAGCGACCCTGTACAGGGTTTCCGAGGGTGTAAATCTTTACGGGAGTAGAAAGCCTCATCTTTCTCCCGCGGAGCAGCTGGTAGTTTCGAACCTGCTGACCTTAAGGTTCGCAGCCCGATTCGTAACCACTACGCTACCAGAGCTCCTTTGGGGGAGTATAGAACAGAATTTTAAATTCCCATGGAATCCAGACTTTCTGGAGTCATTGAGGTCAGATGACTGCCTCCCCCCAACTCTTACCCTGAGGTACTGTTTAAATATCAAACCACAACTATCTCCTGAAGTCATCTTTGAAGCAAGTCATAGTTTATCCTAATTAGAAAAGAATGTCTGCATTAATATTTATATTCTTTTTAAAATTTTTAAAAAGAGTTCCGCTTTTTTTAATTAAGCATATTATAAAAGGGTTTAGTCAAAAAGTCCAAAGCCCATGTCATCACTGGAAGTTTCAGATTCTCTCTCTCTCTCTCTTTTTTTTTTTGCTTCTTCCACTTTGTTCACCTCAGCTGGGGAGGTATCTTTTGAAGAACTACCTATATGTGATCAAATTGACAACAGTAATTCAAAGGGACAAGTGAGAGAAAGGGTTAGGGGGACAGTGAGTTTGTGTTGCTGTTGTTGTTATTGTGAAATGCTACTCATAGAGAATCTGTATAGGGTTTCTGAGGAGCAGCTGGTGTGAGCTTGAACTGCCGGTCTTGCAGTTCAAACTGACCCTTCGGTGGAGTGTTTATCCTACAATGCTACATGATGGTAAAATCGTTTGGGAAAGGTTGTTGAGAAACAAGCACAACTTGAAGAATGCAACCAATGCCATTGAATTGTACATGGAGAATTGTTGCAGTGGTGTGCATTTTGTTATATATTTACACTCACACACACACACACACACTCAACCAAACAAAATGCCACTTACCCTTTCAGCTACTCTGGTGAGCTACTTGAGAGCAATTGAGTGTAAGAACAAGTCTCCTCATCTGCAAAGCTCCTTCACACCTCTACCTCATTCAAGTCTTGTAAAAGCTTAGGGATTGGAGAGAACATTCCCCCCACCCCACCCCCCTTTCCCTATGGAAAGAATGAGGTCCAGGAAAGGGGGAGTGCTGGGAGCTGGTAGAAATTCAGGCCTCCTGGCTCCTAGGCCAGAGCTGCCCTGCTCGCTTTCTCCCCAGCTTCTGTGGTCTCCAGGGAGAAAGTCAGAAGCCAAGGGTCCATGGCTTCCTAGCTAATCTTTCCATCTAGTCTCCCGGAGTGACCCTTCAGGAGTCAGAGGGAGGGCCCCAGGCCTTCGATGCACAGACTTAAACCTCTCTGATGCCTATGGCCTCCTCCCCACCCTGACCTCTGTCAGTTCAGTGTAACCACCACTCACTGGTCTACAGTGGTGTGCAAAGCCTAGTACTGGTGCTAGGATGGGAGGCAGGTGATCAAGAGGACTCAGACATGACTCTGCCCTAGAAATGTATCACCTAGGGACTGCTTATCTTGCCATAAGAGTGGACAAAGAGTATTTCCATTTAGGGGGCTGCAGGAGACTTCATGGCAGTGGTGCCCTGTGAACTGGTTCCTAAGCCAGAATCATACTAATAGTTTAATGCTCAGATAACTGAGCATTTTTGGACAAGAGGCTTGCTTGCAGAAGTAAAAGAGCTTGTGCAGGCTAAGAGAGGACTGAGTATGACTCTCAGGGCTTCAGAGTCTGGTAGTGTGGTGTCAGCAGTGGTTTAGAGGGTCCCACAGGCAGAGGCTGGGAAGATCCTGTGTAGAGGTCTTCCTGGTGACAGCAAGGCCCTGCAGGAGAGCAGAAGCCTGAAGAGCCATGTAGGCCCCTGGGCAGCAAGGCAGTAACCAGACGCAGCAGTGACGTCAACATAGCACCTGACCTGAACCATGGCACTACTGCCAGCAACACACAAATGTTCTTCTTATTGTTGTCGTTGCCAGTAAGTGCTGTGTAGTTGGTTCTGACTCATAGTGGCCCTGTTTAGAGTTTCTGAGGAGCAGCTGACGGGTTCAAACTGCCAACCTTGTGGTTCAAAGTCTAGGGCTGATCCTACAGCACCACACAGGAGACCAACATAAGAATGATGGTGGTGGTGGTGTATTGTTAAGTAGATTCTGACTCCTAGTGACTCTGTGTAGGATTTCTGAGGCTGTAAATCTTTACAAGAATAGGAAGACTTGCTTTTGGCTCTCTGAGCAGCACCATGGTGGTCGGGAAGAACAAGCGCCTTACAAAAGTTGGCAAAAAAGGAGCCAAGAAAAATGTGGCTGAAGTTGAACGAGCTGATGGCTGTCAGACTCCCTTCCAAGACTAAGACTCAACGGAAATGCATGCTCTGATTGGTGACCACACACATCACCGATGGGGGGAAGTGGGGTAAAAGCAGCAATGAAGCGGCAAGCTAAGCCCTACAATGTTCAGTGGACTTCTGTGGACCCAGTTGGCAAGCAGTGTGAAGAGGCCTGGGGACTCTTGGGCCCAGAG
>NW_006408575.1:3572966-3580151 GCF_000296735.1 Chrysochloris asiatica | reverse complement strand
TTGGCTCTTGTTCATAAGGTATCTCTTGAAATGGTTGAACATTAACCATTTTCTTTTGGTACAATGACTCTGTGTATTCCTACTACTTTTAGACATGGGTAATTTGGGGAAGGGTAAGTAGTTCTCCTTTGGGAATCTGTTGTTATTGTTTAATGTTTGTTTTCTATGAATAATACTAATGGTTTTCACTTTGCCAACATTGTGTAAGTATTTTCGATGTCTGAAATGATCAGAGATGAATGCCACACAGCATCCCTAGAATGCATGATGCCAGTGGCGTATATGTCTCGTTCTAAGCAGTCTGATGGCTGCCTGGAGTTTGAGGCACAGCCTGTCTGCATGTGCAGTGCAGAGAGGCATGTGTGTATACCTGCGCAAGTGACTTTGCTTGGAAATAGGGTCATTGATGATGTCATCAGTTAATAGGAGGTCACACTGGAGTAAGGTGAGCTTTAATTCTATCTGAGGAGTCCTGGTGTGGTACTGTGGGTTAATGCACTGGGCTGCAAAGTTGGTTTGAACCACAAGATCAGTGATTCAAGCCCACCAGCCACTCCTCAGAAACCCTATACAGGGTCTCTATGGGTCAGAACCAACTCTACGGCATTTAACAAGAACAACAAACCTATCTGAATGGTTCATTTTATAAAAAGAGGAGATGAGATGCAGAAAGACAGCCAAAGGAAAGATGGAGTTATGCGGCTGCTGCAAGCCAAGGAATGCCTGAGGCTACCAGAAGCTGGGCAAGGGAAGGAAGGATTCTCTCTAGAACCATCAGAGAGAACATGGTCCTGCTGAGAGAACACAGTCTTGCTGACATCGCGAACTCAGACTTCAAGTCTCCTGACTGTGAGACAATATGTCTCTGTTGTTAAAAGCCTGGGGTAGTTTTATGGCAGCCCCAGGAAACTAGGACACCTCACCAATGAAAACTTTCTTCTTATTCATGTTACATCGTGATCCAGCTGGGGGCTGTCTGGGTCCACTGTCTTTGCTCTGGGACTCAAGTTCTCAGGAAAAGAGTGCTGACTGACTTTCTCACGAGAGACAGACTGCTATAGTGTACAGTTCAGGGCCAGACTAGACTAGTCACATGCCCCAGAGGTGGAACACAGGAAATGCTTGGGAACAACAGTATGGCCGCATAGTTCAATGTGTATTAAATAACAGTAAAGCACAGAGAGAAACATCTATTTCCTTTACCTTCTTGTTTTCGTTTTCATATTATTTCAAGGCAATAGCCTCAATTCAGCACCAGAGTATCATCAACACCTTCCTAACACTTGTTAATTTCTTTTAGAAATCCATTGAGAATAGGAATCAGATCTTTGACCAGCAACAGCATCCAGCTACAGTTACTAAGATGGTTTTGTTTTAATTGCATTTATTTTTACATTTGCCTCATATGGCTTTTTTTTCATTAATAGTAGTAGTAAGAAGTTTCCTTTGAGAAAAAAATTAATTGAGCAGATAAAACAAAATGAAAAACAGAGTGAACTTTAGAGTTACAAGACCTGGATTCTTCCACTTTGCTTGACATGGGGCACATAGTTGACCCTCTCTAAGCCTCAGTTTCCTTATCTGTAAAATGAATAACAACCCCAAGAGAGACCACAACATAGGATTGCAAAATGTTAGTCCAGTTCTCACTACATTGCCTGACACATAGTAAGAATTCAGCACCAACAATTGTCTATCCCCCCACCCTCTCACTGGTCCTCAGTTTTCCTGTCTCTGAAGTGGGTTCAGGGGATGATCTATGGCAAGCTGTCTTCCTTGCTTGGGATGGTCATGGTAGATTGAGGTCCTTGAAGGCCAGTATGAAGACTCTAGACTGAACTTAGACACAGGAGAGGACCCTGGTGGGTCTGGGCAGCCCCTCCTTTTATCTCTGCAGGTGTTTTTTTGGGCCTCTGGTTGACAGTTGTGTTTTCTCTGCTCAGCAAAGGCCTTAACCATAAACAGCAGAAATCAGGTGACTGCCAGCCCCCGGAAAGCCCCACCCCAGGGCCTGGGTGAGAAAAAGCTCCTTGTGTTTGAGGTAGGAGTGAGCTCTGCATTCCTCAGGTCCAACCATTAGGGCAGCTCTACTTCTGGAATGTGAGTGGAGGGCCCACCCTCCACAAGAAATAGCTGGGCAGAGGGTGGCTTTGCTGTGATCTCCCTGCTGGTGCGGGGAGGGCTGAGGGCCAAAGCAGTTTGGACAGGTCACAGATTGCCGTTGGAAAAAAGGGTCACATTCATCCCAGTTTGGGGCATTTGAGAGTTTGACTCTGGAACCCCAGACTATATGGAAGGCATTTAGAAAGAAATTAACACTTCATAGCCTGTTAAACCTGCTGTTGTGAAGTGGACCCTAACTCATGGTGACCCCATGTGTGTCAGAGTAGAACTGTGCTGTGAAGGGTTTTCAATGACTGATTTTTTGGAAGTAGATCCCTGGATGGACTTGAACATCCAGTCTTTTGGTTTGTAGCTGAGTGCATCACCCAGGGACTCTGAACACATCTTCTCAGTGCTGTGGAGTCCATTCTCACTCATAGAGAGCCTACAGGCCACAGCAGAACTGCTCCCTAGGGTTTCCCAGGCTGGACATCTCTAAGGAAGCAGACTGCTGCATCCTTCTCCTGCAAAGTAACTGATGGCTTCAAACCACTGAACTTTTGGTTACCAGCCCAAAGCGTAACCCACTGTACCACCAAGGCTCTTAGAACACTTTTTTTTTTTAAAGTTTTTATTGTGAATTGAGTGATAGTTTACATGGGAGAACATCGGTTTTACACTCATCATTTCATTGCAATGATTACAATCTCCTCCTTATTTTTTTGGATGGGGGGTGTACACAAAAACACTGAGGAATATATAATAATTTAAACAACTAAAGGGCACAGTCTGCAAGCCTGCCTCCTGGCTACCAGCACACAGCCTTTCTCTTTCTAAGAGTCTAGAGTCTTCAGCTGCTCTCTCTCCATGTCCCCATCTCTGCCTCCATCTCTGGTGTCCCTGCTTCTCTGAATAGGGTTTCACACTCTGCTTGTGCTCTTCTCCCTCTGTTGCTGGACTGTAAGATTAACTATTCCCCTCTTTGTGTTACAGAACTTCTACCTTTGCAGTTGTGACAGTCACAATTAGCTAGAACACTTCTTATATGGCCTAAAAGAAGACACTTCCTGTCTTCACCCCCTACATCCCTCCCACCCCCCACCCCCTGTGCAAACCTGCTTCTCTTTCTACTTCAGGTCCATCAACTTTCTTCCTGTCCCTTCCATAGCAAAGCTTTCTCCTGGCTCTGCAACTTTGTACTGGCTCTTCCTCTAGCCAAAAACACACTTCCTCCAGCTTTTTCACAAGGCTGGCTTCTTCTCATGCTTCAGCTGGATGTTTCATCATCATCATCATCTCACAGGGGCCGCTCTCACTTTGTCTCAAGTGGCTTCTTCCAATCACTCTCAACCATATCTGTGATTTTCTTATTTTCTTGCTTGTTATCCACTTGCCCGTTTAACATCTCATTTTCTCCACAAGAAGGTAAGTCCCATGATGGCAGAGACCGTGTCAGCTTGTTCTGATTCTTGTTCCCACTGAGTAGGCACTCAATACTTTTTCTTAAATGAATGAGTGAGTGACTGAGTGAATGAATGGAAGGAGAATGTCAGAAAAGAACCCAATACTGACTATTATCTGAAGAATTCAGTTAGGTGCTGCTGAATGTGTTCCAACTCTTAGCAACGCTATGTACAACAGAAAGCAAGCCTGCCTGGTTCAGCGCCAGCCTCATGTTTATTGTTGTTTGAGCCATTTGAGGAATATCTACTGATATTTGAGAGCTCACTCTGGTCTGTGCTAAGTGTACCACATCATTACCTCATTTAACCCCACATCAGGTCTGTGGCATTCCCGTGTTCAGAGGTCCAGCAACGTTAAAGAACTTGCCAAGGTGGTATCGTGAGGAAAAAACAGAGTTGAGATCAAACCCCAACATCATTTTGTTTTGCAACAAAGCCTGTGTTCTTCACAGCCCCTCTGCCACGCAGACATGGGGAGTGACTTATTCTAAGAGGCTGAGATGGGGTGGATCTTTCTCACTGCCCGCCCCCGCCTCCCATCCTTCGCTGAGAGCACATAGGGTCAGCAGCTCACTCTGGACAGCACAGAAGTAGCTGGACTTTCTCAGAATCACTCAGGTTCACGAAGTCCTACAGGTCAGCTCCCAGACTGCTGGGCCATGACCCAAGGTCTCTTGCTTCTAACCTAGCTACAAGATGTGCCAGGTACACTGAGGTGCATGGGAAGGACATGGAGGCTGAGCTTTGGTGTTCTCAGCCTTGAAGAATGCAGCTGACTCATGGCAGGCGGACAACTGGCTGGCCGGCTGTGACTCAGGGCCCAGGCAGGCGCAGGCCTTGGGAGAGGAGAAGAGAGCCTCATGGGAGAATGTAATCCTGGCCACAGCCGTTGGCCTGACGTGCTATAAGAACTTTCTCCATGAGAGCTATTGTGAGGTCAACTTCACTGACCTAGGCAGTCCTTCCCCTCAGTGGGCCTTAAGTTCCCTTTTTATGCATGAAGGGAATATTGTTGTTGTTGTTAGACGCCACTGAATCTGTGTCAACTCATAGTGACCCCTGCTCTGTTCAGTCCTGTGCCATCTTTACCATTTTTGCTTTGCTTGAACCCATTGATGCAGCCCCTAGGTCAGTCCATTTCGTTTAAGATTTTTCTCTGACCCTCTACTTTTCCATGCATGACGTCCTCCTGGTAACATGTTCAAGACACGTGGATATAGAGGACAATTCATGATGGGCTGTAATCTGTGATTTGGATAATAAAAGCACAGGTGTTAAAAGACATTGAATGCCAGTGTGAAGAATCTCTACTAGATCTGGAGGTGGCCAAAGCCCAGGACTGTTCTTGTCTCTTCCTGTTCTGGAATCCCATCCTTGACACTAACTCATTAGGTGACCTAGGGAAAACTGTCTTCCCTCACTGGGCCCCAGTTCCCTCATCTACCTAATAAGCCCAGAGGATGCTCATCAACTTGACCTTTGTACACACTTCTCCATTTATTGAGGATGCTCTGGCCACTATCTCTTTCTCCCTATTCTTCACGGCTATGTTCAAATGCAACTTCATCAATAGCCTTCCAGAACCTTCAATTCAAAATTAATGTCTCATAGATATTGAAATGAGGACACGGATCTATATTTAATGCCATTGAAATGTGTAAAACATGTGCAGTGAAAATAAACCCAGAGACAGGATAAAGTACTTAAAATACGTTTGCATCCAGATATGTGTGTGCATAAGTGGTAATACATTTTAAAAAAAGGACTTTTCAGTATATATGAAAATGTTCACTATTCTCTGGGTAAACCATGAAAATTATGGTGATCTGGAGAAAAAACAAGATGGCAGAGAAGGTGGAAATACAGTGAGGAGCTCTGTCAGCAACAACAAATAATACCAGACCAAGCAGCCTCAGGGGATGGTGCCAGAACTCTGAACCACATATAAAGGAATATTTAGAATGTTGGAAGGCTTACAGCTAGGGGAATTTGTAGCAGAATCAAGAAATCCATTGCTTTCTAATTCAAGATGCTCAGTTTCTCCCAGAGCCGCCATCTTGGGAGAGACCAAGTGGGGGAAGGATCAGAAAAGCCACGAATGCCTGACAGAACCGCAGAGATACAGTTGTGGATATTCTTTTTTTGTTATCTGTTCATTGGTCTCTCCCTGTCTGCGTACCTCCATTCTGGTGACTAGAGGGGATACCTGAGCAAATGGACACTCCACCCCCACCCCTGGAGGGTACTACTACACATGCGTACATCTCCTTGAAATTTAAAGCGACAGTTTCCACTAAAAACCAAACAGCCACCAATCGTCTGTCAGTTTGTTGTACTGTGGTGGCTTGTGAGTTGCTGTGATTCTGAAACCTATGCCACTGGTATTTTAAATAACCAGCAGGGTCACCCATGGTGGACAGGTTTTAGATGATCTTCCATACGAAGACAGACTAGGAAGAAAGAGAGACGAACTACTTCCAAATATTTAGTCACTGAAAACCTTATGAATAGCAAAGAAACACTGTCAGATATAGTGTTGGAAAATGAGTCCCTCAGGTTGGAAGGCACTCAAAAGGCAACTAGGGAAGAGCTGCCTCCTCAAAGTAGAGCTGACCGTGATGATGCAAATGGAGTAAAGCCCAATGGGAGACAAGACCACGGGACCTTCATTTGCTCATGAGGCATAACTCAAAATGAAGAGAAACAGCTGTAAACATCCAATGAATATAGGAACATGGAATGTACGAAGTAGGAATCTGGGAAAATTGGAAGTTGTCAAAAATGAAATGGAATGCATAAACATCGATATCTTAGGCATTAGTAAGCTGAAATGGACTGATATTGGCCATTTTGAATCTGACACATGGTTTACTATGCTGGGAATGACAAATTGGAGAGGAATGGTGTTGTGTTCATCGTCAAAAAGAACATATCCAGATTAGTCATGAAGTAAAACGCTGTCTGGGATAGGATAATATCCATGTACCTACAGGGAAGCCCAGTTAATACCACTATTATTCAAATGTATGCACCAACCACTAAAGCCAGTGAGGATGAAATAGGAGAATTCTACCAACTTCCTCAATCTGAAATCGATCAAACATGCAATCAAAATGTATTGCTCATTACTGGTGATTGTAATGCAAAGGTTGGGAGCAAAGAGGAAGGATCAGTAGTTGGAAAATATGGCCTTGGTGATAGAAATGATGCTGGGGGACTCATGATAGAATTCTGCAAAACCAATGATTTGTTCATTTCAAATACCTTCTTTAGACAGCACAAGAGACGACTATACACATGGGCCTCACCAAATGGAATACACAGAAATCAAATTGACAACATCTGTGGAAATAGCTGATAGAAAAGCTCCATATCATTAGTGAAAACAAGGCCAGGGGCAGACGGTGGAACAGACCATCTATTACTCATATGAAAATTCAAACTGAAGCTGAAGAAAATGAAAACAAGTCCATGAGAGCCAAAATATGACCTTGAATATACACCACCTGAATTTAGAGATCATTTGAAGAACAGATTTGATACATTAAACGATAAATACCGAATACCAGAAGAATTGTGGGATGACATCAAGAACATCATACATGAAGAAAGCAAAAAA
>NW_006408575.1:3564272-3571436 GCF_000296735.1 Chrysochloris asiatica | reverse complement strand
AAGAATTGATGCTTTTGAGTTATGGTGTTGGAGGAGAATATTGAAAGTGCCATGGGCTGCCAAAAGAATCAATAGATCCGTTTTGGAAGAAGTGCAACCAGAGTGCTCCTTGAAGGCCAAGATGGCCAAACTTCGTCTCTCATACTTTGGACATATTGTCAGGAGGGACCAGTCACTGGAAAAGGATATCATGTTAGGTAAGGTGGAGGGTCAGAGAAAAAGAGGTAGACCCCTAATGAGATGGATTGGCCAAGTGGCAGCATCGATGGACTCCAGCTTGTCAACAGTAGTGAGGTTGTCCCAAGATCAGGAAGTGTTTCATTCTGCTGTGCATAAGGTTGCTATGGCTTGGTACCAACTCAATGGCACCTAATAACAACAACAATCAGAAATGGACAATACACTGAAAGGGCAAAGGAGTAGAACTGAAGAGATAGAATGCAGAACTAGTGAGCTAGAAGATAAGTCTCTCCACACTATTAAGATAGAAAAGCAAGCAGAAAAAAGGATTAAATGATCTAAAGAAGGCCTAAGATTCATGTTGAGCAGCATGAAGAGAAATAAAATAAGAACTATCGGCATTCTGGAACAGGAACAATCACACAAGTCCACAGAGGAGATAGTTGAAGAGCTTCTGGAAGAAAATTTTCCTAACATCCTGAAGAGTGAAAAGATTAGCATTCAAGAAGTTCAACAAACCCCAGGAAGGATAGACCCTAAAGGACAATCACGAAGAGATATAATAATCAAGCTCTCTAAAATCAAATGTAAGGACAGAATCCTGAAAGCAGCTAGGGAAATGAGAAGTGTAGCATACAAAGTCAAACAAATCAGATTAAGTTTGGCTCTCTCAACAGAAACCATGCAGGCAAGAAGGCAATGGGAAGACATACATAAAACCCTGAAAGAAAAAAAAACACAAAACTGCCAACCAAGAATCTTCTACCCAGCAAAGCTGACAATCAAATACAATGGTGCAATCAAAACATTCCAGGATAAACAGAAGCTAAGGGATTTTGTCAAAGCCAACCCTGTGATAGAAAACATCTTAAAGGAAGTTCTGTGGACTGAGAACCAACAAGAACAGACAACAACCAGAGATTGATATACCATGAACTCAATCGACAGCATCACCCTGAACTCAATTGACAAATGGAAGAGTCAGGAACAGAATAAAATGACCAGAACAGAAGATCTGGGAGGTCAGTCTATGATCAAAACAATTACAATGTGAAAGAAGGTAAATACAGAGGAACAGAGATCCAGGTGGTGAGAAGGTCAGGTAGATTACAGGATAAAATAGACTGTCTTAAATGGACAGAAGAGTTAATGGAATATAAGGTACCCACAACAGTAAGGTTGGGGTTGGGGGTTTAGTTCGGGTGTTTGGGAAGACAATACAAGAAGGGGGAGGAGGTGGAAGAACAAGATATAGGGGAACACTGAGATGGGTTTGCATGGCCTAAATGGGACAGAGGTAAATAGTGATGCATGCTCAACCTTGGAACAACACGGCTCTGTGATGCAAGGATCTAAGCATAGTTTGAAGAGGGGGAAGAATACTAAGATGCTTGACTGTTTTGTGAATATTGGTTTCTCTTGCCTACTAATGTAAAATAGACACTTGAGTGGGATAGAAAGAAATGTCAGGAAACATGATTACAGAAAACTTGTAAGTCTGTCTTCAGCCTATAACTGATTGGAATACCTAAAAGGGGTCCTAGAACTTGCCCAGTGAAACAGGCCTCTTTTGGAGCCTTTGCAGAGTACAGAACTTTAGGTGGAATCCTGAACCCCATCCAGAACCTTCTGAGGCGAGACATTCCCACTAGCAAGGACAAGCAGACCAGCCTGGAACAGCTAGAGCAACAGAAGATACATCTTCAAAGAAAGACTATCAGGAAAAATCCAAAACAAAAATGTCAGTATGACTGGCTACTATAAGAATAAGCAAGCTGTTCACTGAGAAGCCATCAAGGCAAGCAATCAAGTTCCTTCAAGACAAACCCAAGACTAAGACTAAGACTGAACCTCCAAGGAAACACATGAGCAGGCATGTAAGCTTGCTGGCAACCATATTGATCTACTGGTGAGTGGAAGAAGTGGACAGGCAGCAATGAAGAAATGGGCTGAGTTCAACCATGGTCCATTGACTCCCGTTGACCTGGAGATTAGAGAGAGAAGAGGAAGGGCTGGGTGGCCCAAAGTGTGGTGCGACCTGGGGACACCTGAGCCCATGGACAAGGACATAGACACAGATGGTTAGAGCTGAGAGTGACGCTTTCAGCTGATATGATGTGAGGGGAGGTACACAAGAACACCCAAACTTGCAGACAGTACCCATTTGACCCAGCCTTGATGGTTTCATAGTCAGAACTCGACTAGAGGAAGATTAAAAAAAAATTTTTGATAAAGGAAATGAAGGTAAATTGCTACAATTTGATGAACCTAACCTATATTCATGGAGGTGGTAACTCTAAATGCCAACAGAGAGAGAAGGAATCTTCACATCAAGTATCAGTGCTATCCCCTCTGTACATAGGGTAGATAGGGATGGGCAACTTAGACATTGGATACCTAAAATGAGAGGGCAATAAAGGCAGGAAGTGACTGGCTTACAAGGTTTCAAGAGGGAGTTCAGTTTAAGAGTGTGGGTGAAGAAAGAGTTCCCTCTGAATAGTTTTCATCTTGTCTAGATGGGTCTGGTAAAAAGAGATAGGGATAAGATTTGTATGATTCATATACTGAGTAATTGTTATAATGATTAATTGCGACTGTCACAATTGTAAAGGTTGTTTTGTAACAAAAACAGGGGAGTGGTTAATCTTACAGTCCAGAAACAGAGGACCCTAGGACCATCAAGGGAGAAGAGTACAGCAGAATGCAGGACCTTATCCAGAGACGCAGGGATGCCAGATATGGAGTCAGAGATGGGGACACAGAGAGGGGGAGTGGCTGAGGACCCAAAATTCATGGGAAAAGAGGGACTAAGAACTGGTGGCCATGAGGCAGACTTGCAGAATGTGCCCTTTGGAGGTGTAAATTATCATATATACCTGAGTGTTTTTTAAAGAGTTAAGTGAATAGAGAGAAATACTGTTAACTGATGATTCGTGGAGGGGATTATAATCATTGTAATGAAACAAGTTGTTTGATTTGTTGAATGTAAAACTGATGATCTGCCCTGTAAACTTTCATTCAATCCACAATAAAAACCTTAAAAAAAAATTATGGTCTGGGCAGAGATGATGAAAGGAGATACAGATGGGTAAATCGTGATACTGTAGTGAATAATGCTTATCAGGATGGATTATGAGGGTTGGAAATGCAAAGGTAGAAGTTTTGTAACAAGGAAGGGAGTGATTAATCCTCCAGGATAGGAGCGGAGGCCTCTGGGACCATCAACGGAGAGGAGCTGAGAGCGAGACCATACCCAGAGAAACAGAGATGCCTGAGATGGAGACAGAGACGATGATGGGAGTGATGAAGCGACTGGGGACTTTGGACTGAGAAGGAGAGGGACTGTGGGCTGAAAACTGGGGGGAGGAGGGGGAAGTGTAGGGGGCGGGTTTCTGGGATATACCCTTTGGGTAGTTGAGGATGCATGGAGGGGATTGGAACCATGGCAGTGAGATGATATACGATGGAATGAATGTAAAACTAAAGTTCTCCCATGTAAACTATCATATAATTCACAATAAAACATTAAAAAAAAAATTATGATGATCTTGATTTTTTTTTTCTTAATATTTTGGCAGGATTTTCTAAGTTGCATGCAACAAGCATAAACAGAAAGACAGTAAAGTTTTTCAGGTTAAGAATTCATCTCCACTTTTCCTGAACTTGTGTGACTTTTTGCTAGTCTCCCTCTGTGTAGCATGCCTGGCTTTGCCTGGCTTATCACAGACTCCCGATAGTATTTGTGGATGGAACTGAAGAATCAACTCTGAACGGTGAACTGTGGTTGTCACTCCAGAGAACAGCCTTTAGCTTTTTTTGTAAGGTTACTCTGGTCATTACAAATTCTTTTAATTTTTGCTAATCAGGAAATGCCCTAATTTCACTGTCATATTTCAGGGACAGCTTTGCTGGGTTTATGATTCTTAGTTGGCAGTTTTTTCTCTCTCAGAGTTTTGTATATGTCATCCCATTGCCCTCTTGCCTGCATGGTTTCTGTTGAGAAATCAGAACTTAGTCTTATTGGTTCTCCTTTGTAGGTAATTTTCATTTTTTTTTTTTTTCTGAGCTGCTCTCAGGATTCTTTCCTCGTCTTTGATTTTGGAAAGGTTGATTATGATATGTCTTGGTGATTTTCTTTTGGGATCTATTCTGTTTTGGGGTTTGTTCAGATTCTTTTTCTTCTTCTTCTTTTTTTTTTTTTTAACTTTTTTCATTCTTTTTTCTAGCATGGTAATATTGAGAGATTTATTTTCAAACTCACTAATTCAGGCTTCCATTGCTTTACATCTGCTCCTTTGCCTTTTTAATATATAGTCTATTTCTAAGGTCTTAGTATTTATCATCTGGATTTCTCATTGCAGATTTTCTGTTGTTTCAAAATTTGCATTAATTTTGTCTGTTTGGTCTTGTAGTGTTTTCTTGAATTCTTCTAAAGTTTTTATTGTGTTCTCCTTGCTTTCCTTGATCTTTCTATCAATTCTTTGAATATACATAAATATCATTCTTTTGATTTCTTTTTCAGTTAGCTTTTTCAAAAAACATTTTCTGGCTCTGAATCTTGGTCATTTGTTTGAGTCATTCCCTCTTGTTTCTTTGCGTGACTAAAATTGTCTGTTGTCTCCAGGGCATTGTGGGATTCTCGTAATTGTAAAAACAAACAGTGCAGTTGTTGGACCGGATGCCAACCAGGGCAGTCGTTCATTCTTTGAATGGCACCTGCAATTCAAGGAGCTCACAAGGCAGTTGTGGAAGGGATGTGACAGCAGAGTTCCTGGCCCAAATGGAGTTCCTACTGGCCTCGGTGTTATCTATGTTCAGGGCACTCAATTTGGAAGTAGTCTATGAGCCCTTGGTGGAGTTGGTTTCAGTGCCTGTTAGGACCATAGGGAAGCTGGGGGTAGGGTAATTGGTTAAATGCTGGTCTGGTGGCTCTTTGGGTTTTGTATGTCTGGAACTTGTTCCACCAAAGCAGTACACCAAAACAGTGCAGCCAACCCAAACTCATACTGCCATGGCTCCCAGCCAGTTGGCTCCAAACTCCTGGAAAGAGGTTCTAAGATGGAGGTGGATGGGATTGGGAGTTGGTCACCTTTCTGGTCACCAGGGAAGTGTGGGGAAAAAGAGGAGATCAAACATTTTTTTTTTTCACCTGCGTGACTCTGCTCTGCCAGGCCTCCCTCTGCTGTCAAAGCTGCTCACAAGGTGGTCAAGCCACATCTGGCCAGTTGTTCACCAGTCAGCCTCCCTCTCTCACTGTCCCTGCTTGGCCTCTCCTCCCAGCAAGCACTCCTTCCACCTATATAACCTTTCTTCTGAAGTCCAGGGTGCCAGAATTTTCATCTGTGTCTGTTTTATTTTGTCTCTCATATCTTTGTTGTACAGGGTCTATTTAGTGTGTCTGCCTAATCTTGTCAGAGGTCCCAAGGCTCATTGTTGATGATATACAGACCCAAAATCAGAGGCTCCATGGTCAAATAGATTTGAGTTACTGGATAAACAGTTATCTTCTGTGCTGGAGGACTTTTCGGAGCCTTTGATATGCTGCTGCTAGTCCTATAAAGAGGAGAATAGAGTCTGGGGGCCCTGTAGTTTAGGTGCTGTCTGCTTACTGCAAGGTGGGCAGTTCAAATTCACTAAGTGTTCCATGGAAGAAAGATGAGGCTGTCTTCTCCTGTTAAGATGTACAGTCTTGGAAACCCTATATGGGTCACTATGAGTTAGAATCAACTTTATGGCAGTGGATTTGGTGCGGGCTGAGTAGACAAGGTCTCACAAAACTCCTTGTGGAAATCTTACAAGAAAATCTTGCAGAGAAAACCTTGTAGGCTATGGTGTGGCACTATAGGATCACCACTGGATTGATTACTAACCAAAAGGCTGCTGGTTCAAACCCACGAGCCACCCCTTGGAAAACCTGTTGGTAGCTGTTAGGTGTCATTAAGTCAGTTCCGACCCATAGCGACCCTATGTACAACAGAACAAAACACTGGCCAGTTCTGCACCATCCTACGTTTGAGCCCATTGCTGCTGCCACTGTGCCAATCCATCTCATTGGGAGTCTTCCTCTTTTTGCTTACCTTCCACTTTGCCAAGGAGGGACTGGTCCCTCCTGACAATATGTCTGAAGTATGAAAGATGAAGTCTGGCTTCTAAGGAGCTGTACTTCTTCCAACACAGATTTGTTTGTTCTTCTGGCAGTCTACAGTACCCTTAATATTCTTCTTCAATACCATAACTTAAATGCATCAATTATTTATGTCTTCCTTATTCTCTGTCCAACTTCATGTGCATATGGGGCTATTGAATATACAATGCCTTGGGTCAGGTGCACTTTAGTCCTCAAACCGACATCTTTGCTTTTGAACACTTTAAAGAGATCTTGTGCAGCAGATTTGCCTAAAGCAATATATCATGTGGTTTCTTGACTGCTGTTTCCATTAGTGTTGATTGTGGATCCAAGCAAAATGAAGACTTTGACAACTTCAACCTTTTCTTCATTTATCATTTATATTGGTCCAGTGGTGAGGATTTTTGTTTTCTTTACATTGAGATGCAACCCATATCAAAGGCTATGGTCTTTGATCTTATCAGTAAATATTTTACGTCCCTTTTGCTTTCAGCAAGCAAGGTTGTATCATGTACATACCGAAGATTGTTAATAAATCTTCTTCCAATTCTGATGTGATGTTCTTGTTCATATAATCAAGCTTCTCAGATTATTTGCTCAGCATACAGATTGAATAAGTACAGTGAAAGAATACAACCCTGGTGAACACCTTATCTGATTTTAAACCATTAAGTGTCCCCTTGTTCTAGTTGAACAACTGCCTCTTGGTTTATGCACAGGTTCCTCATGAGCACAATTTAGTGTTCCAGAATACTCATTCTCCATAATGTTGTCCATAGCTTGTCATGATCCACACAATCAAAAGCCTTTGTATGGTCAATAAAGCACAGGTAAACATCTTTCTGGTATTCTCTGCT
>NW_006408575.1:3541490-3541994 GCF_000296735.1 Chrysochloris asiatica | reverse complement strand
TTTACCCTCTTCAAGCTATACCTAGATCCCTGTATCCCAGAGCCCTGTTGTTCCAAGGTTGAGTATGCATCACTATTTACCTCTGTCCCAGTAGGGCATGCAAACCTGTCTCAGTGTTCCCCTATCTATCTTGTTCTTTTGCTTCCTCCCCCCTTCTTGTATTGCCCTCCCCAACACCCAAACTAACCACCCCAAGCCCATTGTGGTTACCTTATATTCCATTAGTTCTTTCCTCCATTTAAGATAATCTATTTTATCCAGTAAACTACCTGACCTTCCCATCACCTGGAGCTCTGTGTTTACCTTTTTTCACATTGTAATTGTTTTGATCATAGACTGACCTCCTAGATCTTCTGTTCTTATAATTTTATTCTGTCTGGACTCTTCCATTTGTCGACTGAGTTCAGGTTGATGCTCCCATGTATGTCATTCTGTAGTTGTTATGTGTTCTTGTTGGGTCTCAGTCCACAGAACTTCCTTTAGGATGTTTTTCATAGCAGGGTT
>NW_006408575.1:3532567-3541390 GCF_000296735.1 Chrysochloris asiatica | reverse complement strand
TTCTGGAATAATTTGAGTAGAATTGGTGACAGCTCTTCCCTGAATGTTTGGTTGAACTCACCAGTGAAGCCATCTGGGCCTGGACTTTTTTTGGTTGGGAGTCTTTTGATGACTTGATCAATTTCTTCTTTTGTTATGGGTCTGTTCAGGTTTTCTACTTCACTTTGTGTAAGTTTAGGTAGGTCGTGTTTATCTGAAAATGTATCCATCTTGTCAAAATTTTCAAATTTGTTGGAGTACAACTCTTCATAGTATATTGTGTCATTATCCTTTTGATTTCCTTTTGGTTCTGTTGTGACATCGCCCGTGTGGTTTCTAATGCATGTTATTTGTGTCTTCTCCCTCTTTTCTTTTGTTAGGTTTGCCAATGGTCTGTCGATTTTGTTAATCCTTTCAAAGAAACAGCTTCTTGATTCTTTCTATAGTTTTTCTGTTTTCTATCTCATTTATTTCTGCTCTAATCTTCATTATTTCTTTTCTTTTGGTGGCTGTAGGTTGGTCTGTTTTTAATTGTTGTAGATGCTATGTTAATGTGTTAATTTTGGTTCTTTCTTATTTTTGGATGTGTGCATTTATTGTAATAAATTGTACTCTTAGCACCACTTTCACCATGTCCCAAAGATATTGATATGTTGTGTTTTCAGTCTCATTTGTTTCTAAGAACTTTGTGAATTCATGTTTAATTTCTTCTACTTCATAGTCACTTTTCAGCAAACTCTAAAAGTTTTAATGTTTCCATGTTCTTCTTGGATTTTCATTTTCTTGGTATGTTGTGAAGTGTTAATTTTCTTTGAGGTTGCCTTATAGATCATTAACTTTTTTCTCTATTTAGTGCAGTCTATTTTATCCTGTAATTGACCTGACCTTCTCACCATCTGCATCTTTGTTCCTACGTGTTTACCTTCTTTTACATTGTAATTGTTTTGATCATAGACTGACCTCCCAGATTCTCTGAGTTTGTTCTTATAGTTTTGTTCTTTTCTTGACTCTTCCTTCTGTTAATTTAATTCTGGGAGGTGCTGCCACGTATGTCAATCTCTGGTTTTTGTCTGTTCTTGTTGGTTCTCACTCCACAGAACTCCTTTTATGATGTTTTGTAGTGCAGGGTTGGCTTTGGCAAAATCCCTTAGCTTCTGTTATCCTGGAATGTTTTGATTACACCATCGTATTTGATTGATAGCTTTGTTGGATAAAGGATTCTTGGTTGGCAATTTTTTTCTTTTAGGGTTTTATATTTGTCTCTCCATTGCCTTCTTGCTTGCATGGTTTCTACTGAGAGATCCGCGCTTAATCTGACTTGTTTGCCTTTGTATGTAACACTTCTGTTTTCCCTAGCTGCTTTCAGGAATGTCTCCTTATCTTTGATTTTGGAGAGCTTGATTGTGATATGTCTCGTTGATTTTTTTGTGGGGGGTGTCTATCCTTCCTTGGGTTCGCTGAGCTTCTTGAATGTTTATCTTTTTACTTTTCAGGATGTTAGAGAAATTTTCTTCCAGCAGTTCTTCAACTATTTCTTCTGTGGACTTGTGTGATTCTTCTTGTTCTGTAATGCCAATAATTCTTAAGTTATTCCTCTTCATGTTGTCCAACATGAATCTTAGACCTTCTTCAGATTTTTTTATCCTTTTTTCTGCTTGCTCTTCTAGCTTAGTGGTATTGAGAGATTTGTCTTCCAGCTCACTGGTTCTGTATTCTATCTCTTCTATTCTACTCCTTTGCTCTTTCAGAGTATTGTTTATTTCTGATATTCTATTATTGATCATTTGGACCTCTTTCTGAAGGTTTTGAATTGTTTCCAATACTGTATCTATTTGATTTGATTGTTTCTGTAGTGCTTTCCTGACTTCTTCCTTATTTTTCTCAACTCCATTGTAAAGTGTTTTGAAGCATTTTATAATAATTTTTCTGAATTCCTTCTCAGGCATTTCCAAGGCCTGCCCTCCTTCCAGAATTGAGTCCAGGTATACCTCTAGGTCATTTGTCTCAGACTTTTTAGCTTGTTTCTGTACATGTGCTGATATGGTCATCTGCTTTTGCTTCTTGGACATGTTTAGTGTTTATCTGTGGCCTTAATACTAAATTGAGTATGTGTTTGGGTATTTTTTTAATGCTTTCTGATTGCTTCCAGGTAGATGTGATCAGGATGTGGGCTTCCCTTTTCATTCTTCTTATTGCTTAACTCAGAGTAACTTTCATAGGTGTTGTCTGCCTCCCTGGTATATGGCAGTTGGTATTGGTTCTTGCATGGGTATTGGTGTTTTATAGAGTGTGATTGTAGCTTGACTATGTGGCAACAGTTGCTGACTCTTCTTGGATAATATAAGGAAAGAAAGAGTCCCCTAAAGGTAGAAGAAGGAGCATAGAACAGCAAAACAGCACAAGCAAAAAACAAAACAAAACAAAAAAACACAAGGAAAAAACAACACCAAAACAAAACTAGACAGAATATTGCAGTCTATATTTGCAGAAAAGGGAAAGGAGAGGTAGAAGAAAAAAAAATAATTCTGTAGCCTAATAAGAGTATGAGTTTAATGTCCTCTCTTCAGCTTCTTGCTTTCAAAGCTGCCTGAGAGATTTCAAGATGCCACTGTAGGTTGTTATGCTATACCTCAGGCTTTAATTTAGTTTTCAGCCTGTTTTGTTTTTAGACTCTCTTTCCCTCTTAACAGCCCGGTCCTGGTCTTTCCCGTATTTGAAAAAAAAAAAAAGTTCAGGGTCTGCTCGTGGGCTGAATATCTGTGTGCATGCATGGTAGAAGAACCCATCAGTGGTGAGGGTGGGGCTTTCCACTTGCTCAGGCACCCCCTCTAGTCAGCAGAATGGAGGTGCCCAAACAGTGGGGGCAACAGTGACCAGATACCAAAAAAAGAAAAGAAAATCAGAACAAAGCAAAACTGACAAAGTGTACTGTTCATCTTTGATTCAAGGTTCCCGCAGCATTTTTCCGTAGTATTTCTGCTCTCCCACTTGGTCTTGCCATTTGGTCTCACCCAAGATGTCAGCTCTGGGACTCCAAGCCCAGCAATTTCAAAATACGTGATTTCTTACTTCAGCTTTAAGTTCCAGTAGCTATAAGCCTTCAAACTTTAAAAATATTCCTATCTCTGTGGTTCCGAGTTTTGGAGCTCTGCCCTGGATGTGCTTTGTCTGGTATTCTGTGGTATGGCTGATGGTGAACTTCACTGCACCTCCACCCTAGCTGCCATCAAGTCCTGCCTCCTGCAAAAGACTTCTTGAAAGTGTTAAAAGAACAAAGGTATCAATCTGAGGACAAATGTGCACCTGACCTGAGCCATGGTATTTTCAATCGCCTCATATGCATCTGAAAGCTGGACAATGAATAAGGAAGACAGAAGAACTGAAGCACTTGAATTGTGATATAGGTGAAGCACATTGAAAATACCATGGACTGACAGAAAAACAAACAAATCTGCTCTAGAAGAAGTACAGCCAAAATGCTCCTTAAAAGTGAGGAAGATGAGACTTTGTCTCACAAACTTTGGACAGGTTTGAAAAGCACATCATGCTTGGTAAAGTAGAGGGTCAGAGAAAAGGAGGAAGAACCCTGAGGGGACAGACTGACGCAGTGATTGCAGCAATAGTTTCCAACATACCAAAGATTGTGAGGATGGCACAGAACCAGGCAGTGTTTCATTTTGTTTTGTTGTACATAGGGAACTTATGAGTTGGAACCAACTTGATCTTGGAACCTAACAACGTTACCTAACAACAGCAATAGCCCATGAAACATAGCTAGTACAACATAAGAACTAAATTAATTTAAATATAAATAGTCACATATAGCTAATGGCCACCAAACTGATGGCAGGTATCGTTCTAAATTCTCTCCTAGTTCTAATCGTTCTTCAATTGAGTAATGTCTTCTTTAGTAAACTGAAGTTTCACTTTTCCTAGAGAAGTACCCTATGTTTCACTTGTTCCAGAAGTGTAACTTCTTCTAACAGCAGTTATTTTATTGGAAGCTGTTATCTCTTTGCAGATCCTACCTTTAGACCCTTTTGATTGACCAGGGGTGTACCTTGATCCATACTAGGACAAAGCTTTCTCTACATCTTTTAAATTGGAACTATAGGGAGTGGATTTTCACCTCTCTGTGGTAAGGCTGAGGGCTACCTGTATGGGAGAGAGAAAATGACACCCAGAGAAGGATAAAGGCAAAAGATAGAAGAGTTCAAGTCAACCTCTACCTCATGTCTTTCCCGATAGTTACAGGAGTAGGGGAGTTCGTCTTTCTTGCCTAAGCCAGCAAGTTGAATTTCTTGTCACTGGCAATCTAAACAAAAAGCCTTGACTCTTACTGACTCAAGTTGTGTTTGAGGGCACTAAATCCCAGCCTTGACTCTGCAACGGAATCACTCTTTAGCTCCCTCTACTCTTCCCTGGTCAGTCATCTGATTAGAGAGGGAGCAAAAGAGGCTGGTGGTAAAAGCAGATGGGAGGTGGGGCCGTAGAGTTAAAGAGGACTGGGTTCTGGGTTCCTCTGAGGACACTGTGGAACAGGGAAAATGGAAGGGGAGGCTGGAGGCCCTGCCAGTGAAACGAGGAGGAAAAAGTGGAAAGAAAAACCCAGCAGAATTGCCAATGTTTAGATGGCCTTTCACAGAGGCAACTTTGAGGGTAATCGAGACAGCTCATCTGTGGCCAAACATGAAGGCAACATTCCTTCAGGTTAAAAGCAGAAATAACTCTGATTTCATTCTCTGGGTTGGGGAAAGGAAAGGAAAGCAATGGGGAAGGGCAATTTTGGACATAGACTTCAGACCACTCTGGTCCCTTAATTAACTCTGGAATCCCAAATCTGAGATGTGGGTCCACAGATTCAGAGACCAACTACTGTTCTTCCAAGTAAACTCTGGAAAGCTGACCCAGGCACCAGCATGGGGACCAAGGTACGGAAGTTCTGCTACCTTGGCTACCAGATGGTTCAAGCCGTTCAGTCTTTGGAGAAAGAGGGCAGGGTAATGTGCCACCTTAGTATACGATTGATTGCCTCTTCATAGGAAAAGGGTTTTGTTATTTTTTTTCTCAGAGAGAATAGAATGATAAGCAAGTCTTCCCCCTCACATGGTTGATTGAAAAACATTTTTTAAGCGTTAATGGTTGTGATGCAGGAAGCAGGATTTCACATACGGGTGAACTCATTGTTTGGAGTATTACTATAGGTCTGATAAATAGTGATCATTCTGGTCATCATAATCTGAAAGATGCTACTTCATATGGTTCTCATTGGGAAAAAAACAAATTTTCGGACATTTATAATTATATTGTTGTTACGTGCTGTTGTGTTGGTTCCGACCCATACCAACCCTGTATAGGGTTTCCAAGGAGTGGCTGGTGAGCTTGAACCACAGACCTTATGGTTCAAACCAACTTTGCAGTCCAGCACATTAACCCACAGTGCCACACCAAGAGTCTGTTATAATTGTATACACTGTAGTATAAGGGTTATTCCTGTCAGGAAATAATTTCCATTCTGTCTAAGCATCTCTGAACACGGTATCCTTTGCTTATGGTTTCACAAATTTGAGAATTGGAAGAATTTCCTATGACCTGGTTCTGACTCTCCAGTTGTCTCTTCTCCATTCTGTTGTTGTTGTTGTTAAGTGCCTTCAAGTCGATTCTGACTCATAGTAAACTTGTATAAACTTTCCAAGGCTTTAGATCTTTACTGGTGCAGAAAACCTTGTCTTTCTCAAGGAGAAGCTAGTGGACTTGAACCAGTGACCTTACAATAGTCTGAAGTCCTACAGAGACACCACACTCCTCTGCCTACAGACTTTCATTGCCAGGTAGTGTAAGGTACATTCATATTTCCATACACCTCTAGGTATGTCCCTTTGTGTCATTTTGCCTAGGGAGGGGGAACAGTGAACAATAAGAGAGTCCAGGAAAATACTTCTACACCAGAACAGCTAACTTAACTGTGTATAGAACCTAGACTTCCAGCAAAACTCAAACTACATGTATCCCTGCCATAGATTCCTAGGGCTGCTGTTACAAAGTGCCATAAAGCGGATGGCTCATAAGAACAGAAATTTATTTTCTCATAGTTCTAGAGCCTAAGAACTCAAATTCAGGGTATCTGCTAATTTGCAAGGCTAGCATTTCAAACCTACCAGCTGCTTTGGAGGAAAAAGATGAGGCTGTTTGCTCCTGTAAACATTTATAGTCTTGGAAACAAAGCAATTCTACTTCATTCCACAGGGTTTCTATGACTCAAAATCGATTCGCTGGCAGTGAGCAGTGGGCTAAGATCATGTTCCCTTTGAAGTCTCTAGGGAAAATCTTTTCTTTTCTCTCTCAGCTACTTAGACCCATGTGCACAAGTATCTCACATGGTCATCTTTTCTCTGGCTCTCTTCTTTCTCTTAAGGATAATATTCAGTTTGTATTAACAGTTGTCATTGAGTTGATCCCAACTTATGGTGACCTTATCTGTGTCCATAGCATTTTCAATAGCTGAGTTTTCAGAAGTAGATTGCCACCTTTCTGCCCAGGTGTCTCTTGGTAGATTCAAACTTCCAACCTTTCGGTTAGTAGCAGTTTGCAGCCTACCACCTGGGGCTCCCAAATTAGACTAGGACCCACCCTACTGCTCTACAACCTCATGTTAATTGATAATACCTTCAAAAGCCCAATTTCCAAACAAGGTCATACTTACAGGCTCCAAAGGTTAAGACTTAAATGTATCTTTTGGGGGCTACAATTCAATCCATATTGTTAGCAGTTTTTCAGTGTTATCAAATCAGTTCTGACTCATAATGAACCTATGCACAACAGAACAAAACACTGCCCAGTCATGCACCATCATCACAATTGCTATGTTTGAGGTAATTGTTTCTGCCACTGTGTCAACACATCTAATTGGGGGGGGGGGGTCTTCCTCTTTTTTGGTGACTCCACTTTATCAAGTATGATATTCTTTTCCAGGTACTGGTCCCTACTGACAATGTCTGAAATATGAGAGACGAAGTCTTGCTGTCCTTGAGTCTAAGGAGTATTCTGGCTGTACTTCTTCCAACACAGATTTGTTTGTTCTTATGACAGTCCTTGATACTTTCAATATTCTTTGCCAGCACCACAATTCAAATGCATCAATTCTTCTCCTGTCTTCTTTATTCATTGTTCAACTTTCAAATGCATATGAGGCAATTGAAATGACTATGGCTTGGTCCAGGCGCACCTTAGTCTCAAACTGATGTCTTTGCTCTTGAATACTTTAAAGAGATCTTGTGCAGCAGATTTGCCTAATGCAATACATCTTTGATTTATTGACTGTGGCTGCCATATGTGTTGATAGCGTAGTCAAGCAAAATGACATGTTTGACAACTGCAATCTTTTCTTGATTTATCATGATGTTATTTATTAATCCAGTGGCGAGGATTTTTATATTTACCTACATTGAGGTGCAACCCATACTGAAAGCTGTGGCCTTTGAATTTCATCAGTATTTTAAGTCCTCTTTATTTTCAGTAAGCAAGGTTGTATCACCTGTTGTTTATTGGTCCAGTCATGAGTATTTTTGTTTTCTTTACATTGCAATGCAATCCATACTGAAGGCTGTGGTCTTTGATCTTCATCAATTTCTCAAGTCCTCTTCCCTCCCAAAAAGCAAGAATGTATCATCTGTATATTGCAGGTTGTTGATGAATTTTCCTCCAATTCTGATGCCATGTTCTTCTTCATATAATCCAGCTTCTCAGATTATTTATTCAGCATACAGATTGAATAAGTGGTGAAAGGATACAACCCTGGTACACACCTTTCCTGATATTAAATCATTTAGTATCCCCCTTGTTCTGTTTGAACAACTGCCTTTAAGTCTATGTACAGGTTCCTCATGAGCACAATTAAATTTTCTGGGGGTATCAATTCTTTTCAATATTATCCATAGTTTGTTATGATCCACACAGTTTAATACCTTTGCATAATCAATAAATCAAATGTAAACATCTTTCTGATATTCTCTGCTTTCAGTCAAAATCCATCTTATGTCATCAATGATATTCCAAATTCCATATTTTCTTCTGAATCTGGCTTGAATTTCTGGCAGCTCCCTATCAATGTATTGCTGCAATCATTTTTATTCATCTTCAACGAAATTTTACTTGCTTGTGATATTACTGATATTTTTTGATGCTTTCCTCATTAGTTGGGTCACTTTTCTTGGAATGGGCACAAATACTGATCTCTTCCAGTCAGTTGACCAGATAGCTGTCTTCTAAATTTCTTGACATGGAGGAGTGAGTACCTTCAGTGTTGCCTCAAGTTTTTTTAAGCATGTCAATTTATATTCTATCAATTCCTTGGGTTTTTTTTTTAAAGTGCCTTCAGTGCAGCTTGGACTTCTTCCTTCAATCCTATCAGTTCTTGATCATATGTTACCTCTTGAAACCTTTGCTGTTGTTCTTGTTAAGTGTTAAGTGCTGTAGAGTCGGCTCTAACTCATAGCAACCCTGTATAGGGGTTCCAAGGAGCAGCTAGTGAGTTTAAACTGCCAACTTTGTGGCTCAAACCAATTTTGTGGTCCAGTGCTTTATCCCACAGCATCATACTAAGATTCCTGAAATGGATGAGCATAAACCAATTTTTTTTTTTGGTACAGTGACTCTGTGTATTCCTTCCATATTCTTTTTTTTTTTTTTAAATTTAAGGTTTTCATTGTGGATTGAGTGAAAGTTTACAGGACACATCATCAGTTTCACATTCAACCATTCATATAACTTGTTTCATTACATTGATTAAAAGTGTTTCTCTCTATCAACTTGAGCTTTTTAAAAAACACACAAACAAAAAAACCC
>NW_006408575.1:3496237-3530107 GCF_000296735.1 Chrysochloris asiatica | reverse complement strand
GCTTGTCCCGCTCCACAATCCCCGTTCAGGCCTTTTATCTAGTTGGAAACTCCTTCCATATTCTTTTGATGCTTCCTGCATCATTCAATCTTTTGCCCATCGAAATCTTCAATATTTTAAGCCAAGTCTTGAATTTTTTTTCTTCAGATCTTTCAGCTTGGGAAATTCTGAACATGTTCTTCCCTTTTGGTTTTGTAACTCCGGGACTTTGGACATTTCATTATAATATTTTATCTTCTAAAGCTACCCTTTGGAATTTTCTGTTCACCTCTTTACTTCCTTGTTTCTTCCAATCTCTTTAACTTCTCTGTGCTCAAGGGCAAGTTTCAGAATCTCTTCTGATATCCATTTTGGCCTTTTCTTTCTTTCTTTCTAGTCTTTTAAATGACATTTTACTTTCTTCACGTATGATATTCTTGATGCCATCTCACAACTCTTCTGGTCTTTGATCATTAGTGTCTAATGAATCAAATCTCTTCTTAAGATGGTCTCTAAATTCTGGTGGGATGTACTAAAGGTTATATTTTGGCTCTTGTGGGCTTGTTTTAATTGTCTTCAGCTTCACCCTGAACTTGCGTATGAATAATTGATGGTTTGTTCCACAGCCTTCCACTGGCCTGGTTTTGACTGATGATATTGACTTCATCATCTCTTTTCACAGAAGTAGTTAGTTTTATTTCTGTGTATTACAACTGGTGAGGTCCATGTGTATAGTTCCCTTGTATGTTGTTTAAAAGAGATATTTGCAATGAGTAAGTTGTTGGTCTTGCAGAATTCTATCATGCAATCTCCAGCATAGTTTCTATCACCAAGGTCACATTTTCCAACTACTAATCCTTCCTCTTTGTTTCCAACTTTTCCATTCTGATCACCAGTGATTATCAATGCATAGTGATTGCATGTTTGATCAATTTCAGACTGAAGAAGTTACTAGAATTCTTCAATTTCATCGTCTTTGACTTTAGTGGTCGGTGTGTACATTTGAATAATAGTGGTATTAACTGGTCTTCCTTGCGGGCATATGGATTTATACTTTTACCGACAGCACAGTACTTCAAGATAGATCTTGAAATGCTCTTTTTTACTATGAATGTGATGCCATTCCTCTTCAGTGTGTCATCCTGGTATAGTAAAACATATGATTGTCTGATTCAGAATGGTCAGTACCTATCCATTTCAACTCACTAATGCCTAGGATATCAATCTTTATGCATTCATTTCATTTTTGACAACTTCCAAAATTCCAAGTTCATGCTTTGTACATTACATGTTCTGATGATTAATGGATTTTTGCAGCTGTTTCTTCTCATTATGAGTTGTACCCCACCAGCCAATTAAGGTCCTGAAAACTTTACTCCATCCACATCATTAAGATTGACTCTACTTTGAGGAGACATCTCTTCCTCAGTAATATTTTGAGTGTTTTTCAACCTGACAGGCTCATCTTCTGGAACTATTTCCGACAATGTTTTGCTGTTATTCATAAGATCTCCAGGAGCTAATCCCTCAGAATTGGTCTGCCTCTCCTTCTTCCTAATATGTCTGTGCCTGAAAGCTCTGATGAAACCTATCCATCATGGTTAGGTAATTCTGCTGATATTTAAAATACTAGTGCCATAACTTCCAGCATCACAGCAACAAATAAGCCACCATAGTATGACAAACTGACAGATGTGTAGTGGACAATTCAATCCATAATGACCCTCAAATAGGATTTCCCCCTAGTCAGATTCTAAAATGGCCAAAGTAAATCAATAGCACAAGGGAAAATATGACAGTAAAGGAGTCAGACTGAGTGTAGTTAAAATGATTTGTGCAAATTTGACCTTGTAAACACATTCCTAGGGCTACTGCCAGGGTTTAAAGAGGAGCCCATGCAAGCTTAACTGTAATAATCTCATGGATAGTAGACCTCAGGGTGGGCACTTCCAACCATTAAAAAAAATCCCATGAACACTGATTCAAGAAAAATGTATCCAGTGTCTATCATATGTCAAGGAGCCCCACTGGCACAGTGGGTGATTGTTGGACTGCTGACCTGAAGATTGGTTGCTTGAATCCACCAGCTGCTCCATGGTCATCTACTATTGTAAAGAGTGACAGCCTTGGAAACCCTAGGGAGTAGTTCTACTCAGTTTAGAAGGTCACTAGGAAATGGAATAGATTGACGACAGTGGGTGGAAACCTATATGTCAAGAAACTTAGGTGATGTAACAGTTAAGCACTTAATTGCTAACCAAAGATTAGTGGTTCAAAACCACCCAGTCACTTTACAGAAGAAATACCTGGCGATCTGCTCCCATTAAGATTACAGCCTAAGAAGCTCAAAAGAGGGAACAAATCCTTACAGCAAGGATCATTTCCACCCCTCCACACACAGAGTAGACAGGGTTGGGCAACTTGGACATTGGCTACCCAAAATGGGGGGGGCTACAAAGGCAAGAAGTGACTGGCTTACAAGCTTTCAAGAGGGAACCTAGATCCAGAGGGCATGAAGGAAGGTAGAATCTCCACTGAGTAGTATCCAGTCTGTCTGGGTGAGGCTGATGAGAAGAAATGCAGATAGGTCTCTTGTGATACAATAGTGAATAACTGTTATCAGGACTGATTGTGAGGGTTGGAAATGTAAAGGCAGATGTTTTGTGGCAAGGAGGGGAGTGATTAACTTTTCAGTCTAGGAATGGAGGTCCCTGGGACCATCAAGGTAGAAGAGCAGAGAGCGGGACCCTACCCAGAGAAGCAGTGATGCCTGAGATGGAGGCAGAGACGATGACATGGAGAGATGGAGTGGCTAGGGATTTAGACCAAGAGAGGGAAAGGGGCTGTGTGCTGACAATGGGGGTGGGGATGGGGGTGGGAGTGGGAAACAGGCTTGTAGTGTATACTCTTTGGTTGGTTGATGATGTATGGAGGGGTTTGTAACCATGGCAATGAAATGATATAGGATAGGATGAATGTAAACCAATGTTCTCCCATGTAAACTATCACATAATTCACAATAAAACATTAAAAAAAAAAGATTATAGCTTATGTTGTTGAATGATGATGCATGGAGGGAATTGTAACCATGGCAATGAAATGAAATACAATAGGATGAATGTAAAGCTGATGTTCTCCCATATAAATAATCACCCAATTCACAATAATAATAATAATAAAATTACAGCTTAGAAAAACCTATGGGGCAGTTCTGCTCTGTTCAGAGGGATCATTTCTTGTCATTGCTAGGTCATTGAGTCAGTTCCAACTCACAGCGACTCTATGCACAACAGAACAATACATTGTGTGGTCCTGCACCATCCTCACAATTGTTGGTTGCTACTAGCGTAGTGATTACGAATCGGGCTGCGAACCTTAAGGTCAGCGGTTCGAAACTACCAGCAGCTCCGCGGGAGAAAGATGAGGCTTTCTACTCCCGTACAGATTTACACCCTCGGAAACCCTGTACAGGGTCGCTATGGGTCGGAACCGACTCGACGGCACTTAACAACAACAACAACTAGTACGTAAATCCATTCCAGTGAGGGTCTTTGTACTTTTGCTGACCCCCTACTTTACCAAGCACAATGTCCTTGTCCAGGGATTTGTTCTTCCTGACAACATGTCTAAAATATGAGAGATGAAGTTTCACCATCCTAGTTTCTAAGGAGCACCCTGGCTGTACTTCATCCAAGACAGATTTGTTTGTTCTTCTGCTGGAAGTCCATGGTACTTTTAATAGTCTCTGCCAACACCACAATACAAGTGCATCAATTTTTTTCCTTCTGTCTTCCTTACTCATTGTTTAACTTTCCCATGTGTACTATTGAAGAGATTGAATTTACTATGGCTTGGGTCAGGAGCACATTAGTCCTCAAAGTGACACCTTTGCTCTTTAACACTTTTCAAGAGGTCTTGTGTAGGAGATTTGCCTAATTCAATACTTTGATTTCTTGATTGCTGTTTCCATGAACATTGATTATTGATCTAAGCAAAATAAAGTGTTTGAAAACGTCAATCTTTTCTCCATTAATTATGATGTTATTTATTGGTCCAGCTGTGAGAATCATTGTTTTCTTGACATTGAGGTGCAATCCATACTGAAGGCACAGTCTTTGATATTCATCAGTAAGTACTTCAAGTCCTCATTATTTCCAGGACGCAAGGTTGCATCATCTGCATATCACGGATTGTTGATGATTCTTCCTCCAATTTTGATTCTTCATATAATCCAATTTCTTAGAATATTTGTTCAGCATATAGATTGAGTAAATATAAAGGTTTATATTATTATATAATATAATATTATATTATATTATATTATATTATATATTATTATATTCCAGTTCAAACAACTGCCTCTTGGTCTATATACGGATTCCACTTGAGCACAATGAGATACTCTGGAATCCCTATTATTCACAATGTTATCCTTAGCTTGTTATGATCCACACAGTTGGATGCCATTGTATAGTCAATAAAACATAAGATGGCACCTAACAACAACTATATGCCAGATCTTGTGCTAGACACTTGTGGCACAGAGACAGAGAAATCAAGCTGCATGTAAATCCAGCTTCTCTGTATTACAGCCTCCAGGAGGGGCCTGGCCTCAGAGAGACTGAGTTCTCTCAAGGAGGAGTCAGTGAATGATTAGAAAAAATTAGCCTCAGGTTAGGCTAGAAAGTACTTTCTTCCCTCCTGACATTGTTAAGTGGCTGGAGTCCGTTCTGACTCATAGCGATCCTATATAGGGTTTCCAAGGAGTGGATATACTCAAAACTTCTGCGACATAGAGGTCTCCTCCTTAGCCCGAGAGCTCTTTAACAGAGCTCCAATGAAAAGGACCAGTCCTTCAAGTCAGTCACATGCATGAAAGTGAACACTTTCAAATCGGATCTCAGAGCCACACTGCTCCCAGGAAATTCCCCCAGGGAACTAGAGCCTCAACCTTCTTCTGATCCAACCTATGGTCTTGGCCAGGAACCTTCCAGCTGTGACTTGAGATGAGCAGAAACTCTCTAGTCCCCAACCCAGCCCTGCCTGCCTCACTCCTACCCAGTTTCATTCAGGTCCTCAACTCTCTTAACCATGTGAAGGATAAAGGATACACCCTCTCTGAGCCTCAGTCTCTTCATGTATCAAGTTGGATGCTGGTTCAACGTAAACTTGCAGAGGGCTGGGTGGTTTGTCTTGTTTATCCCCGCATTCTCAGCCCAAGCAAGTGCATGGCACATAGTAGATACTTAGTGAGTACTTGGGTTAATACGCTGGACTGCAAAGTTGATTTGAACCACAATGTTGGTGGTTCAAGCTCACCAGTCGTTCCTTGGAAACCCTACACAGGGTTGCTATGGGTGGGAACTGACTCGATGATACTTAACAAGAGTGCGTATTTATGGAGTTCATTAATAGAATAAAGAGATCCTTGGTTTCTGTGATGGGGAGACGGTATGTTTGTTGCAGTTACTTTTTCCTTTGCAAATGACAAACACCAACACACTAGAACCAGAAAGAAAGGATGCATTGATTGCTGAATTGATGTCCAGGGGCTAGTTCTAGCTGCAGGTGTGACTAGAAAAGACTGCTCATATGACATGACCAGGAATCTTTCTGTCTCATCTATGCACTTTGCTTTCCTCTCTGTTGGAGTTCGTTCCCATAGGGATCCTATGTGTGCAGTATAGAACTGCCCCCTGACATTTTCAAGGTTGTGACCATTTGGAGGCAGATTGCCAGGTTTGTCTTCCAAGGTGCATCTAGGTGAGTTTGAACTGTCAACCTGTCAGTTAACAGTCAAGTGCATAACTGTTTGCACCACTCAGAGTCTTCTTGGAACCATCATGAGTCAGAATACACTCCACAGCAACCGCCAACAGTAGAGTCATGCCATATTATCTTCTTGCTCTAAACCCAGCAGAAAGGAGAGAATCTTGTTTGTAAAAATTAGAAGGTGAATCTCAGAATTGAGCCTCCTTGAACACACATGGAACTGCCATGGCTTGGAATTGACTCAGTGGTAACTGGCCTTTTCTTTTTGGATAGACTTGAGTCGTCTGCCCCTTCCTAATCTAATCACTGTGTCCAGGAACATTTAATTCTCTGAATGTGCAAGTCTGCTCCTGAAGCCAACCCTCCTGTGGAAGTGGGGAGTGGGTGAGGAAGCTAGCTGTGCAAAGACAATCTGGGTTCTGTCACCAGCAAAGGGAAAATGGCCACAAAGCAGACAACAGGTGTCCACTAAAGTCTGAATAAGCCCTTGCTTTTTCTGATTCTCGGTTTCGGCATCTGCCATCAACAGCAGTGATAACACTAACAAAATCTCTGCCCTTCTTTACATCAGAGAATCTTTATGAGGTCTAAATGAGACCATGTGTTCTAATAATGATGGACATTTATTGATGCATCGTTAGGCATCTGGCCCCGTGTTAAGTAAAACCTTTATACATTTATTTTATTATTTGCAAACAGTCCATTTTGCTGACGAGAAGCAGGTTGAGAGAGGCTATATGCCTTGTACACTGTCACCCAGCTAGAAAGGGTGGAACTGGTGTTTAAAGCCGTGCCCTCAAGCATGGAGCTATATATAAACTGTAAATAATTTTACAAGCATAAGGGATTATTAGTAATGGTCTCTACTGTTAATAATAGTAATTTTAAAAAAACCTTCAAGGGGAAATTCAAATAAAGTCAAACAAATGTTTGTTTAGCACCTACTATGGGCTGATCAGTCACCAGGGGCTCAGAAGGAGACACATAAATAACTGTGAAACAGGCAGACTGTGATCTAATAGAGCCATAAACATACCCCTGGGGAGTGTGGGGGAGCAAGAGATTGACTCCACGTGGTGAGGGAGGAGAAAGGGGATAGGAAAAAGCCTCTTGGAAGAGGTGAGAATCAAAGGGTCTTAACAAAGGGGGAAAATAGGAAACCAACTTTATAAGGGACTTGGATTGCTCTAAAGACCCAGAGGAAGTTTCTGGATAAGAGTTAAGCACTTCTATGCAAAATAACTTTCACACCAGCAGGAGCTTCAAAAGTGATGGACTAAGTAGAGCACAGCAGTTGCCATGGAAACGGAGGCAAGCCTCATCCCAATCATTAGTGAGCATCCCTGACTCTGAGCTGTCTAGCCAAAGCCAGGAGGCAGCGGGGGCTGGGTTGTGCTATCCCTTAGAAAAAAAGTTCAGCAAGATTACTGCCCTGGGAGAATGGCTCTTGTTTCACTTGGAGGCAGAGCTGACAGGTGACACTGGAATCTGAGAAGATAGACAAACAGGGGAAGCCTCTGTCTCAAAGGGCTTTGGTACATCCAGAAGCTACTAGACAGGCCTCAGGCAGGAAGTGCAAAGGGCAGGAAAGGGCCTGAGAGCACGTTTCCAAGGGAATTCCATTCCCACTTGCTACTTGTGGGTGGAAGGAGCCCTGGTGGTGCAAAGGTTAAGTGCTCAGCTGCTATCTGAAAGGTTGGTGGTTCAAACTCACCCAGTGGGTCTGTAGAGGAGACATGACAACTGCTTCTGTAATGATTGGTGGTGGTGGTTATGTGCTGTCGAGTCTGTTCTGACTCATAGTGACCTTGCACAGGGTTTCCGAGGCTGTAAATCTTTATGGGAGCAGAAGGCCTCATCTTTCTCCCTCGGAACAGCTGGTAGTTTCAAACTACTGACCCTGAGGTTAGCAGCCCAATTCGTAACTACTATGCTACCAGAACTCCTTCTCTGTAAGTATTACAGCCTAGGAAACCCTATGGGCCAGTTTTGAGTTATGGTGTTGGAGGAGAATATTGAAAGTGCCATGGACTGCCAAAAGAACCAATAGATCTGTTTTGGAAGAAATGCAGCCAGAGTGCTCCTTGGAGGCTAGGATGGCTAAGCTCCGTCTCTCATACTTCGGACATATTGTCAGGAGGGATGAGTCGCTGGAGAAGGATATCATGTTTGGTAAGGTGGAGGGTCAAAGAAAAAGAGGAAGACCCCCAGTGAGATGGAGTAGCAAAGTGGCAACATCAATGGGCTCAAATGTGGCAACGATAGGATCAGGCAGTGTTTCGTTCTGCTGTGCATAAGGTCACTATGAGTCAGTACTGACTTGATGGCACCTAACAACAACAACAAATAGGGTTGCTAAAGGAGCCCTGGTGACATAGTAGGTTATAGAATTGGGATGCTAACCTCAAGGCCAGGAGTTTGAATCTACCAACCGGTCCGTGGAAGAAAGATAAGACGTTCCAGCCTTAGAAACCCTATAAAAGGTCGTTACAAGTTGGAACTGACTCGACAACACACAACCAGCACCACCACCATAGGTTTGCTAAAGTAGTGGGTTACATGTTGGGCTGCTGACCTTAGGGTCAGCAGTTCAAATCCACCAGCCACTCTGCAAAAGAAAAATGAGGCTTTCTGCTCCCATAAAGATTTACAGCCTTGGAAACCCTACGCAGGGCCACTATGAGTCAGAACTGACTTGACAGCATGCAGTAGCAGCATGCTGTTGTTAAGGACCATGGAGTCAGTTGTAACTCATAGCGACCTGTATAGGGTGTTCAAGGAATGACTGGTGGGTTTGAACCGCCGACCTTGTGGTTAGCAGTCCAGTGCTTATCCTATAGTGCCACATCAGGAGTCCAGCAACACTGTTTTGTTGTTGGTGTTAGTGCTGTCAAGTCGGTTCAGACTCATGGCAACCCTCTATAGGGTTTCCAAGGAGCAGATGGTGAGCTTGAACTGCCAACCTTGTGGTTCAAACTGACTTTGCAATCCAGTGCATTAACATGTGGGTTAATGCCACACCAGGACTCCACAGTAGGATAGGGTTGCAAAAACTCAGAATCCACTCAACAGCACACAAATACAATAATAACAACAATCTGTGGGTGGAGATGTGTGGGAGGCAAGCCCACCAAAAATGTCAGCACCATGGTTGGTTAACTTCCCAAGTGGTATCCATGTCCTTTCCAGGTCTGCTCAGAGTTCAAGGGTCCCTGGGGGCTGACTGGACACCCCTCGTCACTGAGAAAATTGGTATTTAACCTCTCAAGTGAAGAGGAGGAACTGTTGGTAAGTGAATATGCCCTTGGTAGGCTGCACATCTCTAACTGGAAAGAACGTAATGAATGGGGTGTCTCATAGAGCAGACACTGGATTTAAGGCCTAGGTTCAAATCCTGCCTCCGATGCTTTCTAGCTATGTGACCTTGGCAAATCACTTACCCTTCAGTGCATCTTGGTTTCTCTATCTGTTGTGGTGTGGCACTGTAGGTTAAGTATTGGACTGCTAACCACATAGTTGGAGGTTCAGACCCACCAAGTAGGTCTTTGGAAACCCTATACAGGATCATTATGAGTCGGAACCAACTTGACAGCACTTCATAACAACCACAACCTACCTTATGGGATAATTGATATAAGAAATTCTGTGAGATAATCAATGAAAAAAAGAGAAAGAGCGTGACACCCAGCATATGGTAAACAACAACAATGAAAAATCAAAACCATTGGTCACGAGTTGACTCCAACTCACAAAGACCTCATGTGTACCAGGACAGAACTGCTCTAGGGTTTTTTTGTTTGTTTGTTTTTTCAGTTTTTTTTTTTTTTTCTTAAATGTTTTATTGTGAATTATGTGATAGTTTACATGGGAGAACATTACTTTTACATTCATTCTATTGTATATCGTCTCATTGCCATGGTTACAATCCCCTCCATGCAATCCTTCCCCTGTACCCCCCAGGTCTTCAGCACACAGTCGCTCTCCCTCTCTGGTCTATAGGGTTTTGAGTGGCTGATTTTTGGGAAGTAGATTGTCAGGTCTTTCTTCTGAGGTAACTCTACATGGACTTGAGCCTTCAATCTTTCCGCTAGCAGCTGAGAACTTAACTGTTTGTGCCACCCAGGGCCTCTAAACACACTGCCATCAAGTCAATTTCAACTCATAGTTTCTGGGGCTGCAAATCTTTATAGGAGGAGTCAGCCTCATCTTTCTTTCCTGTGGAGCAACTGGTGGATTTGAACAACTGACTTTGTGGTTAGAAGCCCAACACGTAACCCACAGCACTATCAGGCTCCTTTGGCACATAGTAGATATTCAATAAATGAGAGACACTTGTGTTGTTGTTGTTATCGCCAAATTTCAATTTGGCATTGATTCAGGGGTTTCCTCCCAGGCAAAGTCTCCTTACAGTTTGTGTTAAAAGTGCATTTCTCCAAGCACAGTAGATGATCTCACTGATGGTAGTAAAGGCTGTGATGGGGCCCATTTACCATCCATGGGCCCAGTGAGTGCTATGATGAAGAGAGGAAGGCAGTTGTGTCCCTGAGTGCCCACCAAGGAGCTTGGGCTTTTTACTGCAGGTAGGCAGTTGGTTGCCACTGAATGTTTTAAAGGACCGAAATAGCCTAATAAAGGGAATGCAGATTTTTGTCCCTGAGGCTATATACCTGTAGAACTAGAATCTAAGTCAATAATGACAATACAATTGAAGTAATGCAACAATAATGACAATAGCTATCATTTTGTAAGAGCTTATGGTCTACCAGATACTGTGTTTGACGTATTATTATGGCTCTTGTAACTCTCACAACAATCTTATGAGGTGGGTGCTATTCTCATTCCCATTTACAAGTAAGAAAACAGAGTCAGGAAGGCTAACTCCTATAGTTGTCATGGAGCTAAGAGGTGACAGAGCTGGGCTGGACCCCAAGCAATCTGGTCAGACAGCTCCCACTTAACCAGGACCCTCCTTTGTCTTCCTTGAGCCTGTAAAGGAGGTAGGCTTGGATTGCCTGCCACTATTTAGGGAGCCCCTCCATTTGCCTGAATTTCAGCTCCCCCCTTTTCCATGTGAGCCCCTGGGACTTCACTTCTTTCTTTGAGGCATGCAAGTGTGGGTACCAGAGCCAGAGAACTTTCAGCTGACCAGTGAGGGCGGAAGCCTTTAGACATCAAAGCAGACAGCAGCAGACCCCCGGAGAGATGGGCTGTTAAGCTAATTCCTCCAAAGGCTGGCAAAGGCCACAGCGGGAACTTCTGAGAGTGCGGGGGAAAACAAGTCCTTTCATATGGCCTCCCTTTGAGCTGGCCTCCGGGTGGGGCTGGGGTCGGTGTGTGGAGGGTGGGGAGTGTGAGGAGAGGCGAGGCCACAGTCGGGCTGGGCAAACAGATTGGGCAGTGGCTGTGAGCACAGAGAGCCCATTGTGCACCTGGAGCTCTGCTTTCAATAATCTGCTTGGAAGAATGTTTCATTGAGCACCAGAGAAAGGAGCCATTGAATTATCCGGGGCTGGCTCCATGAAGGGTTAAAGACAAGGGGGCTATGGGTGCCCAGGCCTTCACCACTCCTGACTCAGATGCCTGATGTGGGAATTCTGACCGCTAAGACAAGGGACACTCAGTTGAGACCACTGAAAGGGCCAGAATGAGGGGTCAGAGGGGGACATAGATCTCCTCCAGAAATACTGGAGCATCAGAGAGGAAAACCCCTTTCCTACCAGAGCTATTTTCCCAAGTAATAGCCAGCAAGCACTGGGCCTTAGGTACCCCTGTGACCTGCCCACTAGGAGAACAACTCATTTGAGCAGGTATGTGTCTCCCTAGGCTTCCTGCCACCATAACCACCAGCGGCTGTTGAGTTAGCTCCAACTCCTGGCACCCCATGTGTGTCATAGTAGAACTGTGCTCCACAGGGTTTTCAACGGCTGAATTTAAACCGTTGAAAGAATGCCAGGCCTTTCTTCTGAGGTGTGTCTGGGTGGACTTGAACCTTTAACCTTTTGAGTAGCAGATGAGAGCTTAAATGCTGGACTTTCTACATGGCCCCTTAACTTGGGCCCCTATGATTCCACCTTCCACCATATAGCCAGTCTGGCTTTCTTAAACACCTCTGACTCTTCCGTTAATCATTAATTATAATTAATGATGTCAATGCGGTGCTGTGGGTTAATGCACTGGACTGCAAGGTCAGTTTGAACCGCAAGGTTGGTGGTTCAAGTTCACCAGCCACTCCTCGGAAACCCTATACAGGGTCGCTATGGTTCGGAACCAACTCGTGGCACTTTACAACAACAGTAAGAGCAATGCCCCCAGAGATAGCAGAGTTAGAGTGCGAACCATTGGTCATCAGCCTCGATGGCTAAGAAAACCTGTGGTGGTTTCCTTGCTGAGGATGATTTCCAAGTAGAAGACATGGTCTGCCTGTGGGATAGGACATCAGTATAGGAATTCTGGACACCCACTCAGGGCATTTCTTACCTGAGTGCCATGTGCCTTCTCCAGCCACATGGATTTGTGGAGTTTGAAGTGTAGGTGCTATAATGCTGACATCTATGGGCTTGGAAGAGGAGACAGTGGCTGCCACTGGAGAAAAGAAATTGCTGGATTCTTGGGACTGGTCACCAGCATCACAGCAGTGTGTGTCCTTCATAACCAACCATCTTTCTGCAAATGCTAATGCCGCCCCGAGACTAAATCTGCAAGGAAGATGTTCTGTGACCAAAACTGAGCTTTTTCATAAGCACCATTTTGGATGGAAAACTTTAAAAATAGACAATGCCTTTCCCTGCTTCCTTTAAAAAGAGAATCCTGAACAGGAATTCAATTCTGTGCACAGCTGTGATTTAGTGATGTCCTTGGTAGATAGAGCTCTTTGTTCCTTTACTAAACGGCCCCAAATGCCCAGCTTTTAGAATTTATCAATCTGAGTTTTATGTTTATTCTTTTATTTCTCCATAATGATTTCACTATGAAACTGGATTACTATAAAATGGGGAATTGCTTTAAGCCACTTTCTTATATATTCTCTCTGAAGTGCTTTGAATATCCTTGGGCTGGGAAACAAAATCATTAGCTTTGTAAGATTGTGTACAGAGTAAGAATCAGTAGGATATGAATGAGGGAGGCCCAAGGAGCTTTCTTCAGAGTTAAAGATTTGTGACTTTTTTTTTTTTTTAACGTTTTATTGTGAACTGAGTGAGGGTTTACAGACAATACCATCAGTTTTACATTCAACAAATCACACACTTTGTTTCATCTCAATGTTATGTGACATTTTTGGATGGTTCAGAAACCTTACATATTTTCTTTTAGGTTCTTGATTTGGTCCAGACCAGGCAAATTGACCTCATCATGACCCCGTGCATAGTGGAACAGGATTCTGCCCAATTCTGTGCCATCCTTGTTGGGATGCTGTGTTCCTTAGAGTTGTCATTGGCCAATTTTTTGAAATAGATCGCTTGACCTTTCTCCCTAATCCGTCTTAGTCCGGCATCTTCAGTGAAACCTGTACAGCATCAAAGCAACACACAAACCTTCACTGAGGAAGTGGTGGCTGTGCTTCAGGGGCAGTGACTGGGAATTGAACCGGAAGGTGAAGCTTCTAACACCCCACCACCGCGATCTCCACAGTGTGTGTAGTCTGTGCAAAGATCTTTGCCAAGGGCAATAAATCAGAAACAAGTCACATCTCTACTAGGGGAATTTTAATTGAATGATGACCAAAAATACATGTACACCCACCCACTTATATGTCTACACACACCCACTTACATGTATATACATACACACACATGTATGCATAGCCGTATATAACACAGTCACAAAACAGATGCACTCAGGTTTTCGCTTTTATATTCCTATGTCCTATGAAGTATTCTAGGGATTAATAATGAGAATCAACATTCCTAAGTTGGAAGGAACCTTCAAATCCTTTAGGTTTTCTTTCCTTTCTTACCTCCTAGGAAAATGGGCACTTTACAAAGTTCTAATAATAGGGAACTCTGTATTTCTTGAATTCTAATTTCATCAACGAAAATCTGTAGCTGTTACCATATCTGATCCATATTTCCTGTGCAGATGTGAAATTTCTTGTGTATTAAAGTGGTTGTACTTTGTGGGCTATGGAGTGAAAAAACCATGCCTACATGGATAGATTCATCCTGTAGGGGGTGGTTATTTCTGATGCCAATGGTCCTGACTAGAGAAGGAACTTAAGCTTCTATGAGCCTTATTTCTTGGGCTTGAATCTACCTGGGTGGTGATAGGGCCATTGTACATTATCACAGGGAAGAAGACAGGTAAACATTGTGTTGAAAACTCGAAGGGAAGATAAGTGAGCCACATCTTGAAAACGATTGTTAGGTACCCTCACTTTGGCTCCAAGTTATAAAGCCAAATGAAACAATGCCCAGCCCTGCACTCTCCTCACAGTTGTGGTGTTTGAATCCATTATTGCAGCCACTGTGTCCATCCATCATTTTGAAGGTCTTCCCCTTTTTCTCTGTTCCTCTGCTTTACCAAGCATCGTATCCTTTTCCAGGGACTGGTTCCTCCTGACAGTGTGTCCAAAGTACATGAGCCAAAGACTCACCATCATCGATTCCAATGAATATTCTGGCTGTACTTGATCCAAGACAGATCATGGCACTTTCAGTATTCTGGCAGTCCATGGCACTTTCAGTATTTTTCACCAATATCACAGTTTGAATGCATCAGCTCTTCTCCCATCTTTCTTATTCATTGTTCAGCTTTCACATGCCTGTGAGGTGATAGAAAATAAATACTATGGCTTAAGTCAAGCACACCTTAGTCCTCAAAGTGATGTCTTTGCTCTTGAATACTTTAAAGAGGTCTTTTGCAGCAGATTTATCCAATGCAAAGTGTTGTTTGATTTCTTGACTGCTGCTTCCAAGAATATTGATTCTGGATGCAAGTAAAATGAAATCTTTGACACTTTTATCTTTTCTATTTATTTTTAAAGTTTTTATTGTGAATTGAGTGAAAGTTTACAGGGCAGATCATCAGTTTTACATTCAAAAAATCATACAACTTGTTTCATTACAATGATTACAATCCCCTCCATGTACCATCAGTTAACAGTATTTCTCTCGATTCACTTTAGCTCTTTTTTAAAAAACACTCAGGCATATATAATAATTTACACCAACAAAGGGCACATTCTGCAAGTCTGCCTCCTGGCCGCCAGCTCTCAGTCCCTCTCTTTCCATGAATCTAGAGTCCTCAGCCACTCCCTCTCTCCATGGCCCCATCTCTGCCTCCATCTCTGGTGTGGCTGCTTATCTGGATAAGGTCTCACATTCCTCTTGTGCTCTTCTCCCTCGATGGTCCTAGGGTCCTTTGTTTCTGGACTACAAGATTCACTACTCCCCTGCTTTTGTTACAAAACAACCTTTACAATTGTGACAGTCGCAATTAGTCATGATAACAATTACTCACTATTGAATCATAAGAATCTTATCCCCATCTCTTTTAACCAGACCCATCTTGACAGTTAGGACTCTTTCTTCCCCCACACACTCTTAAACTAAACTCCCTCTTGAAACCTTATAATCCAGTCACTTTGTTCCTTTATCACCCTTCATTTTAGGTAGCCAGTATCTAAGTTGCCCGTCCCTATCTACCTTGTGTATAGCAGGAATAGAATTGATACTTGATGTGAAGACTCCTTCCCTCTCTGTTGGTATTTAGAGTTACTACCTCCATGAGTATAGGTCAAGTTCATCAAATTGTAGCAATTTACCTTCATTTTCTTTATAAAAAATTGTTGGTTAAAAATTTTTTTTTTACTCTTCCTCTAGTTGAGTTCTGATTATCAAACCACCGAGGCTAGGTCAAATGGGTACTATCTGCAACTTTGGGTGTTCTTGTGCATCTCTCCTCACTTCATATCAGTTCGATGCTTCACTTTCAGCTCTAGCCCTCTGTGGCTATGTCCTTGTCCATGGGCTCAGGTGTCCCCAGGTCTCCCCACACTTTAAACCAACCAGCCCTTCCTCTTCTCTCTCTCATCTCCAGGTTAACGGAAGTCTATGGACCATGGTTGAATTCAGCCCATTTCTTCATTGCTGCCTTTCACCCTCTTCCACTCATCAGTAGACCAATTTGGTCACCAGCAAGCTTACATGCCTGCTCATGTGTTCCCTTTGAGTTTCAGTCTTAGAGGTGGGTTTGTCCTGAAAGAACTTGATTGCTTGCCTTGATGGCTTCTCAGCGAACCGCTTGCTTATTGTAGTAGCCAGTCATGCTGACATTTTTGTTTTGTTTTTTTTCCTGATGATCTTTCTTTGAAGATGTATCTTCTGTCACTCTAGCTGTTACAGGCTGGTCTGCTTGTCCTTTATAGTGGGAATGCCCCACCTCAGAAGGTTCTGGATGAGGCTCAGGATTCCACCTAAGGTCCTATATACTGCAAAGGCTCTGTATCCTTTCTAGTTTTAACACAATGTCATTTATTGGTCCAGTTGTGAGGATTTTTGTTTTCTTTACATTGAGTTTTAGTTCATACTAATGGCTGTATTGTTTGATCTTCATCAGTGAGTATTTCAAGTCCTCTTTGCTTTCAATAAGCAAGGCTATGTTATCTGCATATCTCAGGTTGTTACTGATCCTTCCTCCAATACTTTTTTGTTTTCGGTGATTTGAAAATCTATTATTTATTAGTCATATAATAAAGGACTCAAGGAGGTCTGGTAGCGTAGTGGTTACGAATCGGGCTGCTAATCTCAAGGCCGGCAGTTTGAAACTACCAGCTGTTCCATGGGAGAAAGATGAGGCTTTCTGCTCCCGTAAAGATTTACAGCCTTGGAAACCCTATGCAGGGTTGCTATGAGTCAGAACCGACTCCACGGCACATAACAACAGCAACATATATCAAGTACTCTTCATATACAGTTTCTTTATATTTTCCATAATTGGAAAACACTAGAAGAGAAAAACCAAAAGCAAGCCAAACAAACTAGACTAAACCTATTGCTGTTGCGTTATAGACTAGAACTCCTCCAAGGGTTTTCTTGGATGTAATCCTTATGGAGAAGTCCTGATGTGGCGCAATTCAAACTCACCAGTCGCTCCTCAGAAACCCCACACAGAGTCGCTATGTCTTCCTCCAATCTTGATACCACATTCTTCTTCTCATATTATTTGCTCAGCATACAGATTGAATAAGTATGGTAAAAGGAAACAACATTGACGCATTCCTTTCCTGAATATAAAGTATGCAGTATTCCCTTGTCCTTTATGAATGACTGCCTCTTGGTCTACGTAGATGTTCTGCATGAGCACAATTAAGTGTTCTGGAATTCCCATTCATTGCAATGTTATCGATTGCTTATAATGATGCACAGAGTTGAATGCCTTTGCATAGCCAATAAAGCACAAGTAAATATATTTCTGATATTCTCTTTTCGGTCAAGATCCATCTGACATTAGCATTGATAACCCTGATTCCAAGTCCTCTTCTGAATCCAGCTTGAATTTCTAGCAGCATTCTATCAATGTACTGCTACAACTGTTTTTATATAATCTTCAGCAAAATTTTACTTGCCTGTGATATTAATGATACTGCTCAATTCCAAATTCTGTGGGGTCACCTAACTTTGGAATGGGCACAAATAAGAGTCCGTTCCAGGTAGTTGGTCAGGTAGCTGTCTTCCAGATTTCTTGGCATAGACTAGAAAGTGCTTTCACCATTGCCTCAGTTGGTTGAAACATTCCATTTGTATTCTGTCAATTCCTGAAGCCTTATTGTTTACAAATGCCTTCAATACCATTGGTGCTTGATCATATGTTACCTTCTGAAATGGTTGAATATTGACCAATACTTTTTGGTACGTAACTCTGTGTATTTCTTCCATTTTCTTCTTCTTTTCTTTTTTTAGTGTAACTTTGTATTGTGGATTGAGTGAAGGTTTACAGACAAGATTATCGGTTTTACATTCAACAAATCGTACACTTTGTTTCATCTCAGTGATTGCAACACCAGTTATCCCACTTCCTCCCTGTGGCTCCTATTTCCCTTCCACCACCTTCCCATCCCTGCTTGCCACCGTCCTTACTTCTATCTTCTTTGTGTGCTTCCTACATCATTCAGTATTTTGCCCATGTTGCTGTTGTTGTTAAGTGCCATTGAGTCAGTTCTGACCCATAGTGACCCTGTATAGGGTTTCTGAGGAGCAGCTGGTGAATTTAAACTGCTTATCTTGCAGTTGTCCTGGTATGGCACTGTGGGTTAATGCGCCAGGCTGAAAAGTCGTTTGAACTTAACAACAACAACAAATCTTGCAGTGAAACCAACCTTGTGGTCCAGTGCATTATCCCACGGTACCACACCAGGATTCCATTTTGCCCTTGTTGTTGTTGTTAAATTCCATCGAGTTGGTTCTGACCCATAGCGACCCTGTATAGGGTTTCTGAGGAGAGGCTGGTGAGCTTAAACTAAGCTCACTAAGCTTTGTGATTCAAACTAACTTCACAGTCTGGCGCACTAACCCACGGCAGTGCTCAGGACTCCATTTTGCCCACAGAATCCTTTAATATTACAAGTTGAAGCATGAATTTTTCCCCCAGTTCTTTCACCTTGAGAAATGCTGAGTGTGTTCTTCCTTTTCAATTTTCTAACTCCAGATAGTTGCATGTTTTATTATGATACTTTGTCTTCTTGAGCTGTCCTTTGAAATTTTCTGTTCATCTCTTTTACTTCATAGTTTCTTCCGCTTGCTTTAATTTTTCTCCACATTCAAGAACAAGTCTCAGAGTCTCTTCTGACATCCATTTTGGCCTTTTCTTTCTTTCCTGTCTTTTTAATCTTTCTTTCTTCATGCATGAAGTTCTTTATATCATTCTACAACTTGTCTGGTCTTCTGTCATTAGTGTTCAATGTGTCCATTTTGATCTTGAGGTGGTCTCTAAATTCAGGTAGGATATACTCAAAGTTACATTTCGGCTCTTGTGGTCTTGTTTTAAACTTCTTTAATTTCAGTCTGAACTTGCATATAGGCAATGATGATCTGTTTCACAGCCTTCTCCTGGCCTTTTTTGCCTGATGCTATTGTGTTTGTCCATCACCTCTTCCCACAGATGTAATCAATTTGATTCCTGTGTATTCCATCTGGTGAGGCCCATGTGTATAGTCACCTTTTATGTTGTCGAAAAAAGGTTTTTACAATGAATAAGTCATTGCAAAATTATATTATGTGATCTACTGCATCATTTTTATCACCAAGGCCATATTTTCCAACTGTTGATCCTTCCTCTTTGTTTCCAAATTCCACATTCCAATTGCCAGTAATTATCAATACATCTTGATTGCATGTTTGATTAATTTCAGACTAAAGAAGTTGGTGGAATTCTTCAATTTCTTCATCATTGGCTTTGGTGATTGGTACATAAGTTTGAATACTAGTGGTATTTACTAGTTTTCTTTGTGGGCATATTAATATTGTCCTGTCATAGATTGGTATTGTTAAGTGCCGTTAAGTCGGTTCCAACTCATAGCAACCCTGTATAGGGTTTCCGAGGAGCGGCTGGTGAGCTTAACCCGCCAACCTGGCGGTTCAAACTGACTTTGCAGTCCAGCACATTAACCTGCAGTGCCACACCAGGACACCAAAGATAGCATCGTACTTTTTAATAGATCTCGAAATGTTCTTTTTGACAATGAATGTGACAATATTCCTTCTGAATTTGTCATTCATTCCCAGCACAGTAATCTATATGATTTATTTTAAACAGCCAATACCCATCTATTTCAGCTCACTAATACCTCAGATACCAATTTTTATGTGTTCCATTTAATTTTTGATGACTTCAACTTCCTAGACTCATACTTCATACCTTCTACGTTCTGATTATCAATGGATTTTTATAGCTGTTTTCTCTGTTTTTTGAGTTGTGCCTCATCAGCAAATGAAGGTCTCAAAAGCTCTATCCATGTCATTAAAGTCAATTCTAGTTTGAGAGGAGTCCTGGTGTAGTGCTTTAGGTTAAGGATTTGACTAGTAACCACAAAGGTAGCAGTTCAAACCCACCAGCTCCTGAGAAACCCTATACATGCTATAAGTAGGAACAGCAACAATTACTATATTGAAGAGGCAACTCTTCTTCAGTCATATGTGAGTGTCTTCCAACCTGATGGGCTCATCTTCTGGCACTATATTAGACAAGGTCCCGCTGCTATTCATAAGATTTTCAGTGGCTAATCCCTCAAAAATGGGCCACCTATTCCTTCTTCCTAGTCTGTCTTAGTCTGGAAGCACCACTGAAACCTGTCCACCATGGGTGACCCTACTGGTATTTGAAACACCAGTGGCATAGCTTCCAGCAACACACAAGTCACCACAGTACGACAAACTAACAGATATGTGGGACTGACAAACCTAGATTCATAGTACTCTTTGTGTTGGCTTCCTCCTTGTCTAACCCTGAGCATTTGGAAATGGCTGGTTTAAATATTCCAGCCTAGTTCAGCTGTGCAAGGGCATTAAAGTTGAGGGTCAGTGTTTACTTCCTGAGAAAGTTAGCAGGGAATCATGGGTGCCCCCTCCCAGACCACTGTGACTAACAAGAGACTCTTAAAAGAAATGTGCATATTGGGAGCAAGAGTCGGCCTGAGAGGTCCACCCACTCTTCTCCACACAGTGATTCACCCATCACTGCCATCCTTTCACTAAGCAAGCTGCCAAATTTCCTACATGTAATGCTTGAAATCTGTCTCTCAGTAACATTCACCCACAGGACTTAGTCCTTCCTCTTCAAAACCACAAACAACAGTTATAATAGCAGTTCACACTTATTGAGGGCTTACTTTCTGAGGGCACTATGCTATATCTCATTTATATTATTATCCCATTTTACAGATGAAGAAACTCAGGCTGAGAGAGGGGAAATTACTTGTCCAAGGCCAGATCCCAAATAAGTGGCAGGATGCCTCAAGTCGTTGACAGCAGACTCTGAAACACTGCCTTTCTTGTTCCCATGACAGCCCCGCAGAGATCTTCTGTAGACTGTGCTGCTGTCTTCCCCAGGCTTTTCTCATCCTGGCTGAATCCCAGCACAGTCCCTTCGCTATTTCTTCCTGTGACACAGCCCCTGGATGACTCCCACCCATGTGCATGGCGGCCCTGTTCACTTCCTCCTGACCTATGTCTCCAACACTACAGAGAACGCAAAGCTCAAGTCCATCTGACCTCAGGAGACTTGTACCTCGTTGACCCCAGGATAGCTTCGAGTTGAAGCCTCCGGAAGCACCATTTTAGTAGCATTTTCCTCAAAAGGCTGTCTTTTTCCTGCCTGTCCTCATATTTCTTCTACCAGAACAACAGGCTCAATTTTCCCTCTTGATAAATCTGGTCACCCTAAATATGGGGCTTTGAGAAAACAGGAGTGGCTGGCCCCATTCAGCCCTCATTTCAAAATGCAGGCTGCTATTTTAGAAATCTGGTTTCTTTTCCCCCACACGGTGGCTTGAAGTCAGTGGGAAGGAATTACTACAGAATACTACAGAATACTCGGGGGAGGGGGGGGAGGCAAGCTACTAAGAGACAAGACATACCTGGGCAGCATCAGGAGCAGAAAGGCTGCCCACAGGTTCCCAAAGCAGCTTTGTGGGAAAGAGGGTCCTTGGCTACATGCAATCAGGAAATACAGCTTTGCCAACCTCCCTTTTGGAGGTCAGCAATGTACATGTTAAACAGTTGAAGAAATTCTTGTAGGAAAGAAATCTAACTGATTTTATTTAACCCAATTTTCCCATTTAAAAGAGTATGTTATTATTAGCTGCCATTTAGTCAGCCCTTGGAGTTCTGGTATGGCGCTGTAGGATAAAGCACTGGACTGAAAGGTGTCAGTTCAAACACACCAGTCACTCCGTGGAAACCCTATACAGGGCTGCTATGAGACAGAACCGACTCCATGGCACTTAACAACAACAGCAACAAGTCAACCCTTGCCTAATGGTGACCCCATGTACAACAGAATGAAACACGCCATTCCCTTGATTGGTTGCTTATTGGACCATTGTGCTCCATAGAGTTTTAATCGGCGGATTTTTGGATGTGAACCACCAGGTTTTTTCCCCTTAATCTGTCTTAGTCTGTAAACTCTGCTGAAACCTGCTCAGCTTCAAAGTCATGTGAAGGCCTCCACTGAGAGATGGGTGTATTGGCCTCCACTAACATGAGGAGCATTGGCTGAGAATTGAACCTGGGTTTAAGGCAAGACTTCTACCACTGAAAATCATTACCCTCCATTTAAAAGTGTAGACTGGTAAGTTTCTGGAAAACACTGATACAAAGCAGAAGATGCAAATTGGCACCCAATGGCCTCATAAATAGGTTTGATTTGGCCTGCACAGTATTTAAATTTTGTTGTAAATTAGTTACAAACACTTAATTATTTCTCATAGTAATCTGGGTTGGGATACTTCTGGAAAAGAACTCAGAAGATCTAATAATTCTGATCCATATTCTGCGTGGCAGTGGTCAACTGGGAACAAGGCTTGTAGTCTGTAGCTCACTGCAGCCCCCCTCTCTGCATCCCACCCCCAGCCTCTTTATAGCAATAATACAACTGCCCCCACCCCACCCCTTTTACTCATTTATACTTGCCTGACCCAGAGCCCCAAAACTTTCTTTCTCTGACCTGGAGGTTTTCTTGGGTTGGCCAGACTGGTCCCCAAAGCCCAATCACCCATTTATTCATGCAAAGGCTACTGAATGAGTTTCTACTGTGTGCTGAACCCTGTGGGTATAGATAGGTGTATATAACAGTGCCTGCCCTCTGGATTCCAGCATAGACATTCTAAAACTCTAGTTGTGAATTGCTCAGCGTAGGGAGGATTTGAGATGTAGGGAGCTGGCAAGCCCCAACTTCTGGATTTCCAAGTCCTGGTGCTTGACAAAGCCTTCTCCATTCTCCCTATTGCCTGTACTGACCCACAGAGGAAAGTCACCACCTCTGTGACTTGGGTAGTTCCCACCCATCTCAGGGTCTCTGTTTCTCCATCTGTGGAATCCCTGGTTGAAAATTTAGCCGTCTCTTCTAGGGCTTGTTATTAATTTGTGTCTCCCAGTGGATTTTGACTCATAGCGACCCCATATGCCAGAATAGAACTCCCCTACAGGGCTTTCTTTTCTAGGCTGTAATCTTGATGGGAGCAGATCACCAAGACATTCTCCTACGAGGCTGGATTAGCAGTTGGGAATGTTAGCACTACATGATCTAGGAATCTCTGTCCAGGAAACACCGGAGCAGTTCCATCTAATTAATTACAAGCAACGCCGCCGCTCCCTCTTCCCCAGTGCCGGCCAGGGCGGGGACAGGAGCCAGCGGGACCCGCAGGCCTGGGCTTCCCGCCCGGGGGGCGGAGCCGCTGCTCGGCGTCCCACCCCTCCACCTGGGGCTCGGCCGGCAGATGTTACAACTTTTTCTCATTCTCTCTCGCGGTGTCCCCCACCCTAAACCAGCCCAACCCGTGCCTCTCTCTCGTTCTTCGGTGGGGTCCTGCCCGCCTCTCTGCGGGGAGTCCTCCCTGTTCTGAGGACTCCAGGCGGGGCTAGAGGCCGAGCCTGGGGCGCGCGGGTGGAAGGGGGGGGGCGGTGGAGGGTCGTGGGGGGAGGAGAAAGGGAAAGGCGAGGCGAGAGAAATTAGGAGCGGGAGAAATCCGGGGTTAGAAGAAGAGGCTAGGAAGAGGATGGTGGAGAGCACTTTTTGGAAGCCACCAAGCTGCGTGTCTGACTGGCCTGGCTGAGCTGAGGGACAAGGGAGTGAGAGGGGCGCAGGGCGGGCACTTGGGTGGCGGGAGGCAGCTTGGAGCGGGCCTGGCCTCCCCAGAGCGCCCCGCAGCGACCGCTCAGGGCTGGGCCCCCGCCGTCTAGCCACCAGTCCAGGAAAAGCCACTGGGCTGCCCTCGGGTCTCTGAGCGCTCTCGCAGCGTCCTGGCCGGCCAGCAGGCGGGCAGCCAGGTCGTGCGCCCTGGGCGCGTGAAGCGGTGAGGCCAGAGGAGCCCTGCGCGCCGTGAAGCGCGGACCAGCTTGGCGATGCACGCCCTCACCGGCTTCTCGTTGGTCAGCTTGCTCAGCTTTGGCTACTTGTCCTGGGACTGGACCCAGCCTAGCCTACTGGCCGATGGGCCAGGAGAAGCTACCGCGGAGCAGCCCTCAGCCGATCCATCCCAGCCTCCCCACATCATCTTTATCCTCACCGATGACCAAGGCTATCACGACGTGGGCTACCATGGTTCAGATATCGAGACCCCTACGCTAGACCGGCTGGCAGCTGAGGGCGTCAAATTGGAGAATTATTACATCCAGCCTATCTGCACGCCTTCGCGGAGCCAACTCCTAACTGGCAGGTAGGGACGGATGGCCACCGCCGCGGGCAGTGGACATTCAAGCTAAGCCCAACTGAGCACGATTGGTAGATATCCCCTGCACCTACAACCCTGCTTCTGGGACCTGGGAAACCAAGACGCAGGGCCAAATCTGCCTTCATTTGACTGGATGATCCATAATAAGTCCCTTGTCCTTTCTAAAGGGACCCTGGTGGCGCTGTGGGTTAGACTTAGAGCTGCTAACTGAAAGCTCTAAGGTTCAAACCAACCAGCCTCTGCAAGAGAAAAATGAGGCTTTCTGCTATAAAGATTTACAGTCTTGTAAAACCCTAGTTAATACGCTGGACTGCAAGGTTGGTTTGAACTTCAAGGTCAGGTTGAACTGCAAGGTCAGTGGTTTAAGCTCACCAGCCACTCTTCAAATCCTTGTATAGGGTCACTATGAGTAGGAACAGACTCGACAGCACTTAACACCACCACCACCACCAAACCCTATATGAGTCAGAATTGACTCTCTGTTTGCCTACCTATGCACTAAATGGTTGCTCATCCTTGAGGTCTTACAGCTCTGATGTTCTAGGATTACACAATGTGAAGGAGACATGTGACCATCTCTTTTTGTTAAAGGAACATGGCAGCCTCAAAATACTATACAGGGTTGCTATGAGTCATAACTGATTTGATGACACTTAACATCAACAACTATACCACTAGGTTGCTATGAGTTGAAATAGATTCAACCGCAATGGATTTTTTACATAACTGGGAGGATTATTGTTGTTGTTAAGTGCCATCAAATGGGTTTCGACTCATAGAGACCCTGTATAGGGTTTCCTAGGAGCAGCTGATGAGTTTGAACTGCTGACCTTCTGGTTCAAAGTCTAATGCTGATCCTATAACGTCACACCAGAGTTATCCAACCAGGAGGAATAGGGTCCCCAAACTGTACAATGACTAGATTAGAAAGAAACCAGAGAATTGCTATGTAGAAGAGAAAGACACACACAAGGTGCCATGTTCCATGTAACACTGGACTGGTTACCATATTTTCGAATACAACACACCCAGGACTATAATGTACATAGGAAACTCATGGGGGCTCAGGGGGCTGTAAGATTTGCAAAAAACTGTATATCCTGCATTATTTGGGTAAAAATACAGTACTTCATTTCTCTGAGCCTTTGCTTTTTCATCTGAAATCCTTCCAAGTTGGCTGGGAGCCCTAAGAAGACATGCTGCTTTCTTTGCAAGGAGTTGTCCATTGGCAAGGCAGCAGTATTACAGGATTAAAGGAGCAGGGAAACAGGGTGGGGGTGTGCAAGACAAACTCTGGCCACTTAGGAGAAAATCCTTTGGCAGGGCTGAAACTAATCCTTCTTGGGTGGAGTCCAAGGCATGCTTTCTCCTAAGCTCCACCTAATAGCCACTAGTGTGATTTCAGAAACCAGAGCCTTGTTCTCCCTGTTCCTGGCTGAGAGAAACTGAGGCAGGGAATTAGGAAGGACCCAACTCAGTGCCTATGTCCAACATGAGGGTCTCTAGGAGGCTGAGGCCGGTGCTTGACAAGAGTCCTGGAGCTGGAAGTCCATGATGCCTTTACTTCCTTAGATCTAGCATGCAGTGTTTAGATCAGAGAAAGCCAGCAAGCAGGAGAAAAGGAAGAGAAAGAGAGGGAGGGAGTGAAAGTGTTGGGAATGGGGGATGGAGGTGGTGGTGGTGAAGACCAAGCATTGGTGAATCCAGAAGAGGCAGAAGAACCTTAGTACACAGGTTAGCACTTCTCTCCCAAGGGGTGACTTTTGGTTTAAGCCTTGGAATGAGCAGAACAGCCAGCAGGATAGCGCTCCAGCCTTCTGATCTTCGAAGTTGGCTAAGCATGGCCGGCAGCATTCTGCCCTTGGCCCCTGCAGCTGGCTCTATTTGACTGAAGCTTATTGCTCTCATTAGGGATTGTTAACGCATTCAGTGGTGTTGGTGGAAGCTGGAGAGAGCCAGAGTTTCTCAGGTTACTCACTTGCAGTTGCGCTCTGGTGACTCTCAGCTGACCTGCCTCATGATCCCGCTCAGTGTTCCACAATCTCATCCTTAGGAAGAGAGTTTCGGCTAGAACTCAGGGTTCTCTGGTGTCAAGTCCAGTCATTTATTAGCTTGACTAATCCCTGGAGGGAGTCCTAGTGTGGCACTGTAGGATAAACACTGCATGGCTAGCCACAAGGTCGGTGGTTCAAACCCACCAGCTGCTTCTTGGGAACCCTATACGGGATTGTTATGAGTCAGAACCAACTTGATGGTGCTTAACAACAACCACAGGACTAGGATAGGCCATATCACCAAGAGATTTTGAGCATGAGTTAGGTCAACCTGGGTTCGAATGTCAGCTCCATGGATGGACACTGTCGGACCTTGGACCAGTTGCTGCAGTTTGGAGAAATGCTGTTTCTTCATCTTTAAAACCAGTTGCTATTGAGTTGACTCCAGTTATAGAATGGGAATAATAGTACATCTTCCCTGTAGGTTTTCATGAGGATTAAATGAGAAAAAAGTGTGTAACACACTCTTAGTGTTAAAAATGGCAGCAAGCTACCCACTGCTGTCTAATGAATTTTAATTCATAGTAACCTTATGACATTGTAGACTGTCCCCTAGGGTTTCCAAGACTGAACCCTGATGTGGTGCTGTAGGATAAGCACTAGACTGCTAGCCATAGGGTTGGCTATTCAGACCCAGTAGTCACTTCTCGGAAACCCTCTGTAGGGCTGCCTGTAAGTCAGAACCCACTTAGTAGCACTTGTTGTTGTTGTTAAGTAGGCCATTGAGTCGGTTCCGACTCATAGCAACCCTGAGTAGGGTTTCTGAGGAGCGGCTAGTGAGCTTGAACCGCCAACCTTGCAGTTCAAATGGCTTTGCTAGCAGCACTTAACAACAGCAAAAACAATCTTTATGGAAGCAAACTGCCACATCTCTTTCCCTTGGTATGGCTGGTGGGTTTGAACCACTAATTAGAAGCTGAGCACTTTAACCAGTGTGCCACAGGCTTCCTTAAAAATGGCAGTTGTTGTTGTTCAGTGCCGTCGAGTCGGTTCCAACCCATAGCGACCCTGAACAGGGTTTCCGAGGCTGTAAATCTTTACGGGAGCAGAAAGCCTCCTCTTTCTCCCGCAGAGCAGCTGGTAGTTTTGAACTGCTGACCTTGTGGTTCGTAGCCCGATTGGTAACCACTACGCTACCAGAGCTCCTTAAAAATGGCAGTAGTCACTAATAATAGTTAACAACAAAAGTACCTTTAGAATAAGAAAATCAAAACCAAGAAACCCATCTTAGTGCCCCTGTGAAAGGTATCAGGCATTCTGTCTTGGCTAAACTTTAATGCCTGGGGGTGAGAAGAAAAGTGTAGGATTCCAACACACTGGTGAAGTTCCAGGCTTCTTGTTGACTCTGAGACTTTTAAGACTTGAGTACAGGTAAGACACATTGCATTAGGCAAATTTGCTTCACAAGACTTCTTTAAAGTGTTCAAGAGCAGAGATGTCAGTTTGAGGACTAAGGTGTACCTGACCAAAGCCATGGTATTTCCAATAACCCCATATGCATGTGAAAGTTGAACAATGAATAAGGCAGACCATAGAAGAATCAATGCAGTTGAATCATGCTGTTGGAGAAGAATATTAAAAGTACAATTGACTGCTAGAAGAACAAACAGATCGGTATTGGAAGAAGTAGCCAGAATGCTCCTTACAAGCCAGGATGACGAGATTTTTGTCTTTCATACTATGAACATATTATCAAGAGGCACCAGTCCCTGGAGAAGGACATCATGCTTGGTAAAGTAGAGGGTCACGGAAAATGAGAAAGATCCCCAATGAAATGGAATGGTGCAGTGGCAGCAAAAATGGGCTCAAGTTTAAGGATTGTGAGGTTGGCGCACGACTGGGCTGTTCTATTGTGCATAAAGTTGTTATGAACCAGAACTTACTCAACGGCACCTAAGGACAACAACAAAGGCAAGACAACATGTACAGATCCCTCCGGAATCCTGGACCAAAGAGGGTGAAGGGATATGAAAGAGTAAATGAGGAAAGCAGGATTCTGCTAACCATTTGCTCCTGCCTCAAGGTATAGGCCTGATCCAGGAGTGACTTAAAGGTGTTGTGAGTTAGATGTTGGACTGCTAACTGCAAGGCCAGTGGTTCAAACCCACCAGCTACTCCAAGGGAGAAAGATGAGGCTGCCTGTTCCCTTCAAGATATACAGTTTTAGAAACTCAATGGCAATGGATTTGGTTTTCATTCACTCTAACAGAAATACCACATTTGGATGGCTTTAACCATCAGAAATCTTTTTTTCTCAAAATTTAGGAGGCTAGAAGTTTGAATCCAGATTGCTGGGTCTGTTAGCTTTGGAAGAAGTTCCTTGCTTCTTCAACTTCTGCTTCCTGGTTCTTTGGAGACCTCCAGGTGGCATGGCATGTATCCTACCCCATTTCTCTTCTGCTTACTTGTTTAATCTCTTTGATATTTCAAACCAGGGTTGCTATGGGTTGGAACTGATTGGATGGCACTTAACAACAACAACAACATATCTCAAAAGAGATTTTCAAGATACCCTACTCCAATCCTGTCTCATTAATATAAATAAGACAACCCATTCTCAAGTGGGATTACAACCAAAGACAGAACAGTTAAGATTTACAACATATAATTTGAGGGGACAGAATTCAGTCTATAAGAAAGAGTTGCATGAACTCATGGGTGGGTACATAGAAGCCAGTCTCAAACCTGGGAACTAGAAGAAACATAAAGATCTCCCATTCCAACAAATCTTCCAAACACAAGCAATCTGGCACCCCCTTACCTCACAAAGGAAGAGAAGAAACCTCGTTTTCTGGAAAAGGGTCTCTGTTTGGACTTTGCCTGGTTTTATTTCAAGTCTTGGCTCTGCCTCTGACCATTGAGTGATCTTGAGCAAGACCTTCCTCTCCGCTGGACCTCAGCTTCTTGATAGGAAGGAGTGACTTGGGCTCCTTTTGAGGGATAGTTCCATGACATATGAGTGGACACAAGGATCCACATACAACTGAATAATATTCCATGGCCACATAGAAAAATGATATTGTTATTGTGTATCCTCGAGTAGATTCTGACTCATGGCAACCCAATAGGACAGAGTAGAACAGCCCCATAGGGTTTTTTAGGCTGTAATCTTTATGGAACAAATGGCCAGGTCTTCTCTCCTGCAGAGCTGCTGGTGGCTTCAAACTCTTTGGGTTAGCAGCTAAGCATGTATCACTGTGCCATCAGGGCTCCTTTAGAACCAGGTAAACCCAGAACCTATTGCTGTCAAGTTAATTTTGACTCATAACAACCTTATAAAACAGAGTAGAACTGCCCCCATGGAGTTACCAAGGGTGTGATCTTTACAAAAGCAGACCAACAAAAGCAAAAACAAAAAAACAACAGACTACTACATCTTTCTCCCTCCAGCAGATTTATGGGTTTACACTGCCCCACCAAGGGTCCTTTGTAACAGTGACGTTGAGTAATAAATTTGGGGGTACACAAGAGCAAAAACAATGCATTCCTTGGGAGAATTGTGGGAGACTTTACAGCAGGGTAACATTCCGGCTGGGCTTTGAAAACTCAGTAGGAGTTTGCCAGGGAGAGCAGAACTTGCTCTAGATCTTATCCTAAGCTAGTGGTGGGAGTGTTGTTGTTGTTGTTAGGTGCCATCGAGTCAGTACTGACTCATAGCGACTTTATGCACAGCAGAACGGAACACTGCCCAATCCTGGGCCAACCTCACTACTGTTGTCATGCTTGAGTCCATCGATGCTGCCACTTGGCCCATCTATCTCGGTGGGGGGGTCTTCCTCTTTTTCTCTGACCCTCCACCTTACCAAACATGATATCCTTCTCCAGCGACTGGTCCCTTCTGACAATATGTCCGAAGTATGAGAGATGAAGTTTGGCCATCTTGGCCTCCGAGGAGCACTCTGGCTGCACTTCTTCCAACACAGATTTATTGGTTCTTTTGGCAGCCCATGGCACTTTCAATATTCTCCTGTAACACCATAACTCAAAAGCATCAATTCTTCTACGGTCTTCCTTATTCACTGTACAGCTTTTGCATGCATATGAAGTTATCGAAAATACCATGGCTTGGGTCAGGCACACCTTAGTCCTCAAGCTGACATTTTGGTGGTGGGAGTAGAGCCTAGACACTCTGAGGTCTGGAGCCAAACTACCTGGAATACAAATCCCAACTCCAACTACTAGCTGTATAAATTCGTGGGCAAATGATGCAACTTTCCATGCCTTTGTTTTCTTATTTGGGAGTTGGAAATAATAAGGATAGATACTTCTTAGGAAGGAGTTCTGGTAGCATAATGGGTTATTAGTTGGGCTGGTAACTGCAGGGTCAGCAGTTCAAACCTACCAGCCGCTATGCCGGAGATAAATAAGGCTGTCTGTATTTATAAAGTTTTACAGCCTTGGAAACCCTTCACAGGGTCACTATAAGTTGGAACTGACTCCATGGCACATTACCACCACCACCACTACCACCACCATACCTCCTAAGCTATGGTGAGTATTTAGGGAGATACTTTATATCAGCACAATGTTTAGCCCACAGTAAGTGCTTGGTGTTCATTGTTATTGTTGTTGGGTACAGCTTGTAACTCCCCAACTTTCTAGTCATGTGATCCTGTGCCAGTGGTTTAACCATTCTGAGCTTCAATCGCTGCACCTGCAAACTAGGAGTGATAGTAATATCCACTTTCATTGATATTGAGCATTCAGTGAGACAACACATGTAAAGCCCTTAGCATGTTAGATTTGGTTACCATGATGATTTTTGTTGGTAGTGTTAGGATCAGAATCCCCTCAAAATTGTAGTGTGTGGTCTGTAGCTCACCTGTGCCTTCTGTGCCCTTCACTCTTCCCCCAGGTACCAGATCCACACAGGACTCCAGCACTCCATCATCCGCCCAAGGCAACCTAACTGCCTGCCCCTGGACCAGGCAACACTGCCTCAGAAGCTACAGGAAGCAGGTTACTCCACCCACATGGTGGGCAAATGGCACCTTGGCTTCTACCGGAAGGAGTGCCTGCCCACCCGCCGGGGCTTCGACACCTTCCTGGGCTCGCTCACGGGCAATGTGGACTACTACACCTATGATAACTGTGATGGCCCAGGGGTGTGTGGCTTTGACTTACACGAGGGTGAGAGCGTGGCCTGGGGGCTCAGTGGTCAGTACTCCACTATGCTCTATGCCCAGCGTGCCAGCCACATCCTGGCCAGCCACAGTCCCCGGAGACCCCTCTTCCTCTACCTGGCCTTCCAGGCAGTACACACACCTCTGCAGTCCCCACGAGAATACCTGTACCGCTACCGCACCATGGGCAATGTGGCCCGGCGGAAGTATGCAGCCATGGTGACCTGCATGGATGAGGCGGTACGCAATATCACCTGGGCCCTCAAGCGCTATGGCTTCTACAACAACAGCATCATCATCTTCTCCAGTGACAACGGCGGCCAGACTTTCTCAGGGGGCAGCAACTGGCCGCTCCGAGGACGCAAGGGCACTTACTGGGAAGGTGGTATTCGAGGTCTCGGTTTTGTCCACAGCCCTCTGCTCAAGCGAAAGCGAAGGACAAGCCGGGCACTGGTGCACATCACCGACTGGTATCCGACTCTGGTGGGTCTGGCAGGTGGTGCCACCTCAGTGGCCGACAGGCTAGATGGCTATGACGTGTGGGCAGCCATCAGTGAGGGCCGGGCCTCACCACGCACGGAGATTCTGCACAACATCGATCCTCTCTACAACCATGCCCGGCATGGCTCACTGGAGGATGGCTTTGGTATTTGGAACACAGCCGTGCAGGCCGCCATCCGTGTAGGTGAGTGGAAACTGCTGACGGGAGACCCCGGATATGGTGACTGGATCCCACCACAGACACTAACCAACTTCCCTGGCAGTTGGTGGAACTTGGAGCGGATGGCCAGTGTCCGCCAGGCTGTGTGGCTCTTCAACATCAGCGCCGACCCCTATGAGCGGGAGGACCTGGCTGACCAGAGGCCTGACGTGGTCCGAGCCCTGCTGGCCCGTCTGGTGGACTATAACCGCACGGCCATTCCTGTGCGCTACCCGGCAGAGAACCCCCGGGCCCACCCTGACTTTAATGGGGGTGCTTGGGGACCCTGGGCCAGTGATGAGGAGGAAGAGGAAGAAGAAGAGGAAGGCAGGGCTCGGGGCTACTCCCGGGGTCGCCGCAAGAAAAAGTGTAAGATTTGCAAGCTGAGATCCTTTTTCCGAAAACTCAATACCAGACTGATGTCACACCGGATCTGACTGGGGGAGTGGGCTCTGTCTCCTCACATGTGCTTCCCTACTCAAACCTGGCCCTGCTCCTCCTCAGGGAGTAGCCTGAGGTCAAGCCTAGTCTGCCCAGGAAAATGAGGGCTTAGAACTCCTCAGTTAAACAGGGTAGAGAACTCAGCTGACCCCAGGGTAGAGATGCCCTGCCTCTCCACTGACATGCTGTGTGACCCTTGGTACCCTGAACAAGCTCCCTGAGCCTCAGTTTCCTCACTTGTAAAATGAGCTCTGATGACTGTCGTGGTGCTGGGCCTTGTGCCCCAAACCGTGCTAGAGTTCCTGCCTGACCTCACCACTTCCTGGCTCATTTATGGCCTGATCCTTGAACCTTGAACTCTGTAGTGCTGCTTGGGTGAGGCAACTCCAGACCTGGGGAAGGGGTGATGTGAAGAGACCCCAGTCTGGGAATGGGCTGTCCGGTTGCTCTTTGAAGGGACCCCCTGAGGGCAGAGGTGCAGGAATCAGGGAGAAGGTGACCTTGTTGGGTCTCCATATGACCTAGGCCAGTCCTGAGACCAGACTGGTGGTAGGGACAGTGGTAGAGAGCTCTCCTTTCTCCTTCTCTGAGTCTGGAGAAATTGGTTCAACTGCTAGCCTCTGCAGGACCAAGGGTGGTAGAAATGAACAATCCGGACCCCCGAGTTCTGCTTGGACCAGGGGCAGAGCCCTTCCCCTCTATTTCCCTTTCTGCGAATGGGGATACTAACCCTGGCTCACAGGGCTGTTGAGGACTGGCCGAGGGAAGGGTTGTAGAGGAGCCTGTGAACTTGATAAAATGCCAGAACATAAAGCAAGGTTGCTATGCTCTATCTGTGTACACGGGTGGATGTGCGTGTGTATGTGGGTGCTGGGTGCTGGGGGCTGGCCTGACCAAGTGAGCAGGAAAGGGATGGGCAGGCTGGATGGGTTTAAGTCCAGTCCTGCCATAGACAGGTACTTACTGGCTACCTTGGCACAAGGCAAAGACTGATGATGCCAGGAAGAGGGAGGGCAGAGCAGGTAAGGGAACCAGGAGTTCTGGACTGTCATTCTGACTGCCTCTGACTGGGGCAGCTGTGTGACTTCAGGCAAATCACTGGGCATCTCTGGGCCTCAGTGTCCCCCTGTGGACAGCGGATGATCTAGGAGCTCTTCCTATTTGGCCATCCTGGGAGCCCTGGTATGTGTGTGTGTGGGGGGGGGGGCCTGGGCTGAGTGGAGGGGAGGAAGGGCGTGGGGGTTTAAAAGCCTGCCTGCTGCATAGCGCGCCTCCACTCCGCACAATGCGTTCCGCAGATCTCCCTTCAGATTCCAGTCGGTGCTGCGTGTGTAGGCGAAAGCCCTGCTGTGAATTTTGAAAATAGTTATTTTTGTCGCTGGCAAAGGAGGCCTGTTAGGACTCGTCAGCATGTGGATG
>NW_006408575.1:3472395-3496137 GCF_000296735.1 Chrysochloris asiatica | reverse complement strand
GGTGGGATGGGGTGGGTTGCAGTAGGGTGGAGGGCAGGCTCGGGTTTAGGTTACAGAGCTGCATCCCAGCTGCAGAGGGAGCTGAGATTTACTGTGAGGGTTTGGCCTGGGATGCAGGGTGGAGGGGACCCTCCCTACCCCAGGCCCCTTCTTCCTAGTACTTATTTCCTCCCCACTAGGAACCTCTCTCTGGCTCCAGGACCTCATTGTCCGGGTTGTGGTGGGACAGAGTCCAGGATTGTCTGAGGCCTCTGGATTCCAGCGACCCCAGCATTTCTGCCTGCTCAAGAGGGCAGCTTTGAAGAAGTGGCCTACTGAGATAATGTACCAGGGCAATGTACCCCATGGCACAGGCTACTCTCGCTTTGCTGGTTATGGGTCCCAGCCATGTGGACAGAGCTCTGCAGAGTGGCCAGAACGCTCCTGTGACATCTGTGCCTGCTCAGGGTCAACACTGCCTGAGGTGACCTGGCCCACCTACTAGTTCCAGCTCCACATACTCTTCCTGGGACCCCTGCCCTTTGCGGCCACAAATGCAGGGCCATAGAAGGCCCTTTCTGCTCCCTGCCAGGCACCGAGACCTACTCCCTGAGGCCAACTAAGAAAGCCCAGCTGGGAATGGGGTCTGGTACCTGCTTCTGCTGCCCTGGAAGGAAGCTTGGCCCAGGCCTTGATCCACGCCTAGCGCACGCCTACCTAACTCAGAGGCCAGCACCTTGCAGGAGCCCCATTCAAGTTGAAACCAGGAACTTAGTCCAGAGCTCAGCATCTTCAAACCTGCTAAGAGGGGGGAGGCTGGTAGGTAGCCAGGGCCTGAGATTGTGGGGGACCTTGGGATAAAGGGAGAGCAGACCTCGGGCATTGTGATGAGAAGTAGCCTGCCCAGCAGTCAGTGTGGCTCTGACCTGCCCTTCCTGCTCCAGTGCTCCCTGAGACCCTCCAGCCAGGGGGCCTGTGTCTGGACTCTTGTACCACTGTGGTAGAGGGGGTTCAGACAGAAGGGAGACCAGAGGCAGCCCTGTCCCCACAGGCCACAGATCTGGGAGGTGGAGTGCAGAAACATCTGGTGAAACACCCTACTTCGCCCTTGGTTGCCCTAACCCCTGATGGCAACAGATCTTCCAACCAAAGGGGCTAGAGTTAGCAAGCAGCCTTGTCTGTGATGACCAGTCCTCCAAGAAGTTGAGAGTGTCCCAGAATCGCTGGAGGGACAGAACTCTGAACTCCACCCAAGATTTTAGCACTGTTTCCACCTGGCTTGGGTCCTGCTGACTCCTCTGAGACCTAGACAATCAGGCGTGTTAATGCCAGGAAGAGGGAGGCAGAGCTGGATATGGAAGAAAGAGCTCTGGGAGCCTGGAGTTCAGACTGTCGTCTCAACTCTGCCTCTGATTTACACAACTGCAGCAACACCATGCCCCCTCTCTAGGCCTCGACACCCCCCCTGTCTGTAAGGGGCACGGGCTGTCTCAGGACCCTCCCAGCCCTGTTGTTGTTAAGTTACCACCAAGTCAGTTCTGACTCATAGTGACCCTGTATAGGGTTTCCAAGGAATGACTGGTGGGTTCAAACTGTCAACCTTACGGTTAGCAGGTCAGTGCTTATCGTAGAGTGCCACAGGCCAAATGACAGAGGCTGGGGAGACAGAATCACACAGACCTCCCCATAAGCTGCAGCTGGATGGCCTTGGCTGGGCAAACCATGTCACATCTCTGCAAAATGAGCAAGAAGCGCTCCTATCTAAACAGACATTTGTTGTGAGGTTTAAATCGTGCAATGTGTAAAGTGTTCAGCACAGGGACAGACTCCCCAGTGGGAATAACTATTTTTCATGTCCATGCAGGCAGTGAGCAAACATTTTATTCACATGTTTCTCAGGAAGATGTGGAGGCTCCAACAGGGAGAAGACCTACCCTAGGGCTAAAAGCCAACAGCAGTACTTGAACTTGAGTCCTCTCACTGCAAGTCATTCTGTGCGGCTGTTAGACTCCCAACCTGGGCCACTGGCATTGTCTCTGTCCCTCAGTTCCTTGTAAGTGTGTGCTTCTTATGGGGGACACATCTGGGCACAGTGCTGTCCTCCCTGACCTCTGACCTTCTGCCCTCCCTTCTGAATACAGGCCTGTCTTTACTTGTTGAGTCATCTGTCAAACGACCCTGTGCCCAGACCCTCTGCAGGATCCTTTCTCTCCTGGCCCACTTTCCACCCATTCTGCCCCTTGCCTGCAGCTCTTAGTGGGACAGGCCCCATGGGGGCCTTTCAGATCACCCACTTTCTGTGGTATCTGCGGAGCCCTGGACAACCCTGAGCACTTGGGTCCATGCATGGAAGCACATATGAGCAGGTGAGCGTGGGTGTGCATTTGTGCATCAGTGTGCATGTGGATGCATGTGAGAACAAATGTGAGGAGTGGAACTGGGATTTGAGTCTGCAGTCACCCACCCCACCCACCTCCATGGGGTCCAGGAAGTCGCCTGGAGCCCTTTGATTGCCATCTCCATGGCATACAGCCTGCATACACATGCTGGTTCTTGCGCTGGCATGTCAGAGCCCTGTTCATCGGGCTCCAGGGCTCCCAACCTGGGCCACTGGCCATGGCACGCAGGCCTGCCCTTATGTACCACACGTGTGTTCTAGATGGGTCACATGTGCAGGAGTGCGTGCCTGCCCTGGCCCTGAGGAGCAGGGAGTCTGGCAGGAACAATCACTTTGATGCAATCATCTGCTCATTCTCTCAGCACCACGGAGGCACGGCTGAATCCTTGCTGCCCGCTACCGCCGGGCACAGCTGCCAGCCCCGTGGGCACAGGGGACACAGTGAATTTTCAGCCATTGCACTCAGAGTTGGGGGTGTAGTGATGGTGTAATGGGCCAGTGCCCACACACTGGAACTAGATTCTTCAGAGGTGTGCATGTGCGTGAGAGAGTGTTGACAAAGAGGCCTCTCCCTACCCCTCACCAACTCAACCTCCTCTCAGCCATCTCTTCCCCATCAGGATCCTGTAACCTGGATCCCGTCCATCCATCCCCCAGGACCAGGTGCAAAGTGTCCAGGCCCCCATGGAGAGGGAGAGAAGAGTGACAGGGACAGAAAGACAGAGGAAGTGAGATAGAAACAAGAAAGGCAGTGAGAGGACTAAGACGCATAGAGAGAATTGAGAAGAAAGGATGCAGACGAGGATGAGTAGAAAGATGGAAAGCAAAAAGGTGAGGAAGAGGAAAATGGAAAGAAAAGAAAGAAGAGTTGAAAAAGAAGAGAGATGGAAATAGGGAAGGATGGACAAACATGGTAGGTGTTGCTGAGGTGGCATAGGCTACCTCCATTCCATCAGTGCCTATGGTGGGTGGCAAGAAAGCAGAGGGATTGTGCTAAGCCCAACAGTACAATCACCTCCTTTGTTCAGAACATTATACTTCCATTAATATGGCCTCACAACATATTTGCTTTTGTTTGTTTTCTAAGCAGCATTGTCATTCTATTGGGACCTGATGAGCTGGAGGTCCCTGTGGCCTCCTTTCCTCCCAGACCCAGAGCTTTGTTCTATAAGAACAGCTGCAAGACAAGCCTGGGAGACAGGATGCCCAAACCACCAGCAACATCAATGCTCCAGGGCTTAAAGATGGTGGTGTATTCTTCCATGATTCAGAGATAGGGGTGTGGTGGGGAGGGATGTTTGAATCCCTGTAATGATAGTTTCCTACTTCTTGAGCATTTATGATGTGTCACTGTATGAGTATATATCTCATTGAATCCATAACACAGTCCTGGACACAGGGGATATATTCACCCTATTTTGCAGGTGAAGAAACTGAGATACAGAGAAGTTAAGATACTCATTCAAAATGATACAGTCAATAGGTGCCAACTCACCCCCTGGCCTGAAACTGTGCTCTAATTACTACAAACACTGCCTCTCCCCTGAGTAATGATGGGGTGGCCACAAGACCACTAAGAATTATTTGAGGGTTTTCATCTGTGGAAAGCAGTCTCTATGTGGGACAGGCTCAAGGGTCTGGGGCAAAGCCTGATGGTGCCCAGCTCTTCCCCCACTTGCCCACCCATGCCTTTAGCCCTGCCATGGTGTACAATGTTTATGCCCTGCCACTGCCCACCGGCTGTGTGGTGCCCGGAGCACAGACCTCTCATTTCTGCCTCAGAATTGCAACGTTGGCGGCAGAAGCGGGAAGCATATTGTGTGCAGAAACAAAACCAAGTGGTTTTTCCTTTTTCTGAAGGTGGTAATGGTGCAATTAGTGGCTAAGCCATTACCCCACCCCCCTTGCTTGCCTCTCTTCCTTCCCCTCCTCCTTCCTCCCCCTTTTCTCTCTTGGGCTAAGGTGGCTGAATTGCAGAACTCATCCTATCATTCTTTCCCACCCTAATTTCAGGAAGAGGGGTTGAAATGGAGCGTACTCAGTTGTCTCTAGGGACCCCTTGCCCTAGGGTAGTGAGTCAGGGACTTGCTGGGGTTGTAGGTCTAGCAAGGGGTGACTAGTAAGAGGGTATGGAGGCTCAGAGGGGTGGGTTAGAAATCCAGAAGGTTTGAATCCCTAGATCCCAAGCGCCTCCAACCTGTATTCTTTGGACAAATGCTGACAAGGTGCATCAGCCTACTGAGCTGTGAAGAGAGTTAAAAGACCTTTTGTCCAAAATTAAAGAGTATGTATATGAAAGATCAGAGACTTTCAGTCCAAACTCAAGTTTTGGGGGTAGTTATGGCCCCTCTTTAGATCTGCCTTTACCTATTTTAGAAACTAAAACGATACCTCATGATTATATACTTTCCAAAGGCTTTCCAGCCTCCTCCATCTTCACAGTCTTACACAAAGCCAGCTTTGTTTCCCTGCCTTGTAGAAAAGTAGTTGAAGGCTCAGAGAGGGTCAGTAACTTTCCCAGGGTCACACAGCTAGTAAAAATCAGAGCTGGAGCTTGAACTCTTTCCTTTTTAATGCCTCTGGATCTTGGCAGGGGTTCGTCTTGGAGCCATCACAATGGCTGTTTCCCTGAAGAGTTGAAGCTGTCAGGGAATGTGCCCATAAAATCTGGGAATGAAGGTTTCAGGGCTGGTCCACGGCCACTGGCCCAGCCCTGGGTATGACAGACCATGCTCCCATCTCTGCCACTGCCTCCCGCTGCTTTTACCTAGACTTGAAGCACAAGCAGAAACTGGGACACAAGCCCCAGGAGACTAGATCTCCATGGTTCCTTTAGGGCATAGGTAGGAGAGAGATTATGGGAGAGGATTTAGGAGGGGACAACTGTCACACCTATGAGGGATGGAAACAGCAGGCAATCAGGGCTGTCCCCTTCAAAATCCTGGTGTCTCCTCTGCACTTCCTCCCTTATCTAGAGTGTCAGTATGATGGGCAAGGTGGTAGAAGAGCAGAGAGAGAGAGAGAGAGAGAGAAATAGGAAAGTCAGCACAGAACCAAAAAAAAAAAAAAAACCCCATACAGATGGAGAATAGACAGACAATTACAAGACTACAGTGATCCACATAGGGACAGAAGCATCCCAATGAATTAGCCATCATTTCCCTGTAAACCTCAGAACCTAGCTGTTGCCAAGGAAACGGGGCAATACCTGTCTCTCCAACAGAGATGAAGTTGCCAGGGTAACTGTATCCTGTCTTTCCCAGGGACCATCCCAGAATGCGGCACCCACCCGCGGTTACCATGGCAACTGCTTTTTGCCCCACTTAATCCCAACCCCTCTGCTTTAAGGGCCCCACAGTTGGAGGGTGGGGAGGTGGGGAAAGAGAAGATCACTTGTGGACTAAGTTTGTTCTCGACCCCTCCTCCCTCACCTGACCAATCACCCCCAGAAGGTACCGGGTCCCCACCCCCCACCCCCATCCCACACAGGCCTACGGTATCGTCCGCAGTAGGGCCAAGGCGACCAGGAGCAGGTTTTTCAGTGGAAGGCAGGCAGGTGTTGGGGAGGCAGTTACCGGGGCAACGGGAACAGGGCGTTTCGGAGGTGGTTGCCATGGGGACCTGGATGCTGACGAAGGCTCGCGAGGCTGCGAGCAGCTACAGGAGCAGCTACAGTGCCCTGCTCAGAAGCCCCGGGCTCGTCAGTCAAGCCCGCTCTCGGTTCGCAATCGGCAGCACTGGCAGGCGAGTGGCCCCTAGTTCCGGGAGCAGAGCAGTAGCGCCCTAGTCCCGGTCCGCCGGCCCCGAGCCTCGCCTGCCTGCCCAGCATCAGGATGGCCACCATCACCTGCACCCGCTTCACGGAAGAGTACCAGCTCTTCGAGGAACTGGGAAAGTGAGTTGTGCCTCAGGGATTCCAGGAGGGCACAGGGGGTCAGCGCCGCGGAGGGGAGCTTGTACCTGCAGTGCTCCATGCACACGTGCATGCCTGCACTTGGGCACTGACATGTGCACAGGGTGACCAGAGATGGACTTGGGGACATTTGTGGTGCATAGATGTGCCGAGGCCAGCTGGGTGATTGTGTGTGTGTCGGAGTGAGAAGTTGGCATGCATGCCAGTGCACATGTACCTACAAGTGCATGTTACCTGGGCACACACTGACTTAGAAACTCAAGATTGAGAGGGGTTTTACCAGTAAACTGCATCCAAAACTGTAATCCCATCTCCCATTTCTCTTGAAGTGACACCCCCCCCACACACACACACACCTCAACTTGGATACCTCCAGAGAGCTTACTATCTCCAGGTAGTCCTTTCTGATTTTACACCTGCACTCACTGTGAAGAGTGGCCAGCCTGTCCTTATAAGCACCTTCCCCTTCCAGCTCCTGCCAGGAGTGAGGGCATGGGTAAAGCAAGGGTTAATATGACCAGGCTTCCCTAATGCTGGCAGGAAGGGAGGAGCTATCTGGCCAGTTAGGTGGCCACCACTGCTGCAGGGGCTAACGATACAAAGAGTGAATCATCTCTGGTCCCTTGGCAAAGTTGCCCAGCCCTAGAGCTCATGTCTGCCTCTGATCTGATGACTAGTGGTGGGGAGAAGGTTGGGAGGACAGGGACGGAGGGGAACCCCGTGGGGTAGCCCTGTAGGCTGTGAAGTATCATGGAGGGGATCCCTGGATGCCTTAGCTAGGTTGGTGGAGGATCCTGGGATGGATTAAGGGCTGGGGTGCAGTTTGAAGGAGAAGTTAGCTCTGTGGGCAAAGGCACTCCAGTGTCCTGGTTGATTCCTGCTGCAGCCGCAGGGGCACAGGAGAGAGGGTCCCTGTAAGCAGGTGTGTGCTGGTGTGAGGTCTGGAATGTGCATTTTGGGGGGGGGTTGATGGGTGGTGTTGCATAAGGGACTAATTGTAAGGTGCAAGTGTGTGCACTGGGAGGACAGGCAAGTATTCATGGGTGTGCACCAGTAGGAGGTGCTAGTGTGTGCTTCCTAGATAAAACCTGGAAATGTAAGTGTGCCCTGCATGGGGGGCATGTGTGTAAATTTCACAGGGGTGCCGTTGACTGGTTTCCACGGTGTCACTGTGTGTGCACACAGATGAGAGATTGGGGAGATGTGTACACCAGTAGAAAAATATTGTGAGGTCTGGCTGTGTGCAAATACGTACCAGTGTAAGAATGTACATGTCTATATATGTATGAGACTTGGGCACAACTGTATTCCTATGAAGACTGGACATGCACATGTATATGTGTGTGTCCGTGCACCCAGAAAGGTATCCAGGTATATGTGTGTGCATGCCTTTACATGTGTGCAGCCTGGGCTCACAGGCTTGTGTGGGTGTTGTAGGCATGTATGAGCTCATGCTAGGTATCTGCATATGTGTGGGAGGTAGACCTATGGCTGTGTACAAATAGGCTGCCACACACAACCCTGACACTCACAGGTACATACAAGCTCACTCATACAAACATACACTCATGTGCGCAGATGGCTGCTCCCTCACGTCTGCAGATTCTGAGTATATTTTTATAATGGGGAGGGGTGGACTTGAACCAACTGCTGCTCTGGAGGACTGAGGCTGTCTGACTGAGGTTGGGCTTGGAGAAAGGTCCTTTTTCCAACTGGTTTCCAATGCCCACCTGGAATCCAAGAGTTCCCCAATTAACCAGGAGCTACTGTCAGGGTGCAGCCAAGACTTGGCTCTGATAGGACTGCGTCACACAGTACAATGAAATGGAGATGCGATGTGACTCAGGCACTCCAAATGCAAAGAAAAGTGATATTTTGCCCCAAGAGGAGATGGATATCATTGAAGACTAGGTGCTGTGGGGGTAGTTGGCAGGGAAGATCCTCTGGGAGCCTTCTCAGCCCCACCGCCTGCCAGCCTGTGCTCTTTGAGGGACCAGGGCAGGGACAGAATTTTAGGAGAGAGGGTTTGCTCCTGACAGAAAAAGTGAGGATGGCAGGCGTGGTCGGGCCTTGTCTAATCAATTGCAGATCTCTTCCTTCTAGAACAATCTGTGCTGTTAACCTTTTTTTAGGTCACATATTCCTCCAGGAATCCAATGAAAGTCTAAGTCCACATTCCACATGAAAATGCACAAGTCTACAAAACATTGCATGCAATGTCAGGAGCTTGCAGGACATCGAGGAGGTTGTTAAGGATGATGCATTGGAGGAAAGAGAATGTGGCTCCACTCCTCTCTTATCATTTGGGTTTTAAAAGCCAGGACACATCACTGACAAGGCTACTAACTCCTGCTCTGCACAACAGCATCCATCTGAGTGTGGCAGTTAGGGGCAGCCTCCAGTATGACTTGAGGGACACCGGCTCTGGAGCCGGGCTTTAGTTTACCTTTATCAGATATCAGTTCTGAAACACTGAGCAGACTACAAACTTGTCCAACCCTCAATTTCCCTACACCTGCAATCTGGAGCAAATAAAGCCTTTTGAGGATTAAATGAAATGGTGCATATGAAGTCTAGCATGGGGCCTGGCTCAGTGAGGCGTCACTGAGGGTGAAGGAGTGATGGTAGCTGGCCTCAAAGGCTGGGCAGCATTGAAGATGGAGGATAGGGCTGGCTTGGTATTTACCTTTTTTTTTGGAGTTTGCCCAGCTTGAGGGCTGACCTAATCCTGCTCATCTGGGCTGGCAGGGTTGCACTGGCTGCTCTCCTGTGAGAGTGTGGTGAAGAAGCCTGTCGGTGCCATTCTATCAGCTGGGACATTGCAGTCACCACCCAGAGGCTGGAAGCCCACTTCAGATGGTTGGGGTGACTGGTAGAAGCGGCTACGTAGACTCTATAAGGGACCATGGAAACATTTAGACTTCCTTCTGCAGGCCCTGGTTGCCCAGCTGCAGAGGAGGGGCAGTGCCTCTCGAGAGATTCTTGGCACTCTGCCTAGTAAGGGCCAGCCCTGTGACTTCAGGCCTGTGAGGAGCATGGTGTAGACTATGGACATAGAGTTTTCCCTTTTCTCCGCTGGCGGGCAGCCAGATGGTGGGTGTGGGCTGAAGTCAGAGCCCAGGCAGAGGATCCAGGGGCGTCTTGGTGCTGTTGAACTGAAGGTAAAAGAACTGTGAGTCCCACTGAGGCATACAAATTCAAATACACCAGGAACTTGATTCCAGGTCTCTAGGGAGTTGAATTTGAAACATTGATGGTTCTGTGGTAGAATGCTACCTTCTATGTGGGAGACCTGGGTGCCGTTCCCCATCAACGCACCTGTCAGTGGAGGCTTGCATGTTGCTATGAGGCTGAGCAGGTTTCAGAGACGCTTCCAGATTAAGACAGATAAGGAAGAAAGCTGGGTAGTGCTTTATTCTGTTATTCTGTTGTTGACCATGAGTTGGGGCTGTTAGAAGGCATGTAGTAATAACAAGACCTAGAGAGCTGGAGAGGCGTTGTCTCCTGGGACCCAGAGGCTAACTCATTCCCTTCTCCCTTGATCCCAATCCTCTTCCCTCCTAGTGAATAAAAGAAAAAAACCTAAGCCCTAGGGGCCCTATTTGGTGTAGTGGCATCAGCTCCAAGGGCTCAGGATGGACCTGGGCAGCCAGAAGAGCTCCCAGTTCAGAGCTAGCCTTCTGGGAAGAGCGAGATCTCTGAGAAAGGCAGGCATGCCAGTGGGACCTTCAGGTGCACACAAGGTGCCAGAGGGCCCAGGATAGGATTCTGGTAGAGCAGGAAGTCTCTTCAGCCTTTCATGATCCTTGAACTTTGGATCCCACCCCAGGAATGCTTAGAGAGGCAGAGAATCACCCTGCAGCATGTGCGATCTCTGGCACCTTAAAGAAAGAGCCTCAGAAGGATGCTTTACTTGAGAAAGGGGGAGAGCCTGGAGAGAGCGCAACCCACACTTTTCTCTCTAGAAACAGGGATCTGAAATTGCCTGGAAGGTGGGGCTGGACGGGGATGGGAGGAAGGCCATCAGGGACCTGTTGGTCCAGAGGTTGACAGGGCAAGAAGAGAGGACTGGCTTCTCAAAGGGTATCTTCTCCCTGAGTCCCTGTCACCCTTACCTCCTCAGCTTTGTACCAAGAGCCAGGCTGGGCTCTGATCAGTAGGGCAGTGGGTCCCTGAGACATATCCTGAGCTAGGGATTCAAGGTGCTGGGTCCTAAGGTTCCCTATTGGAACCCTAGCTTAACCGTCTGTAAAATGGGTTTAGCAATCTTGGCCATTCTTGGTAGAGTTGATAGGATGATGTTATCTTGGAGAGAGAGCACTTTGGCATAAAAGCCCAGTGGTGAGTGTTTATTCTGCTTCTAATAGCCACCCACAGCCACCTACCCAGCACTCTGGGGACTGGGAGGCACTTTGACTCCATTAGTGCATCTCTGAGGGAGGCAGGGCGTACTTGACTTTTATCAATATGGAGACGGAATCTTGTAGAGGTGGAGGGCCCAGCTCAGGGAGGCGTGGAAATGCTTAGATTTGTGTCCCCCTCCCCAGCATGTGGGGCCCTGGTGTGGCACTGTAGGATAAGCACTGGACTGATAACCGGCACTGATAACAGCGTATGAGGGGAAGGCGATGTTGAGAAATAGCAGTCCTGGTGTGGTATCTAGGGAACATCCTCTCTCTCTTGCTCACTTCAAAGGCTAGGGGCCTTGTGGGTGGGGGTACGTTGAGCTGAGTTTATCTTCCAATCATGATTTTGACTCAAATGAACAGGGCTCCCCTGGGTGTGTTACATGTCCATTGTGTGCCTCAACTTGGCATCTGTAAAACAGGGATTGTACAGTTCTGCAGATGTCTGCGGTCCACCATTAGATTTGCTGCCCTCTGTGGAAGGTACAGTTGGGAAATTACAGACTCCAGAACACCAGGATTGGAAGGTACAGGGCCACTGTCTTCCCATTGCATAGATGTAAGAAACAATGCCCAGAGCGAAGTGATTTGCCCAAGGTCACAGGGACTTTGCCAGACCTGGGACTGTGTAGGAGTCAGGAGCCAAAGGATAGGAAATGGGGTGGAGTGGGCCGACACTCCAGGAGTGGGTGGTGAGGACCAACTGGGAGGGACTGACTGCCTTTCCTACTTCCTGCTGAGCTATGGAGCTATCCAAGTGGCAGGCATACATGTTCTGGTGCATGCGGCAGCCCTCCGCCCCCACGCAGCCGCCCCCACACAGACTGAGATCCACTGACACTCCAGAGCCTCCCTCCTCCTGCCTGCCTCCCAGCACAAGCATAAGCACACCGTAACACCGCTGCCAGTACCCCTGCAATCTGGGCCGGCACCTCCATTCCAGGCCGAACTCCAGAGTACAGTGTCTGTGACCAGTTGCTAGTGCACATGTATACATGTATGCATACACATGCACCCTCACGTGGGCTCACAGGCCCACACATGCATATGAACATGAACCTTGCTGCCTCCAACAGGGCATAGAGCAATGTGGGGGTGGCAGTGGGTCTTATGGGTGTGTGTTCTTTCTGTGTGTCTCTGTCTCTTTCTCTCCCTGTAGTCCTCTGTTTCTCTGTCTGTCTGTCATCTCTCTCCCCTCTCTCTGTGCACGCCCCTTTGCCTCAGTCCACTCTCTCATACATGTGCACTGCTCATGGGCCATTCTCCTTAGAGCTTCTCTCTAGAACTTGAGGGAAGCGCTCAGGCAGGTGAGCATGGCCCAACCTGCTGAGGCCCAGCCCAGACACTAGATCCTTGTAGAACATGACTGTCCACCAAGGTGTCAGGAGGGACATTATACCTTGTCCATGGGATTTTCTGTGTAGGAAAAAGTTGAGCCCCTTGGCGTCTTGAGGTCATGTAAAAGGAGAATAGTGTCTGTGTTTCTTGCTTCATTCAACAAGTATTTCATGAGCACATACTCCTTTCCTAGCTTTGGATTACATGCAAGACTTATGTAGTCACTGCCCTCATGGGGCGCTCGGTCTAGTAGGGAGGCAATCATTAATTAAATCACTTCAGAAATAATTTAAATACAACTGAATAGGGATTATAGCCACAACACGGAGCATCAGCCTGAGTCTGGGTCCCAGTCTTTTCTGTCCTGCTCAATTCGGGTGGCCTGGAACCTAGCAGTCATATTGAGAATCTGTGGCTGATCTAGAGAAGGGGAGCTAGGCAGGATGAGAAAGTTCTGGAAGCCAAATTAAGCAAGGGAAGGCTGAGGAACTGGGAATTTTAGCAGGGAGACAGGATGCCTAAAGGACGTGCCCTTTCCCCTTATCTCTGCAGGGAAGTCCTGAATTGGAGAGCAGAGAGCAGACTTTTCTGTGTGGCCCTGATGGGCAAAGTTAGGAGACTATAAACAGTAATGGAGAGGTGGATCTTAGCTCAACTTTAGGAAGAACTTTCTAACAGTCAAAACTGCTCTGTGTCCCCCAGGTTGAGGCTGTCTCTGTAAACAGTGAGCTTTGTTAGCAGAGATGAAAATCCATGCTCCTCATCCCACTATTGGCCTCCATGGCATCCCTGCCTCCTGCCCCACCTTCCTGTCATGACCAGATGAGATGCTTTGCTGCAAAAATGAAGTGGAAAATGGTTTGTTGTCATTAAATGCTGTTGAATTTGTCCCTACTCATAGAGTTTCCGAGGAGTGGCTAGTAAGTTCCGAGGAGTGGCTAGTAAGGAGTGACCTTGCAGTTCGCAGTCCAGTGCTTATCTTACAGCGTCACACAAGGCTTGTTGTTGTTGTTGTTGTTGTTAAGTGCTGTCAAGTTGGTTCCGACTTAAAGCGACGCTGTAGAGGGTTTCCAAGGAGCGACTGATGAGTTTGAACCATCAACCTTGTGGTTCAAATTCATCTTTCAGTCTGGTGCATTATTCTACAGAGCCACCCCAATATTCCACAAGGTTTAGAAGCCAGGATAGCCTCAGCCCCGTCCTATTCAGAGTATCATTGTAAGGAATGCTCTGTCGTTTTGAAAATGGGGAACAAGGCCCAGAGAGGGCAAGGGTCTTCCCTCTAGCCACATGAGTCAGTAACACATGAGAACTGGGTGTTGCAGCCTCTTTCTACTCAAATGTTCGGTCATCTTACCCCTCAGGGCCTAGCTCCCTGACACAGAAAAATCCAAACTGTTTTCTGACAAGTTGACTTCTGGTGACCCCACTTTATGGAGTAGACCTATTCCATGGGCAGCAACCTTTCCAGAAGCATATGACCAGGCCTGTCTTTGGGCATGCTCATCTGTGCCACCCTGGAAGCTTTGGGCAGGGCCGGGCCAGGAGGCCATCGAGAAAGTCACCCCTCAGCATCTTCTCTGCTTTGCCATACTCTGGCCCTATCTCTAAATGCTGCGAATATTTTTCTTTTTGTCACCCATTCAAGAAAACCCATGCGCAGCCAAAACAAGGAATATGTTGGAACTTCTGTTGGTTCAATGTTCCCTACAGCAAACAGAATCTTCCGGTTCCCAGGCCTTCTGTGTCCCCCACGAGACTGCTGCTGGGTTGGCATGGGACAGGCTTGTTATGGGAGTGCGGGCTGCAGGAAGGGCGGGAGGGACAGCTCAAAGACACTGAGTGCCTGCAGCGACTTCTGGAGTCTAGGAGTGGGCGGCTGCAGCCACGGTAGAAGGAGGGAGCTGTGGGTTTACTAATAAGTCTTCAGATTTTCTGGCTGTAAAAATCCTGTGGTTTGTGCAGTTCTGGGCTGAGCTGCTGCGGTGGGCCCAGGAACAAGAGGAGGAAAGCCTCCTTTGGTTTATTTGCCATTTGAGAACCTACATAGCTGTTTGTTTATTTTAATAAGGGAAGGGCATGATTACCTTAGCAAAAAACATTAGAGGCAGAGCTTGAACATTCTTGATCTGGTCCAACAGTTGAGTTCATAGATGGGGAAGCTGAGACCCCAGACATTGAAGGGACTTGCCTGGAGTGCATAGAGGTGGATATGGTAGAAATGCCCTGTGCAGGGCCTTCCTTCTGCTTCTGAATGAATATGTTGTTGTTATTGTTGTTGTCATGTGCTATGGAGTCAGTTCTGACCCCTAGTAACCCTGTACAGGGTTTCTGAGGCTGTAAATCTTTATGGGAGCAGAAACCCTCATCTTTCTCCTGCAGAGCAGCTGGTAGTTTCGAACTGCTGACCCTGAGGTTAGCAGCCCGATTCGTAATCTCTAGAGCCCCACTTTTTAACTGTTTGGGGAATCTAGGATCTTTTCAGAGAATTTCATGAAAAATGCTCACCTACCTCACTACACAGAATGTTGAAAATTATTTCCAAATAATCCCTCTACCCTAAAGCCCATCTGTATACTCCAAGTTAGGCCCCCTCAGATCTGAGAGTATAGGGTATTGGCTTTGATTTCTTCATCAATAAAATGGGGAGAGGGTGGACCTCAGCTGTAAGATATCACTAGGTATACCAGCTTCTGGTACCATGGACTGCTAGAAGAAGCGCAGCCAGAATGCTGTTTCAAAGCCAGGATGGCCAGACTTCCTCTCTCATACTTTGGACATACTATCAGGAGGGACCAGTGCCTGGAGAAGGATACCATGCTAGGTAAAGTGGAGAGTCTGTAAAAAAGAAGAAGACCCCCAATGAGGTGAATTGGCACAGTGGTAGCAGCAATAGGCTCCGGTGTAACAATTGTGAGGATGGCACAGGGCCTTCTTTTGTGCATAAGGTCGCTATGAGTCGGAACCGACTCAATGGCACTTAACAACAGCAACAACCAGCTTCTGGTGCAGCCATACATGGTCCACTCCCGACCCCTCATGTGGAACTGCTCAGGTTCCAACATTCTTTTTTTTTTTAAGTAACAGAACATAACACTCATTCATCAATTTCTGCATGTACGATTCAACAACGTAAGTTACAGTCTTCATGTTGTATCACTACCCTGACCACCTATATTGTGTGAAACACACCACTGATTTAGACTCACCACCCCCTAAACTTCTCATCTATGCTTTACAGTTACTATTGATCATTTTATATCATATAAATAATTCTTTTTGTTTTTTATCTAATTTAGCTAAATGGTTGTTTAGTTTAAAGATGGCTTTGAGGGATGCTTTCTGTTTATGGCTTGAAGGTTTTCTCAGAAAGATAGATGTGAGGATTCTTCCAGTATCAATAGGTCCGTTAAGTCTGAATTATTTTAGCATTTTAAATTCTGTTCCACATTTATGCTCCCTTTTGATCAAGATTCATCTGTTGATTCCTTGATTTAAAACAAAACAAAAACATTTAAGAATGGTAGACATGCACCATCCAGTTCTTCTGGTCTTGTGGTTGAGGAGACAGACCTGTAGTACAGCTCTATCTCTGTGTCTTGGGGCTCCTTCCTTTTCTGATGCTCCAGGAGACTAAAGACCAACTGTTGTATCTTGGATGGCCTCTCAAAAGCTTTTAAGACTCCAGTACTACTCACTGAGCTAGAGAGTGGAGACAGTAACTCTAAAAACAATATTAGGCCAATTGACCAGGCAATTCCATGAAGCCATCCATGTTGGATGCCAAAATTCTAACCCTATCTACCCTGGGCTCTGTTCCCCCTGGGAACATCTCATAAGCTAACCTGGACTAATGAACTATGGACCAAGTTACAGATCTGCATTTGTACTGGAATCTTCTGGAATCTCCCAGCTCAATTCAGAAGAGATAATGGCAGAATGCTTATGCATCTTAGATATTTGGGAGGAGACTGGATTTTCATGATGAAGTGGAAAGACAGTCTGTGAGTGGCTAGAAATGAGAGGCTGGTGTTCTAAAGAGAGGGTGGAGCTGGGGATGTAGATTTCCATGTTGGTGGTGGTGATGGTCAATGGTTTTGACGATTTGGGGGCCATAGATTCCTTTGTGAAACTAATGAAAAATGTACATTCTCTGCCCAGACAGAATAATTTCAGTAGCATTTTTGGTGGATTTATGAATGCCCAGAACCTCTCCTGAGGTGCAAGTTAATGGTTCCTGGTAGAGGGGATGGAGGAGGAAGTAGCAAAAGAAGTGTACACAAAGAACAAGGCCGACCAGACCTTAAGGAGCAGCAATATTTGGGAAGGCATATAAGACTGTCAAGGCACTGTTAGAGAGACAGATCCCAGAGAGCGCACAGTGACCCAGAGACCAAAGGGTGAATGAGCTTCAAGGCTGAGTGGTCAGTGGAACCAAATGCCACCTGGTGTGGGGCTAGTAAGGCAGATTAGACCCCAGAAAGGTAGGGGTGGGAGAAGCAGGCATAAGCAATTACATGGGGCTCTGGGGGCGGGAGCCAGATTGTAGTGGGTTCATGGAGTGTGGGAGGTGGGAAGAGGAGGCAGCGGATGTCGGACACTTGTTCTAGAAGTTTGGCAGCAAAGACGGAGGGAGGGAGAGAGCAGCCCAGGCCGCTAGGACCAAAGACATGTTCTTGGTTGTTTTTCATTTGGTAGAAAGTGTTTTTTATTTTTTCCAGAGCAATGGAGACCTGGGTGTGTTGGAGGAAGCAGACAATGGAGGGAAGACCCTCAGGACTGTGGGGACCCCTGAGCATCAGACCCCTAAGGAAGGGAGAGAGGATCAGTGAGCTCGCTGTTGCCAGAAGGCCCCAGTAAACTGCCCTGTTTTCTGGTACCATAGGTGTGCCCTGGGCTGGAATCAGGGTAGGGAAGCTTCTAGAAGAAAGGGAGTTGGCCGTAATAAGTCTATTAGGCCGTAATATCAGGAATCTCTTTCCATCTGTACACAGTAAGGACCTCTCATAAATGGTCTCAGGAATGGGGTTAGGTAGGATTCTTCAGACCATCTTTCAAATGGGGGAAACTGAGACCCAGAAGCAGAGGTGTACCTATGGGAAATAACGCCTATAATGATTCATTTTAAATTGCTGAATAACCTCTCACAGCTGGTGATAGAAATTGCAATAGTGAATAGAAACTTCTCCCTGGCATCCCTCCTCAAGCAGCGCCCAGGGCATGTATCTGTGCCTAGATGTGCCTCTCCCCAGAAGAATAGCAAGCTAATAGCCATGCTGGGTGAGCACCCAGGTCTTCTGACTCCTCAGTCAGAACCAGGCTGCTTGTCAGCACCATGGGATGAGCCAGGCCAGAGAGGATGGTGGCCGGCTGTGGGCTGGTAGCCAGCAACTCTAAGACACCCAGCCTGCCAGGCAGCCAGAAAGCAATTTCCCCGTGTGGATCCTGCTTTTCACGGCCCATTAACACATTCCCACATTCTCAACCACCTGGACCTGCTATCACTCTACTCTCTCCGGTTGTTGGAGCTCTGGGTTGTTGACAGATTGTTGATGCTTACCTGCAAGCTCATGCTTGGTGCTCACACTTGGATCTGCTCACACCCCAGGGGCAGGCTGCTCAGCCAGGGAACAGCCCTCTCCCCTCCTCAACTATGGCTCTCCACACCCTCTCTCCTGGCTGGCTTCTTCCCTGAACTTGGCAAGCCAGATGCATTTTGTTTCCGATGATGTCAGCCTCATATATCATATCAGAGAGAACAATGCCTACAAAAGGCACTATTTCTTGTGCATTTACTATACCCAGGTGCTATGCTGAACCTACTGCATACCTTATTAGTTTGTTGAATCCTGAAACCACTACCTCGTGTGAGTACCACTGTTGTTAAGTGCCGTCAAGTCGGCTTCGACTCATAGCGACCACATGTAGGATTTCCCTGGAGCAGCTTGTGGGTTTGAACTGCTAACCTTGTGGTTCGCCGTCCAATGAGTACTGTAAGTACCCATATTTTACAGATGAGGAAACAGGCATTCTGGGATAACTTGTAATAAGTGGCCGAACCAGGATCTGAACACTGGTTAGTCTTATGTAGGAGTGCTTGCTCATATCCACATTAGAACCGTGACTGAGTTCTGGTGTGGCACTATAGGATCAGGATTGGACTACTAACCCCAAGGTAGGCAGTTCAAACCTACCAGCCACTCCTTGGAAACCCTACGCTGGGTTGCTGTGAGTCAGAACTGATTTAACGGCACTAACAACAACAGCCACGTATAAAGAAATCCTGCTAGTACAGTGGGTTAAGCATTAGGCTGCTAACTGCAAGGTCTGTGGTTCAAATCCACCAGCTGCTCCAAGGTAGAAAGATGAACCTGTGTGTATTCATAAAGATCTATACTCCCAGAAACCCAAAGGAACAGTTCTACTCTGACCTGTAGGGTCAGTATGAATTGGAATCCACTTATTTAAATTTAAATTGATTCAAGTGAAAACACTTAGTTCTTCAGTCCCAGCAGCCCCACTTTGAGTGTTCCATAGCTGTGTGTATAGAACCCTGGCAGTGTAGGATAGTACGAGTTGGTCTGTAAACCACAAAGCCAGCAGCTGGAATCTACCAGCTGCTCCATGGGAGAAAGAGGAGGCCTTCTGTAAAAATTTATAGCATCGGAAACCAAATACAGGGCCACAGTGAGTCGGAACCGAAAAAACAGCACACAACCACCACCATAGCTGTATGTGGAGTTCTGGTGTGTACTGGATTGCTAATCACAAGGTTGGCAGTTCAAACCCACCACTCTCTCCTTGGGAACCCTATATGGGGTTGCTATAAGTTGGAGCCCACTGGACGGCATTAACAATACCAACAACAACAAATAGCTGTATATGGAGTCTCTGGATGGTATGAACGATTAAGTGCTCAGTTGCTAGTCAAAAGACTGGCATTTGAAATCCATCCAGAGATGTCTCAGAATAAACCTCTGGTACTGCAACGTCAGTGGTTCAAGCTCACCAGCTGCTCCTTGGAAACCCTATACAGGGTCGCTATGGGTCGGAATCAACTCGACGGCACTTAACAACAACAATCTGCTTTCAAAAGCTTACACTCATGAAAACCCTATGAAGCAGATCTTCTCTATAACACCTTGGGTTAGAATTGACTCAACGACAACGTGTGTGTTTTTTTTTTTAAGTTTTTATTGTGAATTATGTGATAGTTTACATGGGAGAACATGTAAACTATCGCATATCGTTTCATTGCCATGGTTACAATCCCCTCCATGCATCATCAACCAACCAAAGGTTGATACCAACCCTGCAAGCCTGCCCCCCACCCGGTCATCAGCACACAGTCCCTCTCCCTCTCTGGGTCTAGAATCTCCAGCCGCTCCATCTCGCCACATCATCATCTCTGCCTTCATCTCTGGCATCACTGTTTCTCTGGGTAGGATCCCACACTCTACTCTTCTCCCTTGCGACAACTTGTTTTTGTTGTTGTTGTTTTAATAGCCACACGTGGCTGCCATGTTGGACAACACAGAGACTATTTCCATTACCACAGAAAGTTCTATTGGACAGTGTTGACGCTGAGCAGTCAAGCCAAAAAAGCCTCAGTGCTAAGAAGTTTTATTCCCATGCTCTAGATGAAGAAACTGAGGCCCACCCTGGGGTAGATTCCTGCCCAGGTCTTCCACCAGGGCCAAGATCCCGGATTCCATCCCTCCAGTGTCTGTCTGTTTCACTCTCCTACACATATTCCTCACCCTGACCACATTCTGTGACCCTCTCGCTCACATGTATATACACTTCCTACCCATGGGGACTCACATGTGCTTCACCACCTCCAGAGTCTCATAGTGTCTGTCACACACTCAAGGGTATTGACCAGGTGGCTGACACACCTACAGCCATCACACCCATGGACGCTCCTTGGATATACCCACAGGAATCCCCACTCACATCTAGGCAGTATCCCTTCCTCTCATTGACCTCCAGCCACTTCCTCCCACCCCTTGCCTCTCCCACCTCATCCTGTTCCCAGGATCCTGCTGGTCATGTGCTTAGCTTAGGGCCAAAGGAGGAGTGGGCTGGCTCTTCTGTTTGCTGAGGCTGCAAGTCTGTGGCTCATGCAGGATAAACGTGCAGAAATGTGCCTTGTTAAAACAGAAAATCAAAAGAGACAGAGGATGGTAGGGCTTCAGGCTCCACTGTCCCTACTGTAGTTTTTGCCACCCATCTCTCCTCTGCCCCTTATCCTCACCAACCCTGACAGGCAGGGGTGAGCCTTCCCACTTGTGGATGGAGGCCAGAGGCCCAGAGAGGGCAGCACCTTAACCTGAGGCTGCACAGGCCTAGCACTTTCCTCGCCTCATCCAATCCACTCCCACCTCACCCCATTGGGTCCTTTTATGCTTTGCTTATGTTCTGGGTGAAGTGTTTTATATGCCTCTCTTTATTTAATCTCTCCAACAAACCCAGGAAATAGATGCTATTACTGCCCCCATTTTACATGGGAAGAAACCTTGTTCAGTGTCGCACAGCTAGTTAGGGGCTGGCCAGGATTAGACACAGGTCTTTGTGACACTAAAGCCCCTGCTCTTGAGGGCCATGCTCCGCTACCTTTGACAGAGTCAGAAGGAAAAATGCAGGTGACCCGGACTCTGTTCATAGCCTCACGTGGTGTACCTGCTCATTTGAAGCCTCAGTTTCCTGATCTGTTAGGTGGGATCTCATCCTTCCAGTATCTCAGGGGGTACGTTGAAGGTCAAGAAGAAGCTCAGTGTGAATGTACATTTGGACGGAGAAACCCTTTTGGGGATGTGAGGGCTTGCACCCTCTGAATAAACAGTTTTGAACTAGTGGGGATTCAACTCCCCCCTTCTGAGAATGATAACATTGTGCATCCTCACCTGGGAAATAATGTACGTACCTACATTCAGATGCATGGATGTCATTCAGGGTCCAGGGACACCTGCAGCCTTCCCCAGTGCAGCTTGGACCTGCCTGTAAAGTGGAGAATCTGCTTAGGGTGGAGAATCTTAATCTGGAGGATAGGATGGGATGTGGCCACATCAAGAACCTGGACTTGGGAGAAATTACAAACCTGACAGTGCTGTGATCTGAGTTGTAGATGCAGTTCTGTCTGTAGCTTGTGTGTGACACTAAGCCACACTTGATCTCATATTCTTCAGCTCAGCTTCACCAGAATCTGCACTGTAATGAGAAGATACTCAGGTGATCTGTATGCGCATTAAAGTTTAGGATGCCTGCTCAGGACTGCTTGCTTCTGAACAGGTGCTGGCCAACTCCATATGGTCAAAACCAAACCCAACCCACTGCCACCAATTGATGTTGATTCCTAGAACTACCCTATAGGATGGAGCAGAACTGCTCTATAGGGTTTCTGAAGCTGTAAATATTTACAAAAGTTTGTTGTTGTTGTTTAGTGCCTTCAAGTCAAGTTCTGACTCCTAGCAACTCTGTATAGGCTTTCCGAGGAGCGATTGGTGGGTTTGCACTGCTGACCTTTTGGTAAGCAGTCCAGTGCTTATCCTACAGTGTCACAGCTGGAGTCCTTACACAGCCTCATCTTTCTCCTTCAGGACAGTGGGTTTGAGCCACTGGCCTTTCAGTTAGCAACTCAACACAACTCACCCCACCAAAAGGGCTCAAAGCATTTGGTTAGGGTTGTCATACGTCCCTAGGTGACACAAATGGCAAATGATTAAGCACTCAACTATTAGCCTCACTGCACTCATGGGCCGCCGCTGGTCAGAATTAACTTGATGGCAATAAAGCCACAAAGGTGGCCATGGTAGTGAATATGGTCAGGGACCTCCTCTGTGGAGTAAAGTGGGGAGCACAAGACCTCTGACCGAGTACAAAATAATACCTACCCTCCCAACCTAGTCCTTAGACTAGTTTTGCTCAGCCTGATACTAGGATAAACTATTTTGAAATAAAGGGTCAGAATTGAAAAATTGGGAAATTTCACATAACTATTCAGATTTCTGGTTTCTCTAGACAAATGGAATGATCTGGCAGATGGGCCACGTACCACCCAACGACAGTAAAATTCTCCTATCTGCATTTAAACTCACAACCCTCATTCCAAGTTCTGTTCCAAGTGCTTATACTTTAAAGATAAAATTTCAGGAGCCTCTTAAACATCTGGCAAGATACTCAGCCTTGTTTTTAATATGAGGATTACAATTGAAATCGGCACTGAGTTTCTATTTCTACCTGTCTCATTGGCTAAGATCAAAGGGCTTTGATAAGGCTTGAGGAAGCAGGGTTGAGTTGAGGGTGGAATAGGTTGATACAAATGTTAAGGTGGACTATCTCTTTGTATCTATCAAAGTTACCTAACCCTGCTGTTGTTGTTAGTGCCATAGAGTAGGTTCCAATGCCCTGTACAGAGTTCTGAGGCTGTAAATCTTTGCAGGAGCAGAAAGTCTTTTAGTAATAGCTACAGATTTGGGAACTTATCTAGTTTAGCGTAGTGGTTATGAATCGGGTTGCGAACCTCAGGGTCAGCAGTTCGAAACTACCAGCTGTTGCAAGGGAGAAAGATGAGGCTTTCTGCTCCTGTAAAGATTTACAGCTTCGGAAACCCTGTGTAGGGTCGCTATGAGTCGGAACCGACTCCACAGCACATAACAACAACAAGAGTTGCACGGTGGCTCTGTAGAATAAGCACTGGACTGAAAACCACAAGGCTGGCGGTTTGAGCCCACCAGCTAATTCATGGGAGAAAGATGAGGTTCTCTGCTCCCACAAAGATGTACATCCTTGGGAACCCAATACAAGGTGGCTATGAGCCGGAACCGACTCAATGACACTTAACAACAACAACTGTCCATCTCAGGAGCCCTGGTGGTGAAGTGATTCAGCTCTCAACTGATAACTGAAGGGTAGGCATTTTGAACCCACCAGTCACTCTGTGGGAGAAAGATGCGGTGCTCGGCTTCTGTAAAGATTTGCAGCCTTGGAAATCCTATGGGGGCAATTCAACTGTGCCGTGTAGTTGCTATGAGCTATAATCAACTCACTGGTAAAGGGTTTTGCTTTGGGTTAATTGCCCATCAATAGAGAACTGGTGATGTGGTGGTGGTGTGCCGTGGAGTCAGTTTAACTCACAGTGACCCTGTATAGGGTTTCTGAGACTATAAATCTTTGTGGGAGCAGAAAGCCTCGTCTTTCTCCCACAGAATGACTGGTAGTTTCGAACTGCTGACCTTGAGGTTAGCACCCTGATTCATACACTACACTACCAGAGCTAGCCGGGTAAATTATAGTAAATTGTGCAGTCCTGATGTGGCACTGTAGGATTATGTACTGGACCACAAGTCAGTTTGAACCACAAGGTCAACGATTCAAACTCATCAACTGAGCCTCAGAAACCCTATACAGGGTCACTGTGAGTCAAAATCGACTTGATGGCACTCAATAATAATAACAATACAATTAAATACAAAGGTAGGTTAAAATGTATCCTTACTAAGTTTCGTTTCATACATGCATTTTTGTTTTGTTTTGTTTTAAGTGTTTAAACACTTCTCTGCAATCCGTAGATGGCTGCGGACAAGTTTAATACACTTGTTTAAGGGTCCATGCAAAACAGTGGCTTCCCAGAGGGTCTGCTGGTTCAGATCAAGTCAAGTCAGCTCTTAAGGTTATGGTGACTTTGGGTGGGTGGGAGTGTGTGTGTG
>NW_006408575.1:3432739-3472084 GCF_000296735.1 Chrysochloris asiatica | reverse complement strand
TTGATTCCTTGATTTAAAACAAAACAAAAACATTGAAAATAAACCAGATAGGAATCCTTTAAGGATGCTGAAAGGGTCCTTTTGACATATAAGAGTACAGAATTCTTGTGGGACATTTTAGAGAGATGGAAACATTGCCTTCAGAAGTACATAGACATAGATGGAGGTTATACGAGGGGGCTTTGGAAAGTTCATGGAAAGATGGAATTACAAAGATAATAGAATTTTCCCACAAACTTTTTGAAGCACTCTCATACTGAAAAATAACAGCTTTACAAAAGGTATGAGGCCATTATTGCAAAAATGTAAGGAAGGGTTTTCATGCTAAAAGAACCATTCTTTGATGGTTACCAAGGGTGGGAAGGAAGGGAGAGTGATTCACTGGCTAGAGGGTAGGCACATGTTAACTCAGGTGATGGGGAGGGCAATAGACAAGAAGGGGGAGGGTGGAGAAGAATGGTGAAGACACAAGGAGGTATACAAGGGGATAGAAATAAACAGTGATATACATAACCTTGGAACAACAGTATTCTGTGTGTAGATACATGAACTGAGACATAGGCTGAATGGGTAAGGGATACAGAGTAGGGTATATATGTATTTATGAATCCTGCAAATTTATGAATTTGAAAGATAAAAGAAAAACCATAATTTTTTATTTGAGTTTACCCAGGTTTGGGAATCATTTCACTTGATGAACCCAAAAGTATAAAACAAAAACATGAGAAAGAAAAAGAATGGTTTGGCATTTTGGTATTTAATATTTAATAAGAGTTCCATGATTTTATAGCGATACTTTTTGACTCACCCTCACTCGTACAGTATAATGAGGAGCTCTGTGTCATGATAGGGAAGGAAGATCTCCAAGATGCATGAATTACTGAAGAAAGAAGAGTGCCTAGTTCTAGTACCAGGGTGTGGGGAGAGTATCTTTGGAGTGATAATTAAACAGTTGGGACTAGAGGCTGTTTCTGGAGAGGGGAAATGAGGGCCTGGAGGGCTGGGGAACTGGAACAGGAGGGGGTATTTTCACATTCTACACTTTGGATCTTTTGCATTTTGAATGATGTCAATGTGTTACCTACTCAAAGAGTCAAAGACTAAAAACATTAAGGAACCTAGATTCTGAGGTCCTAACACGCCGTGGTTCTAATGTCTTGCAACTTGGCAAGCCTAATGTGTTGTGACTCTGGAAGGTTCATCTGCGGGAGGCCAGAGGTTCTTCAGGACTCTCCTAAGTCAGGCTGCAGCAGCCCCCGTGAACTTGAGCAAAGATCTCTTCCCAGAGAGCAGCTGTGTGAACTCTGGCATCTCTCAGAAACCAAGCTTGTAGTCACTCCCTCACCTTCTTCATCTTCTCTGTCTCCTAGGGGTGCCTTCTCAGTGGTGCGTAGGTGTGTGAAGGTGCTGGCTGGCCAGGAGTATGCTGCCAAGATCATCAACACCAAGAAGCTCTCTGCCAGAGGTGGGTGGTGAATTCATGCCCCACACTCTCCAGCTCTCCTTCCCCTCACCCTTTCCTCTACCCTGTGGGTTAAAGCCAGGACCCAGGGTGATACTGGGAGCTCTTTTTCCTTTGGGTACTTTGAGAGCAAACCTTTTTCCTTTCTCAAGGGATCTAGGCTGGAGACCACGGCCTCCCCAGACAAGCCAAGCTCTCTGCCCTGACCCAGGTGAAGGCTGAGGTGCCAAAAGGATTTCTATCCCCTTGTTCTTTAGATACTTCCTTCATCTCTCACTGCCAGGCCTCTGAATTCACAATCTCTCAGCTGTAATGTCCCTGCCTGGCTCCTTACATGGCGGACTCTTTCCCAACCTTCAGGTCTCAGCTCAACTGTCACATCCTTTAAAAGGCCTTCCCTTACCCCCAAAGTCTGAGGTGTCCTCCCACGTTTCCTCTCTCTTGTTACTATTTATTTCCTTCATGGCTTTCCTCCACCCTAGACTTAACCTCCTTTACTGATTTAATTATATGTTTGACATCTTCACTGTGAGCTCCAAGAGGGTAGGGCTATGTCTCATTGACTACTATACCCCAGGACCTAGGACAACACCTAGCCTATGCCCTAACCAAGGCAGCCAAACCCATTACTATAGAGTAATTCAGATTCGTAGCAACCTCATGTGTTACAGAGTAGAACTGCTCCATAGGATTTCCTAGGCTGTAATCAAGCTCACCAGGAGCTCTGGTAGCATAGTGGTTACGAATTGGGCTGCAAACCACAAGGTCAGCTGTTCAAAACTACCAGCTGTTCCGTGGGAGAAAGATGAGGCTTTCTGCTCCCATAAAGATTTACAGCCTCGGAAGCCCTGTACAGGGTCGCTATGAGTCGGAACCGACTCCATGGCACATAACAACAACAATAATCAAGCTCACCAAGGAGCTCTGGTAGCATAGCAGTTGTGAATCGGACTGTGAACCACAAGATCAGCAGTTCGAAACTATCAGCTGTTCCATGGGAGAAAGATGAGGCTTTCTGCTCCCATAAAATTTACAACCTTGGAAACCCTGTACAGGGTCGCTATGAGTCGGAACCGAACAACAATAACAACAAATCAAGCTCACCAGCTGTTCCTCAGAAACCCTATACAGGGTCGCTATGGGTCGGAACCAACTCAACGGCACTTAACAACAACAACAATCTTTATGGAGAAATCCTGGTGTGGCGCTGTGGGCTAATGTGCTGGACTGCAAAGTCACTTTGAACTGCAAGGTCTGTGGTTCAAGTTCACCAGCTGCTCCTAGGAAACCCTATACAGGGTCACCATGGGTCGGAACTGACTTGAAAGCACTTAATAACAACAACAACAACAATCTTTATGGAGAAGTCCTAGTGTGATGCTGTGGGCTAATGCTCTGGACTGCAAAGTTGCTTTGAACTGCAAGGTCTGTGGTTCAAGCTCACAAGCTGCTCCTTGGAAACAGGGTCGCTATGGGTCAGAATTGACTCAAAAGGCACTTAAAAACAATAACAACAACAGTCTTTATGGAAACGATAACCAAGCCTTTTTGCTTCAGTGCTGCTGGGTTCACAGGTCCTAGGGGTTTAAGACTGCAGCATAGCTTTTGGGGAGACATGTTGTTGTCTTGTGCTATGGAATCATGAGTGGAGCCCATGTATTACTGACAGAGCTGTTCCATGTGTTGCTCTTGGCTGTGATCTTAATGGAAGAAGATCACCGGGATTTATTTTTCTGTAGTGCCACTGGGCGGGTTTGAACTGCCAACCTTCTGGTTACCAGCAAAGTGCAAACTGTTCATGTCACCGAGGAACCTTTGCCACATACCAAGTACTCAATCCGACCAAAACAACAACAGCTGCTAACAAGTCAGTTACTAACTCATAACAACCCAGTGTAGAATTTCTGAGACTGTAAATCTTTATGGGAGCAGAAAGTCTCATCTTTCTCCCACAGAGCAGCTGGTGGGTTTGAACTGCTGACATTGTACTTAGAAGTCCAGTTCACAGTCAGCACCTTCGACTGCAAATCAGTCCACCCAAAGATGTCTCAAAAGAAATGCCTGGAGAACTATTTTGGAAAATTCAGCCTTGAAAAGCCTATGGAGCACAGTTTTACTCAGTCAGAGGTGACTTAATGACAGCTAGTTTGGTTTGGGTTTCGGGAGTAATGATGGTGAGCCCATCAATGTGTTGGAGAGAGTTATCTTTCCCAACATCAGTCCTGTACCCTGAAAGTATGAGCAGTCTTGGGAACTGACTGGTGGTGGAAGGAATTCTGTTACGTGAGGCGCAGATGTGGGCCATACAGCCTGTGGGCTGTGCACTATGGGGGAAGTTGTGTGAGGGACTGGCATTGTGTCCAGGTACCTGACATCCCTGTGCTGAACCGTGCCCGGCACAGGCTGCAGCTGTGTCTGGGTCAGGGCCCAGCAGGTGTGTGGTTCACAGAGGCCCTGCACTGTGGCTGGTATGGCATGTTCACATTGCTCCCCACAGGCTCCCTGCAGGTTCCATATTGGGCTCTGTGTTGCTGTCTTTCATCTCTCTGGCTCTGTATTGCTGGGAGCTCATCACTCTCTCCTGGTTACCACACTCCCCCACAGGCAGGGAGAAGAAACTCAGACAGAGGGGCACTAGGTCTCTGAAGGCCCAAGACCCTAGCGTGAAGCACACTTGACAGATGGTGTTTGGGAGGCAAGTGAAAGGTTAGCATTGATGGGGGAGACCTGTAGAAGGTCCAGAGCCAGGGCCAGGGGCAGGGAGGCCGTCAGTAGGACTGCCACATGCCCAGATGTGTGGACCAGTGTGTGACCAGTGGTAGGCTTGTGCCCTCTTTGTGTTTTATGTCTACAGTATTCAAGGGACAGGACTAGTGCCACAACTTGGGTTGAGGTTAAGGTTGCCCCCAAGAGGAAGGAGGGTCAGGAACGGAGGTCCACCCTCTGTGCTGGAAGCTTAGACCAGTTCACCACTCAGTCAGGGACACACCCACCTACTGCTCCTTTAGCACCCCTTCAGACAGAGATGAGCGCATTTGGGGGATAGTGGGAGGGACCTTGCCTGTTCTGGACCATGACTAAGCATTCCTGGGCTTAGTGTACACAGGCTCCGGCTATGCGAGGCAGCAGCAGTACAAGGCCCCTCTCTTTGACTATGTGTTGAGTTCCTAGGAGGAAGGTGGCCCTGGCCCAGGTGAAGGAGGAGGTTGGGGATGGGGAGGTTATCATGGGAACCTCCTCCATGAAGTGTGCCAACTGCCAGCCTACGTTCTCCCAGCGGGAGAGGACGAGCAGAGCTGCTTTTAGATTTCTTTGTTTGCCTCTCAAGGTGCCTCCGGGGGGTTTGGATGCTGAATACTTAGCAACACACTGCAAGCTTCTCCTGCTGGCACTCCTGGGTGACTTCTGGCAGCTCCCAGCAGGGCTGTGCACACCCGGGGTCTCTGTCCACCGCCTCCAGGGAGCTGTGGATCCCCTTCCCTACCCAACCTGGTCTTTTCTAGCAAGGGGCTCCTAAGCTCAGGAGATAATTTTTGTATGTATTTTTAAACTAGTCTCAGTCTCTCTTTTTTAAGAGCTCACAGAATAAACAGTGCAAAGAAACCATAAGGAAATGAAATGGAAAGTAAAAATTTGACCAAACAAAACAAAACCCACTGCCATTGAGACCAATTCGAACTCATAGTGAATGTCTAGGACAGAGTAGAATTGTTCCTCATGGTTTTCCAAACTGTAAATCTTTACAGGAGTAAGCAGTCTCATCCTTTTGGTTAGTAGTCCAATGCCTAACCCACAGTATCATCAGGGCTTACCCACCAAGTCCTTTGAAAAAAAATGCAACTACCTGAGTCCCAGATCTAAGAGTGGGGCCCAACCTCCTGCTGCTTTACCTATCCTTAGTAAAGTATGGACTTCTTGTGGGACATTGTGAATCAGCACTGGACTCCAAACCACAAGGTTATCAGTTCAAACTCACCAGCTGCTCCTTGGAAACTCTATTCAGGGCCGCTAAGACTCAGAACCGACTCAATGGCACTGAACAACAAGTGAAGGTAACACTAACTCCTTTCCAGGAGCTTAACACATCTAACGTTTCCCTCACAACAGCACACACAGAAAAAGGTAACATGTTTGGATGGGCACAAACAATTAAGCACTTGACTACTAACCAAAAGGTTGGGGGTTTGAACCCATCCAGAGGTGTTGTGGAAGAAAGGCCTGGTGGTCTATCTCCAAAAGATCACAGTCACTGAAGATTCTGTGGAGTGCAGATCGACTCTGACTCACACCAAGCTGCAGCCAGAGGCAAATGACTGCTGTACTTCGACATCCGCAGACCCCACTGTCCACCTCGAGTGTGCAGGGGTCACTTCCTCGGCCCCCTGGTACCAGTCTCAGGGCATTGGGTGGGAAACATTACACAAACTTCAGATGCCTGTGACGAGCCTCTGGGGGGTTTGCTCATCCACCTCCCTACCCCACTTCCCTGGCACTCTTGGTTTTTGGATTATTTCTCCAACTTTCCAGGATCAGGAACCCTGTTATCACCCTGTGGAGGAGCAGTCACTGTCTCCCTGGCTTATGTGGATCCTGATACCCACAGCCTGCTGGAGCCCATTCCACTCCCACCTTCTTTATGATTGCACTTCCTCCCCCCACCCCCAGCCTGTCCCAATGGGATTATCACCAGTGTTTCCATCCATTCCTGCCTGCTGAGCTGTGAGCAGGACCCACCTCCTGACCCCCACACCAAGACACCTGTCCCTGGGGAGGAAGGGAGATGGTTCTGAAAGCATCACAGTGGGCACTGGGGGCAACCCTTCCAGGTCTCCAGGTAGGAGACTCCCTGCTCTGCTCCTCACTCTCACCCTCTCACCATTAAGGCACTCTACTGTGCTGGATGGATTGATCGATGGATTGATCAATATTAGAGTAGGAAGGAATATATATATAGTATAGTGATTGTGAACATGGATTCAAATCCCAGCTCTGCTATTTATTAGCTATGAGACCTTGAGTGAGCTACCTAGCAGCTAGGTCTTGGGAATGTGACAGTGACCAAGAGACAAGGTCTTACTCTTCTTGCACCCATGTTCTATAGGATGAGACAGAAAAGAACACGAAATATATAAATAAGTTGCATGATTTCAGGTAGCAACGGGGGCTATAAAGAAAATAAGGCTGGGTAATGAGGTCGTGATGGAGCAGTATGTGCAGAGTGCTTTTAGATGAGACAGCCAAGAAAGGGGGTTAGTGAAGTGGTGACATAGGACTGGGCTTTTCTGATGAAAGGAGGCAGCCATGGGGAGCTCAGGGAAAGAGCATTCCAGGCAGAGAGCATAGTGTGCAAAGACCCTGAGGTGTGAAGGAGCTTGGTGTGGCTGCACCCAGAAAGGAGGCCCGTGTGGCTGGAGTTTTATGACTGGGAGTAGGGTGGCCTGAGACGAGGCAGGCCCTTGTTGGCTGAGGTGAGGAGTTTGGATTATATTATAAATATGTTGGAAAGCTGTAGGAGAATTTGAAGCCAGAAAGTAACATGATCTAATTTATGTTTTAAAAAGAGCTCCCTGGCTGCTCTGATGAGGGAAGAGGAGTCCAGCAGGGATCCTCAGAGCTCTGATGCTGATATAAGACTTGGCCACCTGAGGAGAGATTTTGATAAAGGGATCTTTCTTCTCTGGTCCTCAGTTTCTCCATCTACATAACAAAGCAAGGTCTCAGAGGTCAAGAACAGCATGGTCCCTGAGGTTCTCTGTGTGTTAGAAAATGACACTTCAAATAAGGTCATTAAAAATGATGGTATTCTCATGTATATGTTTACATTCAACAAATTGTTGCTTTAAACACCAAACTTTGCAGTACAGTCTAATTATTGTACTATTCACAAAATGATGACAAGATTTATAAAAACAATCCATTTCTAGCATTTCCAGCGGTGAGGTCTGATAACCAGACATAACTTTAGAGTTGTGTGACATGTGTTTGCTATTTTCTTCTGTGTACCTCTGCTCCTTTTAGTATAAACTCGTATGGGGGAAAAAAACAAAAACAAAAAACACAACATCAAAAATCTGGATTGATCTCCATCCCTCAAATATGGATCTTATGTCAGAGGTACCCCCAACCCCCTTTGAGAATTTCAATGCTGATCTGCCTGGTTTCTGGTTCTGCTGTGGTTGGTGCAGGTAGGGGGCAGGGTATGGAGCGTTGAGGGTCAAGTCTTCCTCATCCATTGGCCAGCCCTGGGGCAGGGGAGTTCCCCTCTCTGTCCAGGAATAGACATGCCCTGCTCTGGAGGATATGGAAAGAGGCCAGAGAGGGACAGAGAGCCAGGGGCGCACCCCCACAGCTGGACCCCACCTCCCTCTCCAGCCTGCAGCTTGTCTTCAGCTGGGGAGCTGAGCCTATGGAAACAGAACTGGGCTTAATTGCTTTACTGATGGAAAAGCCACATTTCAGTATTGATCTTGGCTTCTGCAGTCTTTGGAGGACAGCCAGTGATTGCTCTAATGGAGGGGCCGGGTGAAGGGAAGCTGGCTACCCAGGGACAAGGCCTGAGGCTGGGGGTAGGGGTTCTCACTCTATCCTCATCACCCTCTCTGGTGCCTGCCTGCTCTCAAGGGGTGTTCTAGACCAGGCTTGGTCTCTGAGTGTCCCTGTGAGTGTTCAGATCAATCACTTCCCTTCTGTGGGCCTTGATTTTGCCATCTGGGAATTGGGGGCAGGTAGAGGTGGGGATTATGGGTCAGGGCTCAGAGAGCAGTATGTTGCTTGTTGTTAAGTACTGCTGAGTCAGTTTCAACTCGACCCTGTATAGGGTTTCCAAGGAATGGCTGGTGAGTCTGAACCACCGACCTTGCGGTTCAAACCAACTTGCGGTCCTGTGCTTTATTCCACAGTGCCATACTAGGACTGCACAGAGTCTTAAAGCCCAGGCTCTGGGCTCTAACTGCCTAAGTCCAACAGTTGGCTAATCCATTCACCATGAGTGTGACACTGAGCTAGTTACTTAACCTTGGAGCCACCATGTCCTCAGCTATAAAGCCAGAAGAGGGATAGGACCTCCCTCAAAACCTGTGTTGCTAAAAATGCATATAAAGAGCTCTGCATAGTGCCTGGCACATAGTAAACACTCGACATTTTTTTAGCAGTTCTTTTCTTTTAATGCTTTAAAAAATTTTAATTAAGGCATTAAATACTAAATTGTGAAAAAGCACCAGAAAGGGAACTGGCCGCTACCGAGGCCTTGCAGTTTCCTGGTCTATAAAATAGAGATAGTAATGCCCCCAACCTAGGGTCATAGGTATAAGTATAGTTACAGGTGTCAAAAAGGATTTGGACAGAAGTCCTGAAAGCAGCTATGAGCATCCTGGGTACATTGTGAGGCTGCCACGGAGACGTTCTACAGATTCTGTGTCCTTGAGTCCTTTGAAAGGGATCCATATCTTTTCTCCTGGAGAGAACACCTACTCCCTTGGAAACAAGTTCATTTATTCAGTCACTTAGTCTTTCATATGGTTATTTATTGAGCACCTACTATGTGCATGCCAGGGGTGCAGCTAGGCTAAGTCCCTGTCCTCAATGCACAGAGGAAAGAGCCCCTATCCCCTGGCAGTAGTCAGGGCAGGCTTCTCAGAGGTGATGACATCTAAGAATTAGTAGGAATGAATGATGGCTCATGCATGATGGGTTGGGAGGCTGAGAGAACCACTTGTACAAAAGGCCCGGAGAGAGAGGGCTGATTGGGGTGTGCTAGGAGAAGTGGGTACTCAGCAGTTTAGTCTGGACAGAGTGTAGAGCCTGAAGGGCTGAGCTGGGGGATGGGACAGCAAGAGGCAGACGTCAGAGGGTGCCACAGGCTGGTGGAAGGAGCTTGGGCCTTACACAAGAAGGGGTGTGTCCCTTCCTTTGAGAGCTCTGGAAACTAAGCCCCCAAGAGGGAAAGGGACTTGCATCCAGGACTTCTCCCTCTTTCTCCTGCACTCCACTGCCTTTTTGAAGAACCCAGAGGTCCTGGCCAGAAGGCAAATCTTTCCACCCTAATCTCCCCTCCCCACCCCACCCCACCCCAAGTGTGTCCCTGGGAGGTGAACATTTAAAGCTGTGAGAAGGGAGATATGGGGTGGGTGGAAGCTCCTCCCTCACCTGATCTCACCTAATCACCTATGTTTCAGACCATCAGAAGCTGGAACGTGAAGCCCGCATCTGCCGCCTGCTGAAACACCCCAACATTGGTGAGCCCTGGAAGGACAAATGAGGGATCTGAGGGGATCAGGGAGGGGTGCGGTGTGTGGGTGTTTGTGGAGGGGGAGCTCTCTTCTCTGGGCACAGCAACAGTAGAGATGAGGAAAGGGGCATCTTTAATGGTTTCCACCTTCCTCAGAGACCAGCTTGGTTGGGGGGAAAGCGAAAAGGGGGCCCTTCCTTCCTGCCCACGCTGCCGGCAGCCTCCTTCGGAAAAGCTGTTTCAGGAAAACTCTTGGAGCTCCAAGAGAGACGAAAATAGGCCAGGAGGGAAAAAGCTTGGTCTTGGCTACGCAGCCCACTCCCCAAGCCCACTTCCATGCTGAGTCAGCCTGGCAACATGGCCCAGACGCCTCTCTAGCCCTGCTGCCCACGGCTGAGAGGCCAGCTCCCATTGGCCCTTGCCTCAGGGGTCAACCGGATGCAGGCTGCTTGGAGAGGCTATGCAGGCGAATGGGGGAAGAGCCAGGAAAGCAGTCCTCACTAAACAGGCACTAAAACATTGGGTTACTAATACCTGACCTCCCCTTCTTCACCCTGCAAGCTCAGGCAGGGTGGGAATGGGAGGCTGCACTCCTGCCCACAAGGACTCTGAGTCATGACAGGGTGCAGTCAGTGTAGCTTTTAGATCTGGTTCTACCTGGGAACGGCTGTATGACTTTGGGCAGGAGTGCTACCCTCTCTGAGCCACTTTTCTCTATCTTCATGAAGATAGGACTGTCTAGACCAACAGTTGTCCTTCGTTAATCACCTGGGTATTGTGCTAAAAAGCAATGTCAGGTTCAGTGAGATGGGGTCTGAGATTCTGCGTATCTGACACATTCCCAGTCAATGCCAAGGCTGCTGGTTCATAGACTATGCTTTGAAAGCAAGGACTATGTGCTCTCTAAGGGATATTCTAACCTTTACAGCCACCAGGCCTTCTCCTTCAGGGAGAGAAGCACCTCTTGTTTGCCCAGGGTCCCCAAGGGTTAATTCTCATGCTCAAGCCAAGCAACTTCATCTGCTATTTATACCCAGAAGGTACCTCCCCTTAGCTTCGTGTGGGGAGGGGAACAAATATGTACACCAGCAGCCAGAGCCTCCAGGGCCAGAATCAGAGAGGACTTAGCAGGAGGCAAGGCTCAAAGGGAGGAACCCTGGCTGGACCTGGTCCCTGACCTGCTTACTTCTTCACTGGGTAGCCTTGGGCACTTCCTGCTCTCCCAGCCTCCAACTCCTCATCTGTTGATGCAGGATGCTGAGAGTGATGACTGACTATAGAATCCCATAATTCCTATCAAGATTGTCAGCTTTGGAGGCAGGAAGAGGGAGGTTATGTGTGTGTGTTACTACCCATTACAGCTGTCTCAGGCCAATGCTGCCTTCTCCTATCTGCTCCTTTTTCTCCCTCTCTTTCTCGGCTATAATGGAGCAGTAGGTTATGGGCCCTGGTAGACTGTAGTTCAAATTCTGGGTTTACTGCTTGATTGCTATGTGAACCCAGAAATGTTGTTTAACTTCTCTGAAGCTCAGTCTTCTTATCTGGAATACGGGAATGATATCTACCTCATAGGATTGTGATGATTAAATATAATATAATTGTTGTCCCAAGTAAGTGTTATCATTTACCCAAGCCTCCCACCACTTGTCCCCACAGAATAGTCTTACTAAAGGCATCCTCTTGCCTGAAACTATGCCATCAGATTATCGTTTCTCTGTGTCGTCAAGTGTTTTGGTCATTGGTGGTGTTGTTGTTAAGTGCTGTCAAGTTGGTTCCGACCCATAGCGACCCTGAACAGGGTTTCCGAGGCTTTAAATCTTTATGGGAGCAGAAAGCCTCATCTTTCTCCCACAGAGCAGCTGGTAGTTTTGAACTGCTGACCTTGCAGTTCACAGCCTGATTTGTAACCACTACGGTACCAGAGCATTGGTAGAGGTACTATATAATAACATGGTGGTTAAGAGAATAGGTTCTTGTGGGTTCAAATCCCAGCTCTGCCTTTCACTGAACATTTGAGCTTAGGCAGGCTATGATGTCAAGTATATTCAAAGAGCCGAGGTCTCTGCTAGGCTCTGAGAATGTTTGGAAGGATTAAGGCTCAGGGTGGGAGTTGGGGGATAAAGGTGGCTGGTGTACAGGATGCTGGGAGCAGAACAGAGAATCCCAGAACAGGAAACCTGCAAAGAACCTTCAGCTACTCCATCTGCTTCAGCTACTTTCCTGATCCTTTGAGCATCACACTTTAAAGTAGGTTGTCATTTGTCCAAAGCAGTGCAAAGAGGTACAACCACAGGCACAGAATCTGAGAAACCTCGACAGAGTCCTACCCAACGTCACTAGCTGCTGCCTATGTGTGGTCACTGCTCAGTCGCAAAGAGACCAGGTCAGAGAAGTCCCTGACTCAGCACAGGTTCGTCCAAATGTGCCATGTACAAAGCAACTTTATCTCCCCAGTCCTGTTTGGGGGTTGGACCATTATCACCTGTAGGTGGACAAACTCTATAAGACCATCCCAGAGAGCAGGGGAACAATCTGAGAATCCAGAAGATGATTTGGGGAGGGGAAGAGAAGTGTGATTGATTGATGATGAAGATGGTGATATCTTCATTTACTGAGTTCTTCCAAGTGTCAGGTATTGTGTTGTGTTTTCCACGTATCATTCATTAATTCGTCACAACAGTTCAGTGGTATTAACACTATTGTTAGGAATGGAAGCTCAGAGAGGCTAAGTCATTTGCCCAAAGTTACACAGCTAGTAAGGGATGAAGCTGGGATATGAACCCAGTAAGTCTAATTCCAGAGTTCATGTTCCTAGGCATTCTATTTGGTTTTCCAAGTGGATATCAGGGGCACACATTGGCAGGAGAGCAAGTATTCTCCTTTCAACAACCAAGACAAAAATGATAACTGTTGGAAATATGACAGGAATGTCAGAAATTCATGAGTCTGGCTATACAAATGAAAACTAGGTTACAGAGTTATTTGTTGTGTGACAATATTTTTTTAAAAGTCAAAAAGTGACAATGCACCATAGACAAGCCAATCACTCCAGCAGGAGGCAGGACCAGTGACCACACTCACTCATCGATGGCCCTACAAACTTGCCCTTCTTCTTGCACTCTGGCTGAGTTATCCCTCTAGGATTCTTGACTGATAAAAGGGGAGCTTTGTGTGTGAAAAAGGAGCACTGGTGGCTCTGTGGGTTAGGAATTGGACTGCTTGCTGCAAGCTTGGTGGTTCAAACATCAACCGTTCTGTAGGAGAAAGATGAGGTTGGCTGCTCCCGTAAAAATCTGCAGTCTCAGAAGTCCTGTGTAGGGTTGCTATGAGTTGGAATTGGCTCGATGATAGTGGTTTTGTATGAGAAGATAGCATTGTCCTGGACTCCAGGGTGTGATTCAGTCGCCACTCAGGGACAGAGCAGATGTCAGTATGGTTGCTCAGGTTGTACCCTGCTTATTTGGGGGCAGAAATCCAACTTGTGTCCCTTTCACCCAGCTGTTCAGAGGGGCAGCCATTTATAATCAGCACAAAGGCACCATCTGAGCTAGAGTAAGCAAATGTCCACCCCATCCCAATTATGTCTATTTCCCTGAGCCCTTTCTTAACAGAGGGTGGCTCTGAGACCCCAGTCTTCAGGAGAGGAGAGGCTCCTCCCAATGTGTTACTGACCCTGTTCTAAAAGTCCTCTCCGAGATGTTTCTGGCTGCAGCTGGCTCGTCGGAGTTTCTCACACTCACACAACTACCCAGGGCATACTGACTAAGAGTCCACTCGGAGGGAGACCTGAAATGGAGAGATCCGTTTCCAAACTTGATCTAGATGCACAAATAATGCAAGTTTATTATAGATTAACGAGAAGACAGATAATTTGTTAAGTATCTCCTATATGATATCTGCTTCCAGATTTTTCTCAAATATACTCCAGAAGCAGAGTCTGACATAGAGACTTGGGTGGTTGTGGTTTATTGAGGGATGTTCCCAGGGGAGATCTGGAAGTGTGGATGAAGCAGGATAGAAAAGGGGAAGGAACTGAGCAAGGATATTGTCTCAGCTCAGGTCTAAATAGGACCTGATCCCAGGAAGGGGAGGAGGACCTCAGAAGCATGCATCACGTGGCAGTGTTGAGACAAGGGGAACTTTGACCCACGCTTTGGCCCACCTCACTGCCTCCTGCCCCCTACCTCCATTAGTCAGTCATTGGCTGAGGGCTCTAAGTAGGTGATTCCCATCAATCAAGGGCAATTCTCCACAAAAGTAGGGGTGGAGGGGTCCTGTCAGCAGCCAATACTCCCAGCAGCCGGCAGATGGGTGCACCAACATGCTCAAGGGTGTATGTGCATCCACTTGACTGCATGTTTGTAAATTTTGAAAATAAAATGTTGTTAACAGATTAAAGCAAGAGTCCTGGTGTGGGTAAGCACTAGACTGCAAGGTAGGTTTGAGCCATGAGGTCAGCAGTTCGAACTCACTAGCCGATCCTCAGAAACCCTATACAGGGTTACTATGAGTCAAAACCAACTTGATGGCACTTAACAACAATATATATGCTAGTAAGTAGGACAGGAGTCCTGATGTGGCACTGTAGGATAAGCCCAGGATTAGATTTCTAACCGAAAGATTGTCAGTTCAAACCCATCAGCCACTCCTCGGAAACCCTATACTGGCTCGATGAGTCAGAACTGACTTGGCTGCACTTAACAACAACAACAACAACAGTGGCTAATGAGAGTCTGGTGTGGTGCTGTAGAATAAGCACTGAGCTGCTAACCACAAGTTCGACGGTTCAGACTCACCAGTCATTCCTTGGAAAAGCTAAACAGGGTTGATACGAATCGGAACCAACTCAACAGCACTTAACAAGAAGTAGGATAATCACTGGACTGCTAACTGCAGTAAGTGTGGTTTTCCGTTTATTAAGGAGCCCCAGTGGCACAATGGTTAAGCATTTGGCTGCTAACTAAAAGGTTGACAGTTCGAACCCACACAGCAGCTCCATGGGTGACAGACCTGGTGATTTCAGCCAAGACAATCCTCTGGGGCAGTTATATTCTGTCACATGGGTCTCTAGGAGTCGGAATGGACTCGACAGTACACACAACATAAGTGCTGTTAAGCAACCTATTTTTCTTTACTATAAAATATGTCTAAAGCGTCTTTCAGTAATTATTTATAAATATGTTTCATCATTTAAGAATTCGCTTATATGTTTGACTTTAAATTTGTGTCTCCTCCATCCTTCATCCTTGGTCCCCATTTCCCCTTCCACATAGGCTATGTGCGCTAATGCACCAGACTGCAAAGCTGTTTAAACTGCAAGGTCGGCAGTTCAAGCTCACTAACTGCTCCTCAGAAACCCTATACAGGGTCGCTATGGGTCGGAGTCAATTCAACGGCACTTAACAACAACAACATAGGCTAAATATTAAATATACTAAATAGCATAATGAGGATAGGGAGTCCTGGTGTGGTGCTTGCTGTGGGTTAATGCGCCAGACTGCAAAGTCATTTGAATTGCAGGGTCAGTGGTTCAAGCTCACCAGCCACTCTTCAGAGACCCTATACAGAGTCACTATGGGTCAGAGCCGACTCAATGGCACTTAGCAACAACGACATAGGCACCCATTCTGAATATTTCATACCTCTTCCTCAGCCTATTCCCTAATCTTATGTGCAGCTATAAGGCAATACAAGAAATTCAAGATTGAATCAGAAATGCATGCACGTGGCCCAAATCCAGATGGCACTGGAGTTTACAGGGAAAAATAAGCCTTCTCCCACCCATGGCCACTTCTCCCTCATTTCCTCTCCTCAAAGACACCCCCACCCAATGCCAGCTTCTCTATATTCCTCCAGAGAAAATATGACATATCAAAACTCGCTGCCATCGAGTCAATTCTGACTCATAGCGTATAAACTTAAATGCACCCTTTCTAAAAAGTACTGCACACACTGTTTTGCACCTTGCTTTTTCTACCAATGTGATTTGGAAATGATTCGGGACCAGTGGATATATTAACTGCTGCCGCATTTTAATAACTGTGTAATTTTCCATCATGCGGATGTGTCATAATTCATCCATGGACCTCTTTGGGTTGTGGTTTAGGGCAGGACTTGAGCCTGTCCTAGGAGCATTTGCCCGTGGCTGTACGGGTGCAGCCCTAAGAGTCAGCCCAGGCCTCAGGCCCCTCTTCTGGAAGCTCAGAGGGTAGTTTTGAGAGGTCCAGGCTCCAGGGAGCCTTGCCTCTAATCTTGGTAAATGAAGTGTGAAGAGATGACAGTTTCTCAGAGACCGCAGTCACTCCCACTTCTGACTGCCTGGCTCTATTATCTCCTCTGGCCTGCCAGCAAAGCAGTCCAGCACTGAGTGAGCACCGACTGTTTGCTTCATGGCACTCTTTAACAACCCTACAGTCTAGGAGTTTCATTTTCATTACCAGGTACAGAAACTGAGACTCAGAAAGGTGGAGCCCAGGGTCACACAGCTCCTAAGTGGCAGAGATCTGTGCCACAGGCTTTTTCTTTTTTAAAGTTTTCATTGTGAATTGATTGATAGTTTACATGGGAGAACATCAGTTTTGCACTCATCGTTTCATTGCAATGATTACAATCCCCTCCGTGCATCATCATTTAACAGTATTTGCTTCTATTCCCTCTGTTTTTTGTTTGTTTGGGGGTGGGGGGTGATGTACACCAAAGCACTCAGAAATATATAATCATTTAAACAACTAAAGGTGTACCACAAGCTTTTTACATGAGGCTATCTTGCTGAGTAAAGAAACCCAGGCCTTGGAGATGCAAGGGGACCAACTTTGACCAGAACAGGAGTCCTTTGTCTTTCAGCCCAGGCCTCTTTTGATGGTTCCAGAGTGACCCCATGCAGTGAGCTCTTTCTGTCAAAGAGCTTAGTATCTAATTTGTGCTCTACAACCATCTGAGTACTAGGAACGCTGATGCTATGAAGGGTGAGAGGGAGTGGGGTTGTGGGGAGCAATCGGTCCTGGGTGTAACCAGCTGCCTCGCTTTTCCACAGTCCGACTCCATGACAGCATCTCTGAGGAGGGACACCATTACCTGATCTTTGACCTGTGAGTGGACTCATCTTGGCATGGGTCAAGGGTGTTGAGGGCAGCCTAAACAGGGATAGCCTCGATGGGTCCCTGGGGTTGAGGAGTCCCAAATGAATCTGGACTGAATTCCCTCTAAGATCCTCCAAGCAGTGCAAGTTGGTATGCAAACGACTCCAATAAGCACTTTGAACCTTTGTGGTTATGTATTTATTTGTGTTTTTCTTGGCTGGTGGTGCTGTTTTCCTACTTACTGTGGCCATAGAAAGTTTCCTTTTGGAATATATTTATGGTTTTAAAGGTAATCGATTTCAGGAAAAACCGTTAAGAAGAGATAGATTTCTGTGGTTCCCGGATTGGTGATGCTGGTCTCATGAATGATAAACAGCCTTGGAAACCCTGTACAGGGTTGCTATGAGTCAGAACTGACTCCAAGGCACACAACAACCACCACCACCAGTGAAACTGTAAAGGAGCCCTGGTAGCATAGTGTGTGAGCTGTTCGATTCTACCAGCTGTTTCATGGGAAACAGATGAGGCTTTCTGCTCCTGTAAAGATTTACAGCCTCAGAAACCCAAAGGAACAATTCTACTCTATGCTATAGAGTTGCTATGAGTCAGAATCAATGTGATGACAATGGTTTAGTGGGGAATGAACCGGTGTGATATGCTTTGAATGTCCCAGGTCTAGTCTTAACAACCATGCAAAGCCGAGGGCAGGAGAAGGCATGGGACAGAGCAGTGACAGGCTGCACTGGAAGCTAGCAAGGAAGATGCAGCAGGGAGGGCCACCCCTGGTGTCCCTCGAGATTTTGGCTCTAGCCCCCTCATTTTGGGGCTGAGGCTGTCAGGTCCCTAAGGGGGCCTGTCCTTTGTTTCCTGGAGATTCCTGTAGATGAGGCTGCAGCTGTAAGCTCTGAGGGAGTGTGACACCTTGCCTGTCTCTTGCAGGGTCACAGGTGGGGAGCTGTTTGAAGACATTGTGGCCCGGGAGTACTACAGTGAGGCCGATGCCAGGTAAGTGCTAGGCAGCCAGGCAGAGGTGCCAGGGAGAAGCAATCTTGCTGGTCCTCACACTGGAACACTGTCTTCCCTCTCTCCCCAGTCACTGTATCCAGCAGATCCTGGAGGCCGTGCTACACTGCCACCAGATGGGGGTGGTGCACCGGGACCTGAAGGTAAGCCAGCCATCCCACCTGGGACTTCTCCCAATCCACCAGGGACCTTATCAGAGTTAGATGGGGTAGGAAGTCTTTTCCTCACTGTTTGGATGAGGAGGGAGAACATCTAGGTTCAGTCCCAAGTTTTCTGACTCCCAGCCCCATGTGCTTTGTGCTAAACCAGAGGCAAGCATGTTAACTGTCAGGACCGACTAAAGGGCACAGGGTGAGAAAGCGGGCTTGGTTCAAATCCAAACTAGGCCATTTCCTAACCGCATGGCCCAGAATATCTTAACCTCTCTGAGTTCTCTGCTTCCTTACCAAGGGGGTTGCCATAGCAACCTCTGCAAGGGGTTGGTGAGGATGTCAAACAAGATAGTATACAGACATGTTGTTCTTCTTATTCCTGGGGTATCTGGCAAGCTGGGGGAAAAGATGGATAGGAATTAAGACTCTTGGAGTGCCCCCTAAAGAAAACTGGCAGGACCAAGTAGGTGTGGGGTCTCAGATTGGTCCATCACCCAGTCCTGCCCCGATAGCATGGCCTTCATGGATTACTCTGCAGAACCTTATGGCATCAGTGTCTGGTAGCTCATAACATCTCCCCCATTGTTCAGAGCAAGGAACTGAGGCCTAAAGATGTGCCCACAAATATGTGGTTAGTTCATGGAGGATCTGGGCCAGTGCTCTTGGTTATTGGGTGTCAAAAAGCTCCTCAACCCAGTGCCTGTTCCTGTTGTAGTCTCTGTAAGGTGACTCTGGCAGATGTCCATCTAATGTCTGCTTTTCAATGATAACAAACTCACATCTTGTTGGCTCAACTCCCTCTCTGGGCATACTCCTGCCAGCCCAGACCCCTCTTGGGGTACCCACCTCTGGCTGTCATGGGCATTTTATGGTTCCTCATTAGAGCCACAAGTGAGCTCCTTGTGCCTTGGTATAGACCACAGGCAAGTGTGTGCTTAGAGAGGGTCTTGGGCCAGATGACAGGCCCGTTCTCCCAGAGGACCTGTTCCCATTATAGCTCCAGCCCCTTCATGGGGAGGAGGGAGGAGAGGCAGCCCAAATTTAGGCCACTCTGGGTAGATTAATTAGTAGCATATTCATCAAATCAGGGCAGGACGGCTAACAAGACCCAGGACACATTGGGAATGCTGTCCCCAGAGGATAAAAGAGGCCTGACTGAACTGGGCAGACAGAAGCTATATTTGTTTGGGTCCCAACTAGCTTTGGGCAGTGAAAGGTCAGATACAAGACCCCTTGGAAGTCCCATTGGGGAAGTGCATTGGAGGAAAACAGGAGACAGGCTGTTTCCAGAAACTCTTAATCCCTCCCCAAGCAGAAATGATGAATCTCCATGTTTACCAACACTTACTGCTGGCCACTGTTAAGGGCTTTCCATCAATTACCTCAATTAATCCCTACACCACCCCATTAGGTACGCATTATCCCTTCTTTCTGAGAAGGAAACTAAAGCTCAGTTAAGCAAAACAATCTGCCCAAATTCTGCAGTATAGAAGGGCAGTGCTGGCATTAGAAGTTGGTACTATGCAACTGCAGAGTCCAGACGCTTTTGCTTCCCTCTTTACTGAAGCCCAGACTACAAAGCCATTTGAACTGCAAGGTCAGCGGTTCAAGCTCACCAGCTGCTCCTTCGAAACCCTATACAGGGTCACTATGGGTCGGAACTGACTCGACGGCACTTAACAACACAACAACTACTGAGTCCCAAGGTAGAGGGAACTTCTGGTCTTTCAGACCCAATAGGAAGTGCAGGAATTCTGGAGGTCTGAGCCAACAGAAGGTGGCAGACTTTATACCCAAGAGACGGGTTGTGGGGCCTTTCCCAGATCTACTGCTGGTCCCATGAACTTTCATCCTAGAGGGCTTAAGGACATGACTCTGGAATCAGACTGTGCCTCAATTCTGGATCTCACTTACCAGCTGTATTATCTTGGTCAAGTCAAGTTACTTACCTCTCTGAGCCTTGGTTTCCTCATCTTTATATATATGGGAAGTACCAGGGGGCTTTAAGAAGTTTGCGAAAGAATTCCACTGGCTTTTTATTTTATTTTATTTTTTTATTGTGAATTGAGTTAAAGTTTACAGGGTAGATCATCAGTTTTACATTCAACAAATCATACAACTTGTTTCATTACATTCATTATAATCCCCTCCATGTACCATCAGTTAACAGTATTTCTCACTATTCACTTTAGCTTTTTTAAAAAAATCAAAAACCACTCAGGCATATATAATAAATTACACTTCCAAAGGGCACATTCTGCAAGTCTGCCTCCTAGCCACCAGCTGTTAGTCCCTCTCTTCCCATGAATCTAGAGTCCTTGCCCCGCTCCCTCTTTTCATGAACCCATCTTTGCTTCCATCTCTGGCATTGCTGCCTCTCTGGATAAGCTCGCGCATTCTGCTTGTGCTCTTCTCCCTTAATGGTCCTAGGGTCCTCTGTTTCTGGACTGTAAGATTAACCACTTCCCTGGTTTTGCTATAAAACTTCTACCTTTATAATTGCCTGCATGGTTTCTGTTGAGAGACCCAAGCTTAATCTAATTTGCTTGCCTCTGTATGTTACACTAACTTCTCTTTTCCCTAGCTGCATTCAGGATTCTGTCCTTATCATTGATTTTGAAGAGCTTGATTATGATATGTCTTGGTAATTTTCTTTTGGGGTCTATCTTTCCTGGGGTTCGTTGAGCTTCTTGAATGCTTATCTTTTCACTTTTCAGGACGTTAGGAAATTTTTCTTCCAGAAACTCTTCAACTATCTCCTCTGTGGACTTGTGTGATTCTTCCTGTTCCAGAACACCTATAATTCTTAAGTTATTCCTCTTTATATTGTCCAACATGAATCTTAGGCCTTCTTCAGATTTTTTTTATCCTTTTTTCTGCTAGCTCTTGTATCTTAGTCGTGTTGACGGATTTATCTTCTAGCTCACTAGTTCTGGCTTCTAACTCTTCAATTCTACTCCTTTGCCCTTTCAATGTATTGCCCATTTCTGATATTCTATTATTAATTGTTTGGACCTCTTTCCGTAGGTTTTGAATTGTTTCCAATGCTGTATCTATCTTATTTGATTGTTTCTGTAGTGCTTTCCTAACTTCTTCCTTATTTTTCTCAACTCCATTTTATAGTGTTTTGATACATTTTATAATCATTTTTCTGAATTACTTCTCAGGCATTTCCAAAGCCTGCCCATCTTCCAGTATGGAGTGTAGGTCTCATTCCAGGTCTCACTCAGGCATTTCCAAAGCCTGCCCATCTTCCAGCTCATTTGCCTCAGTCACTTTATCTCGTTTCTGGACATGTGCTGATATGGTAATCTGTTTCTCTTTTTTGGAAATATTCAGGAGTTAGCTGTGACCTTAATATTTAGATGGGTGTGTATTTTGGTATTTTTTTATGCTTTTTGAATTGCCTCCAGGTAGATGAGATCAGGAGATGGACTTCCCTTTTCACTCTTCCTCCTGAGAAATTTCAAGATGCCACTGTTGGCCATTATGACATAATTCAGGATTTAATTTTTGTCCTATTTTCTTTTTGGTTTGCTTGCCCTGCTCCACAACTCCCATTCAGGCCTTTTTCTTAGTGATAAACAGTTCATGGCCAGCAGTGGCCTTTTTGCACTGCTGTTTGGTTTTAAGTGGAAACTGTCTCTTTAAATGTTGAGATCTGTGAGCATGAATAGTAGAACCCTCTGGGTGTGAGGGTGGGGTGTCCACTCTCTCAGGCACCCCTCTAGTCACCAGAATGGAGGTGCACAGACAGCGAGAGACCAATGAACAGATACAAAACAAGTATGTCCACACCTTTATCTCCGCAGTTCTGTCAGGCGTCCATGGCTGCTCTGATCCTTCCCCTGCTTGGTATCACCCACGATAGTGGTTCAGGGAGTATCTAGCATCTTTGATTAGAAAGCACTGGATTTCTTGCTTCTGCTACAAATTCCCCTAGCTGTAAGCCTTCCAACCTTCTAAATATTCCTTTGTATGTGGTTCAGAGTTCTGGCACCATCCCCTGAGCCTGCTTGGTCTGGTATTCTGTGTTGTTGCTGAAGAAGCTCCTCACTGCATTTCCACCCGATCCGCCATCTTATTTGTTCTCTCCGTTGGCTTATAATTCTATTTTCCCAAAAAACTTTTGAAGCCTGTTCATATTTATGTGCCAGGCAGTGTCCTAGGTACTGGTAATGCAATGGACAGGACAGAGAAGAAATTCACAGGTATAGAACAAGTACATAGACAGATGAGAAAAATCATTACAAATTGTGATGGGATCTCTGAAAGTAGCCAAAAGGAGTTAAGCTTGTGGTTACCAGGGGGTTTCTCTTTTCAACGGAGGACCTCTTAGAGGTGTGACCTGAGGGTGAGAGATGATTGCAGAGAAGGGACTATCCCTGTCAAGCTGGCAGGGAGAGCAATCCAGGCAGGGGGAAAAACAGTGCAAAGGCTCTGTGGTAGGAAAGAGCATGACTGTTTCAGGGGGTGTAAGAAGACCACTGTGGAAAATGGGAATACTTGTATTTATCTCAAAGGGTTGTTGGGATGAATACATGAGACAACGCACACAGAACACGTGACCCAGTTCTGGCACGTAGTAAGACATAATAAATGTTACTTTTTCTTCCTTATTGTGGTGGTGGCTGCTTCCTTCCCTCACCTCAGCCCCCAACTCTAGATCCAGAGGGGAGGGGAGAGCATGTGGGTAGAGGAAGTGTTGTAAAACACAAAGGCCTTGGTTAGGGTAATCTGATGCTCAAAGCCTTGTGGTGGGGGCAGGGAGGTCCTGGGTTGTCCTAGAGGTGAGGTTCTGAATCTGATAATGGTCTTTTTGATTCTTTTTCTCCCCTTTCCCCCTTCTCTCTGTGAAGCCGGAGAACCTGTTGCTGGCCTCCAAGCTCAAGGGTGCTGCGGTGAAGCTGGCTGACTTTGGCCTGGCCATAGAGGTGGAGGGAGAGCAACAGGCATGGTTCGGTGAGTGGGAAAGGGGTGGGGTGGCAAGGATGTTGGGGGCCAGCCTTTCTTTGTGTTGACATACTGACCCATGAGAACCCTCTGCCGAACAAGGGTGGGTTGAGAATAGCTGCTGGGCTAATCTCTGCAGACAAACTAGAACTTAGGTGCAAGGCCCTGTAAGTCAGTGGGTTTATCCAGCCTGTCTCCCTGAGGGTCAGGATCAGGGACATGGTTATTATGAAAACAGGAACATGACTTTTTCCCATGAACACTTACTTCACTGCTATCTGGGGGCTTCCCTAACAGCCTGGGTGCTAGAAAGTATTGTTCTGGCTTTATAAACAAGGAAATAAAGGTCTAACAAACTTGGGGGAAAACACACACACAATTAAACCACTGCCATCGAGTCGATTCCAACTCATAGCAACCATGTAGGGCAAGGTAGAACTGTTCCTTAGGGCTTCCAAGAAGGATGCTTCAAAGGACTTCAACTCAGATAACTTAGTGCGCATTGAGATTTTGGTGCAATTTTGGTCCCTTTTTACCTATCTGGAGTATTTTCTCAGGGAGCAATATGGAACAATTGTTAAAAGTCAGAGCTCTGAGTTCAAATCCTGACTCTGCCACTTACGAGCTGTGTGACTTGGAACCTCATCTGTAAAATGGAGTTGAGAAGCTTGTGAAGCTGAGACAGGACCCAGCAGGAAGGTGCTCTGTGTTAGATTTATGGGTTTTGCCATAGCTCTGGAGTGGGAACATGTGGACCATGTATTTGTGGACCTTGGTCTAGACCTCAGTGCTGAGCTGCATGGTGTAACAGGAAGTTCTGGTTAGGGGAGGTGGGCAGGGGTGTCTTCCCATCTCCAGAACAGTCCTCATCCCGTCTTCCAGCAGGATCTTGTACTGAATTACTTAAGTGCCAACCTCTATGTGTGTGTCCGCCTGTCTGTGTGTCTGGGAGCAGGGTTTGCAGGGACACCTGGATACCTCTCCCCAGAAGTGCTGAGGAAGGACCCATATGGGAAGCCCGTGGACCTCTGGGCTTGTGGTGAGTCGGTCCTGGGAGCCGGAAGGCCCTTTCATTCCCTGCCCGCCCTCTCCTCTGGTGCCCCTCTTTCCTTTCTCCATCACTGCCCCGGACCTTTCAACTCTCCTGCCCACAGGGGATTGAAGGTTCCCCTGTCCTCTCCCCAGGGGTCATCCTGTACATCCTGCTGGTTGGGTACCCCCCATTCTGGGATGAAGACCAGCATCGCCTGTACCAGCAGATCAAAGCTGGTGCCTATGATGTGAGTGTCGCTCCCCCTCTGCCCTCCCACTCCCCCATCCTGAGCACCCCACCAAAGCAAGTTAATATCCAGGGAGAGGCCAGGGACCAGAATACACCCCTCTCACGCCCTCCCACCCCACTTAGCCCCTCTTATTCTAGTTCTGAGGCAGGAGATGAGCCACAGGTGGTAAGAAGACACATGTAATGACAGAGAGCTCAAAGTGATGGGATTTACTCTCCGGGGCCCAAGATGGCAGAAACAGCACCAAAGTGGGGCCAGAAGTTAGGCTTTGGTCTCTCCTTCTCTTCTCTAATAATTACAACTAACCTAATAGTTGGCGTCAGGGTGTAGACTGCTAACTGCAAGGTCGATGGTTCAGAGCCACCAGGCAGTCCTAGGAAATCACATACAGGGTCGCTATGAGTTGGAACAGCATAATAGCTTGCACTTATTTCCAGAGCGGTGTGGGGTAGGGGGTGCAAATGGCTCAGAGCTCAACAGCTAACCAAAGCTCATCCAGAAGCACCTTGGAAAAAAGGCCTGGTGATTTACTTCTGAAAAATCAGCCATCGAAAACCCTGTGGAGCACAGTTCTACTCTGACACACACATGAGTCAGCGTTGATTTGTGGCAACTGGCTTTGGTTTTTACACTCTAAAAATGTTTTATGTAACACTACATTTTCTCCTCATTCCAATTATTATCCCCATTTTACTGAGGAGAAACTGAGGTACAGAGAAGTTAAGTAACTGGCCAAGTCACACAGCTAAGAAGTGAGAGAACTAGGATTTGAACCCAGGCAGTTTAGCTCTAGTAGCCATGCTTTCAGCTACCAAACTCTCCTGCTTTTGTCTATAGCTGATATTTACCAAATGATGAGCATATTCAAGCCTCACAACATCTCTTGGGTGAGGTGAGGGGGAGCTTGAATGGTCAAGGGACGTGCCCAAGATCTCATGGTCAGGCAGAGAACAGGACTAGGGCCTGAACCCAGGCCTTCTAATTCTGAAGCCTGGGCTGTAACCACTGGCCTGCAGCTCTCCTGATAAGACACGACCTCAGAATAGCAGAGGGGGGTACCCTTCCTTCTGCCTCTGTTCTCACTGTCCCCTATCACCTCTCCTGGTCCCAGAGGGGTCCCTCCATTCAGAAGTCCAGCTTCTCTTGGTTGCAGCCGCCCGAGTGGGTGGGCAGTGATACCCCTGCCTGCTCCCCTGCCAGTCAGGGGCTAGGGGATCGCAGGGGTGGCCTGGGGCAGGCTAGGCAAACCTGGCCCCTCTGCCCCTTCCAGTTCCCATCGCCAGAATGGGACACCGTCACTCCAGAAGCTAAGGACCTGATCAATAAAATGCTGACCATTAACCCATCCAAACGCATCACAGCTGCCGAAGCCCTCAAGCACCCCTGGATCTCAGTAAGCCCCCTCTTCAGGAGACCCCCCGCCCAAGACTCAGATCCCACTGTTGTCCCCATGGGGTAATCTGGAAGTGAGGAGTATTCTGGGTTGGTATCATGATTAGGGGTGGTATTGCTATTAAATGCCTGGGCCCAGAGGTGCCAAATGCCTACCGTGTTTATGCTATCCTCTAGAACAAAGAGTAGCTCCCTCTCTTAAGATGCCCGGCTCAGAACTCCTTGGGTAGGCTTTCCTCCAACCTGCCTTCTGCTCACAGACCTCTCTCCTCTCCCCTCCAGCACCGGTCCACCGTGGCCTCCTGCATGCACAGACAGGAGACCGTGGACTGCCTGAAGAAGTTCAATGCCAGGAGAAAACTGAAGGTAACAGGTCCCACGACTGTGAGCCCAGATATGGGAGTAGCTTGGTCTGGATCGCCACAGAAGCCAAGAGACTTGCTCACTAGTGTTTCAACTCATTCATTCAGCAAGTATTTATTGAATACCTACTGTCAGCTAAAGGAGCTCTGGTAACTTAGTGGTTACCAATCAGGCTGCTCCGTGGGAGAAAGATGAAGCTTTCTGCTCCCATAAAGATTTACAGCCTCAGAAATCCTGTACAGGTCACTATGAGTCGGAACTGACTCCACGGCACATAACAACAATGACAACAACTGTCAGCTAAAGGAGCCCTGTGTAGTGTAGTGGATTATGAGCTGGACTGCTAACCACAAGGTCAGCAATCCAAATTTACCAGCAATTTCTCCACTGGAGAGAGATAAGGCTTTCTGCTTTCATAAAGATTTATAGCCTCGGAAACCCTATACAAGGTCACTATGAGTCAGAAATGTCTCTGTGGTTCACAACCACCACTACTCTAAGTTAGGCTTTGGAAAGTATGTTAGCCAGAGTTCTACTACAATTGGTAGAGAAAAAGAACCAATTGGATCAGATATTTATGTCTCTAGATAGGATAAGGAGCCCTAGTGGCACAATGGATTAGGAGCTTATCTGCTAACTGAAAGCTCAGCAGTTCTAACCTCCCAGACAATCTCCTCCTGCAGAGATAGATTACCCTCAGAGAGTTCTACTCTGTCTTATAGTGTGGTTATAAGCTGAAATTAACACAACAATGATAACAACACATATATGATAGATAGATATGCATATATGTATGGTCCCTGGGTGGTGAAAACAGCTGTTAATCAAAAGTATATCAGTTCAAACCCATTGAGTGGTACTGCAGAAAAAACCTGGTGATCCACATCTGTAGGAGTCAGCCAAGAAAACCCAGAGTACAGGTTCTACTCTGTAATACATGAAGTCTCCATGATTCAGGATTGACATGACAGCACTGGGTATGTTTTGTTTGTTTGGCTTTGTAGACAGACAGCAAACAGACAGATAGACATATTATATATATAGCGCTCTGGTAGCGTTGTGGTTACGAATCGGGCTGTGAACTGCAAGGTCAGCAGTTTGAAACTACCAGCTGTTCCACTGGAGATTCTGCTCCTGTAAAGATTTACAGCCTCTGAAACCCTGTGCAGGGTCATTATGAATTGGAACCGACTCCATGGTAGTTAAAAACAACAACATACATATATATAAATTTACACACACATATATAAATATAAAGAGAGAGGTTTATTTTAAGAAATTGACTTACAGGATTGTGAGAATTGCCAAGTCTAAAAAATCTGTAGATCAGGCAGTGGGCTGGAAACTCTGGCAGAATTCTTCTCCCTTGAAAACTTCAGGTTTTGCTCCTAACACCTTCAACTGATTGGATGCAGCCCAACTCATCCAATCACCTGCTTTACTTAAGGCCAAATGGTTTAAATGCAAATTACATGTAAGTATTTTCATAGCAGCATGCAGGTGTTTGACCAACAGCTAAGCACCATAGTCTAGCCAAGCGGACCCATAGCCTTCACAGGGAGTTTGTCATGCTGTAAGCTCCCATGGCCACCCTGACCCTGTTCTCAGTCTAGTAGGAGGACAGACAAGGGACCAAGAACCCATGGGGAGTACTGTGACTGAGCGTGGGAGCACAAAGCAGGACCAGGTCTGGAAGAATCCTGGAAAACCTTCCTGAAGCAAGTGGTGTTTAAGCTGAGACCCTGAAAGCTAAGCAGGTGTTATCCAGATGGAGGGTCAGAGTGGGGAAAAGTGTCCCAGATAGAGGGAACAGTCTGGAAGCATGAGCATGAGCCTTTGCGGCCACTGTGGGTGGATCAGCTGTGGCTGAAAAGGAGACCGTGGGTTGGGGTTCGAGGTCCTGACTTTGAAGTGTTGGAGAGTGGGGGCAAGGGTGACTGAGAGGCTCAGATGGTGGCTGTGGCTCCGAGGAAGTGTCAGTGGGCCCTGGCTGGACTCTGAACTATGTGTGCACGGGGTCACGACAGCTTCTGACCTAGCCTTTGTCAAGGACCCCACAAGTTGGAGGAAACAAGAGGCACCCCAGCCAGTGGGGGTAGAGAAGCCATCAGGACGTCAGGGGTGATGAGTAATGAATCCTGAGGCCTGGGTCACTCAGAACCTCCTTCCAACTGCTCCCAGGTCTGGAACGGGAGCTCAGAATGGAGCCATAGGCTCAGAGGGTGTCTGATGCCAGGAGGTCTGAGTCCTACCCCACCCCCAGTGGAAGCAGTGTCATGAAGAAAGTCTCAAATTCTGCAATCAGGGATTCTTAAACTCACAGTGTCGGACTCAGAGGGTGTCCTAATCAGGTCAGATTCACACAGTGTCAGAACCTTGGAAGGCTTGACCCCAGGGCCATAGCCGCCTGATGCACAGAAGTTCTCCATACTGACAACCCTCCAGGTTCTAAGTCTAAGGGCCAGAGAGGGAGGCACTGTGTGCCTCACAGAGTGCAGAGAGGTAGAGGGGCTGGCATGCATGGGGTCAGGAAGCCCCCACTGCAGATGTCCTTGGAGTCCATCCCCCAGCCTTGGCTCAGCCAGTGGGACCTATTAATATCTGCTCCTAGGAGCTAGGCCAGCTGAGGTCTGCTAACACCTGGCTTCTTCATGGATGGGGGGTTTGAAGTCTGAAAGTTTTTGGTGGGGAGTGGTCTCTTGGTTGTGTGTGGGGGGACAAATGGAGAAGCAAAGACAAAAGACTTTATCTCTAAAGGCAGCACGCACCTCTCCTTCCCTGCTACCCCTTCCATGTCTCTGTCTCCTCTGCCCCTCACCCCAACCTCACCTCCCCATGTCTGTCTCCTCTTCTCTATTGCAGGGGGCCATTCTCACCACCATGCTGGCCACCAGGAACTTTTCTGGTAGGTGGTGGGACCTCAGAGTCCTTAACGCACCTTGCACTGGTCTATTGGGAGCCGTGCCTGATTGAACGTTTGGGTGCCTTCAGGCCAGAGGACCTGTGGACGATGGGGGTTATAAAGGATCCTCTATGGCTAAGGGTTTACCTCTCCCACCACACTCCTGCACCCAGAAGTAGGGAGAGATCAAAGATTGCCACCCACACTTCACAGCAGAATTGGGGTCTTCAGAGTGGGTTATTCACAGAAGAAGACTTCCTGGATGTTGGGCTGTAGGTCCAGGTTGAACTGAGTCAGCCCAGGGAGTCACAGTACCCCCACCATTCTTGAAACACTGTGCTAAGCAGCCCTCATACCTCCTCTTAGGTGGCTCTCATGACAAGAACCTAAGGGAAAATTGCCATCCCGATTTTCTGGATGAGGAGATTGAAGCTCAGGTAGATGAGGCCACCCTGCTAGAGAGAATCAGAGCCCAGACCCAGCACAGGTTTGACCAGCCCCAGTGCAAGTGCCCTTAAACAGGAAGGGTTACCAGGGAGTCCAAAGGAGCTTCCTGGGCTGTTGGCCAAAGCTGAGCTGCTTAAGTTGGGGAGGACCCAATTGCCTGTGGCATGTGGCCCCAAAGAGCACAGGGGAAGGGCTTAGTGTCAGGCTTAGCAAGAAACTCCCCTTAGCACACTGGAGAACAACAGGGCGAGCACTCGCTAGAGGCTTCTCTCTGGAGCTTGAGAGGGCTGACATGGGGCAGCTGAGCAGATATAGCAAAGCTCACCCGAGGGGCCCTCTGTCTGGGACCTGGCCAGCAGAGAAGGTTGTAGCAGGCCTGTGGCCGGCACCACTGCGAGGGCTCAGCTCTGAGAAGGGGTCAACCCTGGATTCGATGAGAGAGTGCATTTGCCCAGTTAATCAGGGAGGAAGAGGGAGATCCAGAGATGAGAAGAGCCTCAAACTTTCCTTCACCTTTCCCCTTCACACTGAACTGCCTGCCCACCCTCTCCCCAGCAAGGATCCTTCAGTTCCTTGAACTGAAAGATGAGCTTCCCAGACAGAGTCTTTTTTTAACAACCAAAGCTCCTCTAGAGATCTTTAGCCCAGAACTCACAAAACAGTGGCCTGAGGTCAGATCCAATCTCTAGTTATGCTCAGTGATATACATTTTTAAATTTTTTTTAAGATTGACTTCCAGCACTTAAAAATCAAGAGATTTCAGATAAAACTCCAGATTTCTGAGTTCTATTGACAATCAAGAGGCTCTGTCATCACTGAACCTGTGATCCTGGCTGCAGCAAGGGCTTGAGTGGGTGTCCTCCTCCAGGGGGCACTTCTGATCCCCACAGCGACAGCTGCCTATTACCTCAACTCTGAGTCTCCCCATGATTTTCCCCTATTTTATCGATGTGAGACGAAAGGGCTTATTTCTTACTCAGATTCTATCAAAAGTAGGAAAAGAAAAGTGTGTGTTTTAAGGAAAAGGGGAGAGAGTTCATATTTGAGGAAATAAAGTTCTTGCTCTTGTCTGGTCCTCTTACAATAACTGCCTGGCCACTAAGTCTTGGAGTCTGAGATCCCACTTTAGTCCAGCCCTCTTCTCAACACTCCAAATTTCCCATTTTACAGATAAAGAAATTGATTCCCAAAGAAGGTAATAACTTAATAACAGAATCAGGAACTGCGCTGGCTTTCCCCCTCCAGCCTCTGGTCTGACTGCGTCCCCAACTCAAGGACAGGGTCCTGGAAAGACAGTGGTGCTGCAGTGAGCCTCAAAATACAGGAAGAATCCTGGGTTCTAGTCCTGACCTGATGTCAACTCATTACCTAACCTTGGACCTTGGTCCTATTCCCTCTCTGGACCTCAATTTCCTAATCTGGAAAATGGGACCTGACTGAGCCTTACACAACCTAATGATGCTCTCAGGAGACATGTGCTGTTCTGAGGTCAGCCCACCCCTTGTGTTTTCATTCTGAGGGTCCAAGGGACATGGGTGAGTGGTGGTGGTAGAGGTGGTGGGAGTGTCATCTGGAGAAATCACCTCCCCTGGGCAGCGCAGAAGTGGGGGCTTTCATAGACAGGCTGGGAACACATTGAGGAGACAAAGCTGGAAATAGATAGAAGTGGGGCCTGTCGACTGGAGGGAGCTTGAGGAAAAGTGGGAAGGACCAGAGAGGGAAGTGTTGGAAAAGAGTCTGGAAGGGGTTCTAGGTGGAATGTGAGGGGTGATTGGCTCGCTGAAGTCTGCGCACACACTGCACACACATACCCCATCAGCTCATCTTCTCAGGCCACCAGGAAAGAAACAATTCTAATGGCTATTGTTTACCAAGCATCTACTGTGGGGGAGTCAAGTGCTGTGCTAAGCACTTTATATATACCCTGCTTCGTTTAACCGAAGGCATTTGCTTAAGGGCAAAAAGCAGCCGGATGCCAAGCTGGGCAGGCAGGGCTGGGCATTCCATGCCATTTCCTGGCTGATGGCCTCTCCCAGGGCTCTGGTCCAGAAAGAAAGGAAAAGGAAATGGTAGTGGTCAAGGCTCCCCATGAACTGTGGCACTGCTTTCTTGGCCACCTGGAAGACAGCCAGCCCTGATGTGGGGCTCCGGAGCCTGAGTCTGCTGCCCAGGGGAAAGGCTGGGGATGGGTACTTTGGCAGGGGTGGGCCCCACGGGGGGGCGAGGGGGGGCATCTGCTTCTTGTCACCAGCAAAATGCAGCCTGCAGCTGTCCAGAGTGAGTAGGCAGGGCTGACACATGACCTCCACAGCAGCATGGGGCTAAAATTAGAGAGAACCGGGGCGGGCGGAGCGTCCAGCCTTGGGCCAGGCAGTTGGGCCTCTCTCTCTGGCTGGCCACCACCAAGGCGGGTGGTGACCGGGATCCAGAGGGGATTCCCAGGCTTGAAGCAGCACCCCCACCTCCCAGGACGTGCTGGACACCTCCCTCAATTCATGGGGCCAGAGGGTTGTGCTCACAATTGCTGAGAACCTAGGAGTCCAGGCCCAACCTGGGGCCACTGGCTGCCCTGGGCCGCTGAGGAGGGAAGAGGAGGAAGAAATCTCTCCCAAACTGCCTGCCTGCCAGCCACTTGATTGTGGATGCTGCTCTTCCTCACCCTGTGGGCCCTGGTGCCCTGCCTGGTATTGTTAACCCTCTACTTTCTTTCCTCCACAGGAGGGAAGAGTGGAGGAAACAAGAAGAATGATGGTGTCAAGGTAAGCTCCCTGGGAGCTAGCAGAGCCTGCTTCCAGCAGCGTTTCCACCAGCAGGGACGGCTGTCAGGGCTGGGACACAACCAGGACCTGCTGATGGTGTTTTGGGCAGTCATGCCATACCTGTGGCCAGACCATCACCTGACACAGAGACCTGGGCTTCCAGAGCCTGGCCTCTTATCATGAGTGCTGGAACTTGGTGGGCAGGTGGGGGAGGGAGGCTGAAGGAAGGTGGGAGGGGCAGGTAGCCTGGGGTGAGGGAGAGTGCAAGGAAAGGGACAGGTCCAAAGGTTCTTGGGGGTTGGAGACCTGGTGATTCAGAAAGTCTAAGAAGGGACAGAGATGGTCCTGAGGGACGGGCTCTTCCTCCCCAGTGTGGGTCTCCTGCCCTGGGCCAGCCCACCAAGTCTGTGGAGGACATACAATCATTCCTCTCAACTTTGGGACCTGGAAGCAGCTTCACCTCAAAGACCTGTTGGCTCAGAGCTGAGAACTCCCTTCTTCTCCCACCCCCCTGCCAAGTCCCAGGGACTGGGGGAGACTCAAGCCTGTCCTCTATCCCCACCCCAGATGCCCGAGCTACTCCTCCCACCCCTGCTGAGTCCTCCTTCCTACCTCTTCTCTCTTCTCCTTCTACTCTCTGGCCCCCTGCTCTCTGCAGCTCCCCAACCTCCCCTGCCACTGGATCACCTTGCCTTGTGGGGTATCCTCTCTTGAGACCCTACCTTTTCCTGGGTTCAGAGCCATGCCTGGCCAGAGTCCTAGGGCTGGATTGTGTGCCCAGAACCCTGGGAGGTATGGAAAGCTTTCCAAACATAGTCACCCAGGTGTGCTGGTGGCTTCATTCATGGTGCATTTGTGGTCTCAGACTTCTGGCTTCGATCGGTTGGAGAGTGAGTGGGAGGGGTCTTGGATGGATGTTAGAGACTGTAATGGGGGCCTCCCCTCTGCCCTGAGTCCTCTCTGAGTTTGAGTTTTCCCACAGGTACAATGGGCGGCAGTAGGAGGTGTGGACTTGATTTCCAAGATTTGGGCTTCTATCTATCAAAAAGCAGATAGAGCTGTTTGAAAGAAATCACAAAGACACTGTATGTATACTGAGGGCTTAACAGAGTGCCCACATATGGTACATGCTCATTAGATGCCAGTCAGTATTACTATCCTTTATCTGGTTCATGTATAGACTTTGGGGTAAGATTTCTCTTGGAAACAAAGTTGTTCAAGAAAATATTTGGAAACCCATTCATTTATAAAATTAATCAAATTAACATGCACCCATCCCAAATTCTGGAATGTAATCCAGGATTGAATTCAAGTTGGCCTGTTGTTTTGCATTGTATATGAATCCCACAACTCTTATTTGGAGAGGTGATGTAGCATTGGCTGAACAGCACTGTGCATTGTAGGGGCCTGTGAGCTTTCAGCCACTGGGGCTCTCTGTCCCCTGGTGGGCCCATGCTGAGCAGGCTGGGCCCCCTGGGGAAAATTATCTTCTTAGCTCTGACTTGGGTATTGAGGGAGCTGTGGTCTAGGTCAGTGGAGAAGAAAGGAGCAGAGGAAGCGGCTGCCCTGGTCTTCTGGCTCTTGGATGAAGGGCCTGGCAAAGGCTGACTGAAGACCCCTGGGGGTGGGGTCAGGAGCTTTCCTCAGGAGGATCTTGGGGTAAAGCTGCAGTTGGCCTCCTCTGGGGCAAAGCCAGAAGATGTTGGAGGGAATGGGTCTCACAGCATGGTGGGGCTGGGCTGGCCTACAGACTCTCAGGTGGAGACTGCTGAGCAAAGAGACCAATGAAATGACTTCCAGGGTGGCCTGGGGTGTGGAGGAGGGGAGAGGCAAAGGCTGTTCCAGGCCCAGTCATCTCTTAGATTCATATTACTTCCCTTCCTTTTATGGAGGAGGCTAGGAAGTCCAGCTGGAAGACAGGGGCTTTGCCTGAGATTTGGAGTGCCCAGCATGCAATATGTTGCTTCCCTGAAGGAGTGGGTCGAGCAGCAGGGTTCGGGTCCCTGTCGGCATTCACTACCAGTGGTCACAGGCCTCATGTCGGCAAAGAGAGCCGCAGGTCCGTGTGTAAGGTCTGTGTGTGGGCACCAACTGGCACTGCTTCCTCGGAGCTCTGCAGTCAGTCCTGTCACCGTGGGAGGGCTGTCACTGTTGAAGGTGCTGTGAGGCCTGGCCATGTTGGTGTTCTGGCATCCCTTCTCTAACTGACTGAATTTCAACCAAAGGGGAGAGAATACGTGTTCTTTCTGCAACTTGGACCTAGAGACAAGCCCGCAATTTCATCTGGGGCTTAACTGAAGAAACAGTGATTGGTTCCAACACTGGAGGAAGCCTAGCCCAGTTGGAATGGCAAATACTGTACTTCATGAACATTTAAAGGCTTTTTGTGGCTAATTTTCACTTTATTCCATTTTGGTCATCTTTTCTAACTTTAGATCCATGCTTCCACGTGTTTCTAAGAGACATGACTCTACTTTCTCTGAAAGGTCCTTGTGAACTCTGAAGAGGTCAATGTGAGATTCTTAGTATCATCATCATTTGTGATTCAGGAAAATTGAGGCTGCTTATCACCAAGAAACACAGTGCCCACCGCCGCCGTCACCCCCACCCGCCCCCCTCACCAAAAAACAACAACAACAACAACAACAAACTCATTGTTGATGAGTCAACTCAGATCCCTAGGTCCCTACTTCTATGAGGAGGGTCTGACTCATCCCACCCCTCAACCCCACTCACTGCCCCTGTTGGTGTCCCGTCCATGCCGTTGTGACTCCCCCCCCATGTCCCATCCTGTCACTGTGCGTCCGAATCTGATGCGGTCTTTGCTCTGTGTTCCCTCCTCGTGTCCCGCCGGGAAACTCCTGGTCCCATAGGGCTCCTCAGGTTTCTGCTAACAGTGGAGCTGTGTGGGCCTGTCCTCCTCCCCCCCAACACACACACACACACACTGTGCCTGGCCAGGTTCCAGCCAGCAAATGAGGCAGAGAGGAGAGACGAGGTCACACTGTGTGGTCCAGCTGGAGAAGATATAGGATTGTGAGCATTTCTACTTTAAATGCCTGCTGAGCCACCCCAGCCATGTATGTAGAGGCCTTGGACGGGAATCCTATATTCCTGCACTTAGAGTCAGAAATTTAGACCTGAGCACCCTCAAGAAATATCCAGTGCATTCCCCTAACAGAGGCCTACCTCTCTCTGAGGGCATCTCAGGCTTCTCCTTGCCTCTTAGATATAAGTGCACAGATTTGACAGCACTTAATGACAACAAGGATAGGAAGGGAGTCCTGGTGTGGCGCTGTAGGATAAGCACTAGACCACAAGGTTGGCTTGAACTGCAAGGTCAGTGGTTCAAATCCATCAGCTGCTCCTTGGAAACCCTATACAGGGTCACTATGAGTCAGAACAGGCATGATGGCACTAAACAACAACAACAAGGGTAGGAATAGCCTTTTTGGAGAAAGGGAAGGCTACAGGTGCCTGGAGATGGGAGAATAAAGAATCCTGTAGTCAGAGCTTAGGTGCCAGGCTCAGTTCTGCTACTGGTTCACCAAGAGACCTTTCGGGGCCTCAGTTTCTCCTCTGTGCAATGGAAGAGTCAGTCTCGACTTGACTCAGAGCTAAGAGAAAGGAAAAGTTACATTTGTCCTCTTTCTTAAACAGTGAACCCAGAGGCACTACAAATGCCCTAATGCTAGGACAGACCAAGTGGCAGGACTCAAAGACTCAGCTTCTAGGCTCAGCTTCACTATTCTTCTCAGTTTCTCTATCAGCAAAAAGGAGCTGAGTGGGCCAGTCACTGGGAAGCTATGAATATAAGCAGAATACCAAAGGCTACTTAGAAGACTAGCCCTGCTTTGGAATTACGTGGGGACATTGCTAAAACTAAAAATGCCCTAGCCCCAGTCCAGACCCCTCCGAGGGGTTTGGTTCTATACACCTCTGACAAGTTTCTTAAGTGATTTTCACATTCAGCCAGGAGTAGAGGCCTCTCAGTAGAGATGTTGGAAGTACCCTAGGAGAAGTCATAGGGTTTCATCTCTTGGTCTGAGAGCCATTTCATTATCCCAGAGCATTGGATCCTGAGTCCTTAGCACTTGGTGTCCAAGACCAGGATATGCTCCCCCAGTCAGAGCTTGGCATAGCATTCAACGCTGGTCCCAGGAAGACATGGCCTGGAGCAAGGTGGTTACAAGGTGGGAGCCAGGCAGGTGTTGATGAGGCTCTAGAACTTCAGGATGAAAGCGGACTGGCCCTGCCAGGCCAGCTGTGCCAGTAGCCCTGGCTCCTTGCCGCAATACCAAACTGGCGAAAGACCAGAGAGGATGACCCTGAGGCCCATCCTCCTTTCAAGCCTTCCCTGTTGTTCCGTTGCTCCCTGCTGTTTTCACGCTGTGTCTCTTCCTGTCCCATCTCTTCTCCTTGTTTTTCCAGAAAAGAAAGTCCAGTTCCAGCGTTCAGTTAATGGTGAGTGTCTGCCGTCTCCTAAACGCCGGTAAATGCTGGGCCTCGGACCCTTGCTCCTGCCTCGCTGCTGCAGGCTGCACTGGGAACCTGGGGCGGGGAGAGAGTGCTCAGGGCGTGCTTGGTACGTGTGCACTGTGTGACAATATGTGTTGTGTGTGTGTTGTGTGTGTGTTGTTTGCGTGTTTCTGTCAACACCTCCAACTTCATGGCCCGGACCAGCAACCTGACAATAGAACTGAGAGCTCTCTGTGGTACGAAGGTGGATTTGAACTCACTCCCACGTCTAGCCCTTGGCTTCTTGCTTCACCCTGCCCCTTTGCTCTACAACTCATCTCAGGGCTTGTTTTTTGCCAGTTGTGGTGAGGGTGGGGCTTGGTTTGGCAAAATGGCGAACACCACAGAGGCCCTTCTTGAGCTTCTGCAAAGCTGCCCAGAGCTTGCTGGGGGGCAAAGGAGCCACCAGCCCCTGCTCTGTCTTGGGGTTCCAGTGGTGGCATGTGGCCTACATTCCTCTTCTTCTGATTCCATTGCTGTCTCACTCTGTTGTGTGGTTTTTCTCCCCTCTGAAAAGCCCACCCTCTCTCACACTGGTCCTTCCCACCTCTCTCTCTTCCTCTCCTGCCAATATGTGCATTCCCCCATTCTATGGCTACCATAGTGTCTCTCTGCTCCTCCACATCGCCCCTTTTGCTCCCTCGAGCAGAGAGGGCCCAGAAACCCCATCCCACCCCGTCCAGAAAGGCCAGGGTTCTCCTAGCATCATCCTTCCATCCCCCCACCACCACCACCAGCCACCTGCTTAGCTGGGCCCTCCCCTTCTTAGGCTTGAAAGTCTGGCAGGGTTTTCAGCACAGCATCCGGATGGCAGAGCCCAGGAGGCTCTCAGGGATAGGACCAAATCATCAAGCAGCTGGGGCAGTCCCCAACAGGCTGTGCCTCATCCAGCCTGCCAGGTGGGCCTCACCACCTCCCATGTTCTTTTTGACAGGAATCTTCAGAGAGCACCAACACCACCATTGAGGATGAAGACACCAAAGGTAGGGAAAAGCTTTGGCTTCAATGTCTGGGCCCCTGGACTTCCTGGGACCTGCTGGGCTGACACCTTCACTGACAGTTTCCAGTCTGAAAGGCCCCCAACATCAATCTCATTTCCTGCTCTCCATATGGTGCCCGGCTTTGGATCCTGACAGACGGGTACAAGACCACATTCGGTCCTCGGCTCACTGGTGGTATTTTAGAAGTTCTGTATTTATTCTGATATGTATTAGGAAAAAAATTAACTCAATCTATCCAAATCATAAATTTAAGGTAGTGGTTTAAAATTTCTTTCAGAAATAAGTGAATTTAAGCGTTGTGTTTTTTTGTTGTTTGTTTGTTTTTAAGTGAGGTGATTAAAATACGGACAGATCACAAACTCCAGTAATAACAGTAGAGAATAAGGAGACTGAGACTAGCAAAATTCAGTATGGATTAGAAAGTTCAGGATGAGGAAGGCGCTTAAAGTCAACCAGAAACTCAGGGGCTGCTGTAGCTGGTGGTTAACGTTCTTAAAATCTCTCAGAAGGACAAGAGAGTAAATGTCCAGATAAGAGTGGAAATACCAACCATAACGTTCATAGTATGACTGCCATTTGTGGAACATGTGTATCAACCACTGCTCCAAGCACTGTGTGTATTCACTTAATCTTCCCAATAATCCAGGTAGGCACTATTACCCAATTCTACAGCTCAGGAAACAGGGCAGAAAGGTTGAATAAAGTCATCCAAAGCCCCATGGCTCAGGAGAGGTAGAGTCAGGATTTGAGCCTTAGCAGTGTGGTCCCAGAGTTTGGCTCATCATCTCCACTCTAGGGGCCTCGGTGTGGAGAAGATGTACATGCAGCAGGGAGGAGGGAGAGGTAGAACTAGTTCTGCTCCACGAACACCAGCTCCTAAGATGAGTTGGTAAGGCTCTGCTGATTCCGCCACACTCAGCCCTCCACGCTCTCTAAGGACAGGGACCAGCAAGCCCAGGGATCGCACACTTGGGTGTACCAGACACTCCTTGTTTGAAATATAGAAAAAGGCTGTCTACCTGAACCCCTGGGAGCTCAGCTGTACCAGTTTAGACATTTTTCAGTTTCAATATTCTACCTCAAAAGGGATACAATGATTGGAAACAGAGCATTTAATCATGTAATAAATATTTTGGCATGATGGCAATCCAGGCTTTAAAGCCAGTTAAAGACATTCCCCAAACCATCTCTGCCTCGTGACTCTGCCAGGATTCCCTGAAGATCTGCCCACTTGTGTGTGTCCCTAGTGTGGATCAACCTGACCACTCACAGCCTGGCACTGAGCAAATTGTTCTCTGATGGCACCTGGGACAACCTTGAAACTGAGGATAAAAATACGTTGCCCTGTCGAGGTTGGGGGGACTTCCAAATCAAATGCCCAGAAATAATCTTTAAACCGTGAACCAAAACTATCCCATCGTTAAACTGCATGACAGTTTAGCTCAATTAATAAAGAATGTTGACCTTGAGCATAGCTCTTTTATAAAGAGTTATCTATGTGAACTTAAACTGACAACAGATCATCTAAAGCCAGGGGTGGGGAGCCTTGTTTTGCCAAAATTTATAACATCATTCGTGGGCCATACAAAATTATCAACTTAAAAATTAGCCTGCTATATTTAGTTAAACATCTAATTAACTCACCCCTAATGTGTACCAGCTGCTCCGCGGGAGAAAGATCAGGCTTTCTACTCCCGTAGAGATTTACACCCTCGGAAACCCTGTACAGGGTCGCTATGGGTCGGAACCGACTCGACAGCACTTAACAACAACAACAACAACAA
>NW_006408575.1:3352497-3432559 GCF_000296735.1 Chrysochloris asiatica | reverse complement strand
CGCTATGGGTCGGACCCGACTCGATGGCACTTAACAACAACAACAATGTGATGGCTGGAGTCCTGGTGTGGCGCTGTGGATTAATGCGCCAGACTGCAAAGTCATTTGAACTGCAAGGTTGGTAGTTCAAGCTCACCAGCTGCTTCTTGGAAATCCTATATAGGGTCGCTATGGGTCGGAATCGACTCAATGGTACTTAACAACATCAACGGCAATATGATGGCTGGAACTGCAGTTGCTTTGGCAGGGCCCTTTGGTCCGATGTTCCCCACCCTCGCTCTAAAACACAGATGAGAACTGTAAGGAACAGAGAGCCTAAATTAAAGGTGATGGAGCAATAGGGCTAGAGATAGTGAGAATGGTGACACATGATGATGTATGTAACCAATGCCCTTGAACTGTTCATGTAGAAATTGTGAATGGATGTGTGTTTGGTGGCATACATTGCCACCCAAAATACATGGAATGTGTTTTTAACTTACATTATCCTGAAGAATTCCCTATTAGAGTCAAGTGAACATTCTAAAGTCCTAGGAGTATAACCTGTTGACGACTTTCTTGGTCTGCCCTTGTGGACTCCAACTCCATGGGTCTGTATGGGACCAAGACATGGCCGTTTATAAGACCTCCCCCATATTTGAGCTGTCTCTCCAGTGCTAAGTGTTGGGTACTGGGGTTTTGAGGAGACTTGGCATGGCCTCAAAATCCTAGTCTTTGAGCAGATAGCGACTGGGGAAGTGATCTGGCTTTGTGTCTCCCCACTGGAGTTCATTTACTGGGTGTCCTTGGACAAGTTACTCAACTTTTATATGAGTCTCCATTTCCTTAACAGTAAAGAAATGATAATAATGAAGTATCAATAATAAAGTACACTGTGCCGATGAAATAAGAGGATGTATCCAAAGCATTCATACACTATTTGGCACAGTGTAGTTATTAGGTGCCGCTAAGTCAGTTTGACTCAGTAACTCTATGTGCAGCACAACGAAACTGCCTGTCCCTGTACCAGCCTCACAATATTTCCTATGTTTGAGCCCATTGTTGCAATCACTGTGCCAGTCCATCTTGTTAGGGGTCTTCCTATTTTTTGCTGACCTTCTACTTTACCAAGCATCCTGTCCTTCTCCAAGGACTGGTCCCTCCTAATAACAAACCCAAAGTACATGAGATGGAGTCTCACCATCCTGCTAGTATTTGAAATACTGGTGGTATGGTTTCCAGCATCACAGCAACACACATAGCCATTACTCAATAAATCTTCATTTCATTTTTCCAAACTGGAGTTTGTGGTTGGGTGACAGGAAGCCACAAAGCATTTTCTTCAAGCATCAGTTTTACTCAATATTTCAATATTTACTCAACATTTCAAGGGAAATATTTAAATGTTAAACAGGTGATATTATGGAATAGAATGCAAAATGTGTTGTTAAAGCAAAATATGACATGTCAAAGATATTTTCCACCTGGGTTGATGGCTTTGGGCTGCATGTATCCTTGAAGGCCCAGCATTTACAATCATTACCCTCTGCTTTAGAGGGATCTGAATGGAAAAATGTTCAAAGTATTGCATTTTAGTTCATCTATACCCCTTTTGGAGTACTGGTGTGGTGCTGTATGATAAACCCTGAACTGCTCACCACAAGGTTGGGGGTTCAAACCCAGCAGCCATTCCTTGGAAACCCTAAACAAGGTCACTATGAGTTGGAGTCAATTCAACAGCACCAAAAACAGTAACAACAGAAGCAATGCCACTTTTAGGAGTCATGGTGTAGGATAAGCACTGGATTCCTAACTATAAGGTCAGCAGTTCAAACCCATTAGCCACTCCCCGGAAACCCTCTACAGGGTTGTGATGAGTTTGAACTGACTCAGTGGCACTTAACAACAGCAACATGCCCATTTGAAGAAGCTCTGGTAGCACTGTGGTTTAGGCGTTGGCTGCTAACTGATAGGTTGGTGGTTCAAACCTACCAGCCAATCTGAAGGAGAAAGCTGTGGCTGTTTGTGCCTGTAAATATGACCATCTCAGAAATCCTGCGTAGGGTCTCTAGGAGTCAGAACTGACTCAATGGCAGTGGGTATGGGTTTTTTGGTTTACACCCCTTTGGGTGCAAAGGTTAAGGGCTCAGTAGCTAACTGAAAGGTTGGCCATTGGAACTTTTTTGAAGAAAGATCTGATGATCTGCTGCTATAAAGATTACAAAGCAGCTCTGCTCTGTCACATGAGTCATGAGTTGGAATGGCGTCTGTGGCACCCACTAACAAAAGTATGCCCCTTTTTCAGAGGGAAAAATGAAACCCAGACAGGAGAAAGGGCATGTCCAAGTTACTAATGACAGAATTGGGACCCTATTCCCTGCCTCCATTTCCCCACCCATAAAAAGCCCCAGGAAGAAACTCTGGTGGTGTAAATAATGGCTTTAATGCACTCAGTAGATTCTGGGGAGAAAAACCTGGAGATCTGTTCCCATAAACATTGCAGCTTAGAAACCCCTGTGAGACCCCTGTACTCTGTCCCACGGGGTGGCTGTGAGTCAGAATCGACTCAAAGCAACTCCTGGGCTTGGCAGGAGAGTTATCTCTGAGCCCTCCTCCAGCTTCACCAGGCCTCAGAGAATGTTTCCAGAGAACCATTTTCTGGTGTTAATTTGTTAAGTCTTCATCCTAAGTGAGAATAGCAGCTGGTGGGATGGACTTTGACCTAACATTAAAGTTAATTAGAAATGTCATCCTCCAGGGAACATTTTCCCCCAAGCCAAGAAGGGACATTAATATTTCACAGCACCTCAAGCTTAATACACAAGCCTCTCACCCTCTGAGCCGCCCAGGGCTCTGCCAAGCTTCTTCCTCAATCCCCTCCTCCTCCTTATCTCCTAAATGAAAAATTCATTTCCTCTCTAGCCAGAAGAGCTGCCTCAGATGCTGGGGAGAGACATTCTAGGAAGTTCAACCGGGAGTTCTGGTCCCATCTCAGTTCAGTATGCTGTGTGAACTTGAAAGAATGCCTTAACCTCTCTGGAGCCTCAGCTTTCCCATCTGTAGAGAGTACTCCTGGTTGTCCGGGAGGACACCTGGCAGATGAGAAATACCAGAGAATGATGCCCTCACACAGCTGCTGAAGGCCAGGGAGGGGCCCAGACCGGAACAGCTTCCTCCAGAACTGAGGGGTACCCAGCCTCCAGATCTCCTGTCCAGAGATCTAGGAAAAGCTCAGAAGATGTCTGCCCACCAGGTATTGGCTGCTTAGGTGACTGGAGACACAGACTTATGGCATTGGAATTGCAGGGATATAGTTAGAATACCTTATTTGTGGGACTCTAAATGTTGACTTGACCCTAATAAGAAATTAATTATTCATCATGATAATGGGTCTTTTTTCTTTTTCTTCTTCTTTATTTTACTGTCTCAGCACTATCTCAGGCTGCATAATAAAGAGCCCAGAAATTTAGACAGGGATAGAAAGTACCACCATGGAATTGACATTCTACATTACGTAGGTCAGACCTGAGACGCTGTGCCCATAATCAGAGAGACAACCAGACCGCTCAAGAGCCCTCGAAGAGGGTCCTTGAGTCAGGACCTGGAGGTGACATCCAGGAGACTGAGAAGACTGCTTGGAGGAGGGCATTACAGTCACTCCTGTAATTGTTGTAATTATTGTTGTTAAGTGTCATCGAGTCGGTAGAGTTTTTGAGGAGCAGCTGTTGTGTTTGAAATGCCCACCTTGTGGTTCACAGTCCAGTGCTGACCCTACAGCACCACACCAGGAGCCCAATTGCTTTCCATTTGTTGTTGTGAAATGCCGTCAAATTGGTTCCGACCCATAGCGACCCTGTATAGGGTTTCCGAGGAGCAGCTGGTGAGCTTGAACCGCCGACCTTGCAGTTCAAACAGCTTTGCAGTCTGGCGCATTTAACCCACAGCACCATACCAGGAGTCCAATTGCTTTCCATAATACATGATTATTTACATAACTGTGTTGATATAAAGGGCTTAGAGTGGTACCTGGCTCTTGGTGAGATCCATATACGTGTTAGCTCTTCCTACTGATATATTCTAAACTCAATCCTCAGAACAATCCTATGATTGGTAAGTATTTTTACTATCTCCATATATGGGAAACTGAGGCACTGGAAAGTTCCTTGCCCAAGTTCACACAGAGCCAGGACCTGGCTCCAGAGTGCCTTGAATACTTTGTTAAACTTTGTAAAGTCAGAGAAACAGCTGAAATGAGGTGGTTCCTAGAAGGGGTGAGGAGAGGGGTCCTTGGACTAATTTTTTGGGATTCCTCCCCGCCCTCAGTATTCTGCTCCCATTGAAGGAGGGTGAAGTTGAGTAGGGGCCAGGTTCTCTGCAGTGAGTAGGGGCAGAGGTTATCAGGTGACTTGGGTAAGTCCAGGGAACAAGGCAAAGCTAGCAGCCCTAGGCTGCTTTGGAGCCATCCATCTTCTCAGTACATACATATTGAGTGTCACCTTTTTCGCAGCCCCAGACAAAGCCCCAGAAGTGTAATCACCCTAGGTGACCCTGTGGAGCTCATGGTCTAAAGATGGATGTATTCTCAACTCAAATGATCTGGTGGGAACCGCGAAAGAAAATCAGTTGTCATGCAGTTGATTCTGACTCATGACGATCCCATGTACGCCAAAGTAGAACTGTGCTTCATTGGATTTTCAGTGGCTGACTTTTCAGAGTTAGATCAACAGGCTTTTTTTCCCAAGGTGCCTCTGAGTGAACTCGAACCTCCAACTTTTCGGAGCACAGGCAAGTGCATTAATCATTTGCACCATCCAGGAACTGCAGTTATTCATAGAGAGGACGTTGAAGATGGTCATTAATACATCTTCTGAGAACCCACCATGCAGTAAGGGCTGTGTGGGCAGAGAGTCTCCTGCCCTAAGAGGCATGTGGAGTGGAGAAGAAAGTGAGGGACTTTGGAGCTACGAACAGCGGTTGAGTCCCAGCTCTCTTGGAGCAAAGTATTTAATCTTTCTCACATGTTTGCTTATCTGTGCCATGGAAGTGGCAACTTAGTGAACTTTTGCTGTAAGGCATCCAGATTTCATAGGCAGAACACAGCAGCGCAATACTCATTCATTCATTCACTCAGTAAAGAATGCCCCTGGGCACCAGGCCTTCTCTAAGCTCCAGAGATAGAGTGGGACAGACCAGGCTCTAAGGAACTGATATTGGTGTTAGGGTATGAGATTAGTATATGGGCAGAAACAAAAGTGTGTGGTACGTGCTATGAGGGGAATCTGGTGAGGTACGTGCTATGATCCTGTGGGGAAAGCCCTTTGTGTCATTGGGCAAGTCACATCTCTCACTATGCCTTAGTTTCCCCACAAGTCTGACAAGGGGGCTGAAGATCCTGACCTTCCAGGGTTCTTCTAGCCTGATACTTTGTGATTCTGTGTCTTCTGTGCCTGAAGTGAGCCCAGGTGTTGAGGCAGTAGCCCCTGGTTGTGAGGAAAAGGCAGGTATAGGCCTCAGCCAAGCGCTGTCTCCCTCTCAGCCTCCACCCCAGTCTCCCTCCCAGGCTGAGCAGTCAGTGAGGAGTGAGCCCATCTAACGCACCTGAGACTGCTCCAGGAGGCTGACCAAGTTAGAAACTGAGGCTTGAGGCTGGGGAAAAGGGGAGGAGGACCTGCCCCTGGAAAACCAGGAGAGCCTGCTACTAGGCACTGCTGGGAGCCAGAGCACCTGGTTTCAAATGTCTTCATCACTGAGACTCAGTCTCTTCATGTGTAAAATCGGGGGAACCTAGACCTGCCAGCCTCCCAGTGTGTTTGTGAGGAACAGACATGGTGAGCTATATGGCAATTCTGGCACTAACAGTGTGGACCCACTGTGTGCCAGACTTTGGGCCACATGTTTCCCATTCATCCCTTCATTTCACCTTCATAACAACCCGAAAGCAGGACACTATCACCCCCCAACCCCCTTCGACAGACCAGGAAACTTCACTTCACAGTCCATGAGCTTGAAACGGCGGGGGCTGGAGTTTAGATGAGTTCTGTCTGGTACTGGAGCCTCGTGGGTTCTTTCTACTACGTGTTTCATGCTGAATGCAAAGGTGGAAGTGGTCGCATTTCACAGATGGAAAAACTATGGCTTAGAATGTCCCCCATCTAGTAAGAAGGCATGAATCCAGATCTCCTGACCTAGCCCTGAACCTAGCCCTGAACTGGAAATGCCACAGCTGCTTATGTTTGTGACAGAATAGAGTCAAGACGCAGCAACTTGGATTTATTATGTCTAGAAAATTCTAGAAAGCCCACGGCCTGATTTCTCTCTCAGTGGCACTAGGACACTCTTTGACTGTGGCTGCCAGTGACACATGCCACTCCTCTTTGGATTCAGGTTATAAAGAAAGTGGTAGGGACAAATATTTTGGTGCCAAGACCTGGGTTGAAATCAGACCAAGAGTCAGAATGTCCACCACTTACGTTTCTTGGAAGTAAAGGATGCCACCTTTACCTTGAAGGAACTTTGACCCTTTTTCATTTTTCTGGACCTCAGCTTTACCTTCTGTAAAATGGAGATAATGAGACCTATGCCACAGGGATGATGTGAGGATAAATGGCATCTTCTATATGAGACCCTCGGGTCCCAGCTCAGGGTCTGACTCAAGATAAGGACTCAGGTAACGGTGGCCAGTGCTTCATGACCATCACTATGATCATTACTATTTCTGTGTCCCCCTCCTGCCTTTCAGTGCGGAAACAGGAGATTATAAAAGTGACAGAACAGCTGATTGAAGCCATAAGCAATGGAGACTTTGAGTCCTACACGTGAGTCGGCTGGGCTCATTCTGCATGTCCCCCTTGTGGATCCTGGTTCAGGAGTGCTTGTGGCTAACTTCGGGGATCCTTGTCTAAAACCTTCACTCACTCACCCTGCATGTGCTGTGGGTCAGAGTGAACTCCTATTTCTGTTTTGCATTTGGACTTAATGCTTTTTTCTAAACAGGTTTTCTGCTCACAATACTCTGTTTGCCTTCCTCTTCATGTCTTGCTCCCCAGGAAGAATGCCAACAAAACTCCTTTACTTTCCCAGGGAATGTGGGGACAGCAAAGGCTCCCCAGGATGAGTTGGGAAGAAAGAGGGTAGACCCCTCCTCAGTCTTACTGGGTAGGCCTGGTCCTCACCCTGGACCACCTCAGACCTCTGGCTTCTGAGAGGGGCGGACTCTGTGGAAGTGGGCACAAATCCAGAGGATGTGTATTACAGTGAGCCGAGATGAGCAACGGTACCTTAAACCTTTTGGGTAATAAGACAGAGTGCACAAAGGTCACACAGACTAAAATTAAACTTTACACCCCATACACAGTTGGACCTGCCTTTGGAGGGGCGCTGTGTGCAAGTCTGAGCTGGAGCGCCCCCTGGTGGTCATCCATACCCTTCCAGGTGTGGCCAGGAAGTAGGCCCTCAGTGTGGACTGGGGAGAGCAAGTATTCAGGGCTTTAATGTTCCTGCTAAGGAGCTCTGGTAGCGTAGTGGTTACGAATTGGGCTGCGAACCTTAAAGTAAGCAGTTCGAAACTACCAGCCGCTCCGCGGGAGAAAGATGAGGCTTTCTACTCCCGTAAAGATTTACACCATAGTTCGCTATGGGTTAGAACCGACTCGACGGCACTTAACAACAACAATGCTGAGTAGGCCAGGAAGTGAGCACTTGGATCCACTCTTGCCTGTTGGGTTCAGGTGAAATAGGAATAATGTCAGGGCTTTGCTCCTTGGGCAACCTGTTCCTAGTTTCCAGTGTACCAGGAGCTGACGCATGTCTTCCAAAAGCTTGGCAGGCCAGGCACATTTTAATTGTGGAAAGGAAGTTGTGCAGCTGCCTGGGTCAGGGACGTGGAGCCCCCAACCCCCAAAAATTCACTGGCTCTCTCCAGGGGAACAAAGACCTTGACAAGTACAGCAGTGAAACTGAGGCTGACATGCATGTCTATCCATGTGCATGTACTTATACACACACATGCATGACCAAGACTACAGGTGTGTGTGCACATGTGTTCGTGAGTGCTGCATCAAGCAGGGAAGCAGGCTGTTAAAAGGGTCTTGCCGAGACTGTAAAAAGTGTCAGGTCTACATGCCCGTGTTTGTAGGACACAGTCAGGGAGAGAAAGACAGAGAGATGTGGCCCTGTGGACTCCAGTTCCCCCAGTGCCATGTCTGGGAGTCCTGAGGAGCCCCTGCTAGCTCTGTGATGTCACTTCCTCTGAATCTGCTGCCTGCTCTGAATTCTATTTGCCATGACCTCTAGTGTCAGACTGTCTCTAGAGTTGACCCTGTGTAAAGGAGCTCTGGAAGTGTAGTGGTTACGAATTGAGCTGTGAACCGCAAGGTTAGCAGTTCAAAACTACCAGCTGTTCCACAGGAGAAAGATGAGAGTTTCTGCTCCCGTAAAGATTTACAGCCTCGGAAACCCTGTACAGGGGTCACTATGAGTCGGAACCGACTCCACAGCACATAACAACAACAACCCTAGATAAATCCCTTTGGCTCTGTGGCCCTCGTTTTCCCCACGTGAACAATAAAGTTGGAGCAGATGGTCTCCATGTCCCCTTCCCAGGAGTGGGACTTCTCCAATGTGTGTATTATGGGAGCTGTCCGTCTTCAAGACGCTCAAGGTTAAGTTTGAAGCAGATCGCCGAGGCTGCCTCAGACTCTCAGCCCTGAAAGATTCTGGAGTTGGAAGGGCCCTGAGAATCCCATATGGTCTGACCACAGGCCCTCACACACATACCACCCCCTCACATCCTAAACAACTTAATCCATCTGGAGAATTTAAGTTCCTGAATAGAGAAACCAGCTGTCTGGGACCACAGGGACAGTCAGAAGAAAGTGAGGACTCAGCCTCTTTGTCTCAGCACAGATAGCACTGGCCTGGCACCCTCTTCACAGCATCTTTAGCTCTACCTGGATTGGGACCTTGTGGGAACTTGTTTATCCTGGGGTCTGTCCTGTTCCTGGCTTTATTGCCATGTCCAAGAGCCAGTCTTGTGCCATTGTTGTTGTTAAGTGCCGTTGAGTCAGTTCTGACACACAGCAACCCAGTATAGAGCTTCTGAACAGCGGCTGGTAAATCTGAACTGCCGATCTTGCAGTTTAAACCAGCCTTTTGGTTCAGCACATCTGGAGTGCCACCACAGAAGACCCTGTTTTGCTCTTTCCCATTCCTGGCTGGTCTATCTCCCTGCAGACCGAGGCTTAGTAGGACCCAATGGGCTGGAAGTCCAGTACCCCCATTACTAAGTGCTTCCTCGGTTCTGTCTCTATCAACGCTTTCCTCTTATATAAGAAGAAAGTAAGGCTCACAACGCTGTTGCTACTAATGAGGCACCCCCTCTGGGCATCTACCTGGCTTGATGAGAAAAAGTCACTTATATGTGAGGGAAGAGGTGCCCCCTCTAGGTAGACAAATTAGGAAGAAATTCTCCCTGTATATGGCAGCCTAGGCCAAGGGTGCAAGTTGGAGAGGAGAGAACAGCTAACTTCATCCCCACTAGGCCCCTCAGCATTGCACAACTTTGTACAATCACTCATGGTGCCGTTATATAGAGATGCCACACCACTTCCCTGAGATCTCCCAACCAGTTAGTGGCAGAGCCAAGACTTGCACCAGGCTTTTTAGCTCAAAATGGCACCCACCAGTCAGTGATGCCCCACACTTTTCAGTTTGTAGGCCCTAACTGATCCTGTGAGGTAGCTCCAATGGATTCCATTCCATAGCCCACTCTCCTTCCCTCCAGGCCCCTGGGGTCAGAGGGTGCCCTGAAAAGTGACCTCAGATCCTCTTTCTCTGCCTGCCTTCCCCCAGGAAGATGTGTGACCCCGGAATGACTGCCTTCGAACCTGAGGCTCTGGGAAACCTGGTCGAGGGCCTGGACTTCCATCGATTCTATTTTGAAAACCGTGAGCAATCCCTTCTCTTTGGAGTGCCTGTTGTCTGCTCTCATTTGTTCCTGTCCCTCTGGATGGCACAGCAAGGTGATGGGCAGGACCCCCGGGGCAGCATAGGGGTCCTCAGAGCAGAAGACCCAGTGTGGACAAGGGTGGGTACCCTCATGGCGCCACCCCCAACTCTGGCCCATTAAGCTACCAGATGCCCTTCCTGTGGCTGAGGATGGGCCAGAGGGTGCCCCAGAGACCCGAGATAAGTGTGGCCAGCCTTCTCTTGCCCACCACCCTGTGAGGGGCCTGAGATTGGGCTTAATTCTAGTTTTGTAGATGAAAGAGCTTTCCCACCAGAGTCACACACCCAGCATGTCATTCTTGACACCTGGGGCCATTCCAGCTGCCCAGCTGGTCACAGGCTAACTGGGAGGCAGGAGGCTCGAGAAGGGGAGAGGCCCCTGGGCTCACACTGCTGTGCCCTGCCTGTTTGTCTAGGTCTGTCCTGCATGTCTGTCCTTCCCAGGCCTCTCTTCTGCGAGAAGGGTCCCAGGGGCTGATGCTGGGCCTGCCTTAGGGCACTGTCTGCCTTTGTCTGTGGCTCCCCTTGGCTGGGGGATGCAGGTTAAAATCATAAAGCTCAGGACGGGAAGAAGGTCCTGGTGGAATAGCCAGAGTCCCCCAAAGTGACGGACATGCACCACTGAGACAAGATGATTTGGGGTCAAGGGCAGATTACCTAATAAGCAAGGTAAGCAAGGGCCTGCTTGTTCTTACTTGCTAATTTGTATTAAATCATTCCACATGGGTTTTACATCAAAGATGTGGTGGAAAATGTGTTCATTACGTGTTAGTATGTAAGCACAAGTAAGCCCATATTTGCCTTGCTTACTGGGTACCCCATCGTTGCCAGGGACTGGAAATTTTAAAAGACACTTTGATTCTGTAGGAACATATCCTGGAGAGACAGATTCCAGTCATATCTAGAAGCAGAATCTTTGATGTGGTGAAAAAAATGTGAAATTGTTCACCACAGGCTCGTTTGTAAGCACAAGGAAGCCGGTGTTAACCTTGCTTGTTGTGTAATCTGACACTGTTCAGGACGTACACAGGCGCCGTGCACAACGGCATTCATTCACAGTGAGAACACTGTCCACTTTTTGACTCTCTCTCACTACTTCTGGCTAGGTCAAGGGCAAAGGTTCAATTAGAAGACTTTAACAACTCTCTGAAACTTCCCAATCTCTGTATCCAAGAAGTCAAGACTTGGGCTCAGATCCCTTGAAGGCAAGAGCACAGAGCCAGAATTATGTAACTATTTCGCTTTCCCTGGATTTCTTATTAGAATATGTATTCTTTGATTCTAAAAAGTTTTCATTAAAATTGTTGTTGTGTGCCATTGATTTTGTTCTGACTCATAGCCGCCCTGTAGCCTCATTTTTCTTACTCAGAGTGGCTGGTGGGTTTGAACTGCTGACTTTGCAGACCACCCCATAACCCACTACTCTACCAGAACTGGATATAAATTAATAAAGTGCATCTGTTTAAGGAAATATTTAAATGAATTTAGTCCAAGTGGCACTTGTACATATGGAAAAAAAAAAAAAAAATCAAGGCAGACTTAAAGGTAGAGGGAGTTGAGCTAGTCTTACTCTTCATCGGATGAAAGGGGAACCTGAGGCTCTGAGAGAGGAAAAGAGAGCTCTGGTAGCATAGTGCTTACGAGTTGGGCTGCCAACCTCAAGGTCAGTAGTTCGAAACTACTACCAGCTGTTCTGCGGGAGAAAGATGAGGCTTTCTGCTCCTGTAAAGATTTGTAGCCTTGGAAACCCTGTGCAGGGTCACTATGAGTCAGAACCAACTCCACGACTCCACGGTACTTAACAACAACAACAAAGTCACCTGAGAAGCATGTAGCAGAACCTGGACCTTACTCACTCCAGTGTCCCTTCCCTTCCCCACTAAGGCCCTATCATCTGCACACTAGTAGCCCCCAGCTGGGACTGGCCCTCCTCCTTGGTCTGCTTGCTCTCTGACTGAATAGTATAGCAGACAAAGGCTGGATTGCATGCCCAAAGACCAGTGAAGAAGGAAGCTGCACCTTGTTTTAGCAAATGAAACTCTGATTCTGCAAACTTCAAAATAGGGATTGAATTCTCAAGGGAGGAGAGGTGGCTGTACCTCAACAGTCCCTATAGGAAGCTCTCTTGCTGAACACTGAGACTACCATTATGCTGGTCTGTCCTCTAGGGGCGCCAGTTCCCCTGTATGAACTCACTGGTCCTCACCGGGCAGAGACCAGGGGAACAGAAAGGAATAAACTTGCAGGCCCTAGTCCTTGCTCCATGCAATGGACTCATCTTAGCACCCGTCCCTGAACTCTGCACTCCAACATCTGGTCACACCAAAGGCAGGACCCACAAGAACAAGGCACCAAATAACTGCCTTCTCCTCAGAGTTGCAGCTTCATCATTTTTGCTGCTTGAAGACCTGGCCATTTCCGCCACCTCATCCATGAGGGGAGCCCTATCAGAAGTGTGTAAGAGGCAGCCCATTAGGTGACCATTTCTTTACAAATGCCCCTCCCCCTCCAGCCTCAGTGATAGCAGCAAGACTCAGTCCCCTCAACAAGGCTAAACTGAGATTGTTCCTCCTGGGATTGTTCTAGGTTCGTATCATTTGGTTCTATTTCAAGACAGATTTCTTTCAGGTTCAACTAACTGCCTTTCTTTCAGGAATGGGCCTGACTAGGGCACAGATGTTGTGTATGATCTGGAACAAGTCAGATTACTTCTCTGGACCTCATTTCCCGTATCTGCTAAATGGATACATTGAGGTAGATGGTCTTGAGTGCCTCCAGCCCTAGTTGCTATTGAGAATGCTTACAAAAGCCTTCCTGGATTTTATAGGAGGGCCACTGTGTGACCTCTGACCTCTGAGGTCATTCTCAAGTCTATGACGCAAAAGCTTTATATCCTGTGTATCTGAGAGTCCAGAATTCTGTGTATGTTATCGTACATGTCTAAGAGTCAGTGATTGTGAGTGTGGCCCAGTAGGATAAACACCAGACTGCTAACACAAGGTCAGTGATTCAAACCCACCAGTCAGTCCTCAGAAATCCTACACAGAGTTGCTGGAGTCAGAACTGACTCTATTGCACACAACAAAAACATGTCTACAAAAGAAATGGCAAATGTACCTAAAACGGGGCTACAATGTGCCCAGTGAAGGAGGCTTCCTGTGGAGCCTCTGCATTACATAAGGCCATAGGTGGAATCCTGACTCTTCTGAGGTTTAAATTTCCACTTGAAAAGACAAGCAGACCAGCCTGGAGCGGCTAGAAAAACAGAAGATACTTCTTGAAAGAAAGACGGACAGGAAAAATACAAAACATTAACGGCAGTCCCACTGATTACTATAAGAACAAGCAAGTTGCTGGCCCAGGAGACATCAAAGCAAGTGGTCAAGTCCCCTCAGGGTAAACCGCCTTCCACGACTAAGACTCAATGGGAATACACTCTCAGATTGGTGACCATGTTCATCACCAATAAGGGGAAGTGAGGGGAAAACAGCAATGAAGCCGCGAGCTAAGTCCTTCCACATTCAATAGATTCCTGTGAACCCCTGGTGGAGACCTGGTTGGCCAGCAGTGTGGCAAGACCTGGGAACTCTTGGGCCCAGAGTCAGTGACATAGCCACAGAGGACTAGAGTGGACAGTGAAGCATCAAGCTGATAAGGAGAAAGGGCATATACACAAGAACACCCACACTTGCAGATAATACCCACTTGACCTGGCTTCAATGGCTAGATGATCAGAGCTCACCTAGAAGAAGAAAGAAGAGAAACAAAATAGTAATCTGATACAATTTGATGAACTTGACCTACACCTATGGATGCAGTAGCTCAAAAGAGGGAACAAATCTTTGCAGCAAGGATCATTCCCACCCCCTCCATACACAGAGTAGACAGGGATGGGCAACTAGGACACTGGGTACCCAAAATGGGGGGGGGGGGGCGCTACAAAGGCAAGAAGTGACTGGCTTACAAGCTTTCAAGAGGGAGCCTAGATACAGAGGGCACGGAGGAAAGTAGAATCTCCACTGAGGAGTATCCAATCTGTCTGGGCAGGGCTGATGAAAGGAGATGGGGATAGCACTCATGTGGCACAATAGTGAATAATTGCTATCAGGACTGACTGTGAGGGTTGGAAATGTAAATGTAGACATTTTGTAGCAAAAGGAGGGGAGTGGTTGACTTTGCAGTCCAGGAACGGAGGTCCCTGGGACCATCAAGGGAGAAGAGTGAAGTGTGGCCCTACCCAGAGAAGCAGTGATGCCAGAGATGGAGGCAGAGATGATGACATGGAGAGATGGAGCAGTTGGGGACTCTAGACCCAGAGAGGGAGAGGGGCTGTGTGCTGACGACCAAGGGGCAGGCTTTCAGGGTATACCCTTTGTTGGCTGATGATGCATAGAGGGGATTGTAACCATAGCAATGAAACAGTATACAACAGGATGAATGTAAAGCTAATGTTCTCCCATGTAAACTATCACATAATTCACAATAAAACATTAAAAAGAAAAAGGAAAAGAAATGGCAAATGGAGGCCTGCAAACAATATCTGGACTGTAGCTAATGCTTCGTGCGGCCTTCATGATGCTTTCAAATTAAATTACCCATATATACCGATTAGCATTGTGTCAGTTCCGACTCCTGGTGATCTTACAGAACGGAGTGGAACTGTCCCATAGGGTTTCCAAGTTGTAAAATCTTTACAGAAGCAGACTGCCACATCTTTCTCTCACAAAGCTGCTGGTAGGTTCAAGCCGCCCATTAATTTCAGTTAACAGTCAAGTGCTAAACCATTGTACAATCAAGACTCCTTAAATTCTAATTGTTGTTAAGTGCCATTGACTCAATTCTGACCCATAATGACCCTGTACAAGGTTTCCAAGGCTGTAAATCTTGATGGGAGTAGAAAGCCTCATCTTTCTTCCACAAAGCAGCTTGTAGTTTCGAACTGCTGACCTTAAGGTTCTCAGCCCAATTCGTAACCATTACGCTACCGGAGCTCCTTCTAAATTCTAATTCTAATTAGATGCCCATAATTAAAATGAGGGAGTTTCACATAAAAATCCAGATTTCCAGATTTTCTTGAAAATCAGAAGTTCTGGCACTATTGGTCTCGTTTACTCACACAGCAGCCACTGGGAAGCTGTACACAGGACACCTCTTTAGAAGGGACATGATATTCTGTTCACCACAGTCCTCACCACTCCCTATTGCCTCCCTCATTCAGAGGCAAAAGATCAATTGTTATTTAGCTTCTTAGCCCCAGTTTACCACTCTTGTTTATTTACATGCCTGGCTGCTAGAGATTTGGGCTTGAGACTAAGCTCATCTAATTCTTAAGTTATCTTGGTCCAATACTTCTGTTGGTAAATACTGTTATTGTTAAGTGCTATCAGTGGGTTTGAACCACCAACCTGTGGTTAGCAGTCTAGTGCGTATCCTATAGTGCCACACCAGGACTATGATTTTAAAATGGCACTGTAGGATAAGCACTGGACCACAAGGTCAATTTGAACCTCAGAAATCCTATTGTTGTTGTTAAGTACCATCGAGTCAGTTCTGACCCATAGTGACCCTGTATAGGGTTTCATAGGAGCAACTGGTAACCTTGAACCACTAACCTTGCAGTTCAAACCGACTTTGCAATCCAGCACATTAACTCACAGCGCCACAGCAGGACTCCCAGAAACCCTATACAGGGTCACTAAAGGAGCTCTGGTAGCGTAGTGGTTACGAATCGGGCTGCGAACCTTAAGGTCAGCGGTTTGAAACTACCAGCCACTCCGCGGGAGAAAGATGAGTCTTTCTACTCCCATAAAGATTTACACCCTCGGAAACCCTGTACAGGGTTGCCATGGGTCAGAACCGACACGATGGCACTTAACAACAACTACAACAATGGGTCAGAACTGACTCCATGGCACTTAACAACAAGATGGAAGAAGAGTCTCTAGGTGGTTCAAAGATTTAATGTGCTTGACTGCTAATCAGAAGGGTTGGAGAATTGAACCCACCACTCAAAAGAAAGACTTTGCCATCCCCTTCCAAGATCCCAGTCATTAAAAATTATCTGGAACACTGTTTACTCTGACATTCATGGGGCCAGCGTGAGTTTGAGTAGACTCTACAGAAACTCGTTAAGTTTGAAGAACTCAGGGTGTCTGGAAAGCATTGTACTTAAGCTGAAATGGGAGGTTCCATCACCTAGAAGTTTTGCCTTGGTTGCCAGGCACTTGAACTGTCACAGAGACCCCTCCCTTGGAAGCCCTTAGTAGGAGTAGGGAGCAGGGAAGAAAATGAGGAGGCCCCAGTTGCATTTCCTCTTGCCCCTTCTCCTCCCCCACCTCCAGTGTGGTCCCGGAACAGCAAGCCTGTGCACACCACAATCCTGAATCCCCACATTCACCTGATGGGCGATGAGTCAGCTTGTATTGCCTACATCCGCATTACGCAGTACCTGGACGCTGGCGGCATCCCTCGCACGGCCCAATCCGAAGAGACTCGCATCTGGCACCGCCGGGACGGCAAATGGCAGATAGTCCACTTCCACAGATCTGGGGCACCCTCTGTCCTGCCACAGTAAGGGCCCCTGCCCCTCCGCCCTGTCCAACCCCTGGCCACAGGGCAATTCCATGGGGCTGGGTGGAGATTGGCCTGGAGCAGGGACAAATCTGGGAAGTTTTGAAAAGGCTGGGAGGAGGTGGATACAGGCTGGCAGGGGCGGGGGTGGGCAGGATCCACGGAACTGCATTGAAATAGATGAGAGGGAGATTTGCCCAAGCAAAAACACCATCCCCACCGTGTCTTACAGTTGAAGGACCAGACCCGGGGTCACTGTGTTGCTGTGTCACGGAGACCCACTCTTGACGTGTGGAATGTGGCTGCTGGTTCTCCCACTTGGATTTTGCTGGAATTCCCCTCACCACGTCACCCCACCACCATCACCATCACTCTGTACCTGCACCAAGAAAACCTGCCTGTTCATAAAAGCCATGGCAACTTCAAAACAAATGGCCACATCCCCCTCCACCTCCATCTGCCCTACCTCTCTCCTTGTTTGCTCTCTTCCAACCACTTTGGCTGGTGTCTTCTCCGGGCCCGGGTGCCAGGGGACTGGCTCCCAAGACCACCCTACCAGGGGTTGGGAGAAGGAGGGATGGAGTCCTGTGGAATATAGATCTGCCCCTCCCTCTCCCTCCTGGATCTCCTACACCCTTGAGACAACCTCCCCTTGGAAGTGGGTGGAAGAGTGCCAGATGTCAGGAGCCTCGTGCCTCCTCAAACTTGGTCACTAGCTCCTCTCACCTTCTACTGACCCTGACCCGGGAGTTAGTTTTTTTTTTTCCTGGCTCTCCCCTTAGTGTGGGGAGCAGATCCTCTCAGGTTGTCCCCAGACCCCCTCCTGCCTTCAGGTAATGTTTACCTACAACACATAACCCACCCAGCCATCCTTCCTTTTCTGAGGAGAATTCCAGCATGGTTGAATCTGAAAGAGGGATACTGATTGTTTCTCTGAGGCAAAAAAGAAAAAAGAAAAAAAAAGTTTAGGTATCACTTCTACTTGGACCGCATGCCTTTTTATAGCCAAACTTCCGTGTATTTCGTAAATGGATTTCGCGTTCATGATATTTATGTAATAACTAGACTTCTCCAATTATTGCGAGGAGGGTTGGGCTGGGTTTGGCTGGGAATGGGGGTGGGTGGGACGAGGGGTGAAGGGTATTTCTTTTCTGTTGTATATCTCCTTTTTTTTTATTTAAAATTTTTTTGGTCATCTCTAAGGTGGACTTTCATCACCAGTGGATATGTGGGGCCGAGTTGGACTCAGCCCCAAGGGTTGAGTTTTTGGTGTTCTCTGATGTTTTTTGGTCCCAAGATGAGCTGACGTAGGAGTTCCTTTGGAGACTTCAGCGTGGAGAGAGGGGGTGGTTGCCAGGGTGGAAATATCTGGACTGTTCGTTGTTTCCCTTCCAAACCAAACTTCCCAAGATTTCATCCCTCCACCACATCTGTTTGCCCCCTATGTCCTCCGCCCACCTGTGAGGGACCATGAAGCTTGTATCTTCATTGCCTCTCTCCCCGTTGGCATCTGACAGCCAAAGCAGACGCTGGAATGTCTTCTTTCCATGCCTCACCCTGAGCCTGGGGTTAGCAGTCTCTCTCTCTCCTCCTGGCTCACCCCGTCTCCACTGAGAGTGACTCTGATATGTATTGCCTTGGAGCATCCACCAGGACCTACTGTGTGTGCTGTTTTCTTTGCATGACTTTATATGCAGTAAGTTGGACAAAAAAAAAAAAAAAAAAAGAGGTTGTATTCTCATTGTCCGACTCGGAATTACGTTGCTGCCTCTCTGTGCTTTTGGCCTCTGTGTGGCCGTGTTTTGCCAGCACGAGATACTGTCCCCTCTGGAGGATTTTAGGGGAGGAAAGCCCACATTCCCCAGGGATTTGGAGGAAGTTCTGGTCCCCCAACACTCCAGGGAGTCCCCAGGGGGTGTTGGTTGGAGCAGGACTGATGGGGATAACTGACTGAGAACTTTCCAAGTTTGCACTTGGTCACATACTATCTGCTGGGCTCTTTCTCAGACTCCTGCTACCTGGGCCAAGGAAGTGAGAGGACAGGTCAGCCAGGCTGAGTGGGGACTGCAGGTCAGGAGGCTGCCCAAGTTCCTTAGCTTCTAAGCTAGACCCTTACTGGTCTTTATGCTTGACAGAGACCCTGCCGCACAAGCCCCAGGGTGGGCACTTGGTCCTGAGCCTGGCCCACAGGACCTCCCAGTAAGGCCCAGTGCCCAGCCCCCAGCCACCTGCCTTGCCCATGCACTCCCAGCTCCCCACAGGCCAAAGGTGAGGTGTGACCCTCCACCAGGGGATGCTGCAATTTCTATGGCAAAGTCTGGTCCTCTTTCTTCAACCTCAGTTTCCCTATTGGTTAAAATGGTTGAAGGTTCTTATCCAGCCTACATTGCAAGGCTGATGGGGGATCAAACTGTCTAATGGTGTGAAGCCCAGTATTGCTGGAGAGCTTATCGGGTTGACCACAGCCTGGACTCTTGTTTCACTCTGGGCCTGTCTGGTCCCCTTTTCTCTCCTCCACCTGTGGTCCCTCGTAATCCCTCTTTGGTGCCTGTCAGCTGCATATCAGCAGTGCTACAGCGGGAAGAACAGTGGTTTGGGGTTAATAGGCTTTGACTCCCCACTGTGTGACCTTGGCCAAGTCCTTTCCCCTACCTGGGTCTTGCTTTCCCTGCCAGAGAAAATTGAGCTGGAGGACCCTAAGGTCCTATCTTTCATTGGGGGACACACCTCCTGTCCATTGTGGTCCTCTCTGTTTTCTCTAAGTGCCAGAGAGGAGAAAGCAGGCCTCACTCACCCCAGGCTGAGATGGCCCCACTGTGAAGGCCACTCCTGGGGGTAGGCAGCCACATGGTGTGGATCACAGGGCACTGGGCATTTTCTGGAGAAAGCAGATAAGCGGCACTGGCAGATAAAACTTCCCAGAGCCCATCCAAACCAGACAAAAATCTGTGTTCCTCCAAAACACCTTTAGATGCAAAAAAAAAAAATTCAAATCCAAGCAAAAACCTAGGCTGGGGCATGCAAATGTATGTGCCTGAAAGTATTCCCCTGGGTCTGGGTCTACTGGGCAGCACCTCCTGACCCATGGCCTCCTGTCTCCCCTTGAAGGGAGACTCCTGTGCTGGTTTTTTGGTTACTGTTTATTTGGGGGTTTGTTTCAGTTTTTTTTGTTTTTTTGTTTTTTTTAATATGTGGCTGTGAACTTGAATGACCATTGCTCAAACTTTCTGCTATTGGGGGCTGGGTGGGGGAGACAGGGCGTCTGTTTTATTCTTGGTGTTTTCAGTGCAATAAATAGCTACAAACTTCTGTGCACATGACGTCTCTCTGTCTGGGTCAAGTATGGGCACTGGGAGGGAGGCTTTGGAGTATTTTTTCTGTTCTAGATCCCCTCCTGACCCATGCTACAAAATACTAGAAGACCTGGTCCCCCTTTTGATTAGATCAACTTAGGTCACATGCTCAAGGCTGAAGCCAATCACTATGGAATTTTACTGGGACCACATACTGCCCTTCCCCCCCCACCCCCCCCTTAACAGGGATGGTCAACTTCCTGTGGGACACCTTGGGGTGGGGGGCGGAAGGGAATGAATACAGGTTCATTCAACAACAGAAGTCTCCCTCAGGGGTCTTGGAGTAAAGCCCTTCTCCTCATGGCCTCAGGTTCTTTTGTACAATGATGGGGTTGTCTCAGCAGAAGCCTGCCACCTTGTCTTCTCATAGTACTGAGACTAAAGGACTTTCGATGCTAAAATCAGATGGCCCTGCATCCACAGGACCAGCAGGGTCATGGAGCACACACCGCCACTGACTATGCTATGCATGCCCAGGGCTCTAGCTCCTTGCCTAGGCCTGGTACCTGCCACATTCTGGGTCCTTCCTCACTGCAGATAGGAATGTGGCTACACACGTAAGCACCTATCCAGTGAGAACAAGGCCAAGGCTGGGAAGACAAGGAGGCCCGGGGGACTCCCGTTTGCACACTTGTCTTGGATTCCCGCAAAGGTTAGTGCCAAACCTCCTTCTAGCCTCAGTGAGTGGTTTCTAGGATGGCATCCTTGGGAGTCAGAGAAGGCTTGAGAGTTTGGTCAGCCATTGCAGATATTGGCCAGCAGGTGGCAGCACATGAACAGGTTACAGGAGGTCCTTGACCCCTGAGTGGCTTCAACTCTGAAGTTTCAATTTCACTTAAAACACTTGCCATTACATAGGTTTGTTGTTGTTAAGTGCTGTTGAATAGACTCCAACTCAGTGACAATGTATAGGGTTTCCAAGGAGCAGCTGGTGGGTTTGAACTGCCAACCTTGTGGTTCGCAGTCCAGTGCTGATCCTACAGCGAGCGCCACACCAGGCACATGACCCTAAATTTGTAAGTTCATAAAGTACTTCCACATTTGTCCCAGTTATTCCGATCAACAGGAAAGAGGAAGGCACTGAAACATAAAGGCAAAGCCACTTCTTGCAAGACTGAGAGCCTGGACTAGACTCCAGCCTTCTAACTCTCAGGGCAGGATTCAATTCCTTCCCAGTGCCACCTGGTCCTCCTTTACTGGAAAGATGCTGACTGCGTTTCCCTGATTCTGGGCAGCTAGCAATTACTGACTGCGATTCTTTAAGAAATCCCTTCTTTCCACCTTCTGTTCTTTCTCAGCAACTTCCTTGTCTCTTAGTTATTTATACCCACAGTCTCGTCTTCAGAACACAACCTCTGTATCTCCTTCTCTGGGAAGCAATCCAGTCTTCTTCCTCAGCCAGGGTTGGGTTGCCCTTTGGGCTTCCATTAATATTTCTACTCACCTCACCCTAGTGCTGTGATTTGAAGTCACCTGGGTTGAAACCCACCCAACAGCTGTATGGGAGAACGATGTGGAGGTCTGCTTCTGTAAAGATCACAGCTTAGGAAACCCTATGGGGCAGTTCTCTGTCACCTGAGGTGACTATGAATTGGAATCAACTGGACAACAAGCATCTGCAAAGTGATGGTCTCCTTGAGGGCATGACAGCATCTTTTGGTGCCCAGGATGCACACAGCAGGTCTATGTTCTTGCACGAGTAGACCCTTAGCAATTGTCTGAAGGAAGACTGGGTGCCATGTGGGGAGGAGCATCAGTACCTTTCTCCACAGTGAGAGTGGATGACACTGGGTGAGACTAAGTGTTGGCCATGCCCACCCCCCAAAACCTCATGACAGCCCTCTACAGTGTGTACCTGCTGTTAAGTGCTGTTGAGTCAGTTCCAATTCATAGTGACCCCATATAGGGTTTCCGAGGCTTTAAATCTTCATGGGAGCAGAAAGCCTCATCTTTCTCCCATGGAGCCAGTAGCAGGCTTGAACCATGGACCCTGTGGTTTGAAGTCCAGTGCTGAATGTATAGAACCACTGTTGTTGTTAAGTGCCTTCAATCTTAATTGTGCAAATACTGAGACCCAGTGCAGAGGGTGGATGGCCCAAGGATTGAATGAGCCACACACCACAAGTTTGCTTCCCTGGACATGGACCTGTTTGTGATGAGCTAGACCTATGTCCTGCCCCCCAGGAATTCCTGCTGACATTCCTAAGGCAGGCTGTGAAGGGGGCTAAACCTGGAGATAAAGCAGAGGAGGAGAAAGAACTAGTGACTGGGGGCTCTGAGAGGGTTTGTGGAGATGCTCAACAGTTTGAGATGGGGGCTACAGGCAGGGTAAGAATGAAGGCCAAGGGCCCTGGAGCAGTGGGTCAGGTAGGAATAGGGAGAGAAAAGAGGGTAAAGAGGGGGGTACCTTTCCAGGCAGGGCTCAGGTGTGCCCTATCTGTCATGGGTCTTTCCCCAGCAATGGAAGTGCCCTTCCCAGGCCTGGGCTGTAGTAAATCTCTTAGGAAACATTCCAGCTGGTGCTGGGAGTATTTGCACAGGACTGGGTGAGGTAGGTCCAGCGCTGTGGGAATGGCCCCCTCACCTTGCCGTTATTCCTGGGAAGAGCCCCACCCTCCCTTCTCCATCTGGGCCAGCCAAATCCCACAGCCACTTCCTCAGGGCAGCCTGCCACCCCACCCCTCCTGGGGTCAACTCAAGGCTGTCTAATCTCCAAGTCCATCTCAAAAAAAGGGGGATCATCACAATTCTCTTCCAATGTGACTCTGGATAAGTCATCTTCCTCTCTGTGAGCTTCAGTTTTCTTTGTGATTATAACAATGGAATTGAACCTATAGGACCCCAAAATCAAGAGCTGGGCTAATTGTTGAAGATTCACTGTGAAATTTGTTAAAAATGTAGATATTTCTGGTTCCACCCTCGAAGAGTGGGATATAGGAGGGCTGGCAGTGGTTTTAATAAACACTCAGGTTTAGGAATCCTACATTGATCCTCCTGCCCAAGTTCCCACAGTCAGAACGGGAGTCTGAAAATTCAGTTTGGCCAAGCCCCACCCCAGCCTTCCACTTCCCCATCCTCCTCTCCTGACTCAGCTAAACCAATATTGACTATCAGCCCTTCCCCTGCCTCTAAGCCCTGTTACCCCTCCATCCTGGGAGTTTTCTGAGACCCTGACCCCGGGTCAACAAAGTCAAAGGCATTATGTTTTATTGCTGTACCTTCTCCCACCCCTCATTTCCTGACACCTTCTGGTTTGGCAAGGAGTCCCTGGGTGGCACACATGGGTAACATGTTTTGCTGTCACCCAGAAGTGGTAACAGAAGTCACAAGAAAGTCCTGATGATTTCTTTGAGAAAAAAAATCATCCATTGAAAAAGTTATGGAGCACAGTTCCACTTTGACATACATGGGGTCTCCACATGAAGGAGTGTGACAACTGTATTTTTGTTTGTTTCTTGCTTTCCTGGTTTGCTAGGGAACCCAAGCCCACTGTAGAAACCATCTGATCTCCTGATCATTAACCCTGTCCAGTGGGAGGAGTGAAAACTTCCTTCCCACCAGGTGAAGGCCATCCCCAAGTTCATCTCAGAAGAAGGACGAAGGGGTCACGACTCCACTCTGTAGCTCTCCCCAGCACCCACCTAGGGTGTGGGCAGAGAGCTCCCCTTCATTCACCATTCTCCCCTGAGGCAACCCACTTTTCTTACAGATGGGGACATTGGGACCTGGTCTCCTAGATGCCTTGTCGTGAGCTAGAGAGCGCGGGCGAAACTTGGGCCTCAGTCTTTGCCAGTAGCACACCAAACCCCTGACTGTTGTCATCTCAGTCCTGGGCTGGCTGGAGGTGGGAGCTGGGCCTCACTTTTCCCACCTGTACAAAGGTCAGCTGGTCAATGGTAGCCACCCCTCATAGTGGACTTCATGTCACAGGTTGTGCTAAGCATTTGGATAATTTTTTTTAAGTTTGCATTGAGCATCCACATTCTCATTTAAACGATTCTCCCCATTTTCATCTGCAGGAGCTGAAACCCAGAAAGGGAAGGCTGCGTGTAAGTCACAACCTGTGGTCAGGCCAGTGGATGTCCGATTCTAGCTTGGTTCTTACTGCTCTAATTTTCTAGGGGCTGCAACTCACAGGTACCACGGACATGAATGGGAAAGACCTTCTTTCTCCCGCATGAAAGGTGCTGGAAGGAGGCCTCTGTGTGGCCAGAGGACACCATTCTGTCCTGCGGGAGAAGGAGACTGGACAGGAGGGCAAAGGTTGACTAAGGACCGAGGGCAGGCAACGCCCTTCCAGACCTGGACCAACATCAACAAGGCCTCAGGCCCAGAGGGAGTGGTGTGGAGCTTGAAAAGTCAAACTTTCCATGAGCCACCAACAAAAAAATGAATCTGGAGAAGAGCGTCCACCGCAGACCCGGAGATGCAGCAGCCAAGGGTCACGTGGAATTCAGAGGGGCTGGGGACAGGCTTAACTCTTCATTGGTCATCCCCAGAGCCAACCAGTTTGATGTTTTCTTGTTTGGAGCTGTGGGCTGGCGCTGTGCGGTTGGTGGGGGGGTGAGGGTGGTGAAGCGGGGTGCCCATGGGAGGTGGATCAGCAAATGTTTGAGGGAGTTTAAAAAAGTTCATAGGAAAATGGGATTAAAAGACCATGGAATTTTCCACGAATGTTTTGTAGTTCAAACACAAGTGCTCTGCTGTGGAAGAAGTCCTTTTCCTCAGTTTGCAGGTTAAGCAACTAAAGCACAGCACTTCCTCAAGGTCACACAGCCAGGAAGGGGCAGAGCTGGGACTAAACCCAGGTCTGGGTGAAGGAGTAGTCTGAGTAGCCAGAAAGGGCTCTGTGGTCCACAGAGCACATTATGAGTCTCAACCATGGTCTCAGAAGAACGTGAGTGTCCTACAAATCCAGGGCTGGGCCATCAGCATTCACACACCAAGCATAGGGCTGAGTCAGACATCTAGCCAGAGAATTCACAAAGTTTATAGGGAAAGGAGTATTTCAGAGGGACCTCATAGGATGGATGGAGTCTCTGGATGGTATAAACAGTTAATAAACTCAGCTGCTACTTGGAAGGTTGGAGGTTCGAGTCCACCTAGAGGTGCTTTAGAAGAAAGGTCTATGACCTACTCCTGAAAACTCAACCACTGACAACCCTCTGGAGCACAGTTCTATTCTGACACGCATGGGGTTGTCATGAGTTACAATCAAGTGGAAGCCCCTGGTTTAAAAAGATGGAGAGGTTTCCAACAAGTGGGTGGGGAAGACACTGGATCAGGGTGGGAAACCCACCCTGGGTCTGCTCAGGGTAGATTGAGAGATGAACTGAGTGGGAGTGGAGCTTATTAAGGACCCCAACACCAAGGTAACTCCTGGGTAGCTAGTGTTGTCTTGCCAACCCTCGTTTGAACTTAAGAAGATGGCTGACCCTCACACAAAGTCTGCGAGCAGAGCCACAGAACTGTGGGCTGCACAGCAGATGACCTAATGCCCTCTCTCAATGCTTCCTAGTGCCCCGGAGCTGGGGTGGATGCCCTGAGGATCCTCCACCACACCTGAGAGGGCACAGAGACCAGCTGTGCAAGGGAGCTGAGGACTGAGTGGGGTCAGGAGCCCTGGGGCTGGCCTCAGCTCTAGCACATTCTTCTCAAGGGACCCTGGGTAAGCCCTCCCTGCCACAAGTTCACCCCAACTCTGCAGAGCAGCAGGCCAACACAGAAGAGGCCCATGGGAGGTGCTATTTCAGCCATGCTTTCTTTTCTCATAAAGATCATGCTTCCCTCTGCTCTTAAAAAGCCAGTGGGTAGCCTCTCCCTTAAGGGAGGCATGCTTTCTCCTCTGGTTTGCCACAGTCCCCAGCACTCCCTCTCATCTCTCCAACACTTATTCCTCCATTCACATCCACAAGGATGCTCCCTACTCTAGACAAGGCTGATGTTTTTTTCTGTGAGATGCTGATTGCTATGTATTCCCTGCTGAGGTTTCTGGCACCCAATCAGCTCCAGACCGCCAAGGAGACCCAAAATCAGTGGGAGGAATGGTAGCAGCTGGGAGATGGCTAAGGCAGCAATGGGACAAGAGGGTGGGGTCACAGGAAGGGCTGTCTGGGAGCAGCAGAAGTGGGAAAAGCAGGACAGACTGGGAGAAGGGCCAGGGAGAGGAACCGCAGTCCAGGAACCGCAGGCCCAGTGGCAGGGGAGGAGGCGAGGAAGCAGAGGAGGCAAGGCAGGTGAGATGAGGCAAAGGGAGATGCTGACTGGCGATGAGAACCTAAATTGCCTCCATTCAGACTCAGGGTAACCCTATTGGACAGAAGACTAACTACTCCTTAAATCTTTAGGAAAGCAGACAGCCTCATCTTTCTCCTGCAGATCAGCTGGTGAATTTAAACCGCCAACTTTGCGGTCAGCAGCCCAACAACACTTAGACCACTGTGCCACCGGCGTTCATTTCATACTCTTTTTTGTTGTTATGTGCCATCAAGTTAGTTCTGACTACTAGTGATCCTATATAGACAGTGTTTCTGACCTTGCAGTTACCAGCCCAGTGCTTATCCTGCAGGGCCACACCAAGACTGTCATAGACTCCTGTTGGTGGTGGTGTTATGTGCTATCAAGTTAGTTCAGATTTATAGCAACCCTGTATAGGGTTTCTGAGGAGCAACTGGTGAGTTTGAACCGCCAACCTTGCAGTTGTTTACTCTACAGCACCACACCAGGACTTGCCCATAGACTCCTTGTTGTTGTTGATAAGTGCCACTGAGTCAGTTCTGACTCATAGTGACCCTGTATAGAGTTTCCAAGGAGAGGCTGGTGGATTTGAACCGCCGACCTAGCAGTCTAGTACTTACCCTATAGTACCTCACCAGGACTAGCCCATGTTGTTGTTGCTAAGTGCTGTGAGTAGATTCCAACTCCTAGTGACCCTGTCTATATAGGGTTTCCGAGGAGCAGCTGGTGAGTTTGAACTGCCAACCTTGCAGTTCAAACCTAGCTTGAGGTCCAGGGCTTACCCTACAGCGCTATACCAGGACTTCCCCATAGAACCCTCCACTCACGGTCTGGAATCTGGGGAAAGAAGCCTGGATAGATCCATTCTCTTCCATTCTCCAATCCTGGGACACCTGGCTGCAGCAGAGAGACTGGGTGAGGCATACACTCAGGACCCGATCCTGCCAGGGAAAGAGCAGGGATAGCAGGCAGACAGCCTCCAACCCTGCCAGGGGCACTAAGTGCCCTTAGGAGCCCTGCCGAGGGTGTGAGAAGAAGCAACCTGAATAGTGAAGGCCATTCTTAAAACCTCTGCAAATTAGCAAATTCAACTCTTTTCCCCCACCCAGAGCCCCAAACACAGAGAGGTGGGAGGGACAGCCTGCCCCTTTGTTAGGGGAAATTTATTAATATCCGAAATATGCAGGGCCCTTCTGCTCCACCCCCAATCAAAGCCTTAGCAAATACCTGGGCTTTGCATTTAAAAGACCCTGGGGTTCTTTTATGTGGCAGGGTCCTGCTGAGAGGGGTTGGAAGGAACCTGCATCTCTTCCTCCTTGGGAAACACTTGCCTCCTCAGAACCCAGGTCTTCCAATGTGGCCTTCACCTAGGGGTGAAGAGTGGAGCTGGAGAGGAGAGAAAGCTGCCTAGAACAGGGGAAATAGGCATACAAGGGGGCTTGGGAACATTCATGGAAAAATAGAATGCAAAGATAATGGCATTTTCCTGAGAACATTTTGAAGCCCTCTTGTATGTGTATGGTGGTACAAATGGGGGCTGCGAATCACAAGGTCAGCAGTTCGAAACTACCAGCTGTTCCATGGGAGAAAGATGAGGCTTTCTGCTCCCATAAAGATTTACAGCCTAGGAAATCCTGTACAGGGTCGCTATGAGTCAGAACCGACTCCACAGCATATAGCAACCAACAACCAACCAACTAATCTAAAGGCTGACAGTCTGAACCCACTCAATGGTATCAAGAGGAGAGACCTCGTGATCTGCTTCCAAGAAAACCCTATGGAGCGCTCTACTCTCTAACATTTGAGGTTGCCATGAGTCCAAATCCACGTCATGGCAAGAGACGTGGGTTTTTGGAAAGCAGTCTCGGTAGTTGTTATTGTGAAGTGTCGTAGACTCGGTTCTGACTCATAGCAATCTTATATTGCTTGGTGGGTTTGAACCACTGACCATGTGGTTAGCAGTCCAATGCTTATCCTACAGTGCCATACCAGGCAGTTTCTAAGACCTAGAATTTGTCCTCCTTCCTCAGGATCCCACCCACCACTGCCAGAAAAACAGCAGAGCAAACACAAACTCGGGCAAAGTTGGGAAAGGAGAAAGTTGGTCTCCCTTTCCTCATTTGTCCAGTGGGAGTGGGACTGTCCTGTGCTGCCCACCCCGTGGTCCTAGAAGTAAGGCTCCAAGGACACAGGGCAAGGAGGACAACCTCATTTGGTGTTTATTAACAATGAACCCACAGAACACGGATGGGTGGGGGAGACACCAGGAGGGGGCAGGACCCAATTAACACCACCACCACAGGGTGCCCTGCCCCCTTGGAGAAGGCCTCCTGGGAGAGGCCTGGCCAGCCAACCCACCCTCACTGTCCTCTCTCAGGGAAGGAGGTACTCAAGGGCGGGATCCCTCTACACCAGGAGATTAAAGTCGCCAAGGCTTCTGGCCACAGGCCCAGGATGCTGGCTGCCCTCCTTTGTCCACCTCTGTATGGGGGCCCATGGTGGGTAGCATTGGTCAAACAGCCACAGGGGGGCCCAGCTCTGAGTCTCTTAGATGCCCACCATTGTCCTTTCCAGGCATGACCAGTTTCCCAGCAGTTCCTGGGATTGGAGGAGGCATCTAGGTTCCTGAACAAGCCAACCCAGAGGAGAGGGACCTGCATCTTATGCCCACTTGTCCTCCTTCCCAAACATGGTCCCGGGCTCCCTGCCTCCAACCCAGGACTGTGGTCCCGTGAGAGCAGGTGGGGCCTCACACCCCACCCCACCCTATGCCCCTAATTTAGGCCACTAGCACTTCTTACCTGTTCCCCACAGGCCTTCCCGCCTCCCCCTGCCCAAAGAATTCACCTAGCACTGAGAGACCCAAACAATATTCTATGTAAAACACAACCAGATCATGCAAATACCCTGCCCACCTGCCCCGCCTGGGGTCCCCACTCCCCATCCATTCTTCACTGATGAGAAGTTTCCTTCTGCAGCTGCTCTGCCCTCTCCCCCAGGCCAGTATTGAGACTGCTTCCCTTCTCCATATTTCTGTTGGTCTATCACCCTCCCCAGCCTGTCCTTCTCTTCTCTCCAAACCTACCTCTCCCCCTTCAGCAGGGCCAGTACCCAAGAACTCCGGGGAGCTTTCTTCCCACTGCCCTGGAGCCCTGAATCCCCCTGCCCCAGCTCTGGTTATGTTGATGTGTGAAAAGAGGGGGCTCTGCCCTACACAGAGATGGGTGGTACTGGCTGCACATGGGAAAGGAAGCTGACTGGGCAAAAGGCCTGGACTCAAGTCCTCTCTGCATGTGACGGTGGGCAAGTCCCTCTCTCCAGCCTCAGTTTTTCCATCTGTGGAGTGAGGGTTGGGCTGAATCATCCTCAGCTTTGAATGGGGTGTGTGTGTGTGTGTGTGTGTGTGTGTGTGTGTGTGTAAGAGTGACAGAGGTTTCAGAAGAGGTAAGACCACAGAAAGAACTTGCACTTGGGGGACAGGGTAACCTCTCACAGACTCTGCTGCTCAGAACACCAGAGGGCACAGCTGTCCCTCAAAGCCCCAGCGTGGGTCTGTCAAGCCGGGTGGGGGCCTGTCTGCCGCCTCACATCATGGACTCTTCCTCCTCTGCGATCTCCCGGTCCACCTCGATGGCTGTGTTCTCGAAGCTGGTGATGCCGCCATATTTCCGCATGTGCACCATCAAAGGCTTGGGGGACTGGCTCCCGGCCAGTGTGGCTACGTACATGCCCGTCCTGTTCTCCTCCAGCGATGGGCCCCAGTCCATGGCTGGCCGGCTGGCCTGCTGGAGCCGCTGCAGCAGAGAATGACAGTGGTGGAAGAGGACATTTGGGAGCATTTCCTGTGGCCAGGCACCCTGCCGAGACCTTACCACCTGATAGAGTCACTGAAGCTATCCCAGGAGTTACTTTCCTAGAGTGATTCCAACTTGGCCTCCTTGTGAGCCCTATTCTGCCACTTACAAGTCAGATGGCCCTTGGGTAGGACATGTAAGTTCTCAGTGCTCAGCTTCCTCGTCTCTAACCTGGGAATAATGATGACCTCACAGGGCTTTATAAGAATCCCAGGTGACAGATAAAATAAGGGTTTCCCAGAGGATATTTTTTCAATAGTATTTATCTTTGCTGCATGTAGTGAAGCATACAAGGGACAAAATGATGAAAACTTTTTGTTGTGTTGTTGTTAAGTGGCTTCAAGTCATATCTGACTCATAGTGACCCTATATAGGGTTCCCAAGGAGTGACTGGTGAGCTTGCACCACTGACCTTTAGGTTCAAACCAACCTTGCAGTCCAGCTATTAACCCCGACACCATACCAGGACGTCTTAGACATTACCAAATACCTTGAGGCAATGAGTTGCTGGGCCTGGCATCTCAGCCCACAGTCTCGGGATAGCATAACATAGTCCACAAAGACAAAGTTCTATAGCCTACTGGGATTCTTAATAGCTCATGAGTAGTCATCTCAGGGGCAACTATTGGTCTTTCCATGAGTGGAAGAAAGAAGAGGGATGACAATTGAAGATACTCGCAATCAACTATTCCAACCGACTAATGGAACATGGGAACATCAGTCTCCAAAGCTCTGAGACCAGAGAAACTAGCTAGTGCCAGGCAACCACTACCAACTGCTCTGAAAGGGATCACATTAAAAAGTCCCAGATAGAGTGAGAGACAACGTGAAACAAAACTCAAAATTATACAAAAAACAAAAATACCAAGCTTACTGATCAGAAAGAGACCGAGGAACCCAACACTATGGTCCTCGGCCATACTTCAAGTCTTGGACTCGAACTCACCCTCGTGGCCCAGTTTTCAGGCAATCAGTAGGTAGGTATACTGGGGGAACAAAAACACTAGTAAGGTATGCTCACCATGGGATGGTCAATTGTTCATGAGCAAAAGGGTCAACTGTTCATGATCAACACTTACTTAAGGCCAAAGTTCAGAAGGGTTGGGAATGAGGATGGAATGGAATTAAGAACCTCAGGGAGGACGTGGGATAGCTGTTGTTCCAAGGAGGGGATTGCAATCACTGAGCTATAAAATTGATGATCTACTCTGTAAACCCTTACTCAATTCACAGTTAAAAGTCTCAACAACAATAAAAAGAACCTGAGTGATACAAATTGCTAAGTGCTTGACTACTAGCTGAAAGTTTGGCAGTTCAAATCCATCCAGAGGCACCTTGGAAGTAAGGGCTGGCAATCTGCTTTCAAAATGTCACAACCTTGAAAACCCTATGGAATGGAGTTCTACTCTGCACACCTGCAGTCACTGTGTGTCTGGATCAACTTGACAGCAACTAAAAGCAAGACCACCGGGCTGTTGTGGGGATAATGGGATGATGCACTTAGCATCTGTCTGGGTAGTTGCTAGCTGACTCATGACCTCTCATGCACAAGGGATTGGACAGTTCTCATCTATAGGTTTTCATTGGCAGATCACTGGAAGTTGACCGTTGGCCTTTTTTCCTAGTCCATCTTTTTCTGGAATCTCTGCTGACACCTGTTCAGCATCATAGCAACACACAGCCTCCACTGACAGGCAGGAAGCACAAGGATGTTCTGACCATGAGAATTCTTCTGCTGAGCCATCACTAACCTCTGGAACAGGGGAAAACCAAAAGCCCAAATCCACTGCCACCAAGTCAGTTCTGACTCAGCCACCTTAGAAGACAGAGTAGAACTGCTCCCAAGGGTTTCTGAGGCTGTAAATCTTTATGGGAGGAGACTGACTCATCTTTCTTCCACAGAGAGGCTGGCGAATTCCAACAGCTGACCTTGTGATTAGCAGCCCAATGCACAGAAGCCAATAAATGGTGAGTTTTGTTATGACTTTATGACAGGCCCCTCTGGTCAATCAAAGGGCTTACTCTGGGTCCCTGGTCCTAAATGGTGAGTCTTAAGTTTGAGGGTTTAGGGGAACTGAGATGGGAATTGTCAGCTGGCCTACCAGGTCCCTTCTAGCCCTGACAGTCTGTTTTGTTCTGAGTCTGATGTCTGATTGTCCCCTCTCCAAGCCCCAGTTTCCATGGAAGGAGGAAGATGACTAAGATGATGACTAACCCTGGACATTCTAGGATTTCCTCTTTCTCAAACCTCAAACCACATTCCCAGAGAGAAGAGTCCTCAGACACGTAAAGAAAGGAAGACAACTAACACTAAGTGGAGCCTGACTGGGTACAGGTTTCAAAGGAGAGCATGGGGTTGGTGCCCGCAGCCAGGGTCGAGCACAGCCTGTATCGAAGCATGATGTTATTCACTAAAGTGGACAGAATGTTACTACACTGCTCCAAACCCACAGGGTCATCTCATTTCGCTTGGAATAAAATTCCAAGTACTCACGTGGCCTACATGGTCCCCTCACCTAAGCCCCCATTCTCTCCCTCTACTCACTCTGCTTAGTCACATGGTCGGCTTGCTGTTCCCAGACAATAGCTCCTCCTGACTCAGGGTCTTTGCATGGGTTGGCCCTAGTGTCTGGAATGCTCTCCCCCTAGATAGCTACATGGATCACTCTGTCCATTGAGTCAGGTTTTCTCATCTCCCCAGAGAGGCATTCCTTGGCCACCTTGGCTGAAATACCATGTTGTTGTTATTATGTGCCGTCAAGTTGGTTTCAGACCCATTGTTGTTGTTGTTGTTATGTGCCGTGGAGTTGATTCCGACTCATAGCGAACCTGTACAGGATTTCCGAGGCTGTAAATCTTTACGGGAGCGGAAAGCCTCATCTTTCTCCCACGGAACAGCTGGTAGTTTTGAACTGCTGACCTTGAGGTTCACAGCCTGATTCGTAACCACTATGCTACCAGAGTTCCAGACTCACAGCAACCCTCTATAGGGTTTCCCAGAAGTGGCTGGCGAGCTTGAACTGCCAACCTTGCGGTTCAAAGTGACTTTGTATATATATATATATATATATATAGTGATGGCTGTGTGCTGTGGAATCCATTCTGACTCATAGCGACCCTGCACGGGGTTTCTGAGGCTGTAATCTTTACAGCAGCAGAGAGCCTCATCTTTCTCCCACGCAATGCCTGGTAGTTTTGAACTGCTGACCTTGAGGTTAGCAGCCTGACCCGTAACCACTACGCTACCAGAGCTCCTTTATTAGTATGTACATATACATATATACATATATACATGTGTATATAGTAATAAAGGAGCTCTGGTAGCGTAGTGATTACGAATCGGGCTGCAAACCTTAAGGTCAGCAGTTTGAAACTACCAGCCACTTGGGAGAAAGATGAGGCTCTCTGCTCCCGTAAAGATTTACAGCCTCGGAAACCCTGTGCAGGGTCGCTATGAGTCGGAACCGACTCCAAGGCACATAACAACAACAAGAACATACTAGTAAGTGATGTATGGAGTCCTGTATTTAATCATTGATTGATATACAAACTTCTTGAAAGCAAGTACTTGGATTTGTTTCCAGCTGAACTGTATGTACACTACTGCCTAGACCATGGCTTCTCAATCTGTGCATGCCTTATATTTCAGGTCCAATAATTCTTTGTGGTGGGGGCTGCTGTGTGCATTAAAGGATGGTTAGCAGCATTCCTGACCTCCACCCACTAGAAGTCAGGAGCACAGTTCATCTACTCTCTCCATAACAACCAAAAATATCTCCAGAAAATGTCAAATGTCCCCTGGGGGTCAAATCACCCCTGGTAAGGACTCTTGGTGTCACATTGAGCCTTCTCCTTGTCCCACTGCTGAGCTAAAGATTGCCTTATTTAATCTCTACATTATCCAAATGTTACTAGTTGCCACCAAGTTCATTCTAACTCTTAGTGACCCCACGTATGTCAGAGTACAGCTGTGCTCCATAAGGTTTTCAGTGACTAATTTTTCAGAAGTAGATTGCCTGGTCTTTCTTCCAAGGAGCCTCTGGGTGGGCTTGAACCTCTAATGTTTCAGTTAGTAGTCAAGCATGTTGACTGTCTGCATTACCCAGGGACTCCATATCCCTAGGATAGAGGTATTATTATTACTTTCACTCACCACACCCACCCCTCTGAAAGTAAAACTCAGAGAGGTGAGTTAAGTTGGCCAAAGTCACACAGGAGGGACGTGGTAGCACTAGGACTTGAACCTAGCCAATCTGACTCCATTCTGGACTTTTGAATACTCTGCTTTTCTATCTTCCACAATACTGAGTACGTTGATGAACTAGCTCACTTTCTTCTCACAGCAACTTTTCCCATTTTAAAGATGGACAAACTGAGGTTCAAAGAGCTACCTTAATTTGCTTAGGGTCACATTGACACAGATGGTAGGACCTACATTCAGCTCCTAGTGAGTCAGTGCTGGTAGCCCTGAGCTCAGAAGGCAGCCTCCGGAGCTGGGAAAGGTATTCTGTATCACCCCCATCAACATGGCCCACAGCAAGACTTGGGGGCTATTAACCTCCCAAGAGCTGGGGCCTTCCTCCCTGAGCAACTGAGTACCCACCCCCAGTACACCCTTTCTTCCTTCGCTTTACAGACACCCGACTCTTAAAGCAGAAGACAAACCCACCTTTAGTAACACAGGTGGGGGCTCCTGAGGCTCAGAGAAGCATTTGCACCAACTCACACAGCATATGGAAGCAGGGCAATGGCTGCACTCAGGGCAGGTCTGCCAGGGCCAGGGAAGAGCTCTCAGTGGGGACATAAAAGTGAAGATCTGGACAGTTGAAGGGGCAGTGGAGTTGTATGAGGGATGGTATGTTAGATTGGGGTCTGATTTGCATTTGTTGATATCATGGTGTAACTATTTCTATGTGGTCAAATTCATACTATCAAAGATTTAACAACCATTCACAACATTCCTGAATCATGGCATTGTAGGACAAGCACTGGACTGCTAAACCACAAGATAGGTGGTTCAAACCCACCAGCTGCTCCTTGGAAACCCTATACAAGGTCACTATGAGTCGGAATCAACTTGATGGCATTAAAAACAACAACAGGCTCTCTTCCGCCTATACTAGATAACTCCAGTTCTAGGGGTTCTTGGGCTCTCTCCAGGCTCCAGTCAGCTTACTCCTAGACTGCCCACGATGACAGCCTCTTGCCACCAGAGGGCTCCACACCCAAGGCCACAGAAGCAGAAGGCGGCACTTTACCATAGGCATCCCTCACTCTGCCTTCAGGAAGCTCACTACTCCACTCTTCTGAGAACTGCAGAACCCCATACCGAAGACCTTCTGGGTCTCTCTACAAAGTCTTGGCCATGGACAGAGCTAACACCATTATTACCAAGCCACCCATGGGTCACACCAGGGCTTCTAGGAACAAGGAGAGACACAATCCACTCTCAATGGGTCTCTCAATGTTGAGTCCCAAATGGAACTCTGGGTTAGAGACCTAAGTTAGAATCCTGATCCCTGCCCAGTTCACAGTGGGACCTTGAGCAAGTCCTTTGTCCTTGGAGCTTTCCCAAGCTCTGTGAAGAAGATGGGCCATCACCAGTGTTCTTTGAAATATTCCCTCCCTCAGAGACCCCATGTGGTGTGAGGGGCCATAGGGCAGAACTTCAGCCCCTGAGCCTGCCTCAACTCAAGCAAGGGCTACTGGTTAGAAAAAATGGCTCAGGTTAAACCAACTGTACCCCAAAGCCCAGATAAGGTGTTGGTGCAGGTATTTTCTATTCTATTGGGTAGACCCAGCGCTGGGTTACTGATTGGGGAAGTTGGGGTGGAGAGGGTTGGGGCAGACTCACCTCCCAGAGTGAACCCTCCTCTCTGAGCACAGCCACCAACATGCCAGCTGGGATCATGAGGCAGGACAGCAGGCCCATCAGGATGCCCAACAGCTCTGCCCATGCCGGGAAGCGGTAGCTGCCATACTCTGAGGGCTGGTACTTGATGATGCTGTAGACCAGCAGGGCCTGCAAGGGGGTGGAATTAGGGTGGCTCCCAGCATTACAGTGGGCCCCCCTTATAGTAGGACAGGTCTGAAAGAGCCCAGCCTGTGGCCATTCCAAGACCTGGGAAAACCCACTCAGAGTCGCCCAGTGTGTGATTAGGCCAAGTCTAAGCTACACCAGAACCTGAGGTGGTCCATGCCTAGACCCTTCACAAGACCTGAGACAGCCCAACTCTGAATAACCCAGATGTCTGTGATGTCCTGTCCCTGAGTTGCTCTAAAGCCAAGACCCTGAGGCCTGAGAAACCCCACCCATTTTGTCAACATCTAGGCTAGACCCAGCACAGCTACAAAAGCTAGAGAACAAGGGTGAATGGAATAGACCCAGGATCCTGGTGTCCACCCAGTCCTCAGCCCTGATAGAAGCTTTATTCCAGCCCTCCCAGACCGAATGCCTAGAGGAGACCCTTACTCTCAGCTCTGGGGCCCCAGCCAGCAACCTCCCCTGCCACCCCAGTTACCAGGAGCGTGGCTGGGGACAGGAACAGCCAGCAGGCCCTGAAGTAGATTCCGGGCTTAAAGCCCAGCATCATGTGGATGTCTCGGCAGAACCTCTGGATACCTGCAGAGGGAGGGGAGGAGGAATGGCTCCAAAGCCCACAAGCAACAGCAGTCCCTCCTCCACCCCACTGGCTCCCAGGGGCCATGGACCCAGTAGCAGAGGGACTCTAGGGGAGACCTCCACAGTGGGGAACCCTTCTCACCATACACTCGGGTGACAGCGAGACATGTGGTAATCACCACCACCATCAGTCCAAAGCTGGCGCTGTAGTCATCCAGAAGGACTAGCCAGTACATACCCCCCTAGAAGACAGGACACAGTTCTGGGGTCCCTCACCAGCTGCCTTTTCCAGCAGAGAGCAACATACTGCTGCTATAGCAGCTGAGTCCCATCTGTTTTCACAGCAACCTGTACATGGAATCCCATTTTATTGATGGGGAAGAACAGACTCAGAAACATTAAGCCACTTGTCCTGGAGTCACTCAGCAAGTGCAGGAGCAAAGTTTCTACCCAAAGGCAGGACTTCTAATCATAAGGCCAAGCTGCTCACCCTTAGGAGACAGCACCTGGGGTGGGGTAGGTTTGTCCCCAAAACAAAGATGTAGGTGACTCAGGGTTTGCTGAGCCTGGCCAGAGATGCCTACAGACATCAGCCCAGTCTCATCCTGGCTGGCCACTCCCCTGCAGTGACACTCACATCTGTGGTAAGGACCAGCCCCATCAGGTACATGGCCACACAGATAAGCCCGGAGAACACAGCCTTCTTGGGCCGAAGGTAGTAAGGAAACTCGTCCGTCACAGCAGTCACTATGGTCTCGAGAAAGGCAAACTGAGGAGGAAGGCAGATTGGGGGTCAGTGACCACCATACACAGACACACTCACATGCATTCACACCAGCATGTGCACAAACATGCACGCACACAAACACACTCATACCCACCACGGGATGCCCACTGGCATGGACAGGGCTCACCTGGCTGTCCAAGCCAAGAGTCAGAAGCATGAAGAAGAAGAGGAAGGACCAGAAGGGTGACAGAGGCAGCATGGTCATGGCCTGTGGGTAGACAACAAAGGCCAGGCCAGGGCCTGGGGCCACGGGCACCAGGGGTCAGCAGCCTGGGCCACATGGCAGCACCCCCACATATAGTCACACTCCTTTAACCAACCCAGAGACATACACTCAGCACACACTTCCTAACTCCTAGGGCATGGACCTGCAGATTGTGAGTGCTCCCTAAACACAGCTAGGTAGAACAAATGAATTAATAATGAGCACATGAATAAACATAAGACCCAAATCTAGAACTTCACTTGAATACACTACGCACACAATCATTTGCACACACAATGTCACTGCTGTGTACACTTATATACATCCATCAGCACAGCCACTGATTCCCAAGATCACCTGCACACTCCACTAATTTGCTCATGAGCATCTTGACAGGGATTTGACTCAATGGGACAGTAAGGGCAGAAAACTTAAGATGACCTCATACACAAACTGGTTTACCCCCTCATGCACTTATTTAATGCACACTTAATTGCACATCTATCTCTTTGCATGTGGACACTCAAAGACCAGCTAAGACACATTGTTTCTTTGCATGTGCACACACACACAAGCAACCATGGCAGACTCATCACACACAACCTTGCTGGGGCACACATATGCTCACTTGCCCAGCCCTAGCTATGCCTCAACACACACCCTCGTTCCACCAGGGCCTGGCAGCCTGCCCACCTGCTTTGGCTACTTGGTCCACAGGCACACCCAGCTCCTGAGACATGTAGCCCAGCACAGAGAAGATGGCGAAGCCTGCCAGAATGCTGGTGATGGCGTTGCCCAATGTGACGATGAAGGTGTCTCTGCCAGCAGAAATCCAGGCACAGGTCAGGGTCAGCCAGCCCCGCCCTCAACCCATGTGACCCTCCCTCTTGCCAGCCACTGTCCTCTGCCCCTCTCAACCCCGGGGTCAGGGGGGCTGCAGACCCTGACCTGTAGATGTTCTGGTGAAATGTGTTGTAGGAGGCAAAGGTGAGGAGACCGCCGAAGCCCACACCCAGGGAGTAGAAGATCTGAAGGGCAGCCTCAATCCACACCTGTGCCAAGGAAGGATGGAGGAGGAGGAAAAAGGAAGATTGATGTGCAGTGGTGTCCATGGGGCCAAAGAAAGCAGAGAGAGTTGTTGGGGTGAGACACAGTGGGCATGAGATGGTGAGGTGAAGGGTCTGGCTCACAAGTCACACAGTTAGGAGCAAACTCCTGCTCCAACACTGCAAGTACCTTTCCTCTCTGGGCCTCAGTTTCCCCATCCAAGGTCTGGAGAATGATCTCTAAGCTTGAGCCAGTTCTGAAGGATTGTTTAACACACGTTTTTTTGTAGATTTATAGTGACAATAATCCCACACAACTCCCTGTACTTCCTCTCTGGAGTCAGAAGGCCCTAGACTTGGAACTCACCTTCACCACTTCCTAGTTGTGTAGCTGGGCAATCCACATTGCCTCTCTGAACCTCTAGTCCCTCATTTATAGTGGGGGGACAGTCCTAGTACCTACTTCATAGGATGATACCAGCTGCTGTCAGTTCTGACTCATGATGACCCCATGTGTGTTAAAGCAGAATCGTGCTCCACAGGGCTTGCAAGGGCTGATTTTTTAGGAAGTAGATTGCCAGACTTTTCTTCCAAGGTACCTCTGGGTGAACTCAAAACTCCAACCTTAACCTTTCAGTTAGCATCTATAGCAGTCACCATTATAACACCCAGAAACTCTCATAGGATGGTGAGGTAGGGGGTTGCCATGCAACCCTGGGTGGGCCGACTCATAGCGGCCCTTATAGGAAGGTTGTTGTTACTGTTGTTAAGTACTGTGGAGCCGGTTCCGACCCATAGCGACCCTGTACAGGGTTTCCAAGGCTGTAAATCTTTACGGGAACAGAATGCCTCATCTTTCTCCAGCGGAACTGCTGGTAGTTTCGAACTGCTGACCTTGAGGTTGGCAGCCTGACTTGTAACCACTACGCTACCAGAGCTCTTTAGGATGGTAGTAAGAATTAAGTCAACTACATGTATGCAAAGCAATAGAGTAGGGTCAGGCGTATAGTCATATAAATAATGTTATTAAATGTTATTAGTATGATATTTAAATGTTGTAAATAATATTATACATGTTATAAATCTTGCTCAATAAATTGGAAATGTCTGTTGTGATTATTATTATTATTATTTCTACTGCTTTCCTTGGGATTTTGGAATCAGACAGTTTGAAATCCCTGCTCTGCCATTCCCTGGCTGTGTGGCCCTAGGCTTATCACTACCTCATCCGTTTCTTCATCTGTACAATGGGAAGAATGATGCCTACATCATGGCATTGTTAAGAATAATGAGTGAAAACGACAAACAGGAAATGCCTAGCACTGGGTGCTCACCACTTGGACAGTGTCCACCCTGCCCTCCTCCTTTCTAAGGTGTCCTCTTCCCCCTCCCTCCCTGACCTTAGCTCTGAAGGCCTCCTCACCTTGGAAGTCAGCAGGTGATGAAACTGGGGAGTGAGATAGAACTGGATGCCCTTCCAGGCCCCTGGGAGGGTGACTCCTCGGACCAGCAGCATGAGCAGGATGAGGTAGGGGAATGTGGCCGTGAAATACACCACCTGAGTCATAGGGAGCGAAGGCAGGATGACTTCCTTCTACCCTGCTCCTCCTCCTAGAATCCCCATCCTGGTCACTTTTCCTAGTGCTTGAGCTATGAACTCACTTGGCATTTTTGATGCTTCTTTTTCCGTCCCTCCCTCCTCTGTCCTTCTTTTCTTCTACACACCCAAACCATCAGCAAAGTCCTGTCACTGAGCTTCCAAAGACTGTCCCCAATCCCTCTTCTCCATCTTCATTGTGGGCTTGATCCAGGCCACCATCACTTGCTTGTATGGTTATAGAAGCCTCCTTGGGGCTCTCCCTCTCCATGTCAAACATAGTCAAAACCCCCAGATGTCTCCCTGCCCTTTCCTCCTCCTTTCCCCATAGCTGTCAAGCCTCAATAGCTTGGCTCCTTGTCTCATCCATGATTACCTCTCCTCTCTCAATGGTTTCTACACTGTCCTTTTAGTCTTCCTTTCACTGGCTCTATTCCTCTTGGACACCACTTCTCAGTACTTTGCAGAAAGACAAGTTCTAGTTTATAAATTAGTTAGTAAACTCAAGTCTTCTGAAATCATTTTATCACCTTCCCACTTCTTTGTACCAACATGGGCATCTGTGACTTTGTCCTCGAATCATTTTACTTGTCTTCTTCGATAACAGTACCCCAACTTCCCTTACATGGCGGGGTGACTCCCCAGCACATGACCCAGGCCCAGCCAATAAGATCACTCCAGTCTCTTGTCTACAGTGACTGGTTCAGAGATGGATACATGACCCAGTTTATCCAATGAGACTCAACTTAGGCATTTACAAACTACCCAGAAAAGGAATTCTTCATTAAGCTGATAAAATGCAAGCCTAATGCTTTTCTCCAACCACATGGAAAAACACAGCCCGAGAAGCAGCCAACCTGGAGGAAAGCACTGGTAGCGTAGTGGTTACGAATCGGGCTGCGAACCTTAAGATCAGCAGTTCGAAACTACCAGCTGCTCCTCGGGAGAAAGATGAGGCTTTCTACTCCCGTAAAGATTTACACCCTCGGAAACCCTGTACAGGGTCGCTATGGGTCAGAACCGACTTAACGGCACTTAACAACAACAACAATGCTTTTCTCCAACCACATGGAAAAACACAGCCCGAGAAGCAGCCAACCTGGAGGAAAGCATTACTGAGAGACCACATGAGTCAATTTCCTAATAGTATCCCTTGAACATCTAGATCCAGCTATACCTGAAGCACAGCTTCTGGACTTCCCAATTTAATGTGACAATTGGGGTCCAGTCACTAACATCTCAAAGAGCCCTAACTCACATACCTACCCTTTAAGCCCTCAATGCTGGTGGGACCACTTCAAAGTGTCAAGCACTTCGGACCAAGAATATAAGCTTGACTAACATATGGGTTTTACCCTTGACAAGTTTCTAGTCCAGTCAGCCAGCCTCTTCCACCATACTTCCTTACCACCACATCTTTCCTTGGGCAATGCACCTCCCTCCAAACCTTGATGCCCTCTCCTTTCTTCTCTTTTGAGCTGAAGTCTGCTTACTCTCTCTGGCTCAGTTCATAGCCCACTTCTTTCCTGAGGTCCCCACCCCAGACTCCAGGACCTCCTAGACTTCACCTTGCCCGAGGACTTGACACCCTTGAGGATGCAGAGGAATACGATGACCCAGGCAAGCAGCAAACAGAGGCAGAGGTTCCAGCGGATCTCACCAGGACTCCCGATGCCCTGGCTGCCTTGGATGTGGAGGACGTAGCGGCTGTGGGAAATATACATGGAAGGAATCTATGCGATTCACCATTTGACATCCCTCCTGATCCCTCTTTATTCTTTTACAAACAACTCTGTGCCCAGAAGGCTGACCACTCAGACTCCCTGCCTCTTTGGCCAATGGCAGGCATCACCAGGAGACTGGAGGATGGGGTCAGGGTATTTATATGAACATGTGTACATACATCATGCAAGTTCTGGATGTGGCTTCATCTTGTGTAGGCACAGCTCCTGTGGGGCAGACCCTCTTCCAAGGCTCCCAGCAACATGGTTTCCTACCCTTGCATCTTTGGTTTAGGGGAAGGAATAGCTCTCCCTGTTGCTAGTCCCTGGTTCCTCTCCTTCCCTCGTGGAGCTTCTTAACCTCTGTAAAGGCCCTACATGAAACTCTCTTTAATTAGACCCTTTGAGAGTGCCATCTGCTTCCTGCTTGCACCCTGACAGAAGCAGTCAGCCATGGCGTTTCCAAGGAGACCCCCTGGCAACTATCAATAACCATGTCACATTCTTTGGCTTTAAGTTGCAGGCTTGAGTCAGTCCTTCCTTCTGATTAGACATAGTCTTCACTGGGTGGAGACACTCTGAATGCATTTTGAACGGACAAATGAATAAACTGTGGCAGGTTGGATATCAAGATATGAGACCCATTGAGGGGAAATTCCTAACAGAAGCCTCTAGCAGGTAAAAGTCTTCAGGTATCTGGTCTGTGTTCTCTGGACAGCCAATGATCCGTGCTCAGGGACCAAGCTGCTCTGGATCATTCTAGACTCTCCAGAATCTAGAATCCCAGGCTCTTTATCCCTGCTGCTAGCTATGGAGCAGACCTCTGGACCTTGTTTTCTCAGCTATCATGTGGGCAACAGGATGGGTTGATGGTCAGTCACATCATTCCGACACCTACATTCACAGGGCACTGGTAATATGCTCTGTGGTATGAGTTTTACCTGAATTACCTGTTTAATCCTCTCAACCCATTATTGAACTGTATCGTATCTCTCCTAGGAGATGAATCTGAGATGGTCCTCACTACGAATGGTTCAGACCTGATGCTAAGGGCCTTTCCTACTCATATAGTTTGTGCTCAATAAACATTTATTGATAGAATGAACGAGTGAGTGCAGAACTGTGAACATAAGTGTCTCAGGAATTGGGATTCCCCACACATTTAATAAGGAACTCTGGTAGCGTAATGGTTATGAGTCGGGCTGCTTACCTCAAGGTCAGCAGTTCGAAGCTACCAACCGTTCCGCGGGAGAAAGATGAAGCTTTCTACTCCCGTTAAGATTTATAGCCTCAGAAACCTCACAGGGTTGCTATGAGTCAGAACCGATTCCACGGTATATACCCACCACCACCAGGATGGACTATACAATTTATATGGATTATTTCTTTTAATCCACAGAGGGACCTCTCTCACTCCTTCCTCTGGCCCACCCTTATCAGTGCAGGGGGGAAGTGTTCCTATCACCCAGGCCTGGGTCTGACCTCCAGTACTCCTCGCTGGGGCTGACGGTGCTAGAGAGGTTGAGGGGCAGGGCCCCGTTGCCGCCCTTGGAGCCTCTGTGCTCCAGGCACAAGTCCGTATTCCACCAGTTGCCACAGTGTTCCCAGGGCAGGTTGCTGGTGAGGGAAGCGAAGAGGTAGAAGAGGACATAGGCGATGATCATGTTGTAGTAGATGGCCACCAAACCTACAATGAGCAGCATGGCCGCACCGGCACCTAGGAGTAGGACAGAGGGGAAAAGCCATCCCGTTTCTGGGCTTGATGTCCCTCTCTGCTTGAGGAGAGTTGGGGGCAACCTCCCAGCCTCCCACAGGTCCAATCCACCCCTGGGACTACTGAGACCTCACCTTTGAAGAGGGGGCTGATCTTCCAGACAGCCAGAGGTCCCAGGCTGGAGAACTGGCCCAGAGAGAGCTCCAGGAAGAAGAGAGGGATGCCGCAGATGGCCAGCATGAGGAAGTAAGGTACAAGGAAAGCGCCTGTGGAGGAAGGAGGTGGGTGTCTCAGCTCATGCACTCTTCCTTCCATGACCAGTAGAGACCACCTGGGGCCCTGATGGAGCGCCTCTCATGTGAATTGTGGGTCTGTGCACATAGTCTGTCTCTCTTACTCTTGAAGATCGTTGAGAACAGAGAGGGACTTAACCTTTGCAGCCTCAGTGCCCAGAAGTGGGTGGGGCTCCGAGCCCTGGAGAAACACCAGCTGAGTGAGAGGGTGAATAAATGAGTGAATGCATGGGCAGATTCCCAACTGCAGAAAGTGCAAACTCCTCAGTACAGAAATCAACACCCTTCAGAATCTGGCTCCAATCTACCTGCCCCTCATCCCTCCCTACACCATTTGTGGTTTCTTGGCCCAACATCTCTCCCCCTTTTCTTCTCATATTAGCACCCATCTCCCTTTGCAGAGTGCATTGCCCACCAAACTTTCCACATGGCTCTGGAACGGTTGGTGGTCACACTAGCCATCTCCCTGTGTGCACAGAGCCCAAGCCAGGCCAATGGGAGATTACGACTCTATAGATTCATTTAGAGAGACCACATCTGGGCTTCCATTGCGGTTCCTCAGCCTGGATGTGGTGGTGGTTATGTGTCATGGAGTCGGTGCCAACTCATAGCCACCCTGTATAGTGTTTCCAAGGCTGTAACTCTTTACGGGAGCAGAAAGCCTCATCTTTCTCTTGCAGAATGGCTGGTAGTTTCAAACTGCTGACCTTGAAGTTAGCAGTTTGACTCATAACGACTATGCTACTAGAGCGCCTTCAGCCTGGATGACGTTGTTGTTGTTATTAAGTGCTGTCGAGTCGTTTCTGACCCACAGGGACCTTGTATAGGGTTTCAAAGGAGCAGCTGTTGAGCTTGAACCACTGACCTTGTGGTTCAAACAGCTTTGCAGTCCAGCGCATTAGCCCACAGCACTACACCAGGACTCCTCAGCCTGGATGAGGATGAGGTAATTCCAGAGGTGTCTGTGGCCTTGGAAACCCAGTGCAGGGTCGCTATGAATCGGAACTGACTCCACGGCACATCACAACAACGACTGTGGTTATACTCCCTCCCCACCTCAGGAGGGTGGGGATGTTGTTCCAGGACAAAATGAGATCAGCACACAGAGAAACAGAGTGGAGAAATGGGGAGAAAGTAGAGCTTTCTAGTATGGCTCCAGTGAGACACATTCCAGTCATGGCAGTTCCCCTCGTCTTTGCTTAATCTAGTTTTATTTGGGCTTCTGTCACTTTACCAGCATGCAGTTGTTTAATAAGTTTGGTAGAGGTGAGAGACACTATTGCGTGCTGGTTGAGAATACGTTGGCTCTGGAGAGATAGTCCTGGGCTAGAATTTTGGATCTGTCACTATGTGATCTTGAGGGCAGAGCCAGGTCTTGTCCTCGGGAGAATTGCCATCAGAGTTAAATGAGACGGAGTTTGGAAAACACCAAGCCTGGCATGTGGCAAGCGCTCAACCCGAGCTTGTTAATGAGACTTAGAGCTGCAGTTGGATGGTGATACTGGGATAAAAGAGAATTCAGGTAAGATGGAAGAGATGTGGTGTCTGCAGTCTGAGTGGAAGGGGTGGGGGAGAAGAAGAAAGATTGAAGATTAAAGGGAGAGGAAATGATTGATGGGGAGGAGGGGATGGGGGACCATTAAAAGCACAGGCATCATAGACAGGCAGACACAGCCTTGTAGCAGGAGCAAAGGCAGCCCCAGGAAGTGCTCACCTTAGGGAGAAATCATGCTGGGTATCTGTCCTGGGGATGAGAGGAAGGAGGGAAACTTGGATGATAACAGGAAACAAGGCAGGTAAGTTCCCTCTCCCCAAGGAATTCTGCCAAGGTCACATAGGAGACAAACCTCATTCCCCCATCATCTGTCACCCTCAAGCAGGGTCTCTGGCCCATACCTCCCCCGTTGGTGTAGGCTCGATAGGGGAACCGCCACACATTCCCTAAGCCCACACAGTAGCCAATGCATGACAGCAGGAAGTCCAGCTTGCCCGTCCAATTCCCTCGGTCAGCAGCAAAGTCCACATCCAGGTCCACATCACCTTGGTCACTAGGGGTCATCAAAAGGTCTGGGGTCACCGGCTGCCAGTGAGAGACAAGAAAGGAGAGAAAGAAGGGAGAGACCAGGTTGAAACTGTTAACCCCAAACAAGATTATGCAGTTAAGCAGAGCTAATGGTACCTGACCCAAACGCTGGCAGCTCAAATCCATCCAGTGATGCATCAGAAGGTAAGCCTTCTGTTGTTTGTTTTATCAAAACCCATCTCCATAAAACCAGCCACTGAAAATTCTACCTAGCACAGTTCTACTCTGCAATGCACAGAACCGCTGAGTTTGAATTGACTCATAGCAACAGGTTTGGGGTTTTTTTGGTTTTGTTTTTAAGGTTTGTTGTTGTTGTTGTTGTTGTTATGTGTCATGGAGTCGGTTCCAACTCACAGCGATCCTGTACAGGGTTTCCGAGGCGGAAAATCTTTACGGGAGCAGAGAGCCTCATCTTTCTCCCACGGAACAGCTGGTAGTTTCGAACTGCTGACCCTGAGGTTCGCACACTTACGGATTCAGATCATCAGTTGTTGTCATCTGGGCTGACTACACACTCTCTGGACTAATAGGATGGCTCAGATACTAAAGACATTAAAGACATGAACAGACTTTGGCTAACACAGAGGTCAAATCATAGAGACCCCAGAGGACAGAGAAGAACTACCCCCCAGTGTTTCCAAGGCTGTATTCTTTATGCAACAGACTGCCACATCTTTCTCCCTCGAAGTGACTAATGGGGGGAACTACCAGTCTCTGGAGAAGGATATCATGTTTGGTAAGGTGGAGGGTCAGAGATAAAGAGGAAGACCCCCAGCAAGATGGATTGGAAAAGTGGCAGTATCAATGGGCTCAAGCGTGGAAACAATTGTGAGGTTGGCCCAGGACTGGGCAGTGTTTCGTTTTGTTGTACATAAGGTCACTATGAATCAGTACCGACTTGATGGCACTTAACAACAACAACAACAACAACCAATCTTTTGGTTAGCATCCAGTGCTTAACCCTTATACCACTAGGACTCCTTGGAGTTAATCACAGCTGCCGCTTTATTTATTTATTTCAAACTTTTGATAGTGAACAGAATGAAGGTTTACTGACAAGGCCATCAGTTTTACATTCAACAAATAACATACTCTGTTTCATCTCAATGATTACAATCCCCTCCGTGTAACAACAGTTATTCCACTTTCTATCTGTGGTTGCTACTTCCATTTCATCTACCTCTCCATCCCATCTCAACTTTGCCCTTAGGTACAAGCAGCCTTGTACCTACATACAAGTACACTTTTGCTGAAGGTAACTAAAAAATGGTTATAGCACTACATCAACAGGGAACTGCCAGAGAAATTCAAGTCAGATTCTGAAAAGGCTGTGAAACAAACAATGTCATTGTTGTTGTCAGATGGATCTTGGCTGAAAACAAAAAACACTAGAATGACGTTTACGAGAAAGACTGTGTACTTGACAATGCAAAGGCATTTGACTATGTGGATCATAAATTATGGGTAACCCTGCAAAGAATAGCAATTTCAGAATACTTAATTGTGCTCATGTGGAACCCATATATAGATCAGAAGCAGTAGTTCCAACAGAACAAGATGACACTAAGTGGTTTAAAATCAGAGAAAGTGTGCGTCATGGTTGTAAACTTTCACCATACTGAGCAAATAATCTAAGAAGTTGGATTCTATGAAGAAGAATGCAACATAGGATTAGAAGAAGACTCATTAAGCACCTTTGATATACAGATGACACAACCTTGTTTGCTGAAAGTGAAGAAGAATTGAAGAACTTATAAATGAAGACCAGACTATAGCCTTCATTATGGATTATACCTCAACGTAAAAAACCAAAAATCCTCACAACTGGACCAATAAGCAACATCATGGCACCTAACAATAACAACATGTGCTTACTGCACTAAATATTTCACTCACGTTACCTGATTTTATTCCCCAAACAACCATTTGAGCTTTGAGAAAAACCAAATCTCAAGAAGGTATCTATCAGTAGAGCGGACAGTGAAGCATCCAGCTAATATGAACTGAGGGGAGATGCACAAGAACACCGATAACTGCAGACAATACCCATTTGACCTGGCTTCAATGGCTGGATGATCAGAACTCAGCTAGAAGAAAAAAAGAGTAATCTGTTGCAATTTGATGAACTTGACCTATACTTATTTATGGATGTAGTAGCTCAAAAGAGGGAATGAATCTTTATAGCGAGGATCATTCCCACCCCCTCTGTACACAGGGTTGACATGGATGGCCAACTTAGACATGGGCTACCCAGAATGGGGAGGCTACAAAGGCATGAAGTGACTGGCTTACAAGCTTTCAAGAGGGAGCCTAGTTTCAGAGGATGTGGGGGAAGGCAGAATCTACATTGAGTGGTTTCCAACCTGTCTGGATGGGGCTAATGAAAGGAGATGGGGATAAGACTCTTGTGGTTCAGTAGAGAATAATTGCTATCAGGACTGATTGTGAGTGTTGCAAATATAAAGGTAGACATTTTGTAACAAAAGAAGGGAAGTGGTTGATCTTGCAGTCCAGGAGCGGAGGACTCTGGGACCATCAAGGGAGAAGAGCAGAGTAAGGGACCCTATCCAGAGAAGCAGTGACGCCAGAGATAGAGGCAGAGGCAGAGATGATGATGTGGAGAGATGGAGCAGCTAGGGACTCTGGACTCAGGGAGGGAGAGGGGCTGTGTGCTGGCAGCCAGAGGCAGTCTTGTGGGGTGTACCCTTTGGTTGTTTGAATGGTTATATATTCCTGAGTACTTCAGTGTACATCTAAAAAACAAAACAAAACAAAAAAAAACACCAGAGCAAATGCTGTTGAATGATGATGCATGGAGGAAGGGATTGTAATCATTGCAATGAAATTAAATACGATAGGAAGAATGTAAAGCTGATGTTCTCCCATGTAAACTATCACTCAATTCATAATAAAAACTAAAAAAAAAAAAAAGTATCAGGACACATCCAAGGTTTTTACAAAGTTGGCTAGTGAGAGAATGGGATCTTGAATTCAGCTCTTCTTGATGCTAAAGTCCTTGTCCTTTACTGCCAGTGCCAGTGTTCCTGCTCCACTCCAGGTGCCATAATTTTTAAAAAGATAGGCAATTTAGAGTATGTCCTAAGGGCAAGTGTCCAGGCTGGAGGATGTTTAAGAAAAGTAGGTAACAAGAGAATAAGGAGAAGAAGCTGGAGCCCTTGCCCTTGGCATAGAAAGAGGAGAGCTAGGAGGGAATGTGGACTGCCTGGGGGTGAGGGGCAGAATTAGATTTATGCTCTGTGATTGACTGTGTGAATTTTGGCTTAACAGTAAGAATAGCTACTTAAGCCCAGTCTGCCTCATAAAGTTGTAATCTTCCAAGTGCTGGAGAAGATATGGAGGGGAACCGAGGCCAGCTGTCTCTCAGGTCCCTTTCCAGGATTTGAGGACTTGGGTTGGGAGATGGAGGGCCTCTTTCAGCCACTTGGAATCCTGGCCTCAAGGAATGCAAATCGGCATGTTCATGAGCTACCTGGGCTTATAGCCAGGAAGGGAGACCAAAGATAGCAGAATGCCTATCTGAAATTCAGAGAGTAGTTTCCAACAACTGATCCCAGGAATGGGTTGGGAGAAAGAAGTAGTCACATCTTTCCTGCTGCCGCTGAGATTCATACCATATATCAGAGAAGATTGGAACTGCAATGGATGCTGATTATCAAATACTGTCCACGGTTTTCAGAGAGGAGAAAGGACCCTAACTTTCTGCTGAGGAATGCTTGTAGGAAAACAATGATTTCACCGGGCTAGGAGGCAGAGACCCTGATTCTGTCCCAAGTCTATGCCAAATCACTGTGTGACTTTAGGAAAGTGTCTTCTGAACCTCAGTTTCCCCATCTGGTTAATTAGGGATTAGCTAGATAGCGTTTTCAAAAGCATATCATTTGGGACTCTCATCAGTGTTTGGCAGAAAAGGGCTGTGGCGTCAAAAAAAAAAGTTTGGGAAAAGCTGGGTGAAGACAAAACAAACAAAAAACTGGTTTCTTTACTGTAGGACTTTTCAGATCCTTAAGAAAGCTTCATGGACTAATTTGCACTGTGATCCTCCAACAGGAACTAGACTAGGCTGTATTCCCAAATTCTATTTCAGCAAAGGATTTAAAGGAGCTTGCATGCTGGGAAGTATTTGGGGAATGTGGGTCTCTGCAGTTTTTAATGAGCTTTCTGGCTCTGGTGATCTGGGAGGCTCGAGTCTCTGGATTCACCTGAGGTGGTTAAGAACCAGATCAGAACCTAGCACAGGGGCTCAAGTAAATTCCTATTGACCAAACTGGTTCTTTCCCCAACAGATGCTCTTCCTGACACCAGACCAGGTGTGTCATTCCCAAATCAGATGGTAGCAGATGTGTTGTTGCTGGTCATATGAGCACAGCCAGGATGAAGGTGGTGAAAGGAGGGTAGGGACGACATAGTGCTATAGGACAGGGTGTCTGGCGGTGGCTAGGGTTGGGGCAATGGGCTCGGGTGACAGAACTGGGGTAACAGTATGTTGACTGTCAGAGATAGTGATAACCATGATGACAAGCTTGCCTGAAGGCACAGGGCAGTGGTGGTGGGGACATGATTATGAATGATGACAATGGAGAGCATGTCAAGATGCTTTTAAAGAAGCTGAGATCCAAGGGTCTTTCACTATGATCCGGTACAAGCTGGGGTGAGGGTAACTACACCTCTCAAACCTATCTGAAACCTGCTTCCTTCCCCATCTAATGTTCCTTTTCCGTAAGGCTTACTCTTCAGATATGTGAGCACTGCCCTCTAAAACCACACCCTCTCAGGTAAGATTGGGGAGAAGGGGAGAGAGCAGCTAAGTGATGCTGGCCTTTGACTTTGAGTGTTGAGACAGACCTGTCACCCTGATATCCATCCAGCCCTATTGAGCCAGCTGGTAGGGGGGCCTGTTAATGAGGTTCCTCTGATCCCTTCAGAGAAGCTGCCCTTTCCATGCTCACAGAGCGGGTCCTGGTTCTCTGTTTCCATGGTGACAAGAGTTCCAAGAACAGGATGCTGGTAGCTCATCCCCTTCCTCCCCCAATCAGAGGGAAGCCTACTCCTACTCTGGGGACAAGGGATGGGGTCTCCCAAAGCTGAGCCAATCAAAAGCTTAACTGGGCCCCCCAACCAGGTGAATCCCAGGAGGTCTGGAGACAGAGGGAAGTGACCAAATAAATGGGGCAGGACTGGAAGCTGAATGAGTTGCTTCACACTCTGCCTGGGTGTGAGGCTCACCTCCTGATCCCTCACCCACAGTCACACAAGAACAAATGCCTGAGCTCATCAACCCTGTGCTTGCTCTTTTAGGGACTAGAAAATATAGGGCCCCGTCAGTGGCAGGACCTGGGAAGTCAGGGCTGCCCAAGCCCAAGGCTCTCTAATCTTCTTCAGGTCAGGAGAGACTAGAAATCTAGAGCCCAACTTCATCTTTGTGCAAACAGAGTTTCAGGGAGAGGAAGGAATGAGCCCAAGGTCAAACAGAACATTGAGGGTAGAAGAAGACTAGGATTCAGACTCCCTGACTCCCAGTCTAGTACACATCTCTGGATAATGTTGCTCCTTTGCTGACTGATACCAGTCAGTTCTTATTCCCTGGTCCCTTCTCCTTGAAAGTCAAAGAAGGTGACCCTGAAGAGAGATGGCCCCACCCCTGCCCTATTGGTCCTAGGATGCTTAGCCCACCTTCAGGAAAGCAATGAGCTACACCTCTCTGTGCCTCAGTTTCCTTGTCTATAAAGCAGGGAGAATAAGACTTAGCCCCAGAATAAATAATTAGATGAGTTTAATAAGCTCTCGGCCTGCATCTAGTCAGTTCTTCACAGAACAGAGCTATTAATATAATGTTTGAACCGAGGCTTTGAGGGGTAGGGGCTTTTAAGGGGAAGAAGAGCAAAGCAGTGGCAAAGAGTGAAAAGGAATGGGACCAGGACCCAAGGGATTTATCCACAAATGGCCCCAAGTAGTCACTCATATCAGGGAATGAAAAACACCCACTCATCACAGTGCTTCCACGCCTGGATGTCCAAGGGCAGAGAGCTTGAATGAATCTGTCTGTACCGGGTGGAGGGCAGTCTATTAACACCAGCCACTATGAAGGGTTCTCTCACATACACCAGTCCTCCCCTTCAAGTTCACAACAATCCCCAAGAGAGGGGGTTTGTTTTGGTGCCCCTACTCTGAGGAAGGATCAGACTAGGTTCAGAGTAGAAAATGGGTTTGCCCCAAAGTCATAGGGTTAGTAGCTGCTGCTGCAGACATTCTAACTCCTTGGCTAGGATTGTGACTTTTCAACCAAAAGCCAGAAAACTTCCCCAATATTCCCTTTCCTATGCACACTTGTCTGAGGTCCCATCTCCACAGAACAAAGCCGGGGAGAGGCTGACACCTGAGCCCACGGCCAGAAACACAGGTTCGGCTGCTCTCTCATCCTTGTAGCCTGGACCCCCCATTTCCCTGAGATCTCCCATTTCCCCCTCCTGGCCTGTGGCTCCCTTCAGCCCTGTTGATGAGCACCCTGAGGTCCCAGCAGAGGAAGCTAAAGCTGCCAGGCGAATAAAGGGGGCGGAGAGGAAGCAGGTGGTGGGCCCCGCAGGGCAGGAGCTCTACATGGAAAAGGAGGGTCCCCCTGCAGGGCTGCGGAACTGCATCAGTATTGAACACGTAGATGGAGACCAGATCGACACCCCTCCTTCCCCCCAGCTCCCAGGATTCGTCCTGCTCCGAGCTAGCGCTTGGCTATTCTAATACCACGCTCAATCAGCCCCTGGAGGAAATAGGCAAGGGACTAGGGAGGGGCAGAAGTCTGGCCCTAGCCAGCCCCGTGCCTCCCTCCCGGGGTTGCAGACACCTGTTCGCAAGGCCTGGCCAGTGAAGCGAGCTCTCATTCTGCTCCATCCCGACCCCTAAATGGGAGGCGGAGGGAAGGGAGAAAGCAGACCGTGCCCCCGCCCCTCTCCGCAATTCACTTTAGCTGGCCTTCCCCGGGCCTTGACTCGGTCCTGGTGTCCTCTCCGATCCTCCCCAGGAGCCTCCGTGGGGGCGGGCCTCGCCACCACTCCCTCAGGTGCGCCTCCTCCCTCCGACCCTACCTTGCGGAGGTGAGCTCCCTGGAGCGTCTTCATTTTGGAGGACTGGTGGCTGGGGCTTCCCTGCGTGACTTCCTCTAAGCGCAGGGAGTGAACGAGCGCTCAGGAGATGGTGCCGCCGGCCAGCCGCGGCGCCTTTGCCCCTGCGGGCTCGGCGCACCGGCTAGGGAGGGCGCGGGCGCTGCCGTCTGTCAGCTGTGGCTGCCCAGCTTCTCCCTGCGCAGCGCAGGAGGCTGAGCAGGGATGCACCGCTGCGCCCGCGTAGATATTCAGACAGACCGGCTGACTGACTGACAACGAGGGGATGCGCGCGCCCCCGCACGCAAAGCTGCGGATTGGAGAGACCAGGACTGAGAAGGGGGGCGGGGGTCCGCAGCGGAGAACTTCTTAGCTCAGGGGGCCTAAGTCGTCGCTTACATGACCTTGGGCAAGCGACGACCTATCCTCTCTGGACTTCTTTTTTCCCAATTAGGCAACAAGGGACGCGGTGATGCTTGTGGATCCGGCCTTGGGTTTAAGGAATCCCAGCACCCGTCTCCTTTGCTGTGTGACCCTGTTCAAGTTACTTAAGCTGTCTGCACCGATGTGTCTTCATCTGAAAAATGGGGATAAAAATTGTGCCTCCCGCACATGAATGTAAGGGAATCAGGGAAACTATGAATAGAAAACATTTAACAAGGAGCCTGGTACGTAGTAAGTTCTCAGTTAACATTCATTGGCCAAGTATAGGTTACCCCGCACACACACAACAAAAGAACAACAGTTCTTAGTCAGATGTGTATCTAACCATCCAGTCCATAAATTTGTATTGGGCACCTACAGTGTACCAGATCATGGGATAGGTGTCTTATCTACTCAACACGGTGATCTAGAGTTGTTGTTTGAAGGCCGTCGAGTCGGTTCCGACCCATAGCGACCCTGTATAGGGTTTCCGAGAAGCAGTTGGTGAGCTTGAACCACTAAACTTGGAGTTCAAAGGGTTTTGCAGTCTGGCACATTAACCCACAGTGCTACACCAGCACTCTAGAGGTAGGTGTTATTACTCCAATTTTGCAGACAGGAAACAGAAGCACAGATTAAACTACTTATCCAAGGTCACAGAGGTAGAGATTGACACCAGTGAGAATCGGTCCTCATGGACCTTTCTAGCAAGTCTTGGACATCCCTCCTTTACCAGGAATGATAGCAAATTGGGAGAAGGGAAGGGACTGGGCAAAGCACCACTGTAACACCAGCAGCCCTTGGGTTTCTGTCCATCAGCACTATGACCTTGGTAGTAAATTCTACAAAATGGGCCAACAGCCAGTTCTTGCTTGGCTGACTTCTCAGAGTGCTGAGGGTCCAGAGAGAACATGATGAGGATGTGAAATTATTAGCTAGAGTGACTATGCTTCTAGTTTGCTGGGACAGTACCAGTGTATGTGATGGTACCCTTATTGCAAATAGTGCCCCTTTCAGTCTCAAGATGGCCCCAGTCCAGAGATTAAATCATATGGTCATAATACCATCAGGGACATAAGGAGGACTTTGGGAGAAGATGAGGATGAGGGGCTACTGCCTCTCACTCCCTGTGTTCTCTTTGGAACGTGGAAAGAGGTGATGATGAGGGTTTGAATCCAAACAAAAGTTGGGATAAAAGGTCTGACATGTTCTTGGCTCATTACTCGTGTTAAGTCCCATATAGTTACTCTTCCCTTTAACCTGGCCCCAGAGGGGCTCCCTTCGCCTAGGTATGTTGTTGTTGTTAAGTGTTGTTGAGTTGGTTCTGATTCATAACAACTCTGTTGAGTTCAAGGTTTCTAAGGAGTGGCTGGTGAGCTTGAATCACCGACCTTGGAGTTAGGAAATGGAGCAATTTTCATTAGGTCCTATGATATGCAGATGACACAACCTAGCTTGCTCAAAGAGAAGAGGGCTTGAAATATAGATTGCACCTTGATGTAAAGAAAAGGAAAATCCTCACAATTGGACCAGGAAATGACATTATGATAAAAGTTTTCATAGACTTCATTTTGCTTAGACCCATAATCAGTGCTTTCGGAAGCAGCAGTCAAGAAATCAGGACAATTGCATTGGGAAAATCTACTGCAAAAGAGCTCTTTAAATTATTAAAGAGCAGAGTCATGGCATTGTCAGTAGCCTCATATACATGTGAAAGTTGGACAATGAATAGGGAAGACTGTAGATACATCAATGCCTTTGAATTACGGTGAAGGAGAAGAATGCTGAAAGTGCCATGGACAAGAAATAAAAACAAGACTAGCGAGACATCGTCTCTCGCAGTTTGGACATGTTGTTTAGGAAGGACCAGTGTCTGAAGAAGGATATCATGCTTGGAAAAGTGGAGAGTCAGCGAAAAAGAGGAAGACACCCAATGAGATGGATTGGCACAGTGACAGAAACAGTGAACTCAAACATAACTATTGTGAGGGTGACACAGGACTGGGCAGTGTTCCATTTTGTTGTGCAAAGAGTAGTTACCAGTTGGAGCTGACTCAATGGCACCTAACAACAAATTATGTGCATTGTGATAGTCTTTTACATCTGATTTCTAAATTTAATTCTTTCCAATGGCCCCTGAGGACAAGTATGAGTGTTCACATTTTACAGTTGAGGAAACTGACTGAAAGGGACAAAATCACATGTCCAAGGTCAATAGCTTAGGCTAAAAGCACTTAGTCTCTGTGCTGAAGCCAGGAGGGTTATGGGCCACGTCTGGGTGACACAGAAGCTGTGGGCTCATGAAACAAGCAGGCTTTGTCAGGACCTGTCCCTGCCCCTCATCCAGGGTTGTCACAGAATCAGTCAATGCACAGGAGGGGTGGCAGTCCTTCTGAACCACCTCCTTCCACTGCTCTTGGGCTTTATTAAACCCTTTGGAAAGCACAAAGAACCACAGGAGCAGGGATCAAGGGTGAGGCAGTTGCCCCAGGAGTCCAAGAAAACTGATTTCTTTTTCTTTCTTTTTTTAAGTTTTTATGTGAATTGAGTGAAAGTTTACAGAGCAGATCATCAGTTTTACATTCAACATATTGTACACCTTGTTTCATTACAATGATTATAAACCTCTCCATGTAACATCAGTTAACAGTAGTTCTCTCTATTCATTTTAGCTCTTTTTTTTTTTAACAGTCAGGCATATATAATAATTTAAACCACCAAAGGGCACATGCTACAAGGCTGCCTCCTGGCCGCCAGTTCTCAGACCCTCTCTTTTCATGAATCTAGAGTTCTTAGCTGCTCCCTCTCTCCATGTCCCCATCTCTGCCTCCATCTCTGGTGTTGCTGCTTCTCTGGAAAAGGTCTCGCATTCTGCTTCTGCTCTTCTCCCTTGATGGTCCTAGGGTCCTCTGTTTCTGGACTCTAATATTTACTACTCCCCCATTTTTGTTACAAAACTCCTACCTTTACAATTGTGACAGTTGCAATTAGCCATGATAACAATCACTCACTATTGAATCATAAGTATTTTATCCTCACCTCTTTTTACCAAACCTATCTAGACAAGATGAAAACTATTCAGTGGGGATTCTTTCTTCCCCCCAACACTCTCAAACTAAACTCCCTCTTGAAAACTTGTAAGCCAGTCACTTTGTGCCTTTATTACCCCCTCATTTTAGGTAGCCAATGTCTAAGTTGCCCATCCCTATCTATCCCTATCTACCCTGTATACAGAGCTGATAGGATTGATCATTGATGTGAAGACTCCTTCTCTCTCTGTTGGTACTTTGAGCTACTACTTATTCAACCTATATGCTGAGCAAATAGTCCGTGAAGCTGGGTTCTATGAAGAAAAATGTGGCATCAGAATTGGAGGAAGACTCATTAACAACCTGCAATATGCAGATGATACAACCTTACTTGCTGAAAGTGAAGAGGACTTAAAATACTTACTGATGAAGATCAAAGAGCACAGCCTTCAGTATGGATTGCATCTCAATGTAAAGAAATAAAAAATCCTCATCACTGGACCAATAAACAGCATTCATATCAATGGATAAAAGATTGAAGTTGTCAAGGACTTCATTCTTTTGGATCAACCATCAACACTCATAGAAGCAGCAGTCAAGAAATCAAACGATGTATTGCATTAGGCAAATCTGCTGCACAAGACCTTTTTAAAGTGTTGAAGAGCAAAGATGTCAGCTTGAGAACTAAGGTGTGCCTGACCCAAGCCATAGTGTTTTCAATAACCTCATATTGATGCAAAAGCTGAACAGTGAATAGGGAAGACCATAGAAGAATTGATGCATTTGAGTTATGGTGTTGGAGGAGAATACTGAAAGTGCCATGGAACCACCTATCTGTGTTGGAAGAAGTGTAGCCAGAGTGCTCCTTGGAGGCCAGGATGGCCAAACTTCATCTCACATACTTCGGACATATTGTCAGGAGGGATCAGTTGCTGGAGAAGGATATCATGTTTGGTAAGGTGAAGGGTCAGAGAAATAGAGGAAGACCCCCAGCGAGATGGATTGGCAAAGTGACAGCATCAATGGGCTCAAGAGTGGCAACATAGTGAGGTTGGCCTAGGATCGGGCAGTGTTCCGTTCTGTTGTGCATAGCGTCGCTATGAGTCGGTACTGACTCGATGGCACCTAACAACAACAAAACTTCCATGAGTATAGGTCAAGTTCATCAATTGTAGCAATTTACCCTCATTTCCTGTATCAAAAATTATTTTTTGTTTTTTGTTTTATCTTCCCCTAGTCGAGTTCTGATTATCAAGTTATCAAGGCTAAGTCAAATGGGTACTATCTGTAAGTTTGGATGTTCTGAAAACTGGTCTCTATGGTCCCTCCCAGCAGCACCTGCTCGCTCTACCTCACAAACCCAGTCCCAGGGAAACCCAATCCTGGGGGTGGGGGCTGGGGAGCAGAACTGGGACTTCAGCCTTCCTTGAGCAAACACATCATGTGAAAACCACTGAACATAAGTGGCAATCACCAGGTCTGTGGGGTTTCAACAGGTGCAGGACTGTGTCTTTTTGATGGGGAGATCCAGACCCACAGGAGGAAGGTTGCTGTTGTTGTGAGGTGCCGTTGAGTCGGTTCCAACTCATAGCAATCCTGTATAGGGTTTCCGAGGAGTGGCTGATGAGTTTGAACTGAAGACCTTGCAGTTCAATCGACTTTACAGTCCAGTGCTTTATCCCACAACACCACACCAAGTGGGACTTGCAAAATCACCAAAGGAAGAAGAGGTAGGGTGATCAAGTTTTCTATAAAAGAAACCTGATCAAAGTGAGGAGATGGGGGACAGGATTTCATATGCCCATGGAATCCAGACTTTCTGACATCACAGAGGCTGAGTGAACTCCCCAAAACCATTACCCTAAATAATCTTTGAAGATTAAACCAAAAATATCTCTTGAAGTCTTCTTAAAACCAAACAATAGTTTAGCTTAATTAGCAAATATTGTCTGCATTGTGTTAAGATCTGTCTACTTGGGATGCAATTGACAACAGCAAATGAAAAGAGCAGATAGGAAATTTAGGAGGCAGTAAATTTATGTTCAAAGGCACAACTCAGATTTAAAACAAGGTTGCATAACTCAACAAATGTGATCAATGTCACTGAATTATACATGTAGAAATTCTTGGACTGATGTGTGTTCTGCCATATATACTTTCAACAACAAAAATAAAATCAATTTTTTTTTTAAAAAAAGAGGCAATATCATTGAAACACCTAAAAGGGGTTCTAGAACTTGCCAAGTGAAATAGGCTACTTGTGGAGTCTTTGTAGTGTATAGGACCTTAAGTGTAATTTCTGAGGTGGTACATTCGCATTTGAAAGAAAAAGCAGACCAGCCTGAAACAGCTAGAGGAACAGACGATGCTTCTTGAAAGAAAGACCAGCAGGCAAAATCCAAAACAGAAATGGCAGTCTGATTGGCTACTACAAGAACAAGCAAGATGTTCACCAGAGAGCCATCAAGGCAAGCAATCAAGTCCTTTCAGGATAACCCCCCCACCCCAAGACTGAAACTCAAAGGGAACTCATGAGCAGGCATGTAAGATTGCTAGTGACCATGTTGGTCATCTGGTGAGTGGAAGAGGGGAAAAGGCAGCAAAGAGGAAATGGGCTGAGTTCAACCATATTCCATAGATTCCTGTCAACCTGGAGATGAGAGAGAGAAGAGGAAGGGCTGGTTGGTCCAAAGTGTGGTGAGACCAGGGAACTCTGGAGCCCATAGACAAGGACCTAGCCACAGGGGGCTATAGTTGAGAGTGAAGCATCCAGCTGATATAAACTGAGGGGAGATGCACAAGAATGCTCAAACTTATAGATAGTACTCATTTGACCTAGCCTCGATGGCTTCATATCAGATCTCGACTACAGGAAGATAAAAAAATTTTTTTGATAACTGAAACAAGTGTAAATTGCTACAATTTGATTAGTTTGACCTATACTTATAGATGTAGTAGCTCAAAATATCAACTAAGAGGGAAGGAGTCTTCACATCAATGATCAATCCTATCCCCTCTGTATACAGGGTTGATAGGGATGGGCAACTTAGACACTGGCTACCTAAAATGAGGGGGCTATAAAAGCATGAAGTGACTGGCCTACAAGTTTTCAAGAGGGAGTTTAGTTTCAGAGTGTGTGGAGGAAAGTAGACTCTCCACTGAATAGTTTTCATCTTGTCTAGATGAGTCTGGTGAAAGGAGATAGGGATAAGATTTTTATGACTCAATAGTGACTAATTGTTGTCATAACTAATTGCAACTGTCATAACTGTAAAAGTAGAAGATTTGTAACACAAAGGGGGTAGTAGTTAGTCTTACAGTCCAGAAACAGAGGACCCTAGGACCATCAAGGGAGAAGAGCACGAGCAGAATGTGGGAGCCTATCCAGAGAAGCAGTGACACCAGAGATGGGGGCAGAGATGAGGACATGGAGAGAGGGAGCAGCTGAGGACTCTAGACTCATGGAAGGAGAAAGGCTGTTTGCTAGTGGCTAGGAGGCAGCCTTGCAGAATGTGCCCTTTGGTTATTTAAATTATTATATATTTCTAAGTGTTTTTGTGTACACCCCCCTCCCACCAAATAAATAAATAAATAAATAAACGAAAAACAGAGGGAATGGAAGCAAATACTGTTGAATGATGTTGCACAGAGATTGTAATCATTGCAATGAAACAATGAGTGTAAAACTGATGTACTCCCATGCAAGCTATCACTCAGTTTACAATAAAAACTTATAAAAAGGAAAAGAAAAAAAAGAGGGAAGGTCTGGCCTGGAATCCAGGAATCTGAATGCACCTGTCTATACTCTACAGATTCCACCTGTCACTCCCTCCCTCATCATCACAGCCCTTACCGAGGAGGAGGAGTCTGCACTTCCACAGTACAAACAAAACCCCAGGATGTTCTAGAAGGTACACATCACAGAACATTATCCACTGTAGCCCCAATTTTATAATAACACAACTGGCCATGGGTTCAGTTTCTAGGCACGCTTGACAACCATTGACACATTTCTTTCCATTCCAGAGGGAGTTGGGGCACTAAATGGCAAAATCACTACTTAGTAATCCAACCAGGTACACATTCAATTTCCTCTTCCCCCTTTTCTCTCTCAGTATTTCTTCTGGTCTCCCATCAGACCAGAAGTGAAATGAAGATGCATGCTAATTTAAAAGAACGTGTTAGATGAAAATGTACTTTCTTTTATTATATAGGGAGATATTTTTAAAAGCATATAAATAAACATTTTTTAATTTGCTTTAATGCTCAGATTTTATCACCGTGGAACATGTGTTTTGCTACACCAGCAAGTGGCGACTGTGAAAAATGAAGTTCCAGACTGCTAGTCCATCTGGTGTGATTCAGAGAAAGTGGTTCTGGAGCAGCCTCACAGGGACAGGACTGCCCTCTAAAGCCTCCCTGTCCAAGACCTCCCCCATCCAATCTGTGCTCCCATTTCTGCATCCTGCTCTTGGGCATGTCAGCTTCTGGAGCTCCACAATCCTGCTATCCGCCACCATCACAACCCAGTCTACACTCACACCTATGCATGCACACACACACACACACACACACACACACAGACGTTGGCTGAGATCACATCACTCCCAACCCTGAGCACCTTCCTGGAGTTGATGCAGCCTGCTCTGTTCAGTCCACCCTGGCAATGGGGTTGGCTCTTCCATGGCTTCTCAAAGTGGGGTTTCAGCCCTATCTGGAAACGGAAATGGCATGCAAGACACAAGACTGCTATGCAGCTTCTGTTTACTAGAGGCCATGACTTGGCTGTGGGCAGTCAAGGACATGGCTGGGTTAGACCTGAGTTTTGTCCATATTTCCTGTCTCCATCACAGTGTGGGACCTGCATCCAGCTGGTACCCAGGAAATACTGGCTGTGTAGGGACTCAAACAATGGAAGCCTCTCCTTTATCTACCATGTTTGTGGGAAGAGAGGGGAAAGAATAGAATGGTTATATACAACGCAGCACAGCCATTACTGATAAGACTGGAGCCTCTTAGCACTCAGGCAGCTGTGGGTCTAGTAGGTTCCTTTCCTGAGCCATTATAACCCTATATCCAAGGTAGACATCTCTGAGTGACAGGAAACTCACAAAGTAATCCATTGTAGTGTTTGGAAATTCTCCTAGAGAGTTTCCTTTTCTCTTGAGCAATCTACAGGTGATCCCCTTAGGAGGGCAGTGGCTGCCACTCGCCTCACCTGCCAGGCCTAGCCACTGACCTCCTGTCAGATGGAGGTCTCCCTATGACTGACTGGTCCTGCCTCAGATCTTCCCAGCCACCATCTGTCCTCAGTATTGGGGAGGAGGGAGGAGTAGCTATAACATCAACGTCATACCCTCAAGAAAATGTGGTGACACACAAGCTCTTAATACGTGCTAGGTCCTATGCAAAACACAACTCAGATCTGTCAGAGTAACTGACTTCCACAAATGAGAATGAGGTTCGGAGAGGCTAAGCAACTTGTCTGAAATCTCAGTTTAGAAGTACTTGAGAAATCCAGGTCTTCTGAAAACAAAACCTCAACTAAACATTGAGTCACAGTCACAAGGGCAGGCCTCCAGCTCAGAGCCTCCCTAAGTGGATAGAGTTCAGCTGGATGCTAGTAGATGTTAGTATGGTCACCTGATTAGAGAAGTGTGGGCAAAGGCAGAGTAAGGAAAATTCAAAGAGTTTCTTTGCATACAGAATTGTTCAAGAGTCTTTGATGTACTAATTCACCACTATGTCTCTTCCAGGAGAGTTGAGTCTGCCTGGCTTCCAAACTCAACTGACCAGAACCTTTCTACATATTTTTGGATAGGCAGACCCCCCAGTTTCACAGATGGGGAAATGGAGGCCCAGAGAGGGCAAGAGGTTACCGCAGGGTCACACAGTAATTTTATAGCAAATTTTTTTGAAGATTACAAATTTATATTCACTCACTGCCAGCCACCCTTCCATCAACACTTCTCCCTCTGCTCTTGACACCCTGGTCCCTTCCTCTGGCACCAGGAAGGATCCCCTGCCTTAAATGAGGGAAAACTCATGGTGTCTCCTGACTACAGAAGAGATGTTCTGGCTTGTGCCAGGAGTGGATCCACCTCAAGCACTGTCATTTGTCCCAAGAGCAAAGGGCAATGGCAGGCAAGCTGCGTACTCTTTATGGCCCGGCTACCTCCCAGAATAGTCAACAGAGGGGCAAGCTGCTGGCACTGGAGTCCTCTAGGGAGAAAAGGGCCTGGGATACAGATGCCTGAAAAGGACTTGAGGCTAGCAGTTTACTCCAGGAACTTAAAAAAAATTATCACATAAGTTCGTATTTTATAAATTTTCTCACTTCTTGGCCAGACCAGGGTTCATTAGTTAGCATCCACCTCCTCCTAGAAGACTTCAGACCTTCCAGGCTAAGCTAGGAGCCTTCCTTGACCTCATCTTATACACTATTTTGTCCTTACCCTGTTAACAGCAGGGTCACCTATGAACAGGGCAGTCTCTACACTGAATAGGGAACTTCTGGGGCCAAGGATGTGTGTACCCCAGGCTAAGCTATGCCTGGTACCTGGGGATGCCCAAAGGATACGGTCTGTTGAAAATAAAACCTGAACTGAAGGTATTTAAGAAATCCAAAGGACTGATATATGGAGTCTGATGATTCCACTTACAAAGTGGACTCACCAATTGGATTTCCCAGATGCATTTAAAAGATGATCTTGTTGTAGAGTTACACACAGACAGGATGGGAATAAGTGTTCTTAGGAAGGAATGAGGATTGCCGGTGTGGCACTGTAGGATCAACGTTGGCCTGACAACCAAAAGGTTGGTGGTTCAAACCCACCAGTTGTTCCTCAGAAATCCTTTACAGAGTTGCGCTGAATTGGAATTAACTTGATGGTACTTAACAACAACAGGGAAGGGTGAAGAGGACTTAGTCTTCTTTAAAATTTTTCTTTAATGCTATGTATAATGATTTTTATACAATTTTTTTTTTTTTTCTAAAGAAAGCAATTTATTCTTGGAGCTGCATCTGAGTGATTCCTGTATGTCCAACACTTGTCTGGCTATGAGCTCTGCTTGGCCCAGGGATTTCTCCAGGGTTCCCTGAGCCTGGGCCCTGATGGCCAGCCTCCCAGGGGTGGCAGATACCTGCCAGGATGGACTCTGGCCCCTTCTCCCTCTGTAGCTCCTCCTTCCCCAGCTGGAGGCCCCACAGAGAATGGCAAGGGGAGACAACACAGGGCTTCCTCCTCCTCAGATCTGCTCCTAGGGGCTTTGTACTCAGCAGCCACCAGGAAAGGATCCAGGAATTGGGATGTCACCGTGGGGGTGGGTAGAGGAAGAGGCACACTTGAGTTAATCACAGTCTTCTCTCAGGTCAGGTCTGCAAGTGTCCCACCTTTTCTCAACCTCATCTTTCTCCAGGGTCTATGTGCTCCCTAGCATGGCTACCTGCTCCACCCCACCTTGAACCAATGGAGCAGGAAACGGGCTCTTGGGGAGGCTCTGAGACCAGCCATTTGGGGCTTGAACTGTCCCCCTCCCCTAGGAGACTGAGTCTGGTCCAGAACCTGGTCCAGAACCCAGGAGCTGGAAGAACTCCTGATCCACAGGCTCGCTGCACAGATGTGCCAAGAGGATGCAGGGGCTGGGTGGGTGGGTTACTGCACCAAGGTCACCTGGAAGGTCAGTGGATTAGTAACTGGGCTAGGGCTCAGACCAGACCTCCTAAGACCCCAGCAAGAGCCACAGTCCTAGCAGCCAAGTCTGCGAACCCGGGACCTAAAAGGCTGGCAGGGGCTAGGGCAAATACTCCTCCTTGACGGTCATTGGGGAGGAGGCTCCCAGGAGGCCAGGGGAGCTGGAGCACAGGGTCCCCAGGGGCGGCCCAGCTGGGGTAGGGGTCACTTCAAGGGCTGGTGGTAGTGACTGGGGGGCCTGCTGCTGCTGCTGCTGCTGCTGCTTCTTCTTGTTTACTTTGCGCTCCTTTGCTCGACGGTTTTGGAACCAGATTTTCACCTGTGGAATCAGATAGCAGGGATGGGGAGACAGAAGGACAGAGAAGGGAAAAGAGGGAGGATGGTTGAGATTCATTTTCCTCAGTGTGAAACCTGAGGCCCCCTGCCAGTCACCTAGGCCTCAGGAATGCTGAGCACACTCTCTCCCCTTTAGACCCTGCTTTCTCTGCTCCCCCATCCTGGAGACACCCACCTCTGTAACCTTCTTTCCCATCTTCCAGGCCAGGTTCTAATACCTCTTCCTCCTGGAAGCCTTCCTCCCTGCTCTCTGCATGACTGCTTCCTTCTCTAGGGGGACTTGGCACCTGTACCTCTTACAAGGCTGATTACAGCCTGCTGTCGCCTATAGCTAATCAAGATGCCTGTAGTCCCTTGTTTGGGGAGGGGAGGGATGGGTTTAGTGGGAGTGGGCAGTAGCTAGATTTCTGTTGTACAAACATGCTCAGGAAACTCAACATCTTTGTCCTCCTACCTTGACTGAGCCCCTTAATCTCTCTGGCAGCCTGGAGGCCAGATTCCCCACATTGGGGTGACTCACACACCTGCCGCTCAGTGAGCCCCAGATTGGCAGCCAGCTCTGACTTCCGCCGGATGGTGATGTAACGGCTGTAATGGAACTCCTTCTCCAGCTCCAGGCGCTGATGGTCCGTGTAAACCACACGGTACTTGTCCTTGGTCCGGGTCTTACCTGAGAAGCAGAGAGAGGCCAGAAGGGGAGATGAAGGGAAGAGGAAGCCTGCAAAAAAGACTCAGGCAGGACCCCCCAGGAGGAGGAGCAACATAGGCACCCCTGAAGGAGGTCTGTAAAAGGTGGGCAGGGACATGCACCTCAGCCCTGGGATAGCGATTATTTCCCCAGGCTCAGGCTTGGAGACTCACAGCCTGGGAGGTGAAGCACTACTGTCAGGTCCATGAATGGAAGGAGGCACCGAGGCTCCGGATATGCACAATAAATTGCTGATGGAATGGGAACGTCAACCATTGCCCCAGTGCCCTGTGCTGATGGTCAGCTCCAATAGTCATAAACCAGCAGTCCCCAGACTACAACAGTGCAATGGACTCGCTCCAGGCCATCCATGACTATTTTATGGGTATGATTGTTGGGAGTAGATTCTGGAACCTGCAGTTTAACAAGCTCCCCAACCAGTCACCATTACGACAAGTTCAAGCCCACCAGTCACTCCTTGGAAACTCTATGCAGGGACGCTATGAGTCAAAACCAACTGGATGGCACTTAACAACAACATGCCACAATATGACTGTGCACTATAGGGTTTTCAATGGATGACTTTTTGGAAGCCAGGTCTTTCTTCCAAAGCCCCTCTGAGTAGACTCAAACCTCCAACTTCATCAACTGAGCATGTTAACTGTTTACACCGCCCAGAGACTCCCATGAACCCTCAAGATCGTTATGATTTGGGAGTCCTCAGACCTGGGGATTGAGCAGCAGGGATATGGAGGGGACAGCAGGCAGACAGGCAGGCAGGGTATTTTCAGACTAAGGAGATAGCAGCTGTTCCTGCCGTGCAAGAGAAAGAGATGGGGAGAGCCACTGCCCACAAAGAGGGAGACAGTAGGATTCCAGGAAGGGGCCTGGGGTGCAGCTCCCCAGCTCCTGGAAAATGACTGGCGCTTGACTGCTGGCCCTAAAGCCAGACAAAAAGGACTGGGGTCACTGGTGGGCTCCCCAGGACTGTCAGGAGCTACAAGAGGCCCTGGTCCCAGATTCCATGCCCTGAGCTGGGCTGCACCCACTGCCTGCCATCCACACTCCCATCTGTGCCCCAGGGGAACATAGGAGTCAGAGCAGAAGTGATTCAATTCACTCCACAAACATTTATGAAGCCCCTGCTGTGAATCAAGATTGGGGTTCATACAGTAGGAGCAGAGTAAACTCCCTGCCCTTCTGACACTTAGGAGGGAGACGGACAAAAACAAAGTAAATGTGGAAAAACATTTGGTACGTTCACTGATGATCAGTATTTCCGAGAAAGAAAGCTGAGAAGGAGGACTGGGAATTTAAGAAGGGTTTGTGATTTAAAATAGAGTGGGCAGTGACAGGGTTCCTGGGAAGGGGGCATTTAAGCAGACATAATGGAGGAGAAGGAAAGAGTCAGACAGAGACCTGGGCGGTTCCCAGCAAAGAGAAAACCAAGTACAAAGGCCCTGAAGTGAGAACATACCTCCCGTGTCCGAGGACCATTGAGGAGGCTGGGGGGCTAAAGGGAAAGAGGCCAAAGTGCCTTGCTGGGTTTTAGCATGACTGGGATGGGCATTGATGCAGGAGATGAGATCTGACTTAGATTTCACTAAGACTCTGGCTGGAGCAGGGAGAACAAACAGGACAGAAAGAGGAAAACACAGGGAGACTCCAGTAATCCAGGAGAGAAGCTGAGGCTTGGATTCAAGATGAGATTCCATCTGGGGCCAAATGCTGGGTTTGAGGATCATCTCGGGTTAGCGTCAGGGCGTTTGTTAGGGCTGGAATCAGAGGTCCGTCTGGAGAGAATATTAAGAGTCATGCTTGGCCTGGGCTGGTGTGGGGGGCGGGTTAAACCCAGTTTCTTTTGTAAGATGCTGAGCACGTGGCTATAAATAGGAGGCACACACGAGCACTTCCAGACCCACACTTGTATTCCACCAGGCCAGGGCGGGTCTCGGAATAACAACTGACCCCTTTCACTCCTTTCAAAGTACCTCCACCTCCCTGGGTCACAGCTCTGGTCCTGCCTGTCCCTCAGGGTCCCTGCATAACTGCCCTAGCCCAGCCCCCACCCCCTCTACCAAGCCCACGTAGCTTGGCAAGGCCACCACTGGGCTCCACCATGAGCCAAATGGTTTTGTGGAGAGTAGGAGACAGCAGATGTTCCTGGGCTGCTTTTCCCTGGGTTTCCTGCCAGAGTGGCGGAACCAAACTGGATGCGTCCACACTGCTGACCTCAGCCTGGCTGCCCGATGCAGCACGGGACAGCCTTGGCCCTCAACCAGACCGAATCCCAGGCAGAAGCCAAGGGAGTGGCTTCTGAGGCCTTGGCTCCAGACAAGGTCCCCTCCTTGGCCTAGAAAATTCATCACCGGCTCAAAAACAGTTCTGCCTAATGCCACCATGAGATGAGCCCCATAGGCATCTGAATCCCCAGACTCATGGGGTCACTGGGTTGAAGCTCTAAGGAGTCATGGGAGTTTAGTCTGTCCGTTTACAGATGAAGAAATTGTAGTTCACTTACGTCACATGGCAGTTTGAGGTCCAATTAAAATACGGCTTATGAGTCCACTGGAGCCCCTGAACGACTACTGACCGAATGGTTGGGGATTCAAGTCCACCCAGAGGTACTGTGGAAGAAAGGCCTGGAGATCTACTTTTTAAAAAATTAGCCTTTGAACACTCTATGGAGCATAGTTCTACTGACACATGAGTTGGAGGTTGCCATGAGTTGGAGTGAGGGGCAGCAACTGGTGGTGTGAGTCCATCTAGTCCAACCTCCTTGCACAATTGGATCACTGGAGTTCCCCCTACCCCCAAGCAAGTACAACTAAAGCGTTGCTCTCTCCTCCAGTGCACAACTCTTCCCCACATCAGGTATACCCATGGAGCTCCACTCAGTGCTGGCCACAGAAATCCAATAGCAGCCTCTTCCCCGCCAACTTCTACTTCTGGGAAGGGAAGGGCCAGCCATGGGAAGGGCAGGCCCCTGAAGGCTGCGCTGGGCTGGGGCAGGCTGGGGTCCTTTAAAATGTCCCAGAGACTCTGTCACTCCAGAAGGAGGATGAGCCTGAAAGAAGGGATTAGGTTCTCTGACCACCTAAGCCTCAGCCAAAGAGGTAACAAACAACCAGTGTTCATGGGGATACTCTTTCCCTCAGCACCCAGCTTTCACCCCATCCTTTCTTTGAGAGTGCAGAACCCATTACCACCTTCTCATAGATGGGGAAGTGAGGGGCTCAAAAGGGCCACTTGCTGAGGGTCACCCTGCCTGACAATGGCATGAACTAGGACCCAAGTGTCCTGACGTCTGGCCCAGGCTCTTCCCACAGCAGATCGTGGGAGGGACTAGATGGGAAGAGGGCTTTACTGCACAACTAGTCCTCTGTGTCCTGCTGGGCTGCCAGTTTAGACCTGGCCCTCAGACCTCATCACCTCCTCTCTGAGCCATGAGGAGCTGGCTCAGGAGCCCATTGGCCCACTTCTTCCTGGTAAGGAGTCATGACTGGGGTATCCTCCCTGGACCCCACCATGGTGCTTTCTAACCTCACATAAGCAGCACATACCCTTTAACCTATTAATACCACCTCTAGGAATTGAGATCACAGACAACATCCAAAGCTACAGCTGTTTGTAATAACAGAAAACTAAAAAAAAAAAAAAAAAACCAAAAAACCTAAAGCATCTACCTGGTGTGACACTGTGGGTTAATGAGTGGGACTGCAAAGTCAATTTGAACTGTTTAAGGTCAGTGGTTCAAGCTCACCAGCTGCTCCCAGGAAGCCCTATACAGGGTTACTATAGGTTGGAACTGACTGGACAGCACTTAACAACAACAACCAGCAGGGGAAAGAGTTAAATGAGCTATGGTGCATCCATGAAGAGGAGAATTATGCATTCATTAAACAGCAAATATCAAGCTCCGTTAAGTCCTAAGAGACAGCAATTTCGAAGGCATATTAAGTGAAGAAAAGCAAAACATAAAATGGCATGAATAGCATGCTATGTTTTTGTTAAAAAAAAATGTGAGGGGTATCTATACATAGACATACATGTTTGTTTGTCCGGAAATTCAAGTCAGATTCAGAAGAGAATGTGGAACAAGGGACATCATTGCTGACAGATAGATGGATCTTAGCTGAAAGCAAAGAATGCCAGAGAGGCGTTTGCTTATGTTTTCTTGACTATGGAAAGGCATTTGAGAGTGAGTTACAATAAAATATGGATAACATTGTGAAAAATGGGGAATTCTACAACTTAGTTGTTCTCATTCAGAACCTGTACAAGTGGTAGTTATTTGAACAGAACAAGGAGCTACTGCATGGTTTAAAACTGGGAAAGGCAGGCATAAGTATTGGAAACTGTCACACATTTACTCAATCTGTTTGCTGAGCAAATAATCCAAGTTGGATTCTATGAAGAACTCAGCATCAAGACTGGCGGAAGATGCATTAACAACCTGCAATATGCAGATGGAACAACCTTGCCTGCTGAAAGTGAAGACTTAAAACACTTACTGATCAAGATAACAGCCCTCAAAAACAAAAACAAAAAACCCCACAAAACCTCACAATTGGACCAATTGGACCAATTGGACCAATAAGCAACATCATGACAAATGGAGAAAACACTGAAGTTGTAAGAATTTCATTTTACTTGGATTCACAATCAACGTTCATAAAAGCAGCAGTCATTGGGCAAATGATTTAAATAAAATAAGTCTTTAAATAAAAGACTTAAAGTGTTCAAAAGCAAAGATGTCACTTTGAGGATTCAGGTGCACCTGGCAAAGGCCATGGTATTTCCAATTACCTCATATGTGTGTGAAAGCTAGACAACGAATAAGGAAGACCAGAGATAGCTTTGAATTATGGTGTTGGTGAAGAATATTGAATAGCATGGACTGCCAGAAGAATGAACAAATGTGTCTTGGAAGTAATAAAGTTACAATGTTCCTTTAGAAGGAAGGATGTTAGGATTTCATCTCAGGTATTTTGGACATGTTCTCAGGAGGGACCAGTCCCTGGAGAAGGCCATGATGCTCAGTAGAGTATTGACAAAGAGATGAAATGACAGTGGCTGAAACAACAGACTCAAACGTAGCAACGATTGTGAGGACGGTGCAGGACCATACAGTGTTTTGTTCTGTTGTGCATAGAGGTCACTATGAGTTGAAACTGACTTGTCGGTACCTAACATTCCAACAATTCACGAATAATTCTGTTATGTGTTCATTGCATTTTTTCCATGAACGGTTTCACCATATGCAGTCGTGACTGTTTTTTCAATGTCTGTTAGATGCCTTTGGCTCCAGTACCATCTCTGGGCAGAACTGCCCAGTGACCACCCCAAGCTGCTCTCCCCTCCCCACCTGTGCCATGGCAAGAGCCAGGAAGGTGACAGGAGAGCGGAGGGGCAGGGAGAGGGCAAGAGATGAATGATTTACAGGCTGCTGGGACACTGGGATAAAGAGGAAGTCCAAGCTACTGTGACAGGTGTCTGGTGAGGGGCCGACCACTCCCAGTTACCTAATGAGTAACCCTTTGGGCCAGATGCCAATGTGATCCTGTGAGAGGGAGTGGGGAACCGCCAGAGGTGAGCACAGGTGGAACAGCTTTGGCTAACTCCCCCAGTGAGAGACTTTCTCTCTGCTCCAGCTTTGAGACTGTCCCTGAGGGTGAGGCTGCTTAGAAGTAGCAACTCCCCACACCCTAAAATGTGCATGGTAAAGGCCCTGGACAGTGACAGGCCGCTGGCTCCAATGTCCAGTCAGAAGCCTCAGAACTGCCTGGTGTTATTTTTTTAAAACATCACATTCAGTGGGACAGGAATTGTGATTTGTTAAATGCCACGGAGGTAGTTCTGAGTCAAAGCGACCCTGCATAGGGTTTCCAAAGAACTGCTTGATGGGTTTGAACCACCAACCTTGTAGTTAGCAGTGCTTATCCTGCAGTCCCATACCAGGACTCCAGGGCGGGAATGGATCTCAGGAGTCTGATATTTTTAATTGCTCTCCAGATGATCCTATCCTCTGAGGATGTTCAGTGTAGGTTCTCATGGTTGGGAAACCTAAAACAGCCATCCAGTTCTCTGAGTTTTGTTTTCTGGGTCTGTAAAATGGGGATTGTTATTAGTATAACAATGACCAGAGCACACGGTACACACCAGGCACTGTAATGATATCTCTTCTGATGAGGTTGTGCAACTGTTCCCCGTATTTTACAGGTCAGGAAATTGAGGTTCAGAGAGACTCACACATTAAACACAAGCCTATCTGACTTCGGAAACAGCACTAAAATCTATCACACTCCAAAGTCTAATTATGTCCAGCCCTGTGGTTTTCGAGGCTGGACAGTGTCTAGCACAGTGCCTGGCATAGAATAGGTACGTGGGGAAGGGCATCTCTTACATTCCTAAGAGTAGTAGAATGGCCAATTGGCAGGAGTGTGAAAAATGGATCTGAGCAAATGGGTGGTGGTGTTGGACGAAAACTGTGTATTTATAAGGCCTCTTCCAACTTGGAACATAAAGCTCCCTATGTTTGTTGATTCTCTAGATTGTGTTTGTTATTGTTAGTGAAGAATTCTCTGACCAAATTTCCCAGTCTGAGAGTCTAGATGCTGCCTGCCCAGCGGGAGGATGAGGCAGGAGCTATGGCAGCCTGTAGCGGGGCCACCCCATCCAGCCAGGGCCAGGCAAGGACAGAATGTAGTCTCTGGCCCAGGGCGGGACAGTGGCTCCAGGAAAAACAAATGGCCTCTGGGTCAGCACTTCCTTTGCCTTCTTCCTGCTGGGTTTGTGGCCCTGGGGGGTGACACAGCCAGCTCTGATCCTCAGGGACTGGAATACAAACCTAGACCCCAAGCCCCCTGACCTCTCCCTGGGTGGGCAGCCCCCACCAGCTGTGTGTCAAAATCCTCTCCAGCAAGCATGCACACATACACGCACACATGAGAGCTTGTTAAAAAATACTCTCAGGGTTACCCTGGGGTCTACTGATTCCTATCCATCTGCCAGGAGATGCTGAGCACCCAGCTAGAGTGAGACGTCCTGGTCTTAGATCTGTGCCCTCTGACTGCAGGCTTAAACAAATCTCTTCCCTGAGGGCCCTCTGGACTCTGGTATTGGGTGTACCACCTCCCTGACAGCACCCATAGGGAGGGCATTGAAGCATCCTTCAGCCCCGTGTCCCAGAGACCCACATTGGCAGGGTAGGATGAGACAGGGTGCTCACCAAATCCTTGGTGCCAGAGTAGGAGTGGCAAAGAATTGAGCCAGGGGCCTTAGGAGGCCCTAGGAAGGGAGGGGAACAGGGTGGTCAGAAATCTCTACTGCAGAGTTCCTCTTTTCCAAGGTGAGAAAATAGCTGCAGAGAGGCTGTTCCTCACCTGTTAGGATAGCTGCAGAGCCAACAGGCAAAAGAAGGGGTGAGAAAGACAGAGGGAATTGGGAAGTGCTAGAAGACAGGTCTTCCTTCCTGCACCCCTGAAGTCTGGGTATCTTCTTCTGGCCAATGCTTCTCTCCAAAGCCTGGTGGAGACCGAGGGAAATGCCCAGGGAAAGACATTCAACTGTAAGAGCAGGAAGCCCCGAATCCTTGTCCCAGCCTGCCCTCTGATTCCTACTGGGACTCTGTACAGCCCTTCCCTGCTGCGCAGCAGGGTCTCCAACTGCCCAATGGACAGCATGAGATAAGAAAACAGTGGAGAGGGTCAGAGATGAGAGAAATACTTAAGTGAAAGGATAGTAGGTGGGGGTTTCTTCTTTTGTAGTATATTTGATGAGGAGGAAATAATTACAAGCATATTGAGCTTGCAATTAACATAAAATTAGTGTGATGTTACCCAGATAAATTTTGACTCTAAAGTGGCGATGTTCCTGTGAAGGGCCTCATCCTAGCAACTTGAAATTTTGCTGACATTTAGAGAAAAGGTCGCAGGTAACAGAGCTAAATTTCCAGATCTTGCCTGTAGGCAGACACCAGGGAGTGGTCCAGACTGGCCATCTTTGTTTTTTGTAATGACCCTGTATAGGACTTCCAAGGAGTGGATGGTGGGTTTGAACCACCAACCTTGTAGTTAATTGATACTGTGTCCTGTTGAGTCAGTTCTGACTCATAGCAACCCGATATAGGGTTTCTGAGGCTGTAAATCTTTAGAAAAGCAGAAAGCCTCATCTTTCTCCTGTGAAGCAGCTGGTGGGTTCGAACTGCTGACCTTGCAATTAGCAGCCCAACGCATAACTCACTACACTACCAGGGCTCCTTTTGCAGTTAGCAATCTTGGGCTTATCCTACAGTACTATACCAAGGCCCCATAACTAGATGATTTACTGAGCAACTGAACTTCCTGGGGCTTCCCGTCCCACTGAGAATTAGAATGTACGAGAAAGACCTTTGTAAAGGGCAAAGAGTTATAGAGCAAAAACTGAGCTATTTGCAGACGCAGATGTTGGAAGGGTCCCTTGGGAGAGGAAGGGATGTCATCTGATGACAAGCCACAAGGGAAAAACACACTGGGCATGGGAGCGGGGTGATCTGATCCAATCATCAGCTGGACACATGATCCCCATTCCTCAGCTGGACCAGCTGCGGGTGAGACCTCTGCTTCGGCAGTCCTGTTCTTCCCAATTCCATGATGGGTGGATGCTCCCGCCCTTCCTGGTCCCATGAGGCTTTCCACTGGACCCATGACTGGAGCCCTCAGCTTTAGCAACACTTCTGTTTCCCACTGTCAACCTCTGTCCTGCTCACAGTCCTCCATGAGCATAGTACCCTCCTCTTCACGTCCCTCTTCTGGCCTTATCTTCTCCACTGAAGTCAAGAGTCTAACCCTGCTTTGTTGTTATTGTTGCTAAGTCGGTTCAGACCCACAGTGAACCTGTATATAGGGTTTCCAAGGAGTGTATGGTAAGTTTGAACTGCTGACCTTGCAGTTCAAACCAAACTTTTGGTCCAGTGCTTTTATCCCACAAATGCCACACCTGGCTTTGGGAGGCAGCAAAGAGGGATGGAGACTTCAGAGACAGACCTGAGGATTCTAACCCAGCCCAGCCACCACCATGCCAGCAGTGTGAGCCCAGACAAGTCACTGAATGTCAGTCTATTCATCTGTACAATGAAGACATGGGTGCTGCCTTTATACAGTTCTTATAAAGATTAAACATACTAAATTAATCACTTATTTATCCAAGTGATCCTCCGATGGAGTATAAGAAGCCCATCTGGAATAGCTTACCACTTTAGGAACTGTTGAGAGAGGCATTTCCTGGCAATATCTAATATGACAGTCCCTAGGGAGTCCTGGTGTGGTGCTGTGGGCTAATGCCCCAGACTGCAATGTCGTTTGAACTGCAAGGTTGGTGGTTCAAGCTCACCAGCTGCTCCTTGGAAACCCTGTACAGGGTCGCTATGGGTCGGAAACGACTCAATGGCACTTAACAACAACAAAGCCACATGTAGGAGTGCTGGTGTAGCTCTGTAGGATACAAAGTGGGCAGTTCAAACCCACCAGTTGCTCCTCAGAGCCAATTTAACAGCACTTAACAATGCCACATACAACTATTAGAGTTTAGTTAAAAAGAAATAATATTTAAAATGCAGCTCTTCAGTCACATTAGTCATATTCCAAGTTCCCAGTAGCACAGGTGCCCAGTGGCTACACCACAGTAAGACAGCACAGATATGGAGTACTACTAGACCAAACTCCTAAGGGCCAGAGGCTCACTCTTGCATAGCAGACCGAGCCAGACAGTCTTGCCTATTTCCAGAGCAGACATTCTTACATCTACCACCCATTTATATTCCTGCTAGGTTTTCTCAAGGCACTCCAAATATGCCTGCTCCCTTGGCCCAGGATAGCCCTTCCAAGACTTACAGACCATGATTACATCCCTTTCATCTTCTCCCAGCCTGTTCCCTGGTGGAGGCCTCTGGCCTACCCTAGCTGCTCTATTCTAGTCTGGAAGTCAAGTCCCTGCCTAATCAATCCTCTTGCAGGTGTGGGTCCCTCAAGTCTCACATGTGTAACCTTGGCAAATATCCTCCCTGAAGCCTTGACTCTGTGGGTAGGGTCTGTGCCATTTATGCTTGCTCCTCATTTCCTTGTCTTCCTCATCTTGTTAGCAGTACCTTCCTTCTTCCAGTCATTCAGGCAGAGCCTAGGTAGCCACTCTGAGGCCTCTCTCTCCTTTGTCCCACATCCAATACGTCGGTCTGGTCAGCTCAATATCTAAAAGATATTCTCTATCCTGCTCCACTGGGCCGACAGCCTTAGTCCAAGCTACTATCTAAATGAGAATGTGCTGTTCTGGGATCAGAAATAATTGCTTCGAAAAATTGCAGTGCCCATGAAGAGTGTTTAATGAAGGTTAGTTCGTATTCTTACTATTGCCATGGTTGTTGTTGTTAGGTGCCATCAAGTCGGTACCGACCCATAGCGACCTTATGCACAGCAGAACGAAACACTGCCCGATCCTGGGCCAACCTCACTACTATTGCCATGCTTGAGTCCATCGATGCCGCCAGGATGCCCAGTATTATTTGTTAAGGAGTTCACTCCCTCTTTTCATTGCAGATTAAAAACCAACAATCAAACAAAAATATTATCAATTGCCATTAGCTGTATGAAGGAAAGTAAGCAAAGAGCTAGACTCAGTGGGAAGGGCTGGAGGAGAAATCTACCTTACTTAGCTTTGAAAAAGCCCCTGGAGAAGTAACATTTAAGCCAAGACCCGGAGAATGAGAAGAAAGTTTTCATGTTAATGGAATGGGAAAGAATATTCCAGAAGAGAGAACAGTATGTGCAAAGGCCCTAAGGCAGGGAGACGCACAGAGAAGGGCAGAGAGAGTCAAGCTCCTTGAGTGTGGATCCTGGTGACTTCGTCCAGGCAGGCTAGGTCCTGAACCCAAGAGCATCTATCTGGCCCAGAAGACACACTGGGAGAGTAAGACTGGTGAAAGAAGGAACAAGTGAGAGAGGCACTGGATGCAGTGGGGAGGCTCAGCAGAGCCCTGAGAGCTGGAGTGAGGGATTTGGATTTTCCTCCTGAGCAATGGGGAAGTTGCGGAGGGTGCTGAGGCTGGAGCAAGCAACCTTGGCTTTCACTACTGCCTGCTTCCTCTTCTCTATTATGCTAGCGTGAATGTGGCAGGGGTGAGGCTAGGGGTGAGGCAGGCTTAGCCTTAACATGCATGATGGACCTGCCTCCAGACATAACGTTGTTTACAAATCCCAGAAGTTTCAGGACATGAACTTGAGAAGTGAGCCCATTAAGATAACTGCCTAGTGACAAGCCAGACTGAGCTGCTAACAAAGTAGTTTTGGACCTTTCAGAATTATTTCCTAAACTCTAAGCAACAACGTCTACCAAAGTGGGAGGAAAAAAAACACACAACCAAAAAAAGCCTTATGACACCTTCTAACTGGGTCATTCCTCTTCCCAGCTACATCTGAGAGACAAGGTAGCAAATGTGGCTTCTGCCTGGAGAATCTGTTTTAAATAGCCTGGCCCTCTTTTGTGCAGCACACAACCCCCCCCTCCCTTGCTTATATAGCCCACCCTGATTGGCTTTCTTTTTTACCACCTGCGTGGGGATGCTAATGGGGAGGGAGGGCTCAGGCTTCTGTTCCTGAGTGTGTGTGGGGGCCAGTGTACATGACAGATGCCTGATAGGCCGTAGAGTCCGAAAGACTCGGTTTTGAACTCTGTGTGGCTGTGTCCCAGCTCTGTAAGCTGGGGCAAGTCACCTGACCCTGTCTGAGCCTAATCAACACTATCTGTAAAATGAGCTTAATAATAGATCCTTACACCTCTGGAGGTTGTTATGAGGCTCCTTGGCACAGTGCCTAGCATATGGTAAGGACTCAGCAAACACCCGTTTTTAGCCATATCATACATTCCTCTTATACGGAAGGCATAGTAAGAAGAGTAGAACAACCCTTGAGGGAAAAACAGATGGTAGGTGGTGGCTGCCTTGGGTTGGGTTGGGCAGATCTTGGGAGGGGTCTGAATGCCACGGTAATGAGGCTGGATTGTATTTTATGGCAACAGGAAGCCAAGGAATGCTCTTGAGAAGGAAAATTTTGCAATGGCTTAGAAGACAGATGGGACAGCCAAGAGAAGCTGAAGGTGAGAGATTGGTAGTTGTGGCAGTAGACCAAGGGCAAGAGACTGAATTGTGGTCGGGAGAGACCAAAGCACCCCCCCGTGGGCCTCAGTTTACCCATCTGAAGGCTGTAGGATCTAGATCAAGACCTAAACCCTGCCACCACGGTTTCATCATCTGAGTGAACAGCTCCCTTGAGTGTGGGACCTCAGCCATCGAATAGGCCATAATTGGTTTAGCGCTCTTTGTTTACAGGGAATTGGAGGCTGCCTCTGACAGAAAGATGATTTATAAGTTTCCTAATGAAAAATGCTGATATTTATAGATGCAATGAGGCAAGATTTAAAAAGAAAATGCTGCTTATAGTCATTTCCTAGCCTGAGCACAGTCAAGTGATACGAATCACTCGGAACTGATTAATATTTTGCTAATGGGTGAAAGTCCAACAAACGGCCTGTCCTTCATCTTTCCCAATTTTATTATCTTCTCCTTTGAATAAAGAGGGGGTCTTAATTTCAGCTACTCCAATTTCCCCAGGTTATCCTGGAGTACTGTCTGAGTACGAGGGGAACAGGCTGGAAGTGGCAGGTCCCAACCCCCCAGCAGAGACCTCAGAAACTTGTATCATGGCTGAAAGAAATCCCACCCACCCCTTTCTTCTCCCACAATCGTCTATTTTCTTGTCCCTCATACTTCTCCTATCCATACTTCTCAGCAAAATTTATTGATCACTTACTAAGCGCCAGGCACAGAGCTGGGTGCTAGGAATGATGGGTATAATGGATCTCAAGAGAGTTTACCTTGGCGGGTGAGTGGGGAAGAGACAATGGACAAATACACAAGCGAGTAAATTGAAACTAGTGTTGCGGTTAGGTGCTGGAGAGTTAGTTCTGACTCATAGTGACACCATGTACAACAGAATAAAATGCTGCTGAGGCCTGCAACATTCTCACAAGTATTGTTATGTCTGAGTCCACTGACACTGTGTCAATCCATCAGGTTGTGGGGGCAGGATCTTCCTCGTTTCACCAACCCTCCACTTTACCAAGCATTATGTATCTCCAGAAACTGATCCCTCCTGACAACATGTCCACAGAATGAATGACGAAGAAGTCTTGCCATCTTTGCTTCCAAGGAGCATTCTGGCTGCACTTCTTGCAAGGCACATTTGTTTGTTCTTCTGGTAGTCCATGGTACTTTTAATATTCTTCTCCAACACCATAATTCAAATGCATCAATTCTTCCCCATTTTCCTTTTTTCCTGTCCAACTTTCACATGCATCTGAGGTGACTGAAAATAGCATGGCTTGGGTCAGGAGCGCCTTAGTCCTCAAACTGATATCTTTGCTCTTTGAACACTTTAAAGAAGTCTTTTGCAGCAGATTTACTCAGTGCAATACATGGTTTCATTTTCTGACTGCTTTTTCAAAGATCAAAGATCTAACCAAAATAAAGTCTTTGACAACTTTAATCTTTTCTCCATTTATCATAATGTTATTTATTGAAATGGTTAAAATTTTTTTCCAATGTTTTCCATTTTCCTCAGAATCCATACTCCTCCTGTACACAAATTGGTCCCCACCTGCTTCCTTAACCCTATACAAGTCACTTTCCCCTTGGCTACAAAGGGCCCAGTCACTCCAGGTTTTTCCTCAGTCTTGCCAAGTACTGCACTTCAGGTTTTAGGCTCTCCACCCTGATTCTTTGCAAGCCTGGTTCCTTCTCACCTTTCAGGTTTTAGCTTAATAGTCACCTCCTTAGAGAGACCCTGCATGATTTCCCTAAGTAGGCTCCCTCCATAAACAAACAAACAAACAAAAACCAATAAAAATTGTTGAGATATCCACTCATGAGGACCTCAAGTGTTTCAGATTAGAACCAAGCTCCATAGAGTTTTCAGAGGCTAATGTTTTAGATAGGAGCTCTGGTAGCGTAGTGGTTATGAATCAGGCTGCTAACCTCAAGTTCTGGCAGTTTGAAACTACCAGCAATTCTGCAAGAGAAAGATGAGGCGGTCTGCTCCTGTAAAGATTTGCAGCCTCTGAAACCCTATTTGGGTCACTATGAGTCAGAACCGACTCCACGGTACTTAACAGCAATGTTTTAGATATAGATGCCAGGCTTTTCTTGCCAGAACACACCTCTGGATGTGTTCGAACTGTTGACCTTCTTTCTGATTAGTAACCATTTTTGCCATCCAAAAACCCATTAAGATATACAGAGTCGACTGTGAGGGTTGGAAATGTAAAGGTAGACATTTTGTAGCAAAAGGAGGGGAGTGATTGACTTTGCAGTCCAGGATCAGAGGCACCTGGGACCATCAAGGGAGAAGAGTGGAGTGTGGGACCCTACCCAGAGAAACAGTAACTCCAGAGATGGAAGCAGAGACGATGATGTGGAGAGATGGAACGGCTGGGGACGCTAGACCCAGAGAGGGAGATGGGCTGTATGCTGACGACTGGAGGGCAGGCTTGTGGGGTATACCATTTGGTTGGTTGATGATGCATGGAGGGGATTGTAACCAAGGCAATGTAACAATATATGATAGGATGAATATAAAGCTAGTGTTCTCCCATATAAACTATCAAATAATTCACAATAAAATATTAAA
>NW_006408575.1:3308462-3352397 GCF_000296735.1 Chrysochloris asiatica | reverse complement strand
TAGAATGCTGGAGGCTCAGAACAGGGGAAGAGGGGGCTAGCCAAGAAGGGTGGAATGATGAAGAGGTCCTGAAGATCAGGCTGCCAATGATGGGGTAAGGGACTTGCTCTCACCTCCTTCTGCTGTCAACAGAATTACTCTATTTTCCTGCAAACAATGGGTGAGGAGGTTGCTGGGTTTTATTCAGTATAAAGAGCAAATCTGCATAAAAATGTGGTACATGGGTAAACATATGAGATCCTGTGTTTTACTGTCCAGATGGAGAAACTGAGGCCAAGGATGACAGAGGGGTTGGTCTGTCCCCTATAGAAAGTCTGCAACTCCATCCAATTGTGCCCTTACCTCAGGAGCACTGGCTAGAGACAGATGCCCTGAGAAGACAGACACAGCTACTGGCTTCAAGAAGGCCAAAGTTCCTATGTCTCTTCTAAGAACTGATGAAATCCAGCTACTCAGGCAGTCCCTTCCCTGGAGGCTCTAGAATACCCAAACTTCCCTTTACTCTCTGGGAATAAAGACAGCTTTTGCCTTTGGACAGTCAGTCATAGGTCCCCCTATCTACCTGGGAACAATGGTTTACATATATAACTTTCAAGACAAGAGCCTAAACTGGCTAAGCAACTCTTGTGCTCAGAGAGACCAGGGGAGACACAGCCTGAAAGCTTGCCTAGGGCTCTTGGTGACTAGTTCTTTTTCCCTTGTGCAGTGTTGGTATCTTTCCAAATACCCATCCACAAGAAACCTCCCCATCATCTTCAAAGGCATCTGGTAAGCAGGAAACAGCAACTGGAATAGAGAACAGGAAAGCAAGCTTCCTTTTTCTCCAGGGTCTCTCAGACACAGAACTGGACGATCCTGAAGGTCAGTGTCCCCAGACACCTCCTCTTATGTAATTGAAGACAGCATGGAGACAGCTTCTAGGGGTCTCCAAAAGCCATGATAGTGTCTATCTAATAGCACATTTTTTTTTTTTCCCTAGGAAGAAGACTTCTACTTTCTATTGGAGTTTGCAAAGGAATCCTTTTGTAGCCCATACAAGGGTACATACCACTGCAAAACTTCCTTTCCCTCTAGTAGCACAGATGAGAAAATTGAGACCCAAAAACAAGATTGATTTAAGAAAGTTCTTGTGTAGAGGATTAGAGCACAGGCTCAGTGATCAGTCTACCTAGGATAGACTGAAACCACCAATCTAGCATCTGGTAGTCAAGTGCTTACCCATTTGAGCCACCCAGGGACTTCTACATAAACGTTACCCACTGCAGTCGTATTGATTCTCACCCATAGGGTGAGACAAACTAGAAATGCTCCTTAGGGTTTCCCAGCCTATGCAAAGACAGTCTGCCTCATCTTTCACCAGAAAGTGACTGGTGAATTCAAACCACCAACTCAATGCTTAACCCACTGGATCACCAAGGTTCCTTCCATAAATGTTGCTGTTGTTGTTAAGTGCCCGTGGAGTCGGTTCCGACTCATAGTGACCCTGCACAGGGTTTCTGAGGCTATAAATATTTACGGGAGCAGAACACCTCATCTTTCTCCTGTGGAACAGCTGGTAGTTTCGAACTGCTGACCTTCAGGTTAGCAGCCCGATTTGTAACCACTACGCTATCAGAGCTCTTTGCTTCCATAAATACTCATGACTATTTTTTAACCAAAGTCATAGAAGAGTGGGAAAGCCAGGGAATAAATCCCAGTTTCCGGAATTCTGCAGGCAAATGGGAAGTTCTGTTTTCCTGGAACTCCCAACAAAGGTGGAGAATTACAGGCAGAATCTGTAGCCACTGGTCAACCCCTCCCCAGCAGCTGCCCCTGGGGTGGGCTGGGTGTGTAAGGGAAAATCAAGAGAGAGGAGGTGGGGCAAATCCCAGGCTCACTCCCAACTGGGGGAAGGGGAGGATGGACCGGACATCAAAGGGTGGGCAGGCCAGCTTCCCGCCCCCAAGGCCAGGTGGCCTTTGTCAGGACAGGCCGGACATGACTGGGACAATAGGGTGTCGTGTTCACTTTCCGGCCAACAGGAGTCACTACCGAGCCAAGGCTCAGCCTGTTACATGACAAAGGGGGGAGTCCATAAAGAAGGTCAGGCCACCCCTCATTAAAGCTGGGCTTTTGTCTTGTCCCCTCCCTTGCCTTTGAAGAGGGTGGATCAGAGGCCTGCCTGGGGGCAGGAGGTCCACAGGCTCAGGAGCCAAACAGTAGCCACCTCCTAACTGCTTCGACTTTCCCCTCCCCCAGGGTCAAGAGTTCAGCGAGGGTCCTGGGGAGGTAAGGTATGGCCCCCAGTCGAACCAAAAACAACTCTTTTTGAGCCCACAGGATATGAACCATCAATCTCTTCACTGTACGGATCCGTAGACTGAAACCCGGAAAGGAATGAGACCTGCCCATGTTCACAGTCAGTGGATGGTGCCTTCTGGCGCGGGTTTGAGCCTCTACTTGAGGCTGGAATACGAGTGGAAGACACAAATGAACAAGACTAGACCCAGTGTTGCTGAAAGAACTCTCTGAGATGAAAAAGTCAGGGGGCAGCGTCCTAGTTCCGACTCTGTCATGCAACCACAAGGAGCCTTTATTCACTTCGCGGGCCTCAGTTTCCTTATCTACCAAAAAGAGAGAGAGACAGAGAGAAAGAGAGAGCTAAGCTGTCCTTAAATAAGATTCCCCGGAGGAGCTGCAATTCTGAAAGGAGAAGTTGGCCTGGGGAAAGAGGGAGCTCAAAGAACAGATACCCTAAATGGAGCGGGGTCGGGGGCGTGGGAGAGCACACTCCTTAGAACCGAAACAGGGCCTGGGCAGAGGTCAGACAAGAGCGACCTGAGCCGCGCCCTAGCACCTGCCGATGCCCAGAGGAACCGTCTAAGAGGCGCAGGGCGAGGGAGGGGTCCTTACCGCTGCCACCGCCGCCTCCTGCCGCCACGTTGCGCCGCATCCACTCGAAAGGCGTCCGCCTTTGCGCTCCAGGCGAGGACGGTGCGCCCGGGCCACCGAGGGGCTGTGCCAGGAGGCTCGGGCCGGGCCCCGGTGGCGCAGGTACCGAGCTAAAGTCCGGAGGGGGCCCGAATGCTAACGGGGCTGGGCTGACCGCGGGGCCCGGGCCATAGGCGGAGGCCCACTCATCCTTAGGCGCAGGAAAGGGCGCGCTCCAAGCCGTAGGGGGCGCGGGACCCGGCTCCACGTGAGTGTAGCTGGTGAAGTCGGGGTACTGCGGAGGCGCGGAGGGCGGCGGCGGAGGACCGTAGGCTTGCGGGCCCAAGCCAAGACCCGCGGGCCTGGCGGGGCCGGGGTACACGGGAGAATCTTTGTCCAGTACATAGCCTACATACATGATGGCTGCGGGGCCCCGCGCGCATGCTGGGCCCCGGAGCCGCCGCCGCCGGCCGCCCCGACGAGCAACTGCTCACCTGAACTCGCCCGCCCTGACCGGTGCCCGCCCCACCCAAGCCTTTTATAGCCCCGGGCGGGCTGCGGGCCCCAGCCGAGGCGGGTTTGCATTTCAAAGCGGGGGGAAGCCTCCGGGCCAAGAATCAAAGAGGGGAAACCGTCAGGGGCCAGGGGTTCAAAAGGAGACAAATTGCCGCCCCAAGCAGGAGGTGGACGTGCCGGGGCCTGGAGGGGGTGAGGGGCGCGAGGGTGCGTCCTGGGCTAGGGCTGAAGCTTCGCTGCACGTGGGGAGTCTCCTACGAGGCTGGCGGCCTTGAGGCCCGGACTACCTAGTTCTTCCTGCAGCCGCATAAATCGCTCCTTGGCCCCATTTTACAGGTGAAGACACGGGCTCAGTGTCACAGAGCCAAACTGGGCCTATGACGAACACTACACATGCACTTGAGGTGGGGAGTGGAAGGGCACACTAACTTCAAACAGGGCTCTGTTCCTTAGGTAAAAGGATTCTAATCATTTTGGGGGGAAGGGAAGGGCGGGTCACGACCCTAAGGAGTCTCTGATGAAGCTGTAGATACTTTTCTCCCCGGGAAATGCACATATGCACATACACTTGTCTGCATACAGTTGGAGAACCCAGAGATGGCCTGAAGTAGCTCTAGAAAAAAGTGCTGCAAGGGGTGGGGTAGGCATTTGGAATGTTCTGGGGGGAGCTTCTCACAAATTCTTCTAACGAACCCCATAACCCCTTTTTAAAAAAACAAGAAGTAAAACTGAATAAGCTCGTATATACCCATCACCCCCATTTCAACAGTTATCAAGATTTTGTCACACTTGTTTCATCTGCACCGCCCCCCCTTTTTTTTTGCTTAAGTATTTTAAAACAAATTTCAGACATCATGTTATTTTATCCCTTCATATTGCAGCACACAGCTCTAAAACACATGAGCATTTTATTGCATAATATGCCGTTATCACATCTAACAAAATTAACCCAAATTCCTTAGCATTATCTAACACACATTTTGCATTCAAAATACTCCAGTTGACTCAAAAATTGTTTTTTTAACAGCTGGTTTGTTTTCATTAGAATCCTTCCCAAAACTGGTCAATTTGCTATAGCTGAAGCCCCTTGATAACTTAAATACACCATGTACTTACTGTACCCTCATTAAGGACTGGCAAACATATTACAGCTACCCAAGTATGGGAAAGCCAGTTAAGAGAGGAAATCAGTCTAATTGGGAAGCGGAAGTAAAGTTGAAGGATCTGGGGGACACCTTTGTGAAGAACAGGGCTCTTGGTTAGGAAGCCTGGTGGCTCAGTCCCATGTAGCCATACAGAAGTTCCCCCATGGAGTTTGGTCAGCTGACATCACTGGTGACCCCCTTATATGTGTAAGTCCATGTGTGAACTTATCAGTTCCAGCCTCTCTCAGGCCATCTTAGGTAGGGCAGGGCGGCTCCATCTCTGGGTTGGGAGCAGCTTGGTAGAGATCAGGATGTTGTTGTTAGTGCCATCAAGTGGATTCTGACTCATAGGGAACTTGTATAGGGTTTGAACCACAGACCTTTTGATTAACAGTCTAGTGCTTATCCTACAGCACCACACCAGGACTCCAGGGTCAGGATAATTTTCAGGTCCAATGCAAAATGAAAATATGAGTCCTCTTTGTTAAAAAAATGATCAAGGACTTCAAGACAGTGCTCACAGAGCACTGAATCAAGCATGGTCTCTTCCAAGCACTGGACTCCGTGTGGATGCTTTCTGGGCTGTGATGAAGACTAAGAAAGCTGGAGACTCGGAAAGCACTGGGTTTCCCTCCCAGCTCAAAGGAACCCTTTCCATTGTAAAGTTGAAATACTGAGGGCCAGAAAGGCAAGGGGACTGTGCCCAAGTTAACACAGCAAAATGAGGGTCCTGCCTGGGAGAGCAGAAAAGGGACTGCCTGAGTCGTCGCTGACCCAGATGAGCACGTGGCTGCCTTGGATGAGCCACTGCATCAGCAGACCTGGCTCCGTTTCCTATGCCAGGAAGTAGACACACTGATGGAATTTTGCTGGAAGTCATCTGGAGCTCTGGACTCAACTCAGGACTCAACCTTTCATGGGTCAGTGAGAAACTTGAAGTGTACAGAGGAAAAAGAAGCGGCTCTCAGGATTGAACTCTCTTTCTGAGTTGAAGTAATTGAAGCTGCCTGACCTGGAGGGAGAGAAGACCTGGGGTCGGACGTTAAAGGTCTAAGTTTGGGAAGCCAGGGGTAAGATAGACAGATTTCAACTCACCCATATGAAAATGCTCCATCATGAAATGGCTGTCATAGGAGAAAATGAGCTTCCCATCACAGGAGGTATGCAAATGACTGCTGACATTCCCTGCACAGAGGACTTCAGGACTATCCTGAGAGTGGGAATGTTGGTGTCTTCTAGGTCCGTTCTACTTCTGTTATTGTTAAGTGTCATCAAGTTGATTCTGACTCATAGCAACCCTGTATAGGGCTTCTGAGGCTATAAATCTTTGTGGGAGCAGCAAGCCTCATCTATCTCCTGCAGAGCAGCTGATGAGTTCGAAATTCAGTGTTTGTGGTTCGAAACCCAGTGCTTCTAGTTGTTGCTAGGTGTCCTCGAGTCGGATCTGACTCCCAGCGAACCTATGCACAACAGAACGCTGCCCAGTCCTGTCCCACCCTCATAATTGTGGTTATGTTTGAGCCCATTGCCACCGCCACCATGTCAGTGCTTCTTGTTGGGGGTCTTCATCTTTTTCACTGAGTTTCAGTTTTACCAAGCTTGATGTCCTTCTTCAGAGACAGGTTCCTCATACTGTTGTTGTTAAGTGCCGTTAAGCCAGTTCTGACTCATAGCGACCCTGTATAGGGTTTCCAAGGAGTGGCTGTTGAGTTTGAATTGCCAACCTTGTGGTTAGCAGTCCCGTGCTGATCCTGCATTACCACACCAGGGCTCCAAAGGTTGGGAGTGTTGTAGAGTGTCATCCAGTCAGTTGTGACTCATAGCGACCCTGCATAGCATAGAGTTTCCAAGGTGCAGCTGTTGAGCTTGAACGGTCGATCCTCTGGTTTCAAACCAACTTTGCAGTTCAGTAAAGTACCTCACCTGGGCTTCAAGGTTGGGAATAGGTATCGGAATTCATCTATTCATGCATTCATTCATTTAACAAATATCTATTAGCACAGTTTTTTGTGTACTGAGATTGACTGTGTTAGGTGCTAGGTGAGACCCTGCCCTCAGGTTGCTTTCAGCCTGACTTGTGATGGGGGCAGATAGGAATAGAATGTTCACACAAATAAGGGTAAGATTATATCTGGTGGAATCCTGGCTTGGCACTGTAGATAAATGGACTGGACTGCAAAGTCCATTTGAACCTCAAGGTTGGATATTCAAGCCCACCAGCCACTCCTCAGTCGCTATGGGTCGGAACCAACTCAAAAGAAACTTAACAACAACAACATATCTTGGTGAAAATCCAGAATAAGAAGATTTGGACCAGAAAGAGACACTAGGAAAGACTTACAAAAGGGAGCGAATCAGGTCGTACAGCAAGTGGGGACAGGGTATTGTGGGCAAAGGGACAGTAGGGACACCCGGTGCTCCTGGAACTGAAAGATCAGCCTGGAGCTCAGTGACGCAGCCCACGATGCTTCTAGTGAGGAACAAAGCAAGGCCAGTGGAACCACTGGACGTTTGAGGGGTTTGGGAAGCTAGGAAAGGTGGAGAGCAATGAGGAGGTGGAAAGAAGACAGTGGCTGATATGTGGAGAATGAACCATAAGAGAAGTGCTGAGGCTGAGAGAGGTGAGGAGGTTGGGCAGGGGTCCAGGAGTGTTAAAGACGCTGGCTAGGACTTACACTTAGTCGTGATGAATGTGAGATAGGGCCCAATATAGCAGGAGGACTTTCTGGGCAAAGCTAGGCCTCGGGAGAGCCAGGCAGCTGCTTTGTGTTTCCAAGACTCCCACCCCTGACTCAGTCCTTGAGACACATCATAGGGTGGCCCTCTAGCATTCCTATGGGATCCGCCCACAACCCCACAGTCTTTGAGCTCTTTCTTCCTTGAGCCATGGTCCTATTTGCTGGATGAGGAGAGGCAGCACAGAGAGGTCAAGTTTCCTGGCCAAGGTCACACAGGCACAGGGCTGAACACAGAAGTAAGGTCTCTTCATAACACAGACTGTGCTCGCTGTCCATAAAGATTACTCAAGGAACCCTACTGACGCCCCAGCCATCAACCCTAGTCCATCCAGAGTAAGAGAGCAAGGGCATCATAGATTTCAGAGCATCCTGATCATGAAAGGTCCTTAGAGAGTCAATCCACTCACTTTATAAAAAGGGAAACAGAGGCTCAAGGAAATAAAGGATTTTCCCATGTTTCCACAGCAAGTTAGTGTCAACACTGGAAATTGATCAAGGTCTACTGACTCCCTTTCACCTCATTAAGTGTTGACCCTCTGCTTTGTGCTGGAGTGATAACAATAATTAGTTTTAGTTTACTTGTTGTTGTTGTTAGGTGCCATCAAGTTGGTGCCAACTCATAATGACCTTATGCACAGCAGAACGAAGCACTGCCCAATTGCCTCGCTTGAGCCCATTGATGCTGCCACTTGGCCAATCCATCTCACTGGCTTAGTGGCTGTCAAGTCAGCTCCTACTCAATAGAATAAAACGTTGCCTGGTTCTGTACCACATCCATGATTGTTGGTACTCTCAAATCAATCCCTTCTTGTGGCCAATGTATATTTTCAGTGCTTTTCTACCTAGGAGGCCATCTTCCAGCACTATGTCAGACACGACTCTGTTGTGACTTACAGGGTCTTTATTGGTTAATTATCAGAAGTAGATCACTAGACCTTTTTCCCTTGTGCATCTTACACTGGAAATGCCACTGAAACTTGTCCTCCGTGGGTGACCCTGCTGGTATTTGAAATACCAGTGGCATAGCTTCCAGATTCACAGCAACACTTTACCATATGCACAATAAACTGACAGATGGTAGGAGAACAACAATACCACTGATATTTATTATTTATTAAGTGCTAAGCACTTAGTCCTGGTATGCACTGGACTGCAAATTCAGTTTGAATCGTGAAGTCAGCGATACAAATCCATCAGCTGCTCCTCAGAAACCCTATATGGGGTCGCTATGAGTCTAAGTTGATTCAACAGCGCTTAACAACAACACAAGTGTCAAGCACATTGCATGTATTCTCAGTTCTTCCTCGCAACAGGCCAGTGAGGTAGAAAAACAAAAACCTAATCCACTGCCATCAAGTTGATTTCAACTCAGAGACCCTAATGGACAAAGCAGTGCTGCTCCATAGGGTTCCCGAGTCTGTAAATCTTTATGGGAGCCATTAGCTTCATCTGTCTCCTGTGGGACCGCTGTCGACTTTGCCATGCCCATCTGGGTATTTTTCTTTTCTTTGCAGCAGAGCTCCCACAGGGGAGAGCTGCGGCTCTGTAAACTAAGCACTGGATTGCTAACTACAAGGTCAGTTGTTCGAGCCCACCAGTCACTCCACAGAAGAAAGATGAAGCTTTCTGCTCTCGCAAAGATTTACAAGCTCCGAAAATCTTATACAAGATCACTATGAGTTGGAACTGACTTGACAAGCACTTAACAAGAACAACTGAACCTGGCTGCTGGGAAAGTAAGCCTGTGTGTGCTTTCTACCGTTAGCTGGTATTTTGCTTAAACAAATACCTAGTTCCTCTTCCTCCTCTGACTTCTTGCTGCAAAGAGAGCCTCAATTCCCTTGGCGGACCCCTAATCAGAGTCCTCAGCTAATCCTCCTGAGGGAACTGTAAACACACACACACACACACACAAACCCAGTTGCTGTGGAATCAATTCCTTGAGTCAGAGCAGAATGCGCTCCTTTAAGGTTTTCTTTCAGAAGCAGATCACCAGGTCATTCTCTCAAGGTGCCCCGGCTTAGATTCAAATCACCAACGTTTTTTTGATTAGTTTTACAGTTTACAGTACCCAGTGACACTGTAACCTCTTTTAAAAATCCTAGTCTAAAACTGAAGGTCCTCTCCCAGCTTGGCCTCTGATTTGCCATGTGGCTTGCCTTCTGGAGCCTCAGTCTCCCCATTTGCCCACAGGGGACTGGTCATCTCAGCATGGCATGTGAGAAGTTTCTTGCACCATCTAGGCAGCCTCTTTCCCTCTCCACAGCCCTTTATCTCTGGGAGCGGTTGTTTATTGGACCTCTCTTTCCCGCTGGCTCCCCGGGTGGGCCCCTCTTCCTCTTGGAAGCCCTCCCTGTGGGTTGCTCTCACACATCTGATCAAGGCCTCCTGGGGTGGGGTGCAGAGATGATGGCCCCATAAAGATCTTGGTGATAACTTGATTTTAAAATTGAGTTTATGGCTCTGGAAGAGTAAGAGTTGTAAGCTCTGCTTTTTGTTGGAAAAGGCTTGTCGAAGCAAAGCTGGTAGGCAGCAAGTCCAGTGTTAGACTTAAGGTGTCCCCACCTCCAGCCTCTTGAAATACTCCTCATATTGCATTCCTTAGACATGTTTCCAGACTGTGACCTTGAGCAAGTAACCCCCAGTTTCTGAGCCCCCACTCCCACTTCAGAAACTGGAGTGATCATTCCTGCCATGCCCATTTCCAGAAGGCAGCTGTCAAGTCACCACAAGTCAACCACAAGTGGGTTCTGGGGTTCCTGTACATCCTCTGTGCCTTCCAGACCCCTCTTTCCTCCTCTCTCCAGCCTTTCCTTCCTCTTCTCTTCTAGTCCCCTCCAGAGGCTCAGTCGCCACCTGCTGGCATTCAAGGGAAGACTTACTGGTTTTCAGAGTTGCCTACAAATCAAACCTGTTGCTATAAAAAGACGGGTCTGAATCATGGTGATAGCAGAGTAGAACTGCTCCATAGGGTTTTCTTGATTAGAATCTTTATAGAAACAGATCTGAGGGCTTTTCTTGCACAGCACTGCTTCGTGCCAACTAGGGACCTTCCAGTATTGCCTAGTCTCTGAAATGACAGAATACCATTTATTCTCCTTCCTGTGGGGAAGCAGAGGCCTGGGGGACTAAGGGAGAGGCGGTCTTCAGGTGCACAACCCAGGGGCACAGTGTTCCTCATCAGTTGGAGTATCTGATCCATTGTGGTCAGGAGACGGAGGTCAGGTATAAAAAAGTAAATCTGTGGGAAAATCAAAGTTCCCTCCCTGTAAGGAAGGGTGCCCATCCTGCAGCTGGATGGTGAGGAGTCAGGGGTACATTCCAACAACCCCTTTAGCACCACAGTGACCTGCTAAAGGTTCTGCAGTGGTCCCTCCTGGCCCTCAGGATAAGAGTCAGACTTCTCTCCATGTTCCCAATGCCTGGTCCTTGATTTCTCATCACAACCTCTCTCTGTGCCCCAGCCATTCTTTTGTTGCTGTTGAAACATACCAAGGTCCTTCCAGAATTTTCCAGCTTTGGCATACGCCATTCCCTTTGCCTAGAACACTGTTCCCTGCCATCACCACCACTACCACATTGTATGTGGCCTCTCAGGTCTCATTTGAAATGAGTTTTCCTCAGAGAAGCCTGACTCTACTTAAACAAGGACCTCCATCCTTCATTATTTTCTATGTCTCTTTGATCACACTTGTCACAACTTAATGTTATGATTTCATTTGTGGCTTCCTTGGTGTTTACTAGTGAGCTCTATGAGGGCAGGGTACCTAGTAGGCACATGACTAATTTCTGTTCAGGACTAAGTGGTTGGAGGTACAGGATTGCTTGTGAGTTTGAGGCCCCATCTCAAATTTGCTGTATGTCCACAAGCAGGTTCTGGCTGTCTCTGGGCCTTAGGGCCCAGTATGCCCAGTGCTCTGATAATCCTTAATCCATCTGTGTGTATTCAGAAGACACATTCTACTTCCCTAAGGTCCTGAGGCGCTTCCAGGAGGTTAGATGTGAGTGAGGGGTGAGACAGCAGTTCTCTCTTGGACCCTACTGATCCCCTAACTATAGGCACAAAGATCTACTTGGATGGAAAGACAGTAAGCTGGGAATCAAAAGTCCTGCAATATAGGCCTCTATTTCTCCACTAACCTCAGACAAGTCCCCTCTACTCTTGGGACCTCAGTTTCCATGCCTGTACAATGGATATATTCTCATGGTCCTCCTGGCCATGACATCCAAGATGACTGTGCCGATGCTTGAAACATATGTGCTGCTTCCTCACTTCCAGATGGGGGTGGGGGCAGGGGGACAGTGAAGGGGCCAGCGGCTGGGAGCGTGGGAGAGCCAGATGTGGTGGCCGCTGGCCCTGCCTGAAGGAGAGCTGAGCTGGTCTACAGGGAATTCTCCCATTCAGACGCCCTTTCCGGACACCCTCTCCCCTTCGCCCGACCCCACTGAGTGCTGCAGCTTCCGGCGTGGGTGGAGAGTCTTAGGAGGGGTTCAGTTGAGCCTGGCTCCCTCCTTTATGGAAGATCATTGGGCTGAGAATCTATAGAAAATTAGTTCCAGTTTCAGTTCTATCTGAAGGACACACTACAAGACCTTGTACAAGTTGCTTCCCATCCCTGAGTCTCAGTTACCTTGGCTGTAAAGTGAAGGAGTTGGAGAGCCCCAGGTGAATCCTAAGAGCCAGTCACTTTCCTGTGGAGTTTCCTCACTCTGCTCTAGTCCCTGCACAAAACACCTTCTGTGAACTGCATCTTCAGGCCTCTCAACTACCTGTGGAGTGGAGTGGTCACACTCATCCCCTTTGTATAGCTGAAGAAATTGAGGCTCAGAGAACTCAGATAACATCGTTGGTCCAGGGTCACACAGCTAGGAAGTGGCAGAACTGGAGTTGAAACTGCCATCCCCAGAGGCCAGACTCTTCACCCTTCAGCAGTTCCACTATGCTGTGAGGGAGGCCCAGAGCTCCTCTGTCCCTCAGCACCCCCTCCCAGTCCTCTTCAGACAGCGATCCCCACTCTCCATGCTCTGCTCACCCACTCTCAGCCCAGCATTTTGGCAGGTGGGAGACTGTTCATGACATGTCCTGTTCACTCAGGCCAGTGCTGCATTACCCACTTGGCACCTACCTGGCCCCCTCAAAATCCACAAGGGAAAACTGAGGCCCAGAGGAGGAAGGGATCAGCCCAGGGGCACACAGTGATGGGATGCAGCTTGAATGAGGGATACTCACTATTTCAATCATAATCTAGGCACTGTACTAACCCCTTTACATACATTACAAATTCACAGCACTTTTATGAGTCAGCCCTCTTATTATCCCCACTCTCCAAATGAGGAATCTGAAGTTCAGGAGTTGAAGTGATTTGCCTAAAGTCATGTGGCTTAGAAACAGAGAAGCTGGAATTTGGCTCCAGAACATTTCCTCGCAATTCCCACTCTTCTGTCTCAACTGTCCAGCCCTATGGTGTTTTGTGTGGCTCAGCACCCACCCCTCTCTCAGCTGAGAGGAGCCATGACAGCCTGGTGCCCACCAAGGGTTAATGGTGGTAGAGGCTAAGTGATTCCAGATGGGCTAGCAGGACGGCTGGGCTGGCCGGAAACCAAGCTGCCGCCAGTTTCCCCTGGGAGCCACCCCCAGCTACCCCCTCCCCTCTGCATTGCATCTCTGGCCCCCAGCTGTCCCCCTGGCCTGGGCCCCCAGCCTCCTCTCCCTAGTCAGGGTCTAGCATTAAGGGATATTGCCAACAGACCCTCCTAAGGATTTTTCAACTGGGCTCAGGTAGGCCAAAGGACTTACCCAAGGTCATTCAGTTGGTCCATATCCTGAATCCAGACCAGCTTTTTGGGGAACAAAAAGTCCCCCTGCTCCCTCTGAGTTCTCCTGGTCCCAATAGTTGGGTCTGGGTTTCAGAGACAACCAACCAACCAGCAAATCCTTGGGAGTGAGGGGAAATGCACAAAAATGCCCAAACTTGCAGATAGTACCCATATGACCTAGAACTAGATTAGATGAAGATTTAAAAAAAAAAAAAAATTTTTTTTTTTATAAAGGAAATGAGTGTAAATTGCTACAATTTGATTAACTTGACTTATACTTATGGATGTAGCACCTCAAAATACCAACTGAGAGGGAAGGAGTTGTCACATGAAGTATCAGTCCTATCCCCTCTGTATACAGGGTAGATAGGGATGGGCTACCTAAAATAGGAGGTCGATAAAGGCATGAAGTGAGTGGCTTACACATTTTCAAGAGGGAGTTTAGTTTCAGTGTGTGCTGGGGAAGGTAGAGTCACCACTGAATAGTTTTCATCTTGTCTACGTGGGTCTAGTGAAAAGAGATGGGGATAAGATTCTTATGATTCAATAGTGAGTAATTGTTATCATGACTAATTGAGACTATCACAATTGTAAAGGTAGAAGTTTTGTAACAAAAATGGGGGAACAGTTAATCTAGGACCCTAGGACCATCAAGGGAGAAGAGCACAAGCAGAGTGCGGGACCTTATCCAGAGATGGGGACATGGAGAGAGTTGAGGACTCTGGACTCATGGAAAGAGTGGGACTGGGTGCTAGCGGCCAGGAGGTAGGCTTACAGAATGTGCCCTTTGGTTGTTTAAATTATTATATATTCCTGAGTGTTTTTGTATATACCTTTCCCCTCCAAAAAAACAAACAGAGGGAATGGAAGCAAATACTATTGAATGATGATGCATGGAGGAGATTGTAATCATTGCAATGAAACAATGGTGTAAAACCCATGTTCCATGTAAACTATCACTCAGTTCACAGTAAAAACTTATTTTAAAAAAAGAAGTCCATGTGAGGCCCAATCTTGTAATCTCTGGAGTTCTCTCACATTCCCCTATGGCCCTCCTGCCCAGTCCAGCTGCCCAGCTGGGCAATCCCTTTTGCAACAACACCAAGAAATGGTTTTAAAATAGTTTACAGGATTTGGCTTGGAATCCCAGCTCAAGTAACCTTACTAGCCATGAAGGCGGGGCGGTGTGTGTGTGTGTGTGTGTGTGTGTGTGTGTGAGGGGTGGGGAGCAAGGAGGCAGACAAGTGTAGCGGTCACAGCGGAAGGAGCTCTGGGCTGTCAGGCTCTTCCTATGTGGTGAGCAGGGACACCTTTCTTCCTCTCTCTGGCCCTTAGTTTCACCACTGCTCAACTCTCTAAGCCCTTTTAAAACAATGTCCCTTGGCATTTAGAAGAGCTAGGAATCTGCCATCATCTGCACTAAAAAGACAAATAAGTGTGGGGGACAAAAGATCCAGCCTGGATGGGCAACTTGGACATTGGCTATCCAAGATGGGAGGGCTACAAAGGCAAGAAGTGACTGGCTTACAAGCTTTCAAGAGGGAACCTAGCTCCAGATGGCGTGGAAGAAGGTAGAATCTCCACTGAGTAGCATCCAATCTGTCTAGGCGGGACTGATGAAAGGAAATGTGGATAGGTCTCTTGTGATACAATAGTGAATAATTGTTATCAGGACTGATTGTGAGGGTTGGAACTGTAAAGGTAGACATTTTATAGCAAGGAGGGGAATGATTAACTTTGCGGAGGTCTAGGAGCGGAGGTCCTGGGACCATGAAGAGCAGAGAGCGGGCCCCTACCCAGAGAAGAAGCAGTGATGCCTGAGATGGAGGCAGAGAGGATGATGTGGAGAGATGAAGCAGCTGGGGACTCTAGACCCGACCCAGAGAGGGAGGCTTGTAGTGTATACCCTTTGGTTGGCTGATGATACATGGAGGCGATTGTAAACATGGCAATGAAACGATATACAATAGGATGAATGTAAAACTAATGTTCTCCCATGTAAACTATCACAGAATTCACAATAAAACATTAAAAAAAAAAAAGATCCAGCCTGAGAACCACGAACAGATCCTGAAGGGGAAGGAAAAGTGAACATAACAGATTCTCAAAAATGTCTGTTGAGTGACTGAAAGAAACACAGGGGTAACCTAACGTAAAGGTGGGACAGAAAGTTGGGTCTAGGAAGTAATATGGATGTTAGGTCATGGCCAGATGACCTGTGACCCTTTGATCATGTGACTCATGGGATCCAGTTCTGCCATTGCTATTTGAGCTTAGGTAGCACATTTCCCTCCTCTGGGCCTCAGTTTCCTTATTTGTAAAATGAGGTAAATAATCTTTCCCTGATACCCCAAGGCTTCTGAGATGATAGAAACACACCTGGTAATCTGAAGAAGTGTGCTGGATGACCTTGGGCAAATTGCTTTCCCTCTGTGCCTTCATTTCCCCTTCTGAAAAGCGACAGATAACCTTGGAGAGTCTTTTCATCTCTTCTCTAATTCCCTGGAACCTCAGCTATTGTTGTTGTTGTTAAATACCACTGAGTCTGTTTGGACTCAAAGCGACCCTGATAGTGTTTCAGAGGAGCGGGTGATGAGCTTGAACTGTCCATCTTTCCATTCAAACCAACCTTGCAGTCCAGCACATTAACTCACAGTGTCTCCCTGCCCTGCCTTGCCAGCACGCATTGTCTGTCTCAGCCAGTAACCTGAGCTCTTACTCACTACTGCACCTTCCCTGGAGCCCAGTACAGTGCCTGGAACATAGTAGGTGCTCAGTAATACTTGTCCAATGAATGACGGCTGACTGAATCAGCCATAGAGACTATCAGAGATCCCTTTACAGATGGGTAAACCGAGGCACAGAGGAGTCTTCCCGTCCCGTCCCCCCACCCTCCCATCCCTTATGGTGCCATGGCTAAGAGAGGCAGACACTGGTGACAAGCATTAGAAAAGTGGGGATAGGCCACTCTTTAATATAAGTGACTCAGCATCTGGTTGGCGTGGGCTGCGGAATTTCTAAACATCCCCTCACATCCAGAGAGAGCGGGAGACGGGAGGGAGCAAACAGAGGGAAAAGAGGAAGAAAAACAAGAAACTTAGGGGAAAAGAAAGAAAGGGGGGGAAAAAAGTGAAATTGAAAACAGACGCACGCGTCCACCCTCCCCGCCCTGCCACTCCCCTTTTCCCAGCCAGGCCAATCAGAGGCCGTCCTGCAGCCTTTCCCCCAAAGTGGGGGGAGGCAGGGAAGCCCACTGTGGTGTGAGCTCTTGGGGCTGCCAGCAATCCAGCAGTCCCTGCCCGCCTTGTCTGGGACCCAGGATCGCTCCGTGAGCAAGCCGGAGTCGGAGAGGAGGAGGACGCAGAGGAAGAGGGAGTCTGGCCCCTCCGAGTGTGCCCTGTGACCCGGCCAGCCAGACCCAGGCCCGCCCCTCCTGGCAGCTTGGCTCCTCCCGAAGGATGCTTTGGGAGTGAGACGAAGCTGGGCCGAACCTCTCCCCGTCCACCCCAACCCCCCTGCGTCCCGAGACTCCAGGTTTCTGCAAAGACCCTTCCTACCCTCCCGCCTAGCCTACACGGGCAGTCTCCAGTCCAGTAGAATCTCCAAATAACGGGGGAGAGGGCAGTGAGGAGAACTTCCTGGAGCCGGTAGCAGCCCAGAGCCTGGGACATAAGGTCAGCAAGGTAAGTGCTGAGAACGGGAGGACCCTAGCTCCTTGTCCTGTCCGTTTCCCAGCCTGCCCCTCAAAAAATGGAAAATATTTTTAACAAAACCAGATGGGAGGAGGCCTGGAGGCAGAAGGCAAGTCGGTGCTGAAAGAGCCATTTTTTCTCCTTTCCTCAGCTTCTTAGGGGGGAGTGGTCCCTGTCTCACCAACTGTACTGCCCTCCCTCATTTAACAAGCCCCTGAGGTTTCTGGGTGCCAAGTGGAGTCCTTAAAGCATAGGGCTGTCTGTAAGAGGTGAGGAGAGCTGGGAGGGATGGGGGAATGGAAGTGGGGGATGACATGTGAAGTACCTAGCAGGAGACTAGGGATTTTAGGGCCACAGTCCTGACCCCAGGCATAAGTCTTGTCCCAAAGAATCATACTGGCTGTAGGCCAGTCAGCTGCCAGGCAACCTCTGGAGATTTAAATGGATTTGCAAATTTTCCAGATTCCTAACATGTCCTTCCAAACCCCCAGAGGCTGGGAAAGTTTGAAAGTGAGGGCCCCACCACCAACACCACCAACAACACCAACAACACCAACGCCACCATGGCAGTTCCAGCCTAGTACTGTCTCTCGGCTGGGGTAGGGTGTCTGGGACCAAATTGTCAAATCTAGGGGCCTCTTGTGAGGTTGGGGTTGCCCAGCTGAACGAGCCTTTTCCTTGGGTTCCAAGTGACTATTCAGTCTCTGTGCTATCTCCCTGATTTGGGGCTGGGCTTCTTCTCCATTACACTCTAAAATATAAATCTGGTGAGGACTCCTCCCTGCTCAAAATCCGCCTGTGGCTCCCCAGTGCCTGTAGAAAACCCCAGCTTCTAACAATGGCTGCCACTGACAGACACTGCTTGTCGGGCACTGTGCTAAGTGCTTTATGAGGATGATCTCATTTAGTGCTAACCAGCCACCCCAGCGGCAAGGACAGCTTTTCCCCTGCCTTTTACTCACAAGGAAACTGAGGTTCACAGTGGCCACCTAACTAAAGTCACACAATTAAGAGGCAGAGCTAAAGAGGTTAGTAATCTCCCTACCTACTTACTGCAAACCTGAACCTTTTTTTTCCCCTTCAGTTAGATTCCAGGATTCCCCTAAGGAATTTGCATGATCCTACTTGTGGGCATTTGTCTTTGCCATTCTCTGACCTGGAAAGTTTTTCCTCAACACCTCTACTTTTCCTTCAAGAGCTGTCCCTACTCCTGCCTCCTCCAGGCATCCTTCCTGGACTCCTATAGTCCTCCGAGCTTTCTCTCTTCTGAGCTCCTCAGCCACTGCTGTGCTCACCATGCTGGGCCCTTGTAGTCTGACCATCTCTTTGGGTTGCTGTTCTGTACATCCACACAACAGAGGGAATTTATACCACAAGCTTCTTGTCTCTGTTCTGCCCCCACACTCAGTTCTGAACTGAGAAAATTTGCTGATGAAAAGGAGAGACACGCCAGAACCTAGGCCTCCTGCTTTCCCTAATGTGCCCTTTCAGGACACCACATTTCCCCCATTTCAGATGGAGCACACACAGGCCTGCAGCCAGAACACTGCCTCCACAACATTCGTGGACATGACCACTGTGCTGACCACCTTCATACAGCCCTTCCTCCAGGCCAAGTGACTCACATGCCCTGTAATCCTCACAGCAGCTCTTTAACATCAGTATTGGTTACTCTTGTTTTACAGATGAGGATACCAAGGCTCAGAGAGGTTAAGCGACTTGTCCAGGGACACACAGCTAGTAGAATTGGTACTATAGCCATAGCCTGCTCGAATCCAAAATCTTTATTTCCATGTTACCAGCGAAACCCTGATCAAAGGGAAGAGAGCCCCCATCTTCCAGCAGGGCTGGCCCCTGCTTCTGCATCTTCTCACGCACAGAGTTCAGCTTAGCTTCAAAGTTTGTTCAGGACCTGGCTCTGTCCTGAATGGGGAAGGAGCCCATCTGGTCAGCATCCTCCTTTCAGAATAGCAGTTCTTGCTTGAACATGGTTATCAGGTGGCCTTACTCTTCTGGGGTGGCAGCCATTCCTGTGGGAAGAAGAGCCAGGACTTGTAATTGCTCACAGATGTGGGGTGGTGAAAATCACTGTGGATTCAGTATCAAGAAACCTGACACTAGTCCTGGTTCTACTCACATCCACTGTGCTTTCTCTGGGCTGCTTCCTCTTCTGTGAGGCAGGGGGCACTACCAATCAACAACCCCAGGCTTGGGCAGCAAACCAATGGAGCTACAGTCCTGTTTTGCTTCTGACCAGTCACAATTCTGGGCCAATCTCTTCGCCTCTCTGGGCCTCAGTCTCCTCATCTGTGAGCGTCAGGGTCAATATGTGGGCTCCATGAGGTGATTAGGGCTGTATCTAATGCTATTCAATAAAAGAGGGCTACTGCTCTCCCCACCTCCCACACGGGACCACTTGGCTGTGAATCTGGTCTGTAACCTCTAAAGGGTTGTGCCTAGGGATGGGGCTTTGATTACTATGTATAACTAAGGACCCATTTCCTGTTCCTCTATACCTTCTGGGCTAAAGGAGGAGACACTGGGAGTTTTGCTCTAGACAGGTAGCTGAATGTGATGGGGAGGGAGGAATGAGAAGCTGACACACAGCACCTTTATTACTTCATTTCTTGCACATAGTTCAGAACCCTGTGGTCAGTGGGTCCTTAGAGTAGGAGGAGATGCTCCTCCACTCTTTCCCACAATATCCCCTCCCAGAAGGAAGAAGGGATGAAGAAGTATTGATGCCTTCTCCAGGGTCAGAACTATGAAAGTGTGAGTAGTATAAAGTGCCAGCAACCAAAACTTCCTGAGCATTTTCCACATATTCTTATTGTACTTTACATACACTACTTCATAGTCCACTGCTGTATTCCTCAGCACTTGAACATGTCTGGCATTCAGTAAGTGCTTAATAAATAATAGTTCAGTAAATGTAATCATCATAGCAACCTCAAAGAGGAGGTATAAAGACTCTCTGTTTTACAGATGAAGAAATGCTCAGAGAGGTTGAGTCAGTTGCAAAGAGTCTCACAGCTGGGAAATGGTAGGGCTGGGCTTTGTCTTCAGAACCCCAAGGCTGGGATTTGAACCCAAGATTTCTAACTGAAGGAGCTCTGGTAGTGTAGTAATTATGAGTTGGGCTGTTAATCTCACGGTCAGCAGTTCGAAACTACCAGCTGTTCCACAGGAGACAGATGAAGTTTTCTGCTCCCACAAAGATTTACAGCTTCAGAAACACTATACAGGGTTGCTATGAGTTGGAACCGACTCCACGGCATATAACCAACCAACCAAACCAATTTCTGACTTCAGAGGCCTGAGGCAAGGCTCTCTGGGGCCTGGTCTACTCCCCAGTAGACCCAAAACAGAGGTAAACCTGTTAACTGTGGGGGTCTCTCTGAGTTCTGATAGTGGTCATCAGACCCTGGAACTCATCTAGTGTGACTGTGGGCAAGCCAGTCCCTCTCCCAGCTTCAGTTCTCCCAATGAGGAGGTTGAACCAGATGATCTCTATGCTCCTTCAAACTCTAGAACAATTCCAGGATTCTAAGCCATGCCAGGCCAGATTGGCAGCTGCACAAGCCCTGCTGTGTACTCAGGATCATGCATATTTAACTGCACAATGAAAGGGTTTTCTCCTACCCTTTCTCTCCATGTTACAGAAGGAGGTCAGGATCAATGACCACTAATGGAAAACTTTAACCAGCAATAATGAAGAAGGACTTCCCAATAATAAGTGCAGCCTATTAATGGACTCTGCTTCTCAGGAGCTTGGAGGGCCCGGGACCAGCTCGTTCCCACAGAGCCCATGTGCCCTTTTACCTGGGAGACTGAGGAAGGAAGGCCAGGGGCTGTGCCTGTTGAGGAGTGTTAAGGATGGGGCATGTGTGTGTGTGTGTGTGTGTGTGTGTGTGTGTGTGACCTTTTGGGTCCCTTTCAATGCTAAGTTTTCAGACTGCATGTACCCTGATTTTAAGAGGAATAAGACGAACAGGGTAGGTAGAAATTGGTGTAAGAGGAAGCCAAGCTTTGACACAGTGGTAGATGAATGACAGGATCCAGAGATGTGGAGGAATGGATGTAGACATATAATTCTTGAGAGATTCTTGGGCAGTGGGGGTGTGGGCAGGCAAAGACTCCGCTGGCCACAGTGTCCCCCACTTGCTGGGGCAAACCAGGCGCAAGTCAGTGCACACACATCCACTGTGGTGGCCTCCTCATGGGTGATGCCGTCACCGAAGTCCTTGTTGTCCACCAGGTCTGGCTCTTGGCAGCACATGGGGCAGAGGTGGTTGTGCACAGCGGAGCCAAATGATGAGGTTCCAGTGCTCACCAGTGCCCAGGGGCCAAGCCCCGTGTAGCTGGCCACCCCGGTGCAGGACACCCTGGCCCACCATGTATTCCATCTCCAGCGTCTCCATCTGGGCTGCAGGTGCCTGCAGACAGCGGGGCTCAGGCCTGGGAGTGTCCAGTGTAGGAGCCCACCCTGTACCCCTCCCAAACCTCAGTTCTTGGGTGGAGCCCTCCTGTGCCCCCAAACTTGTCTCCATGTGCCCCCTTTCTAGATGCGTTTGTGGGCACCCCATCCCCAGCAAGTATTGTTGTTGTTAAGTGCCGTCGAGTCGGTTCCGACCCATAGCGACCCTGTACAGGGTTTCTGAGGGTGTAAATCTTTACGGGAGTAGAAAGCCTCATCTTTCTCCCGCGGAGCGGGTGGTAGTTTCGAACCGTTGACCTTAAGGTTCGCAGCCCGATTCGTAACCACTACGCTACCAGTGAGTATAGGAGATTGAAAATCAAAGTATATTGCTTTAGCTGTATTGCTTCCGCTCACTTCAGTTAATGGTTATTTGATGTCTCAGATGCCCCAAACCTTTCATCTGCCACAAATACCAGCTTCTGTGATAGAAAAGGCTGTCCTTTGGGAGGTGAGGGTAGCAGGTCTAGGGGTCAGAAAGTTCCAGGAGGTTAGAGATTAAGGAACTTTTGGGAATCACCTGGCTTTTGTATGGGTGGGAAGCTGAGGTCCAGAAGGGAAGGGAGGTACAAAGCTTGTTCAGGTCATCTTCAAAAGCACCAGGATAGGTTCTGGCTTGCCAGCCTGTTCTCCTCTTTGTGCCACTCCATGTACTATAGCATCACCATTTCATTACTGGCCTGGGAGGCCCAGCTTTACCTCTCTCTGCTGGAGTTTAGCCTCCAGGTCTCTGGGCAGTGGTGGGTGCTGGGATGAGACCAGAGGGCAGTGGGTGCCATCCTAATGTGTGTGCGTAATTTCTGTAGCACGGAACCTTTTGTCAGGTCATGCCTCTTCTCTGGCCACCATATTCGCTGATGTAAAAGTGACCCAGAGGTCCCATCCAACCCCACCCTTAGACCTGAGAGCTCAGTGCTAGGCTGCTCCAGGTAGTTCCACCACATTCTTGTTGCTGTTCTAGAAGTGGAACCCCAAAGGCTGTGACCCCACCAACTTCTCCACTCCTGAGGCTGAGGCTAAGGACTGGCAGGTGATCTCCCGGATCAGTCCCAGAGCTTTATAAGCATGTCACAGAAGCCCTGGCCCCTCCTAACTCAGGGCCACTAGACTCGAGAGTAAAGGCCCAGGTGTCATCAGTGAATTGTGGGAAACTCCTGTCTTACCTGTGTTTGTGTCCTTGTCAGCTCCCAGCTCACTATCTGCTGGTGGCTAAATAGTGATAGATAAGCAATGGATGGAAAGATGGATAAATGGGTTGATGGATGGACGGATGGACAGATAGCCCCCCCAGCCCCACTTTTAGTCACACAGAACCCCATGCCTGGAGGATGCTTTGCAGTCATCATCTTGAAATTCTTAACACTTTTTTGAACAAAGGGGTCCTGCATTTTCATCTTACAAATTTTCAAATTATGTATAGGTCCTATGGGGGAGTTCAGAGTGGGTTTGGAAGGACCTCATCCCTGGAACTACCTGCCTTCATATCCCTATCCTAATCCACATCCTCTCACAAAATGCCAACCTGCTCAGTTTGCTGTCCTCTGTGAGGCCCCCTTTCTACCATTGTACTTGAAGAAACACCATTATCGCTGCTCATTCACGATCATTGTCAATGCCTTGAAGAGTTGGCTTCCCAGTATCCCCAAAGCAAAGCCCAAATCCTCACCCAGCACCCCAAGCTTTTCTCAAAGTGACCTCTACTGTCTTTCTCTGCCGAAGAGCCCCAAGTCCTGGCCACACAGAGCTTCTTGCCATTTCTCTAACATGCAGTTTCTCGTGTCTCAACTTGGCTCATACAGAACCTCTATGGGATCAATACACTTCTCCAGCATCACCCACCAAAGAATCCAACTAGACCCTGGAAGCCTAGTTCAAAAAATGTGATAACCCCCCCCAACACACACACACTGGATTAGCATATAGCATATAATCCTAAAAGTGTTTGCTGAGCACATATTATGTGTTGGGTGTTTTTCATCACCATCTCAAATGCTCAAAGCAATGGAGAAGGAGGTCTCCATGCCATTTCCCAGGAAACGGGCTCAGAGAAGTTCAGCTCAGAGAGGTCACACAGTTGCACAATTGGAACTGCCATTCCTGGTCTGGCTACATTCCCTTGTATGTTCCCTGTCCAAGGTGGGAGAGGCCCAGCCTGCCTGCATCAAAGTCCTGCCTGTCTTTCCCACCCCCTCACCTTCCTAGAGGGGAAGGTCCACCATCACTTGTCAGTCCAGTCCCCCAGCTTAGTGAATCCTGTGTCATTAGGCGCTAGCCAGGCCTCCAGACAGGACAGGGGCAGAGCTGACCTTACACAACCATGTGATCTCATGCTGCATAAGCATCAATTGAGCACCCGCTGTGAGACTAACCCCATAGTCAGAACTTCCAGAGATCCCAAGGAATTGTTAGGTGGGTTTTTCTGTCTTGTAGGAAATCAAATTGAGGGACTAAGATAAGCGTACAGGCAAGAATTAGCGGATAGAATATGGACTGGAAGACATTAAATTTGGGCTTTGGTCTTAGGTTGGCCACTAAATCTCCTGAGTATGCTGTCAAATGACTGGGAAGGGTTGCTGCTGACAATAAAGAAATCATCCCTTCCCCAGGAGCCCTTTTGGGGGGAGGCTTCTCTGTGTAGTGTGTACCTCTTTGCTGACATAGGGGTTGAGGCTGCGTGCTCAGGGCTGAGGGAGTGAGCGAGTGAGTGACTTATTCTCTTGCGAGTAAATGAATACTAATAACAATGTGGTGATCACTAACCTTGTAGAGGGCTGTGTGCCAGGCCCTGCTGTGAGCGTTTTTCTTGTATTAACTTACAAGTCCTACTTTACAGATGAGGAAGTTGAGGCACAGAGAACCAAATGACAGTAAACGGGAAAGTCAGAGGATGAATGACCAATGGAAGGAAGGGATGGGAGACGGGAGGCAGAGACAGTGAAACTTCCCAGTTTTCTGCCCTCCTGCTCTCCTGCTCATGAGGACTCTGAGGAGAATCTCAATGCTTCATAATTGGCACCTATTAATGGTGGGTTTTCTCCGTAGCTAGCTGCCCCTGCCCGGCCTGTAGGCTCTGGGTTGGCAGGGGGAGGATGCATGCTGGTGGGTCAGTGTGAACAGCCCTGAGGCCCGCCTGTCCCCTGCCCACTTGGCTGTAAGGCCCTATTCTATTACGGCCCCCACCCGGGCCCAGTGCTGATCCTGAGCGGCCACAGCCCGGAGAACAGAAGGTTTGCTTGTCTGTGCCTGCTGTACTCCCCTCCCCTGCCTCAGACTAGGACCCCTTCTCTGGGGTGCCTTTGGCTGCCAGGGCCTGGTGCTCTCCGTTGCCATGGCACTGGCTGTCAATGAGGTTCTGGGGGCAGGGTGGTGGGGGAGGGCAGCAGCAGGGCAGCCTTTGCCTGGTGGAGACCTGGAACCCTGCTGAGTGGGTGGCAGGGCGTGCTGTGGTGGTGGAGGTGGTGATGGGGCCCATTGGGGGCAGAACTGGCCATGCCGCTGGCCTGACTGCTGGACACTCCATCTCCCAGGCCTTTGGAAGAGGCCTGACCAGTGTGAAATCAAAGTAAAGGGCTAAGACAAAGGTAGAGGAAAGAACTAATTGATGGAGAGTAGACTGAGTGACTAGACTTGCGTTCTGGCCTTAAGGTGGCAACTAAATCCCTGAGCCCTACTGCAGTCCTGGTTCCCTGTTTGGGCACTGTGCTGTCCCCAGAAGAGCCCTCCCCCAACCTTGTACTATGGCCCTCAGCCTTCAGGAGGTAGAGTGATGGAAGGGTTCTGAATTCTACCTTGAGCTGGCTACATGCTGTTTTTATTGTTGCTAAATGTTGCCAAGTCTGTTCTGACTCATGTATCGCTGTATAGTGTATAGTGGTGTTTCTGAGGCTTTTGAAAATCTTAGCAGGAGCAGAAAGCCTCATCTTTCTCTCAGCAGAGCAGCTGGTGGGTTGAAACTGACAACCTTGTGGTTCATGTTGCTGTTGTTGTTAAGATCTGTCCAGTCAGTTCCGACTCAAAATGCCCCTGTATATGGTTTCCAAGGAGCAGCTGGTGGGTTTGAACCACTGATCTTGAGTTTCAAATTGACTTTGAGGTCCAGTGCATTATCTTGTAGTGCCATACCAGGACTCCTTGTGGTTCATATCCCCGTGCTTGTCCTACAGAGCCACTGTGCTCCGCCTTGCACACTAGGGCTCTCCATAGAAGGAGGAGCAGGATTCTTTGAACGCTAAGGATCTGGGTCCCTGCGAGAGCGGAGATTCTGTATGGGTCCCATCCTGTGCACCAGTCACTGGCTAGCGTGCTATGTGTACAGTAGTGCTCCCACTTTAGGAAAGACATCGCCTGTGTGCTCTGGACCAGTCTTCCCAGGATTGAACCCTGGCTTCACCACTGACAAACTGCATGCCCTTGGGCAAAGGATTTAATTTCTTTATGATCAGTTTCCTTTATCTGTAAAATGGGGAAACAGCACCAACATTGTGTGGTTGTTCTGCAACCTCAGTGAGATCAGTCACACAAAGGACTTAGTTAGCCAGGAGGTGGTTCTAAAACTCAAAAACCCAAACCCATTGCGGTGGAGTCAATTCTGACTCATAGGGACCCTAATAGGGTTTGCAAGACTATAGATCTCTATAGGAGCAAACAATCACAACTTTCTCCTGCAGACCAGCTGGTGGGTTTGACCCACTGACCTTGCAGTTCGCAGCCTAAAACCTAACCCACGGTGCCACCAGTGTTCCTTATGAGTTTCCCTTTCCTCCCCTTCAGAGCCCTCATTCCTTTCTAAAGGGGCTGTTGGGGACCAGATGGGGGCCAGAGAATCCAGGGATCCCTAGGCCTGGGCAGAGCCAGGCCATATGGCCAGGAGGGTGGCCAGAGAAGCTGATGGAGGCCAGTGAGGCGCTGCAGGAGACAGGAAGTACTTGCTCTGCAGGCGGGCTGTGGCCTGAGCATGCAGTGGCCCCCCTCCCTCACTGACCTCCTTCTCTAGCCTGTTCCCAGCCTGTTTGGGGACCCAGGCCACCTCCCCTGGGTCCCCAGCAGCCGTGAGGCACACACTGAGTGCTTTCCCACGAACTGTTCCAAGTAACTGGGCCCACCTCCACCCCCAAGCACACATGCTTTGGCGGGTGAGGGGGTGTGTGCTGCAAGAGGGGGGTTGCTCAGGCTGGGGGGGATCAGACCGTTCTTTATCACCCTGGCTCCAGTCCAGACAAATGTTTTGCTTTATTTTGAACTTCCAGAAAATAGGTCATTTCTTTCCATTGTGCCCCTGGGGAGGCCGCCTGGGGAGAAGGGCACTTAGTGAACTACAAGTTTGGGGGCCTGACTCAGGCCCTCGGGTACTGAGAGGGCAGCCGTCTTCCTCCCTCAGTCATGATGGAATTGCTAGCAGGGCTCCTAAATGCTAAAAAAAAACCCCAAAAAAACCAGCTTTTATCTAAAGGCAATGGGGAGCCATGGAGAGGTAGGTGGGGAGAGCATGGCCAGATGGATGTTTTAGAAAGGTTACTCTGGTTGGGATGTGAGAACAGGTTGGAGGGGAAGACAAGGTAGAGACCAGGAAAGAAGTGAGTACAGAGCAAGGCAGACAGAGGAAGTGAGTTTGTGTGGTAGGACCAGAGGTGGAGGATCAAAGTCATGGCACATAACAGTACATGTTCTCATATTCACTTGGATATCCAGCGCAGCCAGAGCCCGTGCCATTTCTGCTATATTTTTTAAGGATATTATGTAGGTCCCGGTGAACGGGATGGTCCCCTGGGCCAAGAAGCAGCATGACATAAAATATTTGGTCTAGGTGACCAGGCTCAATCACTGTGTGACCTGGGCTAGGCTGTTTGCCCTCTCTGGTCCTCAATGTGATCCTCAAACTTAGGGGAAGAACCATTGTGAAAGGGTGGGTATAGAGCCTTCATCAACAGATGGTAGTAGGACATAGGACTGAGGTGGCAAGTGGAAATCCCATAGCCTCCCAGACCCCTCCCTGCTGTCTTCCCACCTCATGGACCCTGCTCCCCTCCCTGGTTCCCATGATGGGCTACCCCAGTCATACTACATACACCCACTCATCCCCTCAGCCCACTTGGGGTAAGGCCACATGGGTCAGACTCTTGGCCAGGCCATACTCATATTCTCTTAGCTGCCGGCTCCAGAGGCCTCTTGTGCACCCCGCCTCCCCCTAATGCCCATGCCTGGATCTGGCTGCCATCTCTGAGCTGAGTCATGACATCCCGGCTAGGGCCCCTCCCCAGTACCCCCACTCCAGCATTCCAACTCAGCACAGCTGCCTTCCAGAGCAGAGTCCTAGAGCCAGAACGTGTCAGCCCTGTAAGTGTGTCCAGGACAGCCCTTGCCCAGCCCATTGTGCAGATGGGAAAACTGAGGCCCAGAGGGGCAGGATCACACAAAGAGGTAGCCAAGCTGGGAGGGCCCCTGACGTTGGTCCCAGGAACTGTGAAAAGCCCCTGGTGTGGAGGCAAGAACACTAGACTGGGAGTCAGGAGACTGGAGGCTGTGTCCCACCTGTGCCAGCAATTTAGCCAGTCACCCTTTAGGAGTCTTAGTTGCTAATCCTTGTCTGGCTGCATTTAGAGAAAGTGACTTTGATACACATGACTATGTGGCAGAGAAGGGGATGTTCTGAGGGGGCAACAGCTGTAATCTGAAGCCCTGGGGTCTTGAGCCACCAACCTGATGTCCCATGTTCCCAGCCGCTTGCCCAGGAGCTGGGCCTGGAGGCAGGAGGCTGTCTATCCAGGTGGGCTTCAACTCACAGCTCCCCACTGGGTATCTGAGCCCATCCTGCCTAGGCTAAAGCAGTGGAACCAATCTCTCTCCTTCTCTAGACCTCAGTTCCCCCTTCTTTGGAATGGGGCACACAAAGAGGGATGGATCAGATAGATGGTTCCTGAGGGCCATGGAACTCTAACATTCTAAGACTCTGACCACGACCAGGCCTTCCTCCTCCTTCCTGGGGCACTTTATTTATTCAAAGCATCCCTGGCCTGAGACTGGCTGTCCAAGCACTCCTCCTCCATGTACCATGCCTTACCTCCACCCTCATCTAGCTGTTATTTCTGTCCAGTTCCTTCCCCACCTCTCCCTACTGCCTTCTCAGGTGTCCATGGCACATCCTAACCCAATCCCACGGCTGCTCCTAATCCTGTTCTTCCACCTCATAGTCAATCTCAGAAATCCCAAACCAGAAACAGGGGTCAGGGGGTCATCTATCCAGCCCCTAACATCTAATCACCATGTTTTGTTGATCCTTGGTTAAGTGAATTCCAAATCCATCTGTTTCTATTGATCCCCAGGCTCACCCAGGTATGCACATAACTCAGACAGGTGGTAGAGTCCTGGTGTGGGGCTCTAGGATCCGCACTGGGCTGCTAACTGAAAGGTCAACAGTTCAAACCCACTAGCTGCTCCTTGGAAACCCTCTTCATCAGGGTCGATATGAGTCGGAATCAACTTGATGGTACTTCACAACAACAGAGAGGTAGTAGAACAAACAGGGTGGCAAAGAACACAAATGTTGGAGTTACCCTGCCTCCATTCAAATCTCTGCTCTGCCTGTACCAGCTCTGCACCCCAGAAAAGCTTTTAAGCTTTAGTTCCCCCACCAATAAAACGGGGTGATCACGATATCTGAGGAGCAATGAATGTGCTTATGAGAGAACCTGGTGTGCACAGTCCATGTTGGCTTTGTGGCTTTCCTGTGTGAATGCAAATGCATGTATGTTCAGGGAGTACAGGGTCCTGTGTGCTAGTACTTTATGGATGTTGCATTTGCACACCTATGTTGGTATGGGGTGTGATTTGTTTCACATGTGTGTTTCTCAGATGGGCAGGGGGGCAGGCACGAAAATAGCAGTCCATGTTGTGTATGTGCTGAGCATGAGTAGGAGCTGTGTGCAAACGTGGTTCTGTGGGCATGTGCGCACGTTGCATGCCTATGAGGGGTTGGATACACAAATGAGCTGTGAGCGAGCATGAAGGCAGGAGTCTGTGTCGTGTACACGTGCTAGCTGTGTTCAGGACCCACCCCCCAGGTCTGCCTGTGTCGTGGGAGCCTTGGGACCCCGCAGGAGGGAAGCTGCTGCTGGCGGATGTGGCCAAGATGGGCTGGATTTATTTAGATTAAGACGGTGGGAAATGAGTGGGGACGAACGAACATGTGCTGGAAGGAAGGAGGGGAGGCTGCGTTCTGAGAATGACACCTCTTCGTGCCTGCTTCCCTGGACTTGGGGTTCTCACTCCACTCCTGGAATCAGGGTCTTCTCTCTGCCCTCTGGATTTGGGGGTCCTCACTCTGCCTTCCTGAACCTGATATCCTTTACTATATCTTCCCTGGATCTGGGGTCCTCACTATGCCCCCTAATTTAGAAATCCTACTCTGTTTCTCTGGACTTGGGGTCCTCACTCTGCTACCCCAGGGGGTCCCTCAGACTCACTGGGGGAGCTGGGCCATTCTTTACTCTTGGGGCCTCCCACTCAACCTGGCCAAAATGAGAGGCTGACCTTGGAGGTTTATTGGCTTGCCACATTCGCCTCATAGGCAAAGGGGGGGTGTCCCAGAGGGCCCCCATCTCTCTGCTTCCAGGGCAGGAGCATGTAGTAGTAAGTGGGGGTGGGTGCCTGATTCCCGACTGTGACATGCGTCTTGCCCAGGTGGTTCCCCTAAGAACTCAGCCCTCCCCCAAAAGAAGGGGTGTTGTCCAGGCAGGCTTACCTGAGCAGGCTAGGACAGCACGTGAGCTTCCTTGGGGCTGGCCACTGGGGGATAACATCAGAGATGGCCTTGAGATCATATGGGAGCTCTGGGGCCCCTCTGTTCCATCCTGATCTCTGGTCTGTTGCTTATACCTGCAACCCCTTGGGACCATTCTACTAGAAGCTGCTTGAAGGACTGTTGTCTAACTCCTAATTGTACAAATGGGTAAACCAAGGCCCGGAGAGGGGAAACAATTTGTAAAAATCCAAACAACAAGGATGTATGTGACCCAGATGAGGATAATTCCATTCATGGAATGAGATGGGTTTATGGATTCTCATGTGACTCCAGCCTCAGGAATGTATCCCCCACTTCTGCCCAGCCCCCCTCTCCTCTAACCATCCCCGTGAGAATATGATGACTACAACCTTTTCTCTGGTTAGTCAAAAAGGCTCCTGAGGACGACGCATCCAAACCTTTCTGTGTATGGACAGGGAAACAGACCTAGAGAGGACTGGAGATTGCTTCACTCATGGTGCCTCAGAGACATCTGAGGAGAGAGCAGCAATGCTTGTGTCAGAGAGAGTGAAGCCAGTTCAGAACCTCGGAAGTCTGTCTACACCCGCCCTAAGGCCTATCCTCTGCAGGAATTCCTTTGCCCAGCCAAAAACTGCCTTTCGCTGTGTGCCTGGGGCCTGATTCTATCCCTCTCTGGGCCTCTGCAGCCTGTTTAAAGAGGGTCCCTCTCAGTTCAAAGTCTCAGGGAGTCAGCAGAAGAGGGCCTGAAGTGGGGACCAGAGTCCTACTAGAGCCTGGACTGGGGGCTGTACACCCCAAGGGCCCAGCCCACACAAACCAGCCTTCCAGAGTCAGGCGAGTTGCAGTGACCTCCCGTCTCCCGGCCAGTCGGCCAAATTCCTCCATTAGAATAATAAACAGTGTGGCCAGCCAGGGAGGCTGGGAGGGGAGGGGCAGGAGGCTGAAATCGCCCCCTCCCCCAGCCTGGGCTGCTAATGATTTTCCTTGGCGGAGATCTCTGGCAGGAAGAGGGGAGCGAGAGGGGCACCCATCAAGGGGCAGATGGGCCTCTGTGGGGGCTGCTGGCTCCACCTCGGCGAGGCTCCCTCCTGCCCAAGGAGCCTGGCGCCCAGCTGCAGGAGATGAGCAGGAGGAACCAGAGTGGGGAACGCTATGGAGGGGTAGCTCAAAGGTTGAGCGTTAAGTCTGGAGCAATTAGGAGAAACGAGGGGGCCCTTAGGCAGGTAGTTCTGAAGCTAGGGGAAGAAAGAGGTGGAGAGGAGCAGATTTACTTAGAAAACTTCTCAGGTGGTCAGCTGATCTGGGATCGGTGTCCATAGGCCCCACTACTATGGGTACATATGGCCCTAATAGGTGGGACACTAGGAGCCCTTGTGATGCAGTGGACTAAGCATTGGGCTGCGAACAATAAGGTCAGTGGTTCAAACCCATCAACTTCTCCACAGGAGAAAGATGAGGCTGTCTGCTCCCATGCAGATCTGTAGTCTCAGACTCCCTAAGGAGAAGTTCTACTCTGTCCCAGAGGATGCCTCTGAGTCCAAATCAGCTCGTTGACAGTGGATGGGAGGTGGGACACTCACTCATCGCCACACCATTTTGAAAGCTGGTGACTTGAGGCCATTGGGGTAACCGTGGCCATACTGGGGGCTCACTCTGGCTTGCCAGTCCTGGATTGGATACTAAGAAAAAGTGAGATGGGAGGGGGTCAGCTGGTCCTGGCTGGGCAGCACTTGGGAGACAGCTGCCCACAGCATCAGAGGCTCCTTGTTGCCTTGTCACATGGTCATGCTCCACCTTTATTGCTCTGTGACCCCATCCACACTGCCCTCCTTCCCATTGGAGCTGCTGGCAGACCCCTGCAATACCTGGCTATTATCTGGGTTATCTGGGAGTGTGGCTGTCAAGGGCAGAGATAGAACAAAGCACAATTCAATCTGCCTCCCTCTCTGTGTCCCTGCTTCTGTCTCTTCCTTCCTCTGTCACTGTGTGTTTCTATGCATCCTCTTTCTCTGTGTCCCTCTGTGTCTATCTCTGTCTGCCTCCCTCATTCCCATCTCTTTGTTTCACTCTCACACAAGCTCTGCTATATAACCTCAGAGCCTCAGTTTCCCCACTTTTGAGGAGGATGGGGAGTTTGGATTCAGTGGTCTCCAAGGACGTTCATAATTTTGCTGCTCTGTGGGGCCGGCCCCTGCCCCTCTCCCCTGGGCCTCCCTGCACAGCTCTGGGTTGAATAAGGGGGGCCAGACGTTGGGGGGGGTGGCCCCCTACACATTCCACAGCCTGGACTCCCCCTACTTCCCTTCCCACTGCCGCCTCCATTTCCTGTTGTGCTTGTGGTGCTGTGGGAGTCCGCTGGGTTCTGGTTTGCCCCCTCCTTCTCCCTCAGGCCTTTCATCACACTTTCCCAAATATTTGTCCTGGCAGATAAGAGCCTGGTATTGGAGCTGTCACCAGAGGACTGGCTGTCAGAACTGGCAGGCCCCTGGACATCATCCAACCCAACCTCCCCCACCCCACTGTACATTCAGGGAAACTAAGGCCCAGAGAGGGGACAGGGCACTTGGTCAAGGCTGAGGTCCCTGGAGAGGGGAAGGGGCTTGTGGTCATGAGTGCTCTGTCAGCCTTGAGATGCGGGAGACTTCTGACTCCAGTCCTACAGACATAGAGCATGGGTAGTTCTGCAGTTGCTAAGACGGGTTCTGACCCCTGTTTGACTCTGCAGGACAACATGAAGCCTTCAGGTGCCATGCCAGCAACAGTCTTCAAAGGTAGGTAGGCTGGGGTGGGACACGGGCTCGGGGACCCACTCGTTAGCACCTGGAGCTGGCAGGGTGGGAGCACACTAGCCCAGAGCGTGGGAGTCCAGAAACATCACTCTGCACCTGAGTATCCATTTTGAATGGGACTGTGTAGAGGTCTCCTTCCACGCCCACCCTTCAGGGCAGGAACCTTCAGGGAGCCATCAGCCCAAATCCTTTGTTTGGATCTCCAGCTCCCCCTCTACCCCCTCCTCCCACCCCCACCAACTGTCCCCAGCCCAGCCCCCTGCTGTCATTCCTGTCTCTCCTCAGCACTCACAGGTATCAATACCTGGTTCTGGTCTGCATACAGGACCTTCTCCTGGACTTCCCGAGTCCCCTTATGGCCTGGATCCCTTGTAAGGCTGGGCTTCTGGTCTCATCCACACCTTTTCTCTCACTCCTTGCCCAGAACATGCCCATGGCTCCCAATGACTGGCTAGCTGACCAGCCAATCAAGGACCAGCCAAATGTCTGCTGGACAGACTGTCAGGTTGTCTGGCAAGATGTCTGATCAATGGACTGAAGACCTACCTACCTGGGTTCTTTCCTATATGCATCACCAAGGAGCTCCCCTTGGCGAGGCTGGGAGACTTGACTTCTAAAATCATTCTCCTAGGGATTCTAAGATGATTCAGCAATCACATAACAACTATCCTCCTCGAGCCCCCGGCACACGCTCCTACCACTGTCCACTTCCCCAAGGTTACCTTGGACCCTGGAGAAAATCCTGGGCAGCTGCTGGGGGAAAAAAACCTAAAAAAACTCAGAAAGTGACCTGGGAAGTAATTCAGGAACTGGAGGCATGAAAATTGCTTCCCGAGGATATCCTGATGCCTATGGCCTGCACACAGCACTGTTAAAGGATCCAGAGCCTGGGGGTCTAAAGAGACTGAGATTGGGGGCCAGGGAGACCAGAAGAGTCCCTGGGGGTTGGTACTGGGCAAGTAGGCCTCAGGGCCATGGGTAGAGGGTTCTAGTCTGTTTGAGCACGGCAAGACTTGGATCTGTGCATATATGACCTCCCGTTATGGTCACCTCTGGGGAGCAGTCCTCAGGCCTCAGGCGTAAACTGCTAATCTCTCCTTTCCCAAAGGCCAGTTGCTTTTGCTGTTCCTACTGCTTCTGCTGGGACCACAGATCTCCCAGGGCCTGGTCATTACACCTCCGGAACCAGAACTTGTCCTCAATGTCTCCAGCACCTTCACTCTGACCTGCTCGGGCTCAGTTCCAGTGGTATGGGAACGGTTGTCCCAGGAGCCACCGCAGGAAATGACCAAGACTCAGGATGGTAACTTCTCCAGTATGCTGACGCTTACCAATGTCACAGGGCTAGACACAGGGGAATACTTCTGCACGTACAATGGTTCCCATGGGCTGGAGCCCAGTGAGAGAAAACGGCTCTACATCTTTGTGCCAGGTAAGGGCCCCTGGCCCCTTTTCAGCAGGAACCTGGGGTGGGGGTGGGGGGCCACTCAGAGAGGGCTTTGTTGTTGTTGTTGTTGTGTGCCATGGAGTCGGTTCCAACTCATAGTGACCCTGTACAGGGTTTCCGAGGCTGTAAATCTTTACAGGAGCAGACAGCTTCATCTTTCTCCCGCGGAACAGCTGGTAGTTTCGAACTGTTGACCTTGAGGTTTGCAGCCCGATTCGTAACCACTACGCTACCAGAGAGGGCTTTAGTGACACAGTGAAGAGATCCTAGAAACATGGCTGAATCAGGGAACCCAGCCTGACTCAATCCAGGAGTATGCTCACTTCTACTTTGGGTCTGTCTGGGTTTCTGTCTGTTTCCCGCCAGTTCACCCCACCCCTGGTTCCCAATAATCTCACCTAGGTTCCAGTCTGTTCTCCTTTGGTCCCCACATCCATTCTACATGCTTCATGTCCCAGCTGCCCTCAACTTGTGGCTTGTCTCCTTTCCCTGGTATTATCAATATCAAATGTTAGAGTTGGAAGGGACTTCTGACAGCATCCTTAGTCTGTGAAGGAGATCAAAGGCCCAGAGAGGGGAAGGGACTTGCTCAAGGTCACACAGTGATTCATGGCATGACCAGGTGTTTGCTAACCCTCAGTCTTGTTTGTCCCCACTCCCGGCAGATCCCACCATGGACTTCCTCCCTACAGACTCTGAGGACCTATTCATCTTTCTCATGGAAGTATCTGAGATAACAATTCCGTGTCGGGTAACAGACCCAAAACTAGTGGTGACATTGCACGAGAAGAAAGTGGACATCCCACTCCCTATCCCCTATGACCACCAACGTGGTTTCTCTGGTATCTTTGAGGACAAGACCTATGTCTGCAAAACCACCATTGGGGACAAGGAGGTGGATTCTGACCCCTACTATGTCTACAGCCTCCAGGGTGAGCCCCTCTTTCTGACCTAGTGCTCAGCAGAGAAAAGAATAACCCTTCATAGAGATAGAGCTTTTTACAGTTTTATAAAGTGTGCAACTCTGCTTTTTTCATTGGATTCTCACAATAGCCTTGCAAAGGAGGTAGTGTTTTCCCCATTTTACAGATGAGAATACTGAGGCTGAGAGAGAGGATAGTTAGCGGCACAATGTTTTAGTAACAGAGATGGCCTGTACAGGTTTTGGAGCCAAGTGGTTGGAATCCTTGCCATTCAAGTAATTTTGCACAAGGCACATAATCTCTCTCTGCCATCTTCTTCTTCTGGAAATGGGGATAAGAATTGCTTCCTACCTTGGAGTCCTGGTGTGGCAATGTAGGATAAACACTGAACTCCTAACTGAAAGGTTGGCGGTTCTTACCCACCAGCCACTCCTCAGAAACCTTAAACCAGGTTGCTGTGAGTTGGAACTGACTCAACTGCACTTAATAACAACAACAACTCTAAGGGGTGATTGTGAACCTCAAATAGGACAAAACATGAAAAGTACCTGACACATGGTATGTACTTAATACATTTCTCTTATAATTAGATCCCCAGAGAGTACTTAATTTTCTGTTGTCCCTTCTAAAATGTCAGTTTCATGAAGAGAGGACTTTTGTCTGTTGTACTCAATGCTATAGCCCCACCCATTGTCCTTGCATTGATTCTGAGTCATTGTGAACCTGTGGGACAGAATGGTACTGCTCCAACATATTTCTAAGGCCCAATGGTGGGGGTGGTTATGTGCCAGGGAGTCGGTTCCAACTCATAGCGACCCTATAACAGGGTTTCCAAGGCTATAAATCTTTACGGGAGCAGAAAACCTCATCTTTCTCCCGTGGAACAGCTGGTAGTTTCGAACTATTGACCTTGCAGTTCGCGGTTTGCAGCCCGATTTGCAACCACTAAGCTACCACAGCTCTTTTAAGGCTGAATAGATCTTCACAAAATCCCATGGAATGACTGGAGGGTTCAAATTGCTTATCTTTCAGTTAGCAGCTCAATGCTTAGCTAACTGAGTCTGTAGTATTCCTTGCTTAGAATTGTTCTTGACTTATTAGGTGATCACTAAATAGGAGGGACTTTCAAAAAGTTCTTGGAAAATGGAATGAAAAGGTAATGGATTTGAGGGGATTGCAATCATTGAGATAAAACTGCATGATTTGTTGAATGTGAAACTGATGATCTGCTCTGTAAATCTTCACTCAATTCACAATAAAAAGGTGTTTTGTTCTTTAAAAAACAACAACAAGATAGTGTAGTTTTTCTGTGAACTCCTTGAAGCCCCCTTGTGTTTGTTAAATGAAATCTCCTACATCAGCCATTCCTTCCCTCCCTGGGTGCTGGTGGTTGGTGGCAACCTCCTCAGCCCTAAGCCAATCTCTCTCCACCAGTGTCATCTATCAATGTCTCGGTGAACGCAGTGCAGACTGTGGTTCGACAGGGCGAGAACATCACTGTCATGTGCATTGTGACCGGAAGTGAGGTCGTCAACTTTGGGTGGACATATCCCCGCATGGAGGTAATGGTGGGCTAAGGGTTGCAGGAGGGGTCAGGCAGGAATGGACATATGGGATTGGTAGCCTGACTTCTTTTAGACCCGCTGATTCGAGGGCCTGTTCCACCTGTCCTTACAGAGTGGGCGGCTGATAGAGCCGGTGACGGACTTCCTCATAGATGTGCCCTCTCACATCCTGTCCATACTGCACATCCCCAATGCCGAGCTGGGCGACTCAGGGACCTACCTCTGCAATGTGTCGGAGAGTGTGAACGAGCATCAGGATGAAAAGGCCATCAATGTCACTGTGGTTGGTGCGTGCCTTGGGCATGGTCCTAGTCCCCAATCTAAGGTGTATCCAGTCCCTGTTACAAGATAACGTCAGTCACACCCCAGACCAGTGTCAATCAAAGACCAGTGTCAGCCCCCAAACCCCACTTTAATCCTAGTTTAGACTCTGGCTCCAATCTGATTTCAAATTCCAATTACCATCCCAAATCCAGAGAGCCGCATATCCAACTTCAATCTCAATCAAATACAACTCACCTCAGCTACAATCGCAAATCCGAACACGCCCATTGCTTCTTGAAACTTACAACTACAGTCTCAAATATAGCACCAATATCAACCCGGCATTCACCCTCACCTTAGACTCAAGTCCCAACGTCAATCCCAGCTCTGCCAACCTCATTGCAGGTTCATTGCAAGTTTGTAGGTTCGCAGGTTCGGTTCTACAGTCTGAGGCCATGCCCTGTGAAGACTGAGGTACTTTAGCATTCAGTTGATGCCTCCGTATAGCCCTCCAGAGGCATTGTCCCATTGGTGCCCTGGCATAGCCCCACCCCTGACTGCAGCCTCTTGCAGAGAGCGGCTATCTGCGACTTCTGGAAGAGTTGGACGATATACAATTCGCCGAGCTGCACCGGAGCTGCACACTACGGGTCATGTTCGAGGCCTACCCACCTCCCACCGTCGTATGGTTCAAGGACAACCGCACCCTGGGTGATCACAACACTGGCGAAATCTCCCTGTCCACGCGCAATGTGTCCGAGACCCGGTGAGCTGCCTGCCCACTCTATTCTTGAAGCCATTGTGCTCTGCAGCCGCTGTGTATCACACGGCCTTCAACAAACCCAGTCCTGCCTTTCCTGAGAACCAAATGTGTGTTCAGGCATTGGGCAAAGTGTTGGACATGCCACAGAGGCCAGCAGACACAACCCCTCCCACCCTGAGACTCCGGTCTAGTGGAGGAAACAAACAAGAGTCCAGATGTTTAATTATCTTGTGATGGGTGGAGACAGCAAGAGGGCAGCCAAGGAGAAGGCGGCCGGATGATTCTGAAGGAGTGTGCCAGGCAGACCACTGCCACATCTGAATGTAGCCCTGAGGCTGGAGAGAAGCAGTTGGATGTGGGGCTAGGATATAATAGGATAAAGTGTTATCAGGAGTTTCTGAAGGGGTGAGATGTAGATAGACAGGAAATGACGCCATCAGTCCTCCCTCTTGGCTCATGTAGCTGCCCATGGGTAGGGAATTAGGAGACTGTGGATTTGAGATCTAGTGCTGGTACTGATACCCATGTGACCCTGGCAAGTCCCTTCCCCTCCCTGGGTCTTGCTTTCCTGTCTGCACAATGAGGACACTGTCAACTCTGACAGCAGGATCCCTGGCTTTGTCCTCTTGCTCCCTAGGTATGTGTCAGAACTGACACTGGTGCGGGTGAAAGTGGCGGAGGCAGGCCGCTACACCATGCGGGCCTTCCACGAGGACGCTGAGGCCCAGCTCTCCTTCCAGCTGCAGGTCAATGGTGAGAAGCCCATCCTGTTCTTCCCACCCCCTGCCCTTCCCTGTCCCCATTCCCTCTCTCTTCTTGCACTGTTCAACCCCCCAAGAAGGAGGATGAGAGGAAGTGCAGATTCAGGACACTGGGCTTTTGGCCTAGCCCTGACAGTGCCACACTGCTGTGAGGTCCTGACTGCCCCCTCTCTGGACCTCAGTTTCCCCTTCTGAGCAAAGAGACCCTCAAGCAAGATTGGTGTTTCCAAAGCCTCTGGTATGCATGTAGTACAACCACAGTTTTTCCATCTCACATGCCACTCATTCTAAAGTGTTACTTCAATAGCTCTTTACTGAGCAACTACAATATGACAGGCCTCTTCAAGACTGTTGAGGGCCTATGTGTAGCTTGAATCCTAGTGGGAGATCAGCAAATTATGTAGAAGATTAGAAAGTACCAAGTGCTGTGGAAGACATAAAATGTGCGGCAGGAAGGTGAGCATGCTAGCACAAGGAGGTGGTGAGGGTAGCATTTTTAAATAGGGTGGTCAGGGCTGGTCTCATTGAGAAGATGACATCTGGAGTGGTGACTTCAGGAAGTCAAGGCATTAGCCACATGAATATTTGGGAGAAAGGTACCCCAGGCAATTCAAAACCAAAACTAAAAAGCTAATTCATTTCTATCAAGTCAATTCCCAACTCAGTGACCCTATAGGAGAGAGTAGAACTGCTCTCTAGGGTTTCTGAGATTGTAAATCTTTATGGGAACAGACAATGGATGGTGGGTTTGAACCACCAACCTTGTAGCTAGCAGCCCAATGACCAGCCCACTATGCTACCAGGGCTCCTTAGATAGTGCAAAGGCAGAAGTAAATAAATGTTGGAAGAATGGCAGAAAGTTGGTGTGTCTGGAACAGAGTGAAGGGAAGAGTGGTGGGAGACGCAGTGGAGAGGCAGTAGAACGTTGACTTTTATTGAGTGCAGTGTACATCAGTTGCAAGGTTTGAGTAAGACTTAGTGTTTAGCCAATTGACTTTCTAAAAATACGTCTATTTTGAAAGAAAAAATTTAATCTCGCAATTGTAAATGGAAAATCAGAATCACATGTCACAAATATAAAGCAACTGCTAAAATAAACTCAGAAAAAAAACTAAGTAATGTTATTAAATTCTAGCTCCACCTCTTTGCCTGCCTGGGACTCAGAGCTTGAGGCCAGCCGGCATTCTCTTTGTGAAAAGGGAAGATTAGCAAGTCTCAGAGAAGTGTTAAAGACAGAGTATAGCATCCTACTGAGGCTTTCCCTTTGAAGTAACCAGAAGGGGAATGCATCGGTTTTCACACTGTGATTCCTGGTATTTACTGTTCACCTGTATGTACCCTCCTCCCCAAGAGGAGACTCTGAGCCAGCTCCTCTGAGGAGGGCCTTCCCATCTTTCCCACTATCTATTCTGACTACCCCACCCCCAGCCCTTCACCTGACCCTGTCCCTTCTCCATGCAGTCCCAGTACATGTGCTGGAGTTGAGGGAGAGTCACCCAGCCAGTGGAGAGCAGACAGTCCGCTGTCGAGGCCGTGGCATGCCCCAGCCACAGCTCACTTGGTCTACCTGCAGTGACCTCAAGAGGTGAGTGGATACAGGGCTTCAGTCTCCCATAGGAGACTAGCAGAACCCAGTGAGAGTAATCTGGGCAGATTTCCTCTGGGCACATTGCTCCAGTCTAAAAGTCACATCTAAAAGGCAGCCCACCACCTCCATGAAGCTTTCCATGACCTAAAGTGTCCCTTTTCTCTACCTTGTCCTTTGGTCTGTGCCCCCATGACCTCATCCACCCAGTAGATCTGCTCAAGATCTACTTGATGAGGGTAGTTTCTAATATAGTGGACAGAGGCAGCCTTGAGTTCAGGTTCTGCTCTACACCTGACACACAGCCTAACTCTTCGCATGCTACTTACATCTCTGTGCCCAGTCTCCAAGTCTAACAAATGGTGGGGAATGGATTTTCCAACTTGGTATTCTGTTCTGGAGTATGAACGCCCCCTGCTGGTTGGTTAAAGTACAGCAGGAGGGACCAGGGAGGAGCCCCACCTCTTCCCTGTCGGATTCCTGCTTTTGCCCTCAGCTTTCCCGTCTGCAAGAGGGAAGGGGCTGGAAGGTAAACGAGCTGGGTTTTTTTTTTGCAGATGTCCACGAGAGCTGCCACCCACACCCCTGGGGAACAGTTCAGAGGAGGAGAGCCAGCTAGAGACCAACGTGACATACTGGGAGGAGGAGCAGGTGTTTGAGGTGGTGAGCACACTGCACCTGTACCGGGTGGATCAGCCGCTGAACGTGCGCTGCACTCTTCAAAACCTACTAAGCTCCCACTCACAGGAAATCACCGTAGTGCCACATTGTAAGTCTGCCAGCTCAGCGGCCGCTGACAACCTCTCTATCCCATCTTGGCCCCACATATTTGAGACTGCGCTCACACGCTGTCTAGTTATTTTGTTGTTGTTGTTGTTAGGTGCCATCAAGTTGGTTCTGACTCAGTGACCTTATGCAAACAGAACAAAACGCTGCGCCAACCTCATAATCGTTGCTACACTTGAGCCCACTGCTGTGTCAATCCATCTCGTTGGGGGTCTCCCTCCTTTTTACTGACCCTCCACTTTACCAAGCATGATGTCCTTTTCCAGACACTGGTCCCTCCTGATGAAATGTCCAAAGTATGAGAGATGAAGTATGGCCATCTTGCCTTCTAAGGTTGTACTTCTTCCAACACCAATTTGTTTGTTCTTCTGGCAGTCCATGGTACTTTCAATATTATTCTCCAACACTCTGACTCAAATGCATCAGTTTTCTTATGGTCTTATTTAATCATTGTCCAACTTTCACATGCATATGAGGCTGTTGAAAATACCATGGCATGGGTCAGGTGCATCTTAGTCCTCAAAATAACATCTTTGTTCTCAAACATTTCAAAGAGGTCTTGTGCATCAGATTTGCCTAATGCAATACATCATTTAATTTCTTGACTGCTGCTTCCATGAGTGTTGATGGTTGATCTGAGCAAAATGAAGTTTTTGACAACTTGGATCTTTTCTCCCTTTATTTTGATGTTATTTATTGTTCCAATGGTGAGGATTTTTGTTTTCTTTGTATTGAGATACAACCCATACGGAAGGCTGTGGTCTTTGATCTTCATAAGTAAATAGTTTTAAGTCCTCTTCATTTTCTTTTTCAGCAAGCAAGGTGGTATCATCTGCATATTGCAAGTTGTTAATGAGTCTTCCTCCAATCCTCATATCATGTTCTTCTTCATGTAATCTAGCTTCTTGGCTTCTTTGCCCAGCATACAGAAAGAATACAATGCTGGTGTAAACCTTTGCTGATTTTAAACCATTCAGTGTCCCCTTGTTCTGTTTGAACTACTGCCTCTTGATCTATGTACAGGTTCCTTATTAACACAATTAAGTGTTCCAGAATACTCATTCTCCACAATGTTGTTCATAGCTTGTCTTGACCTACACAGTCAAAAGTCTTTGTGTAGTTAATAAAGCACATTTAAACATCTTTCTGGTATTCTCTGCTTTCAGCCAAGATCCATCTGACATCAGCAATGATATCCCTCATTTCATATCCTTGTCTAAATCAGGTTTGAACCTTTGGCAGTTCTCTGTCAATGTACTGTTGCAGCCGTTTTTGAAGTATTTTTAGCAAAATTTTGCTTGCATGTGATATTAATGATATTATCCAATGATTTCCGCATTCTGTTGGGTCACCTCGCTTTGGAATGGGCACAAATATGGATCTTTTCCAATCAGTTGACCAGGTAACTGCCTTTCAAATTTCTTGGCATAGATGGGTAAGTGCCTCCAGTGCTGCATCAGTTTGTTGAAATATTTCAATTTGTATTCCATCAATTCCCGGTGCCTTGCTCTTTGTCAATGCCTTCAATGTACCTTGAACTCCCTTTGGCCCTTGATCATATACTACCTCTTGAAATGGTTGAACATCAGCCATTTCTTGTTGGTATAGTGACTCTGTATTCCTTCCATCTTCTGTTGATACTTTCTGCATCATTCAATATTTTGCCAGTAGGATCCTTCAGTATTGCAAGTTGAAGCCTAAATAAAAGGAATACCACAGGTGGATGGCTTTAGCAAACAAATGTATTCTCTCACAGTTTTGGGAGCTGCTGGTGGTGGTTGTGTGCCAAAGAGTCCATCCCCACTCATAGTGACCCCATAGGGTTTCTGAGTCTGTAAATTATTACGGGAGCAGACAGCTTCATCTTTCTCCCATGGAGCGGTTGGTAGATTAGAACTGCTGACGTTGTGGTTAGAATCACAGCTCATAATCCATTTCACTAGCAGGGCTCTGTTGGAGGCTAGAAGTCCAAGTTCAGAGAACTGACTCTGGGGACGGTCTGTGTCTCCTTCCAGGTTTTGCAGACCCAGCATTCATTGGAGATCTCCATGAGTCTTGGCATCAGTCTTTCCCTGGATCTGGGAGATCCACCTTGCAGAGATCTCAGATCCAAAGGACACACTCCACTTCCGGATCTTCTTTGTTGGTGGTAGTAGGTCCCTCTGAGCTCTGCTCACCTCTCTCTCCTTTTATATATCAAAAGAGATAGAGTCAAGATACAACCTCATCATGTAGATCGTATCTGGCCTCATTAACATAATTGTTAAGTGCCTTAGAGTTGGTTCTGACTCATAAGACTCTGTATATGGTTTCTGAGGGTGTAAATCTTTGTGGGAGCAGAAAGCCTCATCTTACTCCCATGGAATTACTGGGGGGCTCGAATGGCTGACCTTGTGGTTCAGTTTTACATTCAACAAATCATATACTTTGATTTAGTACGTGGTTGAAATCTTCTCCACATACCAACAATTAACAGCATTTACCTCTATTCACTTTAACTATTGCTTTCCTCCCTGTGTCTCCTGCTACCTTCATCTTTCCTCTGCTGACCTCCCTCTTGTTTATTGACTGCTTTGTCACCCATGTTAGCATGTGTCTACCCTCTAGCCCATGGATAATTTCTCCTCTCCCTGTCCCCCCATAACCATTATAGATTGTTTCTTTGATCAAAAACTTTTTACATTAGTCTCATTCAATATTTGTCCTTTTGTGATTGACTAATTTCACTCAGCTTAATGTCCTCCAGGTTCAACCATGTTGTGAGGTGTTTCACAGATTCAACATTATTCTTCAGTGTTTTGTAATATTCTATTGTGTGTGTACCAAAGTTTATTGAACCTTCCTTCTGTTGATGGGCATTTAGGCTGTCTCCATCTTTTTGTTATGTCTCTTGTAGACAGCGTATTGAAGGATCCTGTTTTCTTACCTATTCTGCTCTCTATGTTTCTTGACGGGTACATTTAATCCATTTACATTCAGTGTAATTATCAACAGGTATT
>NW_006408575.1:3306582-3308052 GCF_000296735.1 Chrysochloris asiatica | reverse complement strand
CTGTTATTGGCTCTCTGTCCAAAGAACACCCTTTAGTATTTTTTGTAAAGTTGGTCTGGTCATTAAAAACTCATTTAATTTCTGTCTATGAGGAAATGTCCTAATTTTGCTGTTGTATTTGAGGGACAGTTTTGCTGGGTATGTGATTCTTGGTTGGCATTTTATTTCTTTCAGTGTTTTGTATATGTCATCTCATTGCCTTTTTGCCTGCATGGTTTCTGCTGAGAAATCAGAGCTTAGTCTTATTGGTTCTCCTTTGTAGGTAACTTTTCGTTTTTCCAGGGCTCCTTTCAAGATTCTTTCCTTTCTTTGATTTTAGAAAGTTGGATTATGATATATCTTGGTAATTTTCTTTTGGGATCTATCTTGTCTGGGATTCTTGCAGCTTCTTGTATGCTTATCTTCTTGTCTTTCATAATGTTAGGGATATTTTCTTCCAACAACTCTTCAATAACTTTCTAGGAAGAGTTCTGTTCTGTAATTCAGATCACCCGTAAGTTGTTCCTCTTCATGATGTCCTATATAACTCTTAGGCTTTCTTAGGGTGTGTTTTTTGGATTGTTCTTCTAGCATATTAGTATTGAGAGATATATCTTCAAGCTCACTAATTTGGGCTTCCATTGCTTCACACCTACTCCTTTGCCATTTCAATGTATCATCCATTTCTGAGAGCTTGGTATTAATCTTCCGGGTTTCTAACTGCAGGTTTTGTATTTCCTCAAAATTTGTATTTATTTTGTCTGTTTGTTCTTGTAGTGTTTTCCTGAAGTCTTCTAAAATTCTTATTGTGTTTTCTTGCTTTCCTCAATCTTTATATTGATCCTTGAAGGTAACTTTCTTCTGAATTTCAGGGTGCCAGAATGTTCATCTGTGTCTATTTTATTTGTTCTCTTGTATATTTTTGTAGAGGGCCCATGTAGTGTGTCTGCTTAGTCTTACCAGAAGTCCAGAGTTTAGTCTTATTAGTTCTACTTTGTAGATAACTTTTCATTTATCCCAAGTTGCTCTCAGGATTCATTCCTTGTCTTTGGTTTTGAAAACTTTGTTATGATATGTGCTGGTATTTGTCTCTGGGGGTCCATTCTGTTTAGAGTTTCTTCAAAATATTTTTTGGAAATTTTTTATTGTGAATTGAGTGACAGTTTCAGAGCAGATCATCAGTTTCACATTCAACAAATCATACATTTTGCTTCATCTCAATGACTACAATTTCCTCCATGTAACACCAGTTTCTTCCCTGGGGTTCTTGGCTCCATTCCAAGCTTCTTCCCAACCCTTCTGAATTTTGTCCTTAGGTAAATATTGCCATTTTGACCTTGAATAGTTGATAATTCCATGGTGAGCTTACCTTACTAGTGTTTCTGCCCTCTCTCTATATGTATGTACTGCTTAGCTGAAAATTGGGCCACGAGGATGAGTTCTACTCCAGACATGAAGGGTGGTCAAGGGTCATAGTCTTGAGTTCCTCTA
>NW_006408575.1:3277006-3306167 GCF_000296735.1 Chrysochloris asiatica | reverse complement strand
AAAACTCAAACTCTTTGGATGAAACCTTTTGATGCATATTGTTGTTAGGTGTCATAAAGTTGGTACTGACTCAGAGCAACCCTAAGCACAACAGAACAAAACACTGCCTGGTCCTGCACCATTAATGTATGTTGTTGTTAAGTGTCATCGAGTCGATTCCTACTCATAACGACCCTGTGTAGGGTTTCCAAGGACTTGCGCTGGTGGGTTTGAACTGCTGAGCTTGTGATTCACACCAATGTGTGGTCCAGTGCTTTATTCTACAGGATCACACCAGGACTCCATTGATGCATATAAGTGTCTAATTTTTAGGAAATCCCAATCATCTATTCTGTCTTCTGCTGTTTGTGTGCTTTTTATTTATATTTAATAGGATATTTAAGCCATGTATCAGAGCCTCTTTTTTCATTGACCATCTTTATAGTTCTAGGCTTTACATTTAAATCTTTAAGCAACACTGAGTTTGTTTCTGTATATAGTGTGAGATATGGGTCTTGTTTCATTTTTCTGCACATGGATTTCCAGTTTTGCCAGCACCATTTGTTGAAGAGACTGTATCTTCCCCATTTAATGTATCTTGGCCCTTTGTCAAAGATCAGTTAACTGTATGTGGATGGATTTACTTCTGGGTTATCAATTCTATTTCATTGATCTATGTCTCTTTAATTGTACCAGTATCACACTGTTTTGACTACTGTGACTGTGTAGTAGGTTTAGAGATCAGGAAGTTAGAAGCATTCTACTTTTTTCTTTAGTAATGCTTTGCTTATCTAGAGTCTCTTTCCTTTCCATAAAAAGTTAGTAATCAATTTTTCCATCTCTTTGAAGAATAATGTTGGAATCTGGATCTGGATTGCATTATATCTATAGATCACTTTGAGTAGTGTTGATATTTTCACAATGTTAATTCTTCCTGTCCATGAACATGGTATATTTTCCCATTTTTCTAAGTCTCTTTTGGTTTCTTGTAGTAGTGTTTTGTAGTTTTCTTTGTATAGGTCCCTAGTTTCTCTGGTTAGAATTATTCATAAGTATTTCATACTTTGGATGATGGGATTGCTTTCCTGATTTCCTTTTCAGAGCTCTCTTTATTAGTGTAGAGGAGTCTGACTGGTTTTTATGCTTATCTTGTACCTGGCTACTTTGTTGAATCTTTTAGTGAGTTCCAATAATTTTCTTGCCAAGTCTTTGGGATGAACATCATAACATCTGCTTTACTTCTTTGACAATTTGGATGCTTTTAACTTCTCTTTCTTGCCTTATGACTCAGGCTTAGATTTCTAGCACAATCTTGAATAGAAGTGGTGCTAAAGGTATCCTTGCCTGGTTCCCATTCACAAAGAGACTGCTTTCAGTTTCTTTCTATTGAAAGTAATTTTGGCTGTTGGATTTGTATATATGTCCTTAATTATGTTGAGGAATTTCCCTACTATTCCTATTTTGTTAAGTGTTTTTAACAGAAATGGATGTTGGATATTGTCAAATGCCTTTTGCATTAATTGATATGATCATGTGGTTCTTTTCCTTTATTTTATTTATGCAGTGGTTTGATTTGATTGTTTTTCAGATCTTCAACCATCCTTTCATACCTGGTACAAATCCCACTTAGTCATGATGTATTATTATTATTTTTTGATACATCGTTGGATTCTATTGACTAGGATTTTGTTGAGAATTTTTGCTCGTATGTTCAAATGGAATGTTGTTGTTGTTAAGTACCTTTGAGTTGGTTCTGACTCATAGCAACCCTGTATAGGGTTTCTGAGGAGTGGCTAGTGAACCACCAACCTTGTGGTTAGCAGTTTAGTGCCACACCAGGACACATGAGGGATACTAGTCTATAATTTTCTTTTTTAGTGATGTCTTTGCCTGGTTTTGGTGTGAGGGTTATCCTTGTTCCATAAAATGTATTCGGGAGTTTTCCATCCTTTTCTATGTTCTGGAATAGTTTAAGTAGATTTGGCATCAGCTCTTCCCTGAATGTTTGGTAGAATTCACCAGTAAAGTCATCTGGACCCGAACTTTTTTGGCTGGGAATTTTTTCTTTTGTTATAGCTCTGTTCAAGTGTTCTGCTTCCATCTGTGTTTCCTTAGGTAGGTAGTGTTGTGCTACAAATGTGTCTATTTCTTCTAGATTTTCAAATTTATTGGAGTACAATTCTTCATAGTATTGTGTTATTATCTTTTTTATTTCTGTTGGTTCTGTTGTAACATCATGCATATCATTTCTTATTCATGTTATTGGAGTTTTCACCTTCTTTTCTTCTGTTACATTTGCCAGTGGTTTGCCAATTTTATTAATCCTTTCAACAAACCAACATCTTGTCTTGTTGAGTCTTTCTATTGTTTTTCAGTTTCATTTATTTCTTCTCTAATCTTTATTATTATTTTTCTTTTCTTCTGGTGGCAGTAGGCTTACTTTGCTGCTCTTTTTCTAATTGTTTGAGATATTATCTTAATGTGTTGATTTTGGTTCTCTCTTCTTTTTGATGTGTGCATTTATTGCTATGAATTGTTCTCTAAGCCTGCTTTTGCAGTGTTCCAAAGGTTTTGGCATGTTGTGTTTTGATTCTCATTTGATTCAAGGAATTTATTAATTTCATTTTTTATTTGTTGTGTTACCCAGTAGCTTTTAAGCAAGGTGTTATTCAATTTTCATATATTTGATTTTATTCCCTTGATCTTCTTGTTGTTGATTTCTGATTTTATAGCGTTTTTATCTGAAAAGATGTTTTGCAGTATTTCAGTGTTTAAAAATGTATTGAGGTTTGTTTTGTGGCCTAACATATGGTCTGCTCTAGAGAATGTTCCCTGTGAAGAAGAATGTATATTGTACTGTTTTTGGGTTGAGTACTTTGAATAAGTCTATAAAGTCAAGTTGGTTGATTGTGTTGTTTAGTTTTTCTGTACCTTTGTTGAGTTTCTTTCTAATTGTTCTATCTCTCATCAAAAGTGGTTTACTAAAATCTCCTACTATTATTATGAAATTCTCTATTTCATTCTTCAATGTCATTAGAGTTTGGTTTAGGCATTTTGAGGCTCTTTCATTGGGAGCATAGACACTTATTATGGTTATGTCCTCTTGTTCAATTGACCCTATAATCATGATATACTATCTTTCTTTGTCTCTTATGATGCTTTTTGCTTTAAAGTCTATTTTATCAGAAGTTAATATTGTCATTCCTACTGTTAGCTTGAAATATTTTTTGCCATCCTCTAATTTTCAGTCTATTTTTGTCTTTGTGAGGTCTATCTCTTGTAGACAGCATATCAAAACATTCTGTTTTCTAATCCATTCTACTACTCTCTGTCTCATTTACATTCAGCGTAATTATCAATAGGCATGAATTGATTGCTGTCATTTTACTGTGTATGTGTGGTGCTGCTGGTTTCTTTGCTCCACATAATTTTCCATGCTGAGCACATTTTGCTTGTGCATTTTCTTGTCAGTTTTTAATTGCTGTGTTTTAGTGTTTACTAAATCTTTATGATTTTTCTTTTCCTTCTTTTAATGTGAAGGTGTATTAATTTTCTTTGAGGTTAACCTGTAATTTATTAATTTCTTCACCAGTTTAAAACAATCTGTTTAATCTTGAAATCTATTTGATATCCTTGCTATTTGGAATTTCTGCAACTACACTTTTCCCCCCTTTTTGCTTTGTAGTAGTCTTCATTATAAATTGTTATCACTGGTTCTCTATTTTCAGTCCTGTTGGTTTGTTTTGCTTTGGTGGTGGTGGTTTTGAGCCCTAGAGTTTGTTCCGACTCATAGTGACCCTGTGTAGGGTTTCTGAGGCTGTAAATCTTTATGGGGAGCAGAAAGACTCATCTTTTTCCCACGGAACAGCTAGTAGTTTCAAACTGCTAACCTTGAGGTTAGCAGCCCAATTTGTAACCACTACACTACTATATCTGTATTGAATTCTGGGTGGTGTTACCATGTATGTTATCTCAGGTTATTGTCTGTTGTTGTTGGTTCTCAGTCCAAAGAACTCCCTTTAGTACCTTTTGTAAAGTTTATTTGGTTATTACAAATTCCTTTAATTTCTGTTTATCTGAAAATGTTTGAATTTCACCATCATATTTAAGGAACAGTTTTGCAGGGTATGATTCTTGGTTGGCAGTTTTTTCTTTCAGAGTTTTGTATATTCTTTCACATTGCCTTCTTGCCTGCATTGTTTCTGCAAATAAATCAGAGCTTAGTCTTATTTGTTCTCCTTTGTTGTTGTTGTTGTTAAATGCCGTTGAGTCGGGTCGTTCTCCTTTGTAGGTAACTTCTAATTTTTCCTGAGTATCTTTCAGGATTCTTTCCTTTTTTCTTTTAGAAAGTTTGATTACAATATAGCTTGGTGATTTTCTTTTGGGATCTAACCTGCTTGGGTTTGTTCAACTTTTTTTTTTTTTTTTTTAATATTTTATTGTGAATTATGTGATATTTTACACGGGAGAACATTAGCTTTACATTCATCCTATCCTATATCCACTCTAGTCCTCTGTGGTTATGTCACTGACTCTGGGCCCAGGAGTCCCCAGGTCTTGCCTCACTGCTGGTCAACTTGTTCAACTTTTTGAATGACTATCTTGTCATCTTTCATAATGTTAGGGAAGTTTTCTTCCAACATCTCTTGAACAATATTTTCTGTTTTTGTTTTTGGTTTTTTTTTGTCTTTCCTGTTCTGGAATTCCAATCATACATAGTTATTCCTCCTGATAGTGCCAGGCATAGATCTTAGACTTTTCTTCAGCTTTTTTTTGTTGTTGTTGTTGTTGTTGTTGTTCTTTTTTTCTTTGTGTAAGCTGAAATTGTCTATTTCCTCTGAGACATTATGGTGTCATATTTATATTTAATTTTATACTGATGTGTTCTCAGGCAATCACGATCTATTTTGTGGTGGATGTGGTAGAAACTAGAAATGGGAACTGGACTTTCTGTTCACTGTTTGTGTAGCATAGTTCAGGGTAGGTTCATGTGCTTCCAGAAGCAGGGGCGTTATGCCTGGTGCCTGACCCCAGACAGAGCAGAGGCAAGAATGATGGGGTGCCACTGACTGCTGGCTTGGTCAGGGTGGAGACTTGTCACATGCCTGGCTACCAGGTGGGCACAAGAACAAGGGAGAACTGCTCCCCTTGCTGCCAACCTCCAGCTGTGTCCTGTACCTGCAGGCTGCTGTATTTATAACTGCTCACAAAAGCTCAAAATGGCTGTGCCACTCCACACCAGATGACAATCTGCTCATTTTTCTTTCCCTCACTGCTCAATACACGCCCCCGTCCTATCCTCTGAGGCTCAGAATTCTGGAGTCGCCATTGGTATCTGTTTCACTCAGTCTCCCATGTCTTTGTTGCAGAGGGTGAACTCAGAGCATCGACTTACTCCATCATCTTTCCCCAGAAGTCTTCCAAAACTCTATGAAGCTCCCTCATATATGCATTCAAAATCCCTATGCATGTGTGCAACTGGGTGCATTGCTTGTCTGTAAGCATATAATTGTAGCACACCTTTCTGTAAAAGTGCTCAAACACAAGTCCCATACACATATGCATGTCTGTTAGCAAATACATATACTTACATACTTCCTGCTCATACGAACAATGCCTCCCAATGCTCACATATCTACTTACTCCTTTCTGTGCTTCCATGTACCTGTATGCATGCCCTTCGTTTATTCATCTGTTTCTTCATTTAATATATAGTTCTAGGGATCCAACTTTTCACTGAAGATAAGGAGATGGAAAGACCTAGTCCAGAGACAGACAGGGAACTAGGCAATCCCATTTTGGGGATCAGCACTTGGGGCAACATTGGTAGGAAGAAGTGGCTCATACCCAACTGTGGAGTTTAGGAAGATGTCCTATAAAAAAGAACACTCCCAGCTATCACCTTAAAGATAACTAGGAGTTATCCTGGTGAGGAATGGTGGTCCAGTCAGAGGGAGCAACCTGGTCAGACACCCAGAGGCAAGGCAAACAAAGCAAAATCCATCCCCACTACCACTGAGTTTATCCGACTCATTGGGACTCTGTGTAGGATTTTGTAGACTAAATATTTGTGGGAGCATACTGCTTCCTCTTTCTCCCTCAAGAAAGGTGGGGGATTTGAATTGCTGATACTTTGGTTAGCAGCCCAATGCCCAAGCCACAGTGTCAACAGGGCTCCTTAGAGGTAAAGTGGGCTCAGAGAAATGAAAGAAACTCAGTCTGGCTAGAGCATAGAGTATGTGTGTGTTTACAGGGAAGTGGAGAAATGATGCACAAGAGAGGAATTGCAAGAAATGGGGCTAGAGTCAGAAAGCATATCAAGCAGAGCCTCGAAGGCCTTGTAAAGAATTCTGGAGCTTTGGTGGCACAGTGATTAAAGTGCTCAGCTGCTAACCAAAAAGTTGGTGATTTGAACTCACTAGCCCCTCTTCGGGAGAAGATGTGACTGTCAGCTTGCTTAAAGATTAGCAGTCTCGGAAAGTGACTATGAGTTGGAATCAACTCCACGGCAGTGGGTTTGGGATTTTTTGGCTTGGGTTGACCTCACTTATAATTCCACATATGCATGTGTATCCCTGAGTCAGTGGGCCTCTGGCAAACAGTGTGGGACAGCTCACACTGCAGACCAGTTGTGACCAAAGGCAGAAGTAAAGCTTTCAGGTGTTATCTGAAGGGGAGTCCATGCATCAACCCCCCAGTGTTGGGATGCCTGGATGAAGGGCCTAGAACAGGACTTCCCAGGTCCTGGGAGAGAAAGGCTGATCTGGGGACCTGAGGAGGAGGAACAGGCATCCCCTAGGCTCAAAGAAGGGCAGGTGGGGGACAGAGAAGAAGGAATGTGTGGTTGGCCGATGGGGCAGAGCAGAGGAGACAGATGGAGGCTGGCCTGGAGCAGCTCAGGGAGTGGGAAGGAACAGGAACTCGGGCAGCAGAGAGGTGGAGACTTTGGAGATGGAAGATACATAAGACTTGGGGGGCCCAGAGTTAGCCCCATTTGGTTACCCCAGTTCTCTGAGGGATGCACTTCAGAGCTACTGCCAGTACTGCCCTAACCCCACCTGGGAACTCATGTGAAACCAGGGAGGAACCAAGCTCCTTCTACAGTCTGAGATCCACAGTCCACTGAGGCTAAGCTTACTGCAGGGTCAGTGACCAGTCACTCCACTCCTTTGCCTATTAGCAGGCATGGAACACGGTGCTTTTCCCTAGCCATGAAGACCCTGTGAGGGCATGGTGCAGAGGAGAGGTGAGCCACAGCCCAGCAATTAGGATGCCATGGCCTAATGGGAGCTCCAGGGAATGAAGGTGTGGCAGACAGGCTCTACTGACCCCATCAAGGGCAGAAGGGATATGGAGGCTTATAGAGATCTGAACTGGGGGGGGGCAGTCATGGGGGCATTTGTAGGAGAGGCTGTAGAGTTGAGGGTCTGACATTGTGGACCGTTTTGGGGTGAGTTTCTGTTCTAAGCAAGATGGGAGAGAGGCATTTGTAATGTCTGAGATGAGGCAGGACAAGGTGGACAGTGCCAAGTGCCCTGTTTGCTTACACCTGTTCTTGTCTCTGCTTCCAGCGTTGCCCTTCAAGGTGGTGGTGATCTCAGCCATCCTGGCCCTAGTGGTCCTCACCATCATCTCCTTCATCATCCTCATCATGCTCTGGCAGAAGGTAAGCCCATTCACTCCTCCAGGGTGCAGATTGGCACACCATGTGCATGGTTAGAAATGCCACACAACCACCATGTCTGGGTCCATAGGGAGCACAGATGTGAACTGGCGTAGAGTGATGCTGGGAGCTCCAGCTGCCTTCCCACAGCAGCCTGGGCTATACTGGCCTGGTTCTGCTCATCCAGCTCATCGCAGCCACAGGGCATGGAACTTGAGGTGAACTATATGAGCTTCAGGATTCTTTCAGCCCTCACAGAGACTCTCATGATTCTACTAAAATGCGTTCTGACCCTTTTAATCTGTCATATCAACATTCTGGGATTTCACATTCTGTAATTCTTGGATGACTACTGTAACACCCCATGATGCTGTCATCCTAAGACTTCAGTTCCAGGATCCCCCATCGTATGATTTCAACACTCAGAAAGGCTACATCTTTCTGAGATTCCTGCTATGACTCAGACCCAACACCAGGAGAGGCCCTCCTCCTGCAGAGTCCCCTTGCCTCATGTCACTGTCCTCTGCTCCCAGCTGTAGAGGAGGTTCTGATGAAGTAGGCCCTCTGCCACTTCCTAGCTAAGGACCCTTGGTGCCTGTTCCCTTTGAGTTTATGAAGGCCGTGGCTGTGTTGCCACTTGCTGCCTGACTTCAGATATGCCTCTGCCCCTCTCTGGCCCCATATGAATAAGGGGTTGGATTCAGTGGTCTTCAAAGCTCAGAGCTCCCCCTAATGATCTATGTGCAATCTCGGGTCCACAGAAGCCACGTTATGAGATCCGCTGGAAGGTGATTGAGTCAGTGAGCTCTGATGGACATGAGTACATCTATGTGGACCCCATGCAGTTGCCTTACGACTCCACATGGGAGCTGCCTCGGGACCAGCTCGTGCTCGGTCAGCCAGGGAAGACTCACGTGGTGGTTTGGGGATTCAAGTCAGGAGGGTCCCAGCCTTGTCATGAATAGCTTTGAGAACTAGGGCTGATGTCTTACCTTCTCTGGGCCTCAATCTCCCCATCTGTATGATGAGATGGAAGAAAGGGACCACCCAGCTTTAAGGTTCTAGGATCCTGTGCCTCAGTGAGAATGGCACCCTCAACTTCAAATGCAGTGAGAGAGGAAGTATTAATTGAGGACAGACAATGATTAGCTAGTTGGGGAGGCGAAGAGCTGCAAAGGAACTGTGTTCGTCTCAGGAGGGAAGCTGACTTCCAGGATGTAAAAAGATGGGGCAGAAAGCAGACAAGATGTAGATGAGACACCCGGAAAGACTAGGAAGCATTGTAGTTTCAGGAGCCTGCTTATAGGAGATTATTTTAAGTCCAGGGTGGTTTGAAGGATGTCTGGGTGGACCTCGCCACATGATTTTCCCAGCCATGGGTTGGGAAGGGAAGGGGGTGCACCTTCCTAGTAGGCTGTGGGCTAAGAGATTGCCTCTATCCCAGGACGCACCCTGGGTTCCGGGGCCTTTGGGCAAGTGGTGGAGGCCACGGCACACGGCCTGAGCCATTCTCAGTCCACGATGAAGGTGGCTGTCAAGATGCTGAAATGTGAGTGCTGGGTCCCCAGCCCTCCCTGGCCTTCCCCATTCAGTCAGGCTCTCCCACAGCAGTCCTAATGTCAGATATTCTGGGTACCAGATAGGCACACACACTGAAGTCACACAGTTCTGATTCTGGTTCTAGAAAGAGGGTTCCTCATCCTAGCCTCTCCCACCCACTCTCCCCTCATCACCCTAGGCTAGCTGGGTCTCACAGCAACATAGGATGGGGTAGAAGAGCCAGAATACACTCCAGTGGGGCTTCCATGGACCTTAAGTGAGGGGCTACCCCCCACTCCCCTCCCCTGCCTGAGGCATTCCCTCCCCTCAGCCACAGCCCGCAGCAGTGAGAAGCAAGCCCTCATGTCGGAGCTGAAGATCATGAGTCACCTTGGACCCCACCTGAATGTGGTCAACCTGCTAGGGGCCTGCACCAAAGGAGGTACCGAGTCCCATTCCCCCAGAGAACTCTGGACAAATGCCCCTCCCTACCCCCTCCTCAGTCCCACGGACAACAGGACACTCCAGCTCATCCTGTCCCAACCTGAGCCCTCAGATCCCAGACCCAGATGGGCCTGGAATACAGAAGCTGGTAAAACCACAACACCTCAAAGGTCGGTACCAGTGGTTCTCACAGTTCATTCACTAAGGGTCCCTCAGACTTTCTTTTCTAAGTAAGTATAGTTGCTCCACCATCATTAGACATTTCAGTTGCTGTGTTGTTTTTTTCTCTCTTTCCTTGCTACCTTCTTTTCTTTCTTTCTTTTTTGTTTTCCCGTTTGTCCAAGTGAATTTGTATTTACCCTCATTTTTTTTTCTTTTGCCATCACAATGCATTTTCCACACTGCACTCAGGAACAGCCCCCATGACACTGAGATGAGGTAGAGACCCAGGGTTAGCACACTGGGGACCACCTGGATACTCACTTTGGAATGACTTTCTTTCAGACCAGTGACTGTAACTGCTCCTTCCAGCTGTGCTGGTTACTACAAGACTTTGAGTCTGGCTGCAAAACATGTTCTTGTCACTTGTGGCTATCTGTTGTGTGATTTTGGATTTTCCTCAGTATTATGCAATGAAAACAAAATACAGAAGTATGTGTCATGCCTAGGACAATCTGTTTCTGAAATGACCACCCATTTCAAAATGTTTGTTTTCATCAACAGTTCCAAACTCTCATTGGTTAACTTTGAGAAGAAAGTGTGTTGCATTTGAATTACAATAGCTCTCTGATAAGAATAAGCCATTGCTTTTCTCTGCCGTATATATTGGACTCCAAGATAAGCTTTACTTCACTAAGAATAGCAATAAGATATTTCATACTAATCATAATGTGTGTTTGCCAGGTGCCAGTCCCTGAGCTGAGCCGACAAAGGCATTATCCCATTAATATTCACAACAACCCTTGTTGTTGTTAAGTGCTGTTGAGTTGGTTCCAACTCCTAGCAAACCAGTATAGGGTTTCCAAGGAGGATCAGGTGAGTTTGAACCACCAACCTTGAGCTTCAAACTGACCTTGCAGTCAAGTGCTTATCTTACAGCACCACAGCAAAACTCCACAATGCTAGGAGATGCGTATTATTAGCCCCATTTAATAGATGGGAAAAGTGAAGCTCAGGAGACTAAATACTTTGCTCATGGTTACAGAGGCAGGAAAAGAACCGCAGTCTGCCAAGACCTCTCACCATCAAACCAAACTGCCTCTACCACATCCAACCTGTTATTAGTCTCCTGGTTCTGATGGTAGTCCAAGGCTTCCTGGAGACCATCCCTGAGCCTGTCCCTCCACAGGGCCCATCTACATCATCACTGAGTACTGCCGTTACGGTGACCTGGTCGACTATCTACACCGCAATAAGCACACCTTCCTGCAGCACTGCTCTGACAAGCACCTGCCCAGCGCTGATCTCTACAGCAACGCCCTGCCCATCGGGCTTCCCTTGCCCAGGTACCGGGACACCTGAATCTCTGGGCCTGGGAGAGGACCCTGGAGTTGCACAACCAGGCTAAGACCTGGAGGTTGACCACTTCAGGCTGAAGAATAATAATAAGGACAGAGATAGCAGTGGTGGGATCAGCCTCTCGTACCACACTGCAGCAGTGTGCCGGGGCCTGTGCTGAGCTCTCTGCAGACATGGCTTCTTTGAATCTTCACACCTTCCCTGAGCCACACCTACTCCAGAGCGCACGGGACTCAAAGGCAGTGGTAGGAAGAGGGTCAGGTGCCCACTCCCACTTGCATCCCTCACCCATCTCTCCAGTGCCCCCAGTCCCACACCTCTCAGCCAGCTCAATCTCCCTCTTCTTTTCCACACATAACATTTATTTCTTTTGCTGCTTACAAAAGCAATATGCGTGTATAGAAGAGTTAAGTAAAAGATCAGAAAAGCATACAGAAGACAGTGAAACTCACCCCATCCTTTCCCTACAGTCTGGTCTTTTTCTTTCCAATCTTTTTTCAAGGCAAGTGTGTGGACCGAGGTGCAGCTCTTTGGGAGTGGATGCCTCAGGGCAGCTCATTGATGTCAGCACTGGGTTGTGGCCGGGTGCTTGTGGGGCATCGTGGCCGGGTGGTGTGGAGAGGTCACAGAAAGGCACGGTGTTCACACTCATCTCGGTGTTCACACTTGACCTGGGGTGCTGTGATCTCCTTCGGGTGTGAGCTTTCTGGTTCTGATGTCATCTTGGCAGTCCATTGCCCAGCTTGGAGCCAGATGGGGTTGACAGAGTTCAATCCACGTTTCTAATGTTGTGACTGACTACAGGAAGGTGGGTGAGTGATTGAGAAGAAACACAAGCGTGACAGGGCCTTACAACACCAGGTGTGAGAGAGGGACAGCAGGGGACAGAAGGGAGCACCTTTTATGTGGCCTCTCCCTTTATGGTGTTCCTCTCCCTGGCAGCCACGTGTCCCTGACCGGGCAGAGTGACGGTGGTTACATGGACATGAGCAAGGATGAGTCGGTGGACTACGTGCCCATGCTGGACATGAAAGGGGACGTTAAATATGCAGACATCGAATCCTCCAACTACATGGGCCCTTACGACAACTACGTCCCCTCTGGTTGGTGGAGAGTGTTCTAGCTCACCTCATGTCTGAGCAGTGAGGCTTTCTTCCAAAGCCTTTCACTTGCCCAGCCTTTTAATAGCCCTGGGAGGAAGGCCTATTCTGCCAACTTCATAGATGCAGAAACTGAGGCTAGCCTCCTGTCCAAAGCTGCTGTGTAGGAAACCCCACTATGAACCCCTTGAATGCAAAGACCTGCGTACAGCCCACAGGAGGAAAGAGCTGGGGTGGGGAGAGAACCTGCTGCCTGGAGCCTTGGGGAAGAGTACTGTGCTTAGAGCAGCCCCTGGCTGACCTAGGGTCCCTGAGAAATTGGCAGGCAGAGCAAAAGTGGCCCCAGAACTAATGCCACAAGTTTTTTCTTTGGGCCAGTGAGGCATCTGATCAAGTAGGAAAGATTCTGATTAGATTTTAGTAATCATTCTCCTTTCCAGGAAATTGGTGGCTGTAGCCACCATTCAGCCTCCTTGGGCCAGAGGGCAGGGATCTGTAGACCATGAGAGGTGACTCTTTGTTTTCCTCTAGCTCCTGAGAGGACCTGTCGGACAACTCTAATCAATGAGTCCCCAGTGCTTAGCTACATGGACCTCGTGGGCTTCAGCTACCAGGTGGCCAATGGCATGGAGTTCCTGGCCTCCAAGAACGTATGTGTGGCCAGGGAGGGTGGTGGGCTAGGGATGAGAGGTGGGTCCCATAGGACAACTAAGCCCCCTCTGGTTCAGGAGAACAGTGTGTGCTCTCACACTTGGATAGCCTCTCACACCTAGACTGTGATGCATTTTCCCCAAGTCTTTGGGTCTTTTTCTCTAATTACCCCCAAGGCCTCAGCTTCTTTCCCCCTACCCAGTGTGTCCACCGAGACCTGGCCGCCAGGAATGTACTGATCTGTGAGGGCAAGCTGGTCAAGATTTGTGACTTCGGCCTGGCTCGTGACATTATGCGGGACTCAAACTACATCTCCAAAGGCAGCGTGAGCACCTCTCCTGGCCCCCATAGGATGTAACCATAGAACACTGTCCTTGTGGGGTTAATGGAACATCAGCACTGGCCTCATGTCCTGACCTGCCTAGCTGGGATGGACTGTGTGTAGAGGGAAGGGCAGAGAAGCCATCTAGAGGTACAAGGAATGGAAGGAGGCAAAGATGCTTGAGGCTTGGTGAGGGTGGGTGGGCTCAAATTTGTTTGTCATGGTAAAGAGTGGGTGGGAGCTGGCCAAATGAGTTCTGGTGGTGGGGGTCGGCAGCCCCTGTGTGCCGGATGTGGCCTAGGAAGGAGCCCAGACATACATGAGTAGGTCGTAGGTGGTAGCTGGGATTGATTTGGCTAGAATGTGGCCATCCTGGCTTCCCACTCATCTCCCCACTTTCCAGATGGGGACAATAAATCCCAGAGATGAAGGCACATAAGGCCCCCAGATATCTAAAGCAGATAGGATGCAAGTTGAGTAGGGTCTTAGCATGCCTCCCCACCCACCTAAGGGCTTCTCTTGAGGACAGGTCAGGAAGGGATACTCTTCTGTGAGGAACCTTAGACTCTGGGGTATTTTCCCAGGGGCAGGGACTGCCCGACTTCCTGTTCCTCTGGGTGTGGGAGCAGTGTGCAGCAGAGATGGAGCCCTCACAGGGACTGGGGTGTAAGAAGGAATTGGGCTGGGAGCACCAGGCCCTTTCCTCCCACCTGGTGAAGGGAAAGGAGGGCTGCACCTCCTTGCACTCAGCACCTGCCCCTGACCTCCTGCAGACCTTCCTCCCTCTCAAGTGGATGGCCCCCGAGAGCATCTTCAACAGTCTCTACACCACCCTGAGTGACGTGTGGTCCTTTGGAATTCTACTCTGGGAGATCTTCACTCTGGGTGAGCTTCCTTCTTCCCTAGTCCTCATTGCCTGTGGCCACTCCCACCTCCTCCCTCCAGCCTGCTGTGGGTTCTGGGATGAGGTCAGGGATTCCTGATTCAAGTCCCAGCTCCCCCAGTTTCTCACTGTGGTGTGGCCTCAGTGAGTGACTTGACTCATCTGAGTACTTAGGGCTTTGCATAGTGGTTTCAAAACACCAAGGGACCCTGGTAGCACAATAGCTAAGCACTCAGCCGCTAGTCAGCAGATTCATGGAAGAAAGACCTAACCATCTGCTCTTGTCAAGATTGCAGCTTAGAAAACCCACGAGGGCAGTAATAATACTTTATTACTGTGAGTGGGAATCGACTTAGTGGCATCTAACAATAACAATCAAAATGCCCTCCTAGTTCGGTTCTTCTCTAATTCTGGGGAGAGTTGCAGTCTCGGTTCAGGGCCCACGAGGGTGCTCACCGTACTAGTTTTTGTAGACGGCTGTCAGCAAATGCTGCAAACGATGTGATTTAAAATAACGGACAGGTGTTCTGGTAGCGTAGTGGTTACGAATCGGACTGCGAATTTTAAGGTCAGCGGTTCGAAACTATCAGCCGCTCCGCGGGAGAAAGATGAGGCTTTCTACTCCTGTAAAGATTTACACCCTCGGAAACCCTGTACAGGGTCGCTATGGGTCGGAACCGACTCGACGGCACTTAACAACAACACAACAATTCTCTCACAGTTAATGGAGGCTCTGTCTTCCTCTTTCTCACTGTCAGCAAGTTGATTCTGACTCTTATGGAACCTGTGGTAGGAATTCTGAGGCTGTAAATCTTTACGGGAGCAGAAAGTCTCATTTTTCTCCCGAGGTTGTTTTGAACTGCTGACCTTTCAGTTAGCAGTCCAGTGCTTAACCTACAGTGCCACCAGAAGCCGTGTGATGGAGGCTGGTGGTGGTGGTTCTGACTCATAGCGACCCTGTATAGGGTTTCTGAGGCTGTAAATCTTTACAAGAGCAGAAAGCCTCATCTGTCTCCCATGGATTTGAAGTACTGACCTTGTGGTTAGCTCAGCTTGTAATCCACTGTGCTACCAGATCTCTTTGTTATGGAAGCTAGAATTCCAAAATCAAGGTGCCTTCAGGGCCATATTTCCTCAAAGACTTTTGCCTCTCCCAGCTTGTTAGCCCTGGGCATTCCTTGGCTCTTGGTAGCCGGACTCCAGTCTCTGACTTCAGCTTCACACATGGCTGTCTTCTCTCAGTCAGTTTCTGTGTCCAACTTTCTCTCTTAGGACACAAGCCATAATGAATTTAGGGCCCATTCTACTCCAGTATGACCTCATTTAAATTGATTATATCTGCAAATATCCTATTTACAGTCCTATTCGCAGATTCCAGGTGGACATGAAATTTTGAGGAGACACTATTCAACCCAGTACATCCTCATGTTCCAGTTCTAATGGTCACTGTGGTCTCACCTTATGCCAGGACTGGTTTGCTTCTTCCTGCCATTTTTCCAACCACCTGCTCTGCTCTGCTACAGGTGGCACCCCTTATCCTGAGCTGCCCATGAACGAGCAGTTCTACAACGCCATCAAGCGAGGTTACCGCATGGCCCAGCCTGCCCATGCCTCAGACGAGATGTGAGTGGAATCTCATGCATGTAAAAGGACTTTTTTTTGGGGGGAGGTGGGTGGAGGGGAGAGCTGCCAACAACAGATATCCAACTCTAACCAGGTTAAACCAAAGATAGATGTGTTGGCTCAGAGATCTGAAAAGTCTAGGTATAGCTGAATCTAAGTATTCAAACATATTGTCAGGAGGGAAAAGTCACTGGAGAAGGATATCATGTTTGGTAAGGTGGAGGGTCAGAGAAAAAGAGGAAGACCCCCCAGTGAGATGGATTGGCAAAGTGGCAGCATCAGTGGGCTCAAGCGTGGTAACAATTGTGAGGTTAGCCCAGGACCGGGCAGTGTTTCGTTCTGGTGCACATAGGGTCACTATGAGTCGGTACTGACTCTATGACACCTAACAACAACAACAAGGTATTCAAATGTTATCAGAATTCTTATTTTTGATCCCTGGGCTCTGCTTTCCCTGTCCTGGCTTTATGTTTAGGCCAACACTGTCCAAATTACTACCTTGGTTGTACCTCCGTGCCTCTTTCCTATGGTCCCTGAAAAAAATCCCACAGCTGACTTTCATTGGTTCAGCTAGGATCACATGTCCATCCAAAGCCAATCCCTGAAAATACCTTTTGGCCAAACGTGAGTCATGTACTTGCCAACCTGTTATCAACCCTGGTGGAACCATGGGAGGGGAGTGAAGGGAGGGATGCCTAAGGGAGTATCCAGATAGAGTAATGACAGGATAAACACACAAATACCACTTCTCTCGCACTCCTTTGGTGTTGCTCAACTTGTTCTGAGAGGTGGTAGCCTTCAATTCCTGCACACCAGACCCCTAACACCCTCTGCTATCTCTCTTCAGCTATGAGATCATGCAGAAATGCTGGGAAGAGAAGTTTGAGATCAGACCCCCCTTCTCTCAGCTGGTGCTGCTTCTTGAGAGACTGCTGGGTGAGGGTTACAAAAAGGTATGTTGAGGCAAGGTGGTGGTGGTGGTGGTGGTGGTAATGTGCTATGGAGTTGGTTCCTACTCACAGCGACCCTATAGAGGGTTTCTGAGGTTGTAAATCTTTAGCGGTGAGGAATGAAGAGTCTAGTCCAGAAGTCAGACGCTGGGTGTAAGTCCTCCTTTGTCCTCTCTGGGCCTCGGTTTCCCTCCTGGTACTAGGAAAGGATGGGCTGAAGTTACAGTTTGAATTTATGTTTGCAGCTCTTTGAAATGAAACCAGTGTGATTGGTTTGTAGCAATGAGGGGAGCCTACAACCGCACCCACTGAGCATTTTTCCATATGCCTTTGCACCCATGCCATATCCTAGGTCTGCTCATAAAGTATGATCAACCCCAAGCTAGATGACCGTTAGGAGCCTGATCACTAGGACCCTGCAACAGGTGTTGTTATTAAGTGCCGTTGAGTTGGTTCTGACCCATAGTGACTCTGTATAGGGTTTCCAAGGAGCGGCTGGTGAGCTTTAACTGCCGACCATGCCAAACTACTTTCCAGTAGGTGAGAAGAAGGCAGTTGGAGCCAGTGAGGTCTTAAAGCCTGCCTCTGCCCTACCGCAGGGATTAGAGTAAGAAGGAAATGCAGGCAGACCCCATTTGGCACAGACACAGGCAAACCTGATCTGTCTTTTACCCCCACTGCCACCCCATGTCCTGCTGGCATCATCACTCCTTCATAGTGAGGGAAACTGAGGCCCATTGGAAGAGTTTTAGGCAAAATGAGAGCCCACATCTGTCTGCCCTGAAGTGGAGAAGAGTGTTAGGGTCTCAGGTGCTGGTCCGCTAACTGCCCCTTCCCTGGGCGATCTTATCCCCCTTTGTCTTGTGAGCAGGTGTACAAGCAGCTCAGCGTATGACCTCGCAGGACACCACACCCTTGTCGTGGAGTCAATTCTGACTCATGGCGACCCTCACTGGACAGAGTAGAACTGTCCCATGGGGTTTCTGAGGCTGGAAATCTTTACAGACGCCCATGGCCGCACCACTTTCCCACACACCAGTTGGTGGGTTTGAACCACTGGCCTTGCAGTTAGCAGCTTAACCCTTTAACCACTGTGCCACCAGGGTTCCTTCTCTGGGTACCAGTTACCCTATTGATATAAGGGGAGAAGGAAGGGGGCTAGGAGCTAACTCTTACACAATCTCCAAAGGCGTTTCTCGCTCTGACCATCACTGTTTCTCTGTCTGTGGGAACAGAAGTACCAGCAGGTAGATGAGGAGTTTCTGAGAAGCACCCACCCGGCCATCCTTCGGTCCCAGGCCCGTCTGCCTAGATTCCATGGCCTCCGCTCCACCCTGGACACCAGCTCCGTTCTCTATACTGCTGTGCAGCCCAACGAGGGTGACAATGACTACATCATTCCACTGCCGGATCCCAAACCTGAGGTTGCTGATGAGGGAGCATTGGAGGGTTCCCCGAGTCTTGCAAGGTCAGAGGCCTAACGTCATAGCGTGCCTGGTGTCTGCATGCTGTCAGACCTGCCTCAGAAGTAGGCTGCTCTCTAGAGTCTGTACTCAGTCCTGCTCATCTGAGCTGTCATGCCCTCAGGTGGACAGGTCAGGCTGGTGAGAGAAAGCATGGGCTGGGACTAATTTGTGAAGTAGTTGTTTCTTTTAAGAGCTCCATAGGCCATCTATTCTTCCCCAAGGGAAGGAGAAAACCTATTTAGCATCCCCTGTACTCCAGTTGTTATCCTGGAGTCATGGCCACCCCTGGGGTCTATGGTCTGTCCTTCTTTACCAGTCCCTGAAGGGCCCAGACTATAGGAAGCAGAGATTGTAGGAAGTGAGAGCTCAGGCCAGAATTCAGACTGGAAAATGTGTGCAGGGCTTTGGAGGAAGGCCCAGCTATTGCCTGGACTTGATGTTCAGACAGGATCTCCCTTTGGCTAGGGAGAAGGGCTCCCCTTGAGGGAATAAGACCCACCTCCAAAATAAGCTCTATTCCACAGTGCAGTGGCTGAAGTCCCAGACTGGATTTGAGCTCCGCTCCACCGCTAGCAGTTGTAAGACCAGAGCAGGCATCATCTCCTCTGTGAGTTTCAGTTTCTCCATAGGAGAAACACACAGGACTTAGAAAGCCCCTGAAAGCCCTCCCTGCCTTGTTTTAAAAACTCACATTCCAAGACTCCAAGTTGACAGTGTGAAGAAAAGTTCAATCAGAACTCAAACAGCTGGTCTTGAGGGGTGAATGCTGGCCTTGTCCTCACAGACAAGTTGCTTCATCCCTCTGCTCCGTTTCCACATCTGTGAAATAAAATCTGTACAAAGGCCTCTGTTTCAGGGTGGTTGTGAGGGCTCAGTGAGGTGATGTATAGCTTCAGGAGTGCAGGACATGGGCACTCTGGTCTGGGAGGAAAGGAGCTTTGGAGCCAGTTGAACTTGCTTCAAAATCCCAGTTCTGATGCATCCCCACTGTGTAATTCCAATTACGTAGCCCCACTAGGCTTATTCAGTCAATAGTACTCAGCTTTGCTCATCGGATTCCTCGTGGAACCTACCTTGCATGGTTTTTTACAAGGATTAAATGAGCTAAAGTGTGGAAGGTACATGGTGCAAGGTCTATGAACATAGAAAGTTCTTAACTAATATTCCTGTTGTCTTACTGTGCTTCCCTCCCAGCACCCGCCCCCTCACTCATCTGTCTTTTCCCTCTAGCTCCACCCTGAATGAAGTCAACACCTCCTCTACTATCTCCTGTGACAGTCCCCTGGAGCCCCAAGAGGAACCAGAGCCAGAGCCCCAGCCCCTGAGAGAGCCTGAGCCCGAGCCAGAACCCAAGCCAGAGCCCCAGCTGGAATCACCGCTGGGTTTACGCTGCTCAGGGCCTCAGACCGAGATGGAGGACAGCTTCCTGTAGGGGCTGACCCGGACCCTGCCTGCCTGAAGCTCCCCCTCTGCTTCCCAGCACCTCCTGGACTGGCTTCCCATCAGCCAGGCTGCCCCATTAACTGTCCTCTTCTGGAAGGTGTCTGCCCCTGACACATTGCACCCCAACCCCAGGGGTTTAGGTGGCAAGAGAACTGCAGGAGTTGTGACCAGCCCTCTGCCTCTGGGGAGGTCACATGACACTAAGCCAGGGATCCCCCTGAGACCTCAGTTTCCTCATCTGTAAGAAGGGAAAGTTGAGCTTGGTAACCCACAATCTGAAATTGTCTCTCTGGACGACAGGTGGGGGGACCTGAATCCCTAGAGAGCTTCTTGGGGTTAATGAGGTGGTAAATAATGATTTCTCTTCAATCAGCCAGCCCACACGGAGCTGCAGCCTGTAGGCATCAGTTGTTAGAGGAGTTTTCCTCGCACTTTTAGCCACTCAAGAGCTGGGAAAGGACCTGTGTCCCTGGCTCCTGGTTGGGCTGGGGCCTGGACTTGGACAGTGTTGCCTCATCCAGAAGGTACCTCCCAACAAAGACCATCTTCCCTTCTCCAGGCCCAAGCTGGTCTGGGCCATCTGTGCTTAATGCTATTAATTAATGCTGGGGCTGGGACTAGGCCAAGTACAGGACACCTTGGCCTGTAGCTTCGGCACTTGGCACTCTGGGCACACTCCTCCATTTTTGTCTGTCGTTGAGCCGGTTCTGACTCATTGTGACTCTGTATAGGGTTTCCAAGGAGTGACTGGTGGGTTTGAACTGCCAACTTTGTGGTTAGTAGTTAGTTGTCCAGTGCTTATCCTAGAGTGCCACACCAGGATTTCACTCCTCCATGCTTTTGTAGTGGTTAAGTGTCGTCCAGTCAGTTCCAACTCATAGTGACCCTGCAAAGGGTTTACAAGGAGCTGCTGGTGAGTTTGAACTGCCAACCCAACAGTTCAAATTGGCCTTGCAGTACAATGTTTATCCTACAGTGCCATGCCAGGACTCCTCTATAGAGAGTGCCAATATCCATGTCTTATGACCCCACAGTCCAGGGGTCTTTTCTGTAGCATTTTCAGTCTTACTCAATCTACATGAGTCTCCAAGGTCAGACTGGCCCCATGTCTGTGATGCACATGTTGGCGTGTCTGTGGCAAGTGTCCTCATGTGTCCAATATTGGGCCCTGATTCTGCACTGGACCCGCTCTGAGACCTTGGAGGAATCCTTAGCCTTCTCTAGGCCTCAGATCCCCCTCTGAAAAATGAGCAGGTTGGACTGATGGACTTCTAGTGCCCTGCAGCACTAGCATTCTAGAATATTCCAGGGTGTTGCACACTTGCTTGTTGAAGCAGGACCAGCACCCCAAGCCCCTATCCTGGGGCACAGCTGGGGTCTGGGGAGATTCCAGACCACACACCACACTCCAGAGATTCAGGAACTGTGCCCCTTCCCCAGGCCTCCGACAGGTCTTGAGCACCCAGCTGCTCAGGCCATGACTTGTGATAGTCAGTGCCCTGGAAAACCCCCGGCAGCTGCCCCAGGGACGTGAGAAGGCGACGGGACCCCTTCCAGCACCAGCGATGACCTCTCTGGAACTATTCTGGACAAGTGGGGCAGAAAAGGCAACTCATACCACCTCTGTGGCCCACCCATCCAGCACCTGCTGTCTAAGTCTCTGGCACAGATATATGGGCAGCCAGGGAGCCCAAAGTTCCCTGTAAAGAACAAGATGCCGCACATGGGTATCCCGGGGAAAAGTGTGTATGAGGGGTTGTGTGAATGTCCATCAGTCCTAGGGCTCTACGCTCTAGGAGCACTTTGGGGGTTGCCCTCCAGCTACCCCATCTCTGAGACAGTGTCCCATGGGGTATGGTTTTGCTGCTGCCCAGGCCTGCTCACCTTACTTCGCCAGCCACACCCGATCCAGTGGGCATTTGAGGTGCCAAGGGAGTGAGGGCTGCGGTCAAGACCACAGACAAGGAGAGGTGGGGATGGAAGATCTGACGCCAGCACCCAGTTCCGCTGCTGGTTGGCACCCTCTGCTCCAGGACCCCCAAAACCGGGTCCATGAGGGACAGTGGGTTCTCACTATGGTACCAAAGATGTAATCCCCTAGGTTTACAAGTATTTTTAGGACTCACGTTAACTCACATTTATATGACAGAAGTGCTATTTTGTATGCCGTCAAGTTTCCCTATCTATGTACTTTTTTTTTTAAGAGAAAGATTTTAATATTAAACATGGTGCTTCTCACTCACGGACTTTGTGGTCTCTCACAGGCTTGATTGTCCTATGCGTGGCTTATGGGCCTCCCCCTGTGGGAGGTGGTGGATGTGGGGTAGGGTGGATGGGGCTCACCCAGACCATAGATGCCTCAAACAGACCCCTTCAGCTCTGAGTCTTGTTTCTCCATCTGTCAAATGGGGATGTTCACACTCTTCCATCCCTTAGATGACTTCCTCTCACTGGGCCTCAGTTTCCCAGTCTAAAATGGACAGCTTTTCCAGCTTTACAGTGGTAGTCCTGGAGTTGGTGAGGAGTGCATGGGACTGGGCTGGACTGTAGGGAGACTCTAGCAGCTAGAGCCCCTCCTGTCCCTACCTCACCATGTGCTTTGGCTTTGTTCTTTAAGCCGGGTCACACTCCCTGCCTTCTCCTTGGGCCCAGATTTCGGCTGGTGTTTCTGGTGAACAATGACTGTCAGAGCACGGGCCCAGGCCCAGGCCCAGGTGAGTAGTGGTTGGGTCCCAGGTAGGGACAGAGCAGGCAGAGCACCCAAGTGGACCAGACCAGGACAAAGTGAGGAGACAAGAAGAGGAAGGAAGGATGGGAGGAGCATGTGGCCTGGAGGAGGTGGGGGTTGGGTGGACTGGGGCCTGGGGCTCTGAGAGTAGAGGGGTGCAGACCTGGGAAGCTACAGCAGTTCAGTAGTGTGGGGCTGGCATGAGTTGACATCAGGGTCCCTACTGACTAGCCTGTACTAGCCATAAGCTCCCCCACCAAGCCCAAACCTTCAGGACTCTGGCAGAGGCTCAGGGGCAGCCAGTGTGGGCAATAGAGCTGTCAGGTTCAGGGAGTAAAGCAAAAGGGTTCTGGACCCAGGCTGGAGCTCCCGGGCCCTCTTACCTGGCCCCTTTGGAATGTGCCACTTGAGGTGTGAGCAGCTCCAGATTGAGAGCTACACTACCTCACTGTGTGACCTTGGGCCAGTCCATTGCTCTTTCTGACAAAGAAAGGGGCATCTATATTTGGTTTTGGAGGAAGGACACCTCAATTTGGAGCTGCCAGCCTCTCTGGACTGAATCCAGGAGTCTGAGGCTATGGCTACAAGAGGAACAGGGACATGGGGCAGCTGACTCACAAGCCCAGCTGCCAACTCAGGAGCAGCTAAGCCACAGTAGGGGAACCCCCACCTACTGTAGGGCCTGGTCTCATAAAACCCATCCTTCCAGGGAGTTCTGGATAAGAAACCATCTAGAGCCCAAGACCCTTTTTCTCCTGGTTGTTGCAGGAGGTGAACAAGCCAATGCCCCAATCTGCTCTGTCGAGAGAATAAACAGCTCACATTCCAGGCAGAGATCATCCTTGATCCTGGGCGGTGGTGTGGCTGCAGTTGGTGTCACCTCCCTCTATGGACTTCCTCCTTAGTCATATCTATCACCCATGTTCATCATCGACCCATATGTAATAAATATAGTCATGTTGTTGTTGTTAGGTGCCATCGAGTTGGCACCGACTCATAGCGATCCTATGCACAGCAGAATGAAACACTGCCCAGTCCCACACCAACTTCACAATTGTTGCTAAGCCTCAGTCCATTGCTGCTGCCACTGTAAATGGCTTAAATGTAATGATTCTTAGATTATATGAATGCTAATAACATTGTTTTATAAAATCTGTATACATTGAATGTTTCTTAGATTATATGAATATTAACACCAACATTGCTTTATAAAATTTTTATACACTGAATTACAACATTATTAGTAACTAAACAGACATCTCTTTTGATTTTTCTCCTTTTCATTTAATTATTACTTCATTCTCAAAATTATTGACGTAGGTTCACAAATACTAATTACCACAGTACTGTAGCTACAAAACTTGACAACATCAATGACTTTAAAATCACCAGTAGCAGCAAGACCAATAGTGTGTGCCCATAGCATGAATAAATGAAACCACGTGATTACAAGCACCATTGTTATTGGGTAATAATGGCAACTCTGACCTGACCACATTGTTGTGGTTGCTGTTAAGTGTCTGTCGTGGAGTCGGTTCCACTCATAGTGACCCTGTAGAGAGGATTTCTGAGGAGCAGCTGGTGGGTTTGAACTGCCAACCTTGTAATTTGCAGTCCAGTGCAGATTCCATGTGGCCACACTGGTTCAAAAAGTAAATTAGCATGGAGTTTGATGCATGTCAAAGCTGGACTTAAGAAGAATGTTTTTGACCAATAGTGGAAGGAAGGAAAGGGCTGTGGGATCCTACGTCAGGTATGACAGGGGTGGGATGGAGACGATCTTGGAGCAGCACTCGAAAGACACAGTGAAGAATCTGCCCTTTGTTGGAGTCCTGTGCACAGATTCACAAGGACTTAATCTAGGCTGCCATGGGACACGGTACAGTTATATGAGCCAGATAGCCCAGCAAACAGTTAAGCTAACCTCTGACCCCACTGATAGTCTTGTGGTGTGTCTAGAATCAGATAACGAGAACATTATGATCCAGAAACACAATGACATCACAGGATGCACAAACGGCCTCTTGACATATCATTTCTTGACTTTATCATAGGGACTCAGTCCTATCGTGTTTATTATCCTACAGATCTACTAGTGTTCTTAGAGCTGGGCCCCTCATTTAATGTGCACTGAGCATTTTCCTTTTCTGATTTTTGAACATTTTGTTGTGGTTTAGATGAAAAATTTCAAGGCATGTTGGTTTCCTATTCAACATTTTATACATAGACTGTGTTGTGGTATTACCGGCACCTCAATGTATCAGCACTCTGCCCACTTCCACCCTGGAGTCTCCATTTCCGTTTACACAGATTTCTTGCCTTCTGAATTTTGCTTTTAGGTAAATCCTGCCCTTTTGTGAGTTCTCAGAGCATGTTCCTCTTGGTTGTTTTGCTCACTTTGTAGGCCTGTCTTTTGTTTGGCTGTGAGTTGATCTCTGGGAATGGGTTCAGTTCTGAGTTTGAGGGGTTTCTAGGGGCCACAGTCTTTCTTGGAGATTCTACCAGTCTCTGTCAGAAGAATGGGTCTGGTCTTTTTTTGTGCGTTTGAATTTAGTTCGACGTTTTTCTCTCACTCTGTCCAGGACCCTCTGTTGGATCCCAGTCAGAGTAGTCCGCAGTGGTAGCCACCAGCTTGCAGATCTTCTGGTCTCAGGGCAGGAGAGACTGTGGTTTGCAAGATCCTTTGGACTAATTGTTTATTTCAGTCTGGTTTTCTTTACTCTTCTTTACTCAAGATGGGAAGGGAGCAATAGTTGTATCTTGGATAGTTGCTTGCAAGCTTTCTGTTGGGTTTTATTCTTTTATAATAAGAGGATTTTGGGCACTCTATAGACTAATCTATCAAATTATAAATAAGTAAGGATCATGTTTGGAAGCAGCATATCCAGGATACTTTGTATTTAGAATTTTATTATATTAAAAAAATCTGGTTGGAAGGAAAAATGTTTTTGTTGTTAAACTAAGTCTTGTTGTTAAGTGCCTTCCCTGCATTGGGAAGGCTTTTCAAATCTTGTTATTGTTATTAAGTGCCATCGAATCGGTTCCAACCCATAGTGACCCTGTATAGGGTTTCCGAGGAGCAGCCGGTGAACTTGAACCGCAGACCTTGTGGTTCATACCAACTTTGCAGTCTAGTGCATTAACATGCAGCACCACACCAGGACTCCTTTTAAATCTTAGTGAGAGTGTAAAGCCTTATCTTTCTCCAGCAGAACAGCTGCTGCGCTGGAAATGTGGACCCTATGGTTCACAGTCCAGTGTTTATCATATGGAGCCACTAGACTCCCTCTAACTAACTACAGAGATTTTTTTTTTTTCTTAATTGAATTCTCTCTTGAAAATTTGTAAGCCAATCACTTCGTGCCTTTATCACCCCCTCATTTTAGGTACTCAATGTCTAAGTTGCTGGTCCCTATGTAATACAGGAATATTTTATTTATTTATTCTTTAAGTTTTTATTGTGGGTTGGGTGAAAGTTTCCAGGGCAGAACATCAGTTTTACATTCAACAAATCATACAACTTGTTTCATCATAATGATTACAATCCCCTCCATGGACCATCAGTTAACAGTATTTCTCTTTATTCATTTAGCTCTTTTTTAAAAAAAACAAAACACAAACCACTCAGGCACATATAGTAATTTACACCCCAAAAGGGCACGTTCTACACGTCTTCCTCCTGGCCACCATCTCTTAGTCCCGCTCCTCCCATGAATCTAGAGTCCTCAGCTGCTCCCCTTCTCCATATCCCCATCTCTGCCTCCATCTCTGGTGTCACTGCTTCTCTGGATATGGTCCCGCATTCCGCTTGTGCTCTTCTCCCTTGATGGTCCTAGGGTCCTCTGTTTCTGGACTGTAAGATTAACCACTTCCCTGTTTTTGTTACAAAACTTCTACCTTTACAATTGTGACAGTCGCAATTAATTATAATAACAGTTACTCACTATTGAATCATAAGCATCTCATCCCCATCTCTTTTAACCAGTCCCATTTAGAAAAGATGAGATCTATTCAGTGGGGACTCTTTCTTTCTCCCCATACTCTTAAACTAAACTCCCCCTTGAAACCTTGTAAGCTAGTCACTTCGTGCCTCTATCGCCCCCTGATTTTAGGCAGCCAATATCTAAGTTGCCCGCCCCTATCTACCCTGTGTACAGAGGCCATAGCATTAATACTTGATGTGAAGACTCCTTCCCTCTCTGTTCTGCTGTGCATGGGGTCGCTATGATTCAGTTCCGACTCGATGGCACCTGACAACAACCTCCATGAGTATAGGTCAGGTTCATCAAATTGTAGCAATTTACTCTTGTTTCCTTTATCCAAAAAAAAAATTTTTTTTTGATAATCTTCCTCTAGTCGAGTTCTGATTATCAAGCCCTTGTTGTTGTTGTTGTTGTTAAGTGCCGTCGAGTCGGTTCCGACCCATAGCGACCCTGTACAGGGTTTCCGAGGGTGTAAATCTTTACGGGAGTAGAAAGCCTCATCTTTCTCCCGCGGAGCGGCTGGTAGTTTCGAACCGCTGACCTTAAGGTTTGCAGCCCGATTCGTAACCACTACGCTGAGGCTACGTCAAATTGGTACCATCTGCAAGTTTGAGTGTTCTTGTGCATCTTCCCTCACTTCATATCAGCTGGATGCTTCACTTTCAGCTCTAGCCCTCTGTGGCTATGTCCTTGTCCATAGGCTCAGGTGTCCCCTGGTCTCACCACACTTTGGACCAACCAGTCCTTCCTCTTCTCTCTCTCATCTCCAGATCAACGGGAGTCCATGGAACAGGGTTAAACTCAGCCCATTTCTTCATTGCTGCCTTTTCCCCTCTTCCACTCACTTGTGGACCAATGTGGTTACCAGCAAGAGCTTACATGCGTGTTTATGTGTTCCTTTGAGTTTCAGTCTTAGAGGGGAGTTTGTCCTGAAGGAACTTGATTGCTTGCCTTGATGGCTTCCTGGCAAACAGCTTGCTTATTCTTGTGGTAGCCAGTCATGCTGACATTTTTGTTTTGGGGTTTTCCTGATGGTCTTTCTTTGAAGATGTATCTTCTGTTGCTCTAGCTGTTCCAGGCTGGTCTGCTTGTCCTTTCTAGTGGGAATGGCCCACCTCATAAGGTTCTGGATGGGACTCAGGATTCCACCTAAGGTCTTATACACTGCAAAGGCTCCACAAGAGGCTTATTTCACTGGGTAAGTTCTAGAACCCCTTTTAGGTATTCCAATTAGTTATAGACTGAAGACGGGCATACAAATTTTCTGTAATCATGTTTCCTGACATTCCTTTCTATCATACTTAAGTGTCTATTTTACAATAGTAGGCAAGGGAAACCAATATTCATAAGACAGTCAAGCATCTTAGTATTATTTCCCCATTTCAGACTATGCTTAGATCTCTGTATCACAGAACCCTGTTGTTCCAAGGTTGAGCATGCAGCACTATTTACCTCTGCCCCACTTAGCCCATGCAAACCTGTCTCAGTGTTCCCCTATCTACCATGTACTTCCGCCTCCTTCCCCTTCTTGTATTGCCCTCCCCAACACCCAAACTATGATGTGTCTGCCCTTACCCTGTGCTCTACCGTTGCCTCCCTCCATCTCCCTCTAAGTCTCCTACCCCATCCCCACCATTGTGGTTACCTTATATTCCATTAACTTTTCCTTCCATTTAAGACAGTCTATTTTATCCTGTAATCTACCTAACCTTCTCACTACCTGGATCTCTCTGTTCCTCTGTGTTTTACCTTCTTTCACATTGTAATTGTTTTGATTATAGACTGACCTTTCAGATCCTCTGGATTTGTTCTTAAAGTTTTATTCTGTTCTTGACTCTTCCATTTGTCAGTTGAGTTCCGGGTGATGCTGCCACGTACGTCAATCTCTGGCTGTGTTGTCTGTTCTTGTTGGTTCTCAGTCCACAGAACTCCCTTTAGGATGTTTTTCATCGCAGGGTTGGATTTGACAAAATCCCTTAGCTTCTGCTTATCCTGGAATGTTTTGATTACACCTTCATATTTGATTGACAGCTTTGCTGGGTAGAGGATTCTTGGTTGGCAGTTGTTGTTTTATTTTCTTTCAGGGTTTTATATACATCTCCCCATTGTCTGCTTACCTGCATGGTTTCTGTTGCGCCGTCTGAGCTTAATCTGATTTGCTTGCCTTTGTATGTTGCACTTCTCTTTTCCCTAGCTGCTTCCAGGATTCTTTCCTTATCTTTGATTTTGGAGAGCTTGATTATGATATGTCTTGGTGATTTTCTTTTAGGGTCTATCCTTCCTGGGGTTCATTGAGCTTCTTGGAGGCTTACCTTTTTGCTTTTCAGGATATTAGGGAAAATTTCTTCTAGAAGCTCTTCATCTATCTTCTCTGTGGACTTGTGTGATTCTTCCTGTTCCAGAAAGCCAATAATTCTCAAGTTATTCCTCTTCATGCCCATCCTTTCAAGTGGAAATTTCCCACCTCAGATGCTGTTCAGGATTCCACCTATAGTCTTATGTAATGCAGAGGCTCCGCAGGACGCCTCCTTCACTGGGCACGTTGTAGCCCCATTTTAGGTATTCCAATTAGTTATAGGCAGAAGATGGACTTACTAGCTTTCTGTGGTGATATTTCTGACTATTCTTTTCTCTCCCCCTCCAGTGTCTATTTTATAATGGTATGCCAGGGAAAACAAGATTCAAAAGACAGCCAAGCATCTTAACATTATTTCCCCCCTTTTGCCCATTCCAATCATGTCTCAATCCTTGTATCCCAGAGCCCTGTTGTTCCAAGGTTGTACATACATCACTCTTTACCTCTGTCCCACTTAGCCTGTGCAAGCCTGGCTAATTGTTTTCCCATCTGCCTTGTTCTTCCATTCCCCTC
>NW_006408575.1:3260275-3275559 GCF_000296735.1 Chrysochloris asiatica | reverse complement strand
CTAAGTACAAAGGACACACTGCACTTCTAACTCTTTTTTCTTGGCTGTTGTTGTTAAGTGCCGTGGAATCAGTTCCAACTCATAGTGACCTTGTATAGGGTTTCTGAGAAGCAACTGATGAGTTTGAACCACCAATCTTGCAGTTCAAACCAACCTTGAGGTCAAGTGCTTATCCTATGGTGCCACATTTCGTTTTGGTATTGGCTCTGTTTTAAACCTAGCAGGAAGATAAAACTGACTAAACCCCTCATTAGTACTCCACACATCTTATTTGCATGCTTCCTCCACACCAGAGTGCCATGCACCTGATTTGTGTTATTAGCAAGCCATCCAACTCCCTTGGTGGACCATAAGCACCTCATTTGCATAGTTCTCCCCAATCTTGGGAATCCTGGTGTGGCGCTGTGGAATAAAGCACTGGAGAGCAAGGTCGTTTTGAACCACAAGGTCAGCATTTCAAACTTACTAGTCGCTCCTTGGAAACCCTATACAGGTTTGCTAGGAGTCAGAACCATCTTGAGGGTACTTAGCAACAACAACCCAATCTTGTATTTGGAACTAAAGGACTATGACTAGAAGAGCCATATTAAGTAATTAAACAGCATCACAGGAGAACTCTTACTCTTTTCAGGATGTTGCATGAATTACACTAAACTGAGAATCAATTTCTCCCATGTGTGAGTATTTCTAGGAGACCCTGAGTGGTATGAATGGTTAACATACTCAGTGGCTAACCAAAAGGTTGGAGGCTTGAATCTACCCAGAGATGCCTGACAATCTACTTCTGAAAAACCAGACATTGAAAATTCGCAGAGCACAGTTCTTTTCTGACACACATGGGGTTGCCAAGAGTCGGAATGGACTCAGTGGTAACTGGTAAATGGAGCTCATGATACCACAGCCAGATTACGGATGATGACGTGCTGGCTACTACTTATTCAACAGTTACATGTGGAAGAGCCGCCCTGTGGCTTCATACACATTTTCTCATTTAACTCTCCCAACAGCCCTATGAACCTGTACTACTGCTATCCCCTTATTACAAATGAGAAACATGCTTAGGGTGGGTTTGAAGTGACTTGCACAGGACACTTGGTTGCCTTGTGACATGGATGGGCTAGGAGCCTGGGCCTTGACTCCAACTCCTTTCCCTGACTCCAGGCTACCCTGGTGCTGTGTTTCCCAAAACAAAAGAACAGGAAAGTTCTGGATAAGAGGGACGAGTTCATTGACTCTGAGGGCTAGATATTGTTCTTGTTAGCTGCTATCGAGTTAACCCTGACTGATGGTAGCTCCATGCACAATGGAACAAAACACTGCCAGGTTCTGAGCCCCCTCGGGGATTGCTTGTGGATAGAGTCATTGTAATACATAGGCTTTCACTGGTGATTTTTGGAAGGAGATCACTAGGCCTCTCTTCCTTATTTGTGTTCATCTGGAAGCTCTGATGAAACTTGTCCGGCGTCATACCAACACTCAGGCCTCCACTGAGAGGCAAGTGGCACCTATGGATGAGAAGTACGAGCTGGAAATTGAACCTGGGTCTCCTGAATGGGAAGTGAGAATTACATCGAGGAGCCACCATTGTGGACTAGATGCAAATAATTTAAAAAATAGTTTGGTGGTGGGTTTGAGACTCTCAGGCCCTTGTGCAGAAGGGGTATGGGAGTCAGGGTAACCATGGGTCAGCATCTGCTTGGCTTCTGCCTCTGAACTTCTCCACTTAGACCATCTTAGGGGAATGAGTGAGCCGAAATTTTCCTCCCAGACAGATGAGCCACAAGGACTATACAATTCTTCCGCCACCCGACTTACAGTCAGGATCCTTGTTCCTGGAAACAGAAGGCTGTTCCTGCTAGAGCCTTCTTCAGCTGATGAGGTGCCTCACCACTCCTCATTAATGCTCCTTCTTTAAGTTAAGATACTGTCTCTAAAAGGCCTCTTCCATTTTAGCGTAGTGCTCAGCTTTATATAGTAATTAAAAAATCAAAATATCTCTAAAAGTATTTCTGTAACAGCTGTCTGTACTTAAAAAAAAAAATCCATTACCAAAAAGTATGATGCAGAAAGTCTTACAGTTCTGCTTCAGTCACACTGTTAAGAGTTTAGTTGTATTTTTGTAATGTGTTTCTCCCCTAGCTGCATACTAATATGTGTGTTGTATATCTGCACCTGCATATATATGAGCATATTATTTTAAACAAAGCTAGCACAGATACGTTTTCAATAACCTCATATGCATGTGAAAGCTGGACAATGAAGAAGGAAGACTGTAGAAGAATTGATGTCTTTGAATTATGGTATTGGAGGAGAGTATTGAAAGTATTTTGCCAAAATAGCAAACCTGTCTATATTTGAAGAAGTGCAGCCAGAGTGCTCCTTGGAGGCCAGGATGGCCAAACTTCGTCTCTCATACTTCAGACATATTGTCAGGAGGGACCAGTCACTGGAGAAAGATATATTTGGTAAGGTGGAGGGCCAGAGAAAAAGAGGAAGACCCCCAGCGAGATGGATTGGCCAAGTGGCAGCATCAATGGACTCAAGCGTAGCAAAGATTGTGAGGTTGGCCCAGGATCTGGCAGTGTTTCGTTCTGTTGTGCATAAGGTCACTATGAGTCAGTACCGACTTGATAGCACCTAACAACAACCACCACAGATGTCATATGTAACTTTTTGTTTTTCACTTAACAATGCATCATGGACATGCTCACAGGTCACGGGCACTATGGGCTTCTTTGAGACCGTTTTGAGAGCTGCTCATAATTTAAAAGCATGCTTGCACAATAAGATATTTCACCAGTCCCTATAGGTAGATATTTAGGTTGTTTCCAATTTTTCAGTTATCAACTATGCTACAACAACAATTATGTTTGTGTAAGTGTGTGTGTGTGTGTGTGTGTTTGCACATTTGTGTATTTGTTGCCATAGAATAAATTACCAGACACAGACTTGTTGAGTAAAGGGAATGAACATTTAAGATGCTCCTGGAGTATTAAAGATCCTATAAAATACACAAAATCATAGCACTTCTGGGAGGCTAAGAAAACCAAACATAAAAACAGCCTTATTTAATTCCTGGTAGGTGCTCTGGCCTGCTGGAAGATTCTGAAGCCTCTTGTGTTTGTTGAAGAAAGACGGAAACAAGTGATACCAACCCAAAAAATGAAGCCCACTGTCATCAAGTGATTCCGACTCACAGTGACCCTAGAGGACAGAGCAGAACCGCCCTATAAGGTTTCCAAGGCTGTCTTAGTATGGAGCTGTAGGACCAAAAGGTCAGTTTGAGCTGCAAAGTCGGTGGTTCACTCCATGGAAATCCTAAAAAGAGTCACTATGAGTCAGAACCAACTCCATGGCACTAAACAATAACAACAACAAATCTTTACAAAGCAAATGATGGCGTCTCTCACCAGTACAATGGCTGGCTGGTGGGTGGGAACTGCTAACTTCTCAGTTAGTTGAGCACTTTTAACCACTGTGCCATGAAGGATCCAGCAAATAAGTGATAGGAGAAAGTTAAAGGCTAAAGACAGAGTGAGCCAAGCTGAGATTTTTCTTCTCGGCATAACCTGAAGAGACTTGACTAGGCAGGAACTTCCTCACAGTGCAATTCAATGCTCCTGAAGGCTGGGTCCAAACCCCTAAAACCATCACCCTACATGTTAGGATACCCAGTCTTCCCTTACTAGCTTAAGCCCCTGCCTCTGCCCTAGTCCCTGACTGTTTACAGAATGTATTTGTGTCTCTAGTCCCATTTGATCTTCACAACAGCCCTATGAGACAAACCAAGCAAACACCAGTCCCGTTTTATTGATGAGCAAGTTGAGGCTCAGAGCTATTAAGTGATTTTTCCAAGGTTACGCACAGAAAGGTACTCTCGTTGCTTCCTTCCTTGAGGAGACTCTGAGTCCAGTTCCACACCCCAAGAAAGAACCTGTATCCATTTAGGATATACCTCCTGGAATTTCCTAGGGAGGTTCCTTGTTGGCGGTGGTTCTGGGGCTATGCTGGGCCCTGATGTGCTCCCACAGCACAAAATACAATCTGCTATGGCTTCCTCAGGGGCCCATTGAGGAACCTGCCTGGGCAGAGGGGCTGATCTTCTCAGCATTTAGGTTAGGACATGGACCCCCTCCCTGTGGTCCCCTTCTAGCTGGCTCTGTGACTCCCTCATGCACACCTGGATGGCTGTCTTCTCCAACAGCTCCCCATGAGGAATCCATGTGAAATTGTTTATTACAGATTAGTAAGTATACCCTCATAAGTCTGTGCTTACCTTGCTGACTGGTAATTTGCCTTGCTTCATGGTAAATCACTGAAAGGAAGTAGGAAAGTTACAAACACAGGAAGTAGTGGGGCTTCTAGAAAATCACAGAATTCTGAGTTCTTGTTCCTCCTATGATGGGACAAGATGGAAGAAGTTTGCACGCTTGAAGGTTTCTCTTCTGCGTGACAACTTCGGTGTTGGCTGTCCCTTACTCAAAAACTTCACTGGTTCCCACAGTCCAACAGACTTTTAGTGTGGTCCTCAAGGTTCTCTTAGACCTGCTTTTAACTTCTGCAGCTACCTCCCTCTTATCTCCCTTGCAAGCCACTGTGTGAGCTTTAGGCTGTCCCTCCTCTGCACTTTTACTCATGTGTCCTCTCTACATGGGATGCCCAGCCCTATATGGCTGAAGATTGAAGATGTTTTACTTAAAATCCGGTACAAAGCCTCCTCCTCCAAGAAGCCATCCCACATCACAGTCCCTGTTGGTGCCTCTTATGGGTCCTCACGTATTTAAATACCCTTTGTTTCTGATGCCCTGTGCACCCTCTTGCCTCTATATCACCTTCTATGTTGGTCATGGCACATGCCTTGATCCTGCCTGCACCTCCCCAACTCCCCATCATCAGACTCAGCATAGGTAGAGACTCCTGTGATCTCCCTCACCAGCTGCTTGGTGTTCCAAAGATGTGCTGTCACTACTTCTGTGGCCTGGCCCTACCCCAGCTGTGGACTCCACAGGGAGGGACCACGCTTGCCATGTTCCCTACTGTCTCTTCAGTGTGGGACGCAGAGTAAATGCTTGATAAATATTTGTTGACTCCACTTTCCTCTGCATTATTGTCTCACTAGATCTGAGTCAGAAACCTCTTCCCCATTTTACGGATGAAGAAGTTGAGGCTTTGAAAAGCCAGAGACCTGGTTGTGAGGATCAAATGAAGTGCTTTATGTAAAATACTGAGTCCACAGCCTGGCACAAAGAAAGTCTACAATGGGCAGGGTAACTCAGAACAATCCCTCTTCATGATCAGCTTTACCTCATTGCTGCCAAGTCAGTTCCAATTCACAGTGACCCTATAGGATAGAGTAGAACTGCCTTATAGGGTTTCCAAGACTGGTATGGTGCTGTTGGTTAATGCGCTGGACTGCAAAGTCATTTGAACTGCAAAGTCAGTGGTTCAAGTGCACCAGTCACTCCTCGGACACCCTATACAGGGTCACTACGGGTCGGAACTGACTTGACGGCACTTAACAACAACAACAATTTTAACAGAAGCAGACTGCTTCATCTTTCTCCTGCAGAGCAGCAGGTGGGTTCAAACCACCAACCTTTTGGTTAGCAGCTCCTTAGCCACCCCTTAGCCACATCAGAACTCCTCGGCCCACATCAGAACTCTTAGCCACATCAGAACTCCTCAGCCCCACTTTAAGTGCATTATTATATAGCATCTTCTTCATTCTCCAAGTGTTCCCAGTTGGATGATCCAATTATATCAATATCAATTAGTTGCTGTTAGTTGTGGTTGAGCAAGCTGTGACTCATGACAGCGTTATGTTTAACAGAGCAAAACACTGCCTGGCCTGTCTTATCTTCATAATCATTGGTATGCTTGAGCCCATTGTTCTGACTTCTGTGTATTTTGAGTGACTTCCAGCTCCCTGTTCATCTTTCAGCACTGTATCAGACAGTATTCTGTTATGACTCATAGGATTTCCATTGGTTAATTTTTGGAAGTAGATCTTTAGACCTTTCTTCCTAACCTGTCTTGGTCTGGAAGCTCGGCTGAAGCCTATCCACCTTGGGTGACTCAGTTAGTATTTCAAATACCTATGGCATAGCTTCCAGCATGATAGTCACATGCAAGCCATCACAGGGAGGTGGATTGAGAGAGGAGAGGAGGTAGAGCTCAGCAAAGGACAGATTGTTAAGGCTCCTCAGCAAACTCCATTAGGTGTTTAGACTTGATCTTTACCATAGGGCTGGATACAAATGGATTCTCTAAGCCAGCTACTATATATGTTGTTGGTGTTTCAGTGTTGTTGAGTCCGTTCTGATTCATAGCAACGCTGTATAGGGTTTCCACGGAGTGGCTGATGGGTTTGAGCAACCGACCTTGAGGTTAGCTGTTCAGTGTTGATCCTACAGCTCCACACCAGGACTCTTCCTCTCTCTCTCTCTATATATATATACACGGTGGTGGTGGTGATGGTGGTGTGCCGTGGAGTCGATCCCTACTCATAGCGATCCTGCATAGGGTTTCTCAAGCTGTGAATCTTTATGGGAGCAAGAAGCTTCATCTTTATCCCACGGAACCACTTGTAGTCTCAAACTACTGACGGTGAGATTAGTAGCCCAACTCATAACCACTATGCTACCAGAGCTCCCTCTCTGTATATAAATCAGTTACCATAGAGTTGACTCTGATTTATGATTACTTCTGTGCAGAGTACAACTGTATTCCAGAGGCTTTCAAGTTTATGACCTTTCAGAATCAGACCACCAGACATTTCTTCCAAGGCACCTCTAAGTGGGCTTGAACTGCCAGATTTTCAGTTAACAATCAAGCACTTATTCGTTTGTGGCATTCAAAGACTTCTAGCCAGGTACCGTTGTTGTTGTTAAGTGCTGTTGAGTCAGTTCTGACTCATAGCAACCCTGTATAGGGTTTCTGAGGAGTGGCTGGTGAGTTTGACCGCTGACCTGGCAGTTTAAATGGACCTTGTGGTCCAGTGCTTACCCTACAGCACCACCCTAGGACTCCAGCCAGAATCTAGAACTCATTTAATCCTCAGCCATAGAGGTAGGTGTGGTGGAACCTATCTGGCCTGGCATCGGAGATGGACCAGCTGTCAAATTGCCCTGATGCTGGGTCCCTGGCTCCAGACTTGGGTCCTCCACTCCCTAATGGTGAACTGCCTGGGTTCCCGGGGCTAGAGTTGAGTGGGCAGGAGTGTGGGAGCTAAGCTGACGCTGCTGTGGGGTTGGGAAGACTCAGAGTCCAGGATGAGGTCCAGCCCACAGAGTATGCAAAGCATGACTTGGCCCACACTTTAGGATTTCCTAACCGTATGCTGACATACAACAATCCGTTTGCCATGACAAGTCTCTTTCAAAGTTCCTCCACTATAGGAAGGGGTGATGTCAATTCCTGCTCATCACCATACCAGCAGCATGACTGTGGCTTTCCAAGCCAGGGATCACTCACTGAGCCCTAGGCCAGCTCTGCCCATGTCAGTGGACAGTCACTCTGTGAACCACGGTGGTCACTAGCACAGGCTCGACAGCCAGGCTGCTCAGTTCCAATCCCAGCTCTGTCTGGGGCTCTAGGCAAATGGCCTAAAGTGAGCCTCAGGTTCCTCATCTGCAAAATGTTGCTAAGTGTTATTGAGTTGTTTCCAACTCATAGCAACCCTGCATAGGGTTTCCGAGGAGTGGCTGGTGAGTTTGAACCACTGACCTTGCAGTTCCAACTGACCTCGTGGTCCAGTATTTATTCTATGGCACCACACCAGGGCTCCGGTGAATAGAACCAGATTCACAGGTTGAAAGGAGCAAAGGAGGTTAATGTGCAGAGTCTAAAAATTTTAGCCCTCAGGAGCTCTGGTAGCATAGTGGTTACGAATCGGGCTGCGAACCTTAAGGTCAGTGGTTCGAAACTACCAGCTGCTCCGCGGGAGAAAGATGAGGCTTTCTACTCCCCTAAAGATTTACACCCTTGGAAACCCTGTACAGGGTCGCTATGGGTCGGAACTGACTCGACGGCACTTAACAACAACAACAACAACAAATGAGTTGGAGGCCTTTCAGCACATGGTGCTTTGGGACCAAACATTTATTCACTGGCTCATTCATTCTTCAAACGTTTGGAGACAGTAGAGCAGAATGGTTAGGAATGCCACAGACTCAGGAGGCAAAAATATCCTCATCTTGCTTTGTGACCTTGAGAAACTGACTTACTCTCTCTGAGCTTTGTTTCCCTCTGTGGTAAATTACCTCTACTGTTGAAGATTCAATGAGGAAACTCCCCCATGCTGCCTGACACATAGTGAGTACCCAGTAACTCTTTGAGAGAAAAGAAAGTGCTGGCCTGGGGTGATCCAGGAGGCCTGGAATATACAGGAAGGACACCCACATATCTGACAGGAACAGGGAAATCTTCCTGGAGGTGGGGAGCTGGGCAGGCAGAAATGACCAGAAGAGCAGTGTCTTCTGATCTTGGGGTAGAGACAGTCCTGCCAAGATGATCCAGGCCTCCTCCTCGCAGAGCCTCTGTAGCCTCTAATCCCCACAAAACACACCCCTCCAGACAGGGGTCTCCACCAACCTGGATCAGGTACTTGGTAGAAATCCTAAGAAAACTGGGATACCCACTGTCAGATCAGACACAAAGTTTGCCTACATGTTAAGGGTTTGCAGGCTTCCTTGAGACCACCTACAGTCTTTGGAGGCTAGAAGCCTCAGCCGTGAATAGGCATCAGAATTCTTGGGAAAGCTAGCTATCTGTGTGGGTTCCCACTCCCATTCCTAATTCAGCAGGCCTGGAATAGCCCTGGAATCTGCATTTTAATAGGCACCACAGGGTTCTGAGGCTCAATCTATGGATTGTACTTGGAGGTAGAGTCCGCAGAGAGGTCAACAGACTATTAGAGAACCATGCCCAAACCCAATTGCCTGGTGGTCAAGGCCTTTTGCACTGTGTGTACATCTGACCCGCTCCATTCCTCCACACCTTTTGCCCTACATTCCCCCTCCATAAATGTCCCTCTGCCTGGTGGACTCCTGCTCCTGCTCTGAGGCTTAGCATCTAGGGGTGCCTATTAAATGCATGGTTTTTGGAAATCCTATGGAGATTCTGAGGAGTCCTGGTGTGGTACTGTGGATTAATGCGCTGAACTGCAAAGTCGGTTTGAATCGCAAGATCTGCAGTTTAAGTTCACCATCTGTTCCTCAGAAACCCTACAAAAGGTCGTTATGGGTCAGAGTTGACTCTACGGCACTTAATAACAACATCAACAACACGGGGATTCTGAAGTTCACTTCCAGTTGATGCTGCTGTCCAAGGAAGCCTGAAGACCCCTAACTCATAAGTTTGTACTTGACTTCAAGGTAGGCATCTTGACTTTCTTGTGATTTCCACCCAGGCTGCTGGAGACCCCTGTCTGGTGGGGGCTGTTTAGGTGGAGGGATGTGACTAGAAGGAACCCCCTCAAAGACTATCAGTGTGTCCGTGTTATCACACACAATGATTCACTTCCACCATACTGGACTTCAAAAAGATAAAGTCATTTTGATGATCCTGCACGTTGTTGAAGATTTGATGCGGGTGAGGATGACAGATGTGCAGAAATGTGGAGACCATGTCCCAGGAAGTAGCTAAGCAACTGGAATGCTCAACCGAGAGCTGTGATGCCTGCAGGGACCCCAGTGGGGAAAGGGGCGGCCTCCATATCACTGGAAGCCTATTGAGGGTCTTGGGGTCCAGGATACAGTCCCAGGAGTAACAGATGGAGCTACGAGGCAGATCTGGCACCTGCTGGGGTAGCATGAGCTTTCCAACCATGTGCAGGTGACCTGTCAGGGATACTGTGGGGGATGCAGGGACGGCATTGACCATGTAATCAGTACCTGAGAGCCTGAGAATCCTATTTTGACTCTGAGTCTTCCCCATAGTTGCTGTGTGACCTGAGAAAAGCCACTCACCCTCCCTGACCTTCCTTTTCTTATCTATTAAGTAGCGATAAACGCATTGCACCGTATCTCTATGACCCAGGCCTCCATGAGAACATGGAAATGAAAGTGCCTTGTAAGCAACAAATGGCTCAGTCTTCCTGAGGAGACACTGAACCCAGAAGCCAAAAAAAAAAAAAAACCCAGAAGACCAACAGATCTGACTACAAGCAAAGTAAAAATTTTCTACATGAGCAAAGAACCTCCTCCCCGCCGGAAAAAAAAAAAAAAAAACAGTTAGAAAAGAAGTGGCAGACTGAAGGGAAAATATTTCAACATATGTAACAGGAGTTCATAAACATACAGCACAGAATATAAATTGTCCCAACAAATCAATAAAAAACAAAAACCAAATAGAAAAACGGACAAAGAATATTTGTAGAAGTAATAACAGTAGCCGATACACAGCTGGGGAAAATGTTAATTTTACCAGTAATCAGGAATTGCTGCATATCAAAACAGCAATGAAATGGTGGTTTTTAAAAAATTCTATCAGATTTGAAAAAAATTTAAAGATATATAATATCCAGTTGGGCTGATAATCCCACAGTCAGCAGTTCTAAACTACCAGCTGCTCCGCGGGAGAAAGATGAGGCATTCTGCTCCTGTAAAGATTTACAGCCTCGGAAACCCTGCACAGGGTCTCTATGAGTCAGAACTGACTCCACAGCACATAACAACAACAACAATAACCAATATCAGCAAAAATATAGTGAAGCTGATTTCCCACACACTGTTGGTGGGAGTGCACTTCACAGAGCCTTGTCTTGTATGACAATTTGACAATTTGGCCACATTTTAATATACTCACCTCTGACTCTGAAGTTCCCCTGGTGGTACAAATGGTTGATGTGCTCAGCTGCTAACAGAAAGGTAGCTGGTTCAGGTCCACCCAGAGGTGACTTGGAAGAAAGTCTTGGTGATCTATGTCAGAAAAACCAGTCATTGAAAACTCACGGAACACAGTTACATCCCCACTCCTCACATATGGACGAGTTAGTTTCCAGAAACTAGGACATTATACAAAATGTATGTTATGTGCAGATGAGGAGGATGGCTCGGAGGTGGCCCAGAGCAAGGCCTTTCACAGTTGTTGTGTCTTGTACCCTTGTGTTCTGTACCCCAAGGTCCTAGGATTGGCCCTTGAGAGGACCTGAGGTCTGGTGGCCGGACTAGAGGCCCAGTTGACAGCTCTGGGATTTGTGCATCTGTTGGAGCTGGGAATCAAGATGGTCGGTGGGAGTTGCTAACCAGTGCCCATGCCCCTACAGCTACCCTCTCCACTGCCTCAGCTGTCTGCTGCCGCCCTACATCCAAGGGAGGACCCCACAGAAATGAGCAGCCTGCTGCTGGTCTTGGGAGGGCTTGGAATCCGAGGCCAAGGCCCTGGAAACTAACAGCAGTCCAGGGCCAGAGGCCTTGAATTGCACCAAATACCATTCCCACTCTAGGACTTGGCCCCCATAAATAGATGTATTTCTGGGATCTTTATTTTGTGTATCAATCTAGTTATCTACCTGTCAGACAGTATTCAAATTGTTTTAATCATCTTGTGTTTATAACAACTTTTCATATGTGGTAAGATAAAACTTTCTATTGCATTTACTTTCTTTAAGGCTGTCTTGGTTATTCTTGACCCTTGACATTTTTTCCATTTATTTTATTAAAGCTTAATTTACATCCAGTAACCATCACCCTTTTCATTGTAGAGTTCTGCTACAAATCAAAACACATAAAGTCTTTTTACCACCATCACAATTAATATATACTTCCATCATCAAAAAACATCCCCTGTGATTCTTTGTATTCAACCCCTCAGTCCACCCCATCCCCTGGAAGCCAATAATCTGTTTTCTGATTGCTTGTAAAAATATCATATAAGTGGAATCATCAGAATGTGGCCTTTGGAATTTGACTGACTTCGCATAATGCATTTGCGATTCATGCATGTTGTTGCATTGACTGGAAATTTGTTTCTTTATATTGCTGAGCAGAATTTTACTGTAAGGATTTATCCATTCAGTTTGTTTATCCATTCAATTGTGGAGGGACACTTGCGTTGCTTCTAGTTTGGGACAATTGCAAATAAAGTGCTACAAACATTCATTTAAAGGGCTTTGTGTAAACATAAGTTTTTATTTCCCTTGGATAAAATATGTAGGAGTTGCTAAATAATCTCATCTTTTTTTAATTGTACAAAAAAACTGCCAAACTGATTTCCAAAAATTGTATCCCTACCAGCAACATATATTTGTACAGTAAAACCTGTGAAAGCCAGAAGTAGTATAAAGTGGGAACCAGTCAGAGAAGGAAAAAGAAAATATTTTCCACTAAAATAAGTGACCAAAGCATGTACCCTGTCAAAGGTAAAAACATGTAAGGCTCAGAAAAATAACAGTCCTATTGAGTTCTGGCCGTTAGCAGTTTTTATTGTATGAGAATTTTAGTTGCTTTCTCCAACCATATCCATGTGAGCTCTGGGAATTGTCAGCTTTTTTTCTTTTTAACCTTTAAAGAAATGTAAATTCACTTCCATCGAGTCAATTCCAATGCACTGGGACCATATAGGACAGAATATGACTACTCCATTTGGGTTTGCAAGGCTGTAAATCTTCACGGAGCCAAACTACTACATTTTTCTCCCACAGAGCAGCTGGTGGGGTAGAATATCACTAGGATCCTATTTACCAATTACTGATATCTCTTCTTTGTTTCCAACTTTCGCATTCCAATCACCAGTAATTGCCAATGCATCTTGATTGCACGTTTGATCAACTTCAGACTGAAGAAGTTGGTAGAGTTCTTCAATTTCTTCCTCATTGAATTGAATGGTTGGTGTATAAATTTGAATAATATTTGATTGAAATTGAAAATTTGATTTTCCTTGTAGGAATATAGATATTATCCTATTACAGACAGCATTGTATTTTAAGATAGATCTTGAATGCTCTTTTTGACAATGAATGTATTGCTATTCCTCTTCAATTTGTCATTCTTGGCATAGAAAACCACATAATTTGTCCAATCAAAATGGCCAATACCTGTCCATTTCAGCTCATTAATGCCTAAGATACACATCTTTTTGTGTTCCAAATCATTTTTTTTCATTTCATTTTTGACAAATTCCAATTTTCCTAGCTTCATACATCATACATTCCATGTCTCCACTGTTTAATGGATGTTTGCAGTGGTTTCTTCTTATCTTGAGTTGTGCTCCATCAGCAAATGAAGGTCCCAAAAGCTTTGCTCCATCCATGTCATTAAGGTCAACTCTACTTTGAGGAGGCAGTTTTTCCCTAGTCATATTTTGAATACCCTGATAGTCATACGGGTTTCAGTGACTGTTGCTGTTAGGTATCATCAAGTCAGTTTTGACTCATATTGAGCCTATGCACAACAGAATGAAACCATGCCCAGTCCTGTGCCATCTTCACAATTGTTGTCATGTCTTAGTCCATAGTTGCAGCTACTGTGTCAATCCTTCTCATTACGAATCTTCCTTTTTTTTCACTGAGGTTCTATTTTGCCAAGGATGATGTACTTTTCTAGGGACTGGTTCCTCCTGATAACATGTCTGAAGTTTGAGAAATGAAGTCTGGCCATTTTGGATTCTAAGGATCATTCTGGCTGTATTTCTTCCAACACAGATTTATTTGTTCTTATGGCAGTCCATAGTACCTTGAGTATTCTTCTCCAACACCATAACTCAAACTCATCAGTTCTTCTATGGTCTTCCTTGTTTATTGTCTAACTTTCTCATGCATATGAGGCTACTGAAAATGCCTTGGGTCAGGTACGCTTTAGTCCTCAAACTGACATCTTTGTTCTTGAACCCTTGAAAGAGGTCTTGTACAGCAGATATGCCTCATGCAACATGTCATTAGATTTCTTGACTGCTGCTTTCGTGAATGTTGATGGTTGATCCAAGCAAAATGAAGTCTTTGACAACTTGAATCTTTTCTCCATTTATCATGATGTTATTTATTTGTACAGGTTTTTGTTTTCTTTACACTGAGGTGTAACCCATATTGAAGGCTATGGCCTTTAATCTTCATCAGTAAGTATTTTTAAGTTCTCTTCAATTCAGCAAGCAAAATTATATCATCTTCATATTGTTCCTGAGTCTTCCTCCAATTCTGATGTCATATTCTTCTTCGTATAATCCAACTTCTTAAATTATTTGCTCAGCATACAGATTGAATAAGCATGGTAAAAGAATAGAACCCTGCCACACACCCGTCCTGATTTTAAATTGTTCATTGTCCCCTTGTTCTGTTCAAATGACTGCCTCTTGATCTGTGTACAAGTTCTTCACAAGCACAATTAAGTGTTCCAGTATACTCATTCTCTGCAATGTTGTCCATAGATTTTCATGATTCACACAATCAAAAACCACTGCATAGTCAATAAAGCACAGGCAAACATCTTTCTCATAGTCTCTGCTTTCAACCAAGATCCATCTGATGTCAACAATGATTTCCCTCATTCCATGTCCTTGTCTGAATCCAGCTTCAAACTCTTGCAGTTCCCTGTCATTGTACTGCTGTGGATATTTTTTAATTGTCTTAAGCAAAATTTTTCTTATTGTTCTTGTTAAGTGCTGTTGAGTTGGTTCTGACTCACAATGATGTTGTATAGTGTTTCTGAAGAGTGGCTGGTAAGTTTGAACCACCAACCCTGCAGTTCAGTACTTTATCTTACAGCGCTACACCAGGTTTTCCTTGTAGGTATAAGGATATTATGCTATCACAAACAACATTATACATCAAGATAGATCTTGAAATGTTCTTTTTGATAATAAATACCATGCCATTCCGCTTCAATTTGTCATTCCCAGCATAGTAAACCATGTGATTGTCAGATTCAAAATGGCTGATTTTAGCTCATTAATGCCTAAGACAGTGATGTTATGAGTTACATGTCATTTTTGATAACTTTCCAATTTTCCTAGGTTCATGCTTTGTGCATTCCTTGTTGTGATTATTAATGGGTATTTGCAATTGTTTCTCTTCATTTTGAGTTATGCCCCATCAACAAATGAAGGTTCTAAAAAACTTCACTCCATTCAAATCATCACGGTCTACTCTACTTTGAGCAGGCAGTTCTTCCCCAGTCAAGTTTTGATTGTCTTCCAATCTAAGGGGCTCATCTTGCAGCACTATGTTGTTGTTAGGTGCTGTCAAGTAGGTTCTTGTTGCAGACCATGTAAGACTAGTCAGAGGTTTGAGGCCCTCTAGGGCCGAGTGTAACAAATGAGGCCACTGGCAGTTAATGGCAAATTGCTTTCAT
>NW_006408575.1:3257158-3259030 GCF_000296735.1 Chrysochloris asiatica | reverse complement strand
TGTCTGGTAGTTTTGAACTGCTGACCTTGAGGTTAGCAGCCCGACTCATAACCATTATGCTACCAGAGCTCCTTGTATGCATATGAGGCAATTGAAAATACCATGGCTTCAGTCAGGCTCATCTTAGATCTCAAAGTGCTACCTTTGTTTTGAACACTTTAAAGAGGTCTTTTGCAGCAGATTTGCCTTATCATCCTATAATTTCTTGACTGTAGCTTCCATGAGCATTGGTTTTGGAGCCAAATAAAGTGAAATCTTAGATAATTTCAAACTTTTCTCCTTTGATCATATTTACTGGTCCACTTGTGAGGATTTTCATTTTCTTTACAGTGAGGTGCAATCCATACTGAAGATCTTCATCATTTAAAACTTCCAAGTTCTCTTCTCTTCCTGCAAGCATGATTATGTTATCTGCATATTGCGGGTTGTTAATGATTCTTCCTTCAATCTTAATGCCACATTCTTCTTCATATAATCCAGTTTCTCAGATTATTTGAGACTTCATTTTGCTTGTACCCACCATCAATGTTCCTGGAAGCAGTAGTCAAGAAATCAAACAACGTATTGCATTAGGCAAATCTGCTGCACAAGAACTCTTTAAAGTGTTCAAGAGCAAAGATGTCAGTTTAAGGACTAAAGTGCGCCTGAACCAAGTCATGGTATTTTCAATAACCTCATATGTATGTGACAGTTGAACAGTAAATAAGGAAGACCATAGAAGAATTGATGCATTTGAGTTAAGGTGTTGCAGAAGAATATTAAAAGTAGCACAGACTGCCAGAAGAATCAATAAATCTGCATTGGAAGAAGTACAGCCAGAATGCTCCTTAGAAGCTATGATGTTGAGATTTGTCTCTCATACTTTGGACATGTTATCTGGAGGAATCTTCTGGAGAAAGACATCATGTTCGGTAAAGTAGAAGGGTAACTCCAAGGAGATGGATTGATATAGTGAAGGTTGAAATGGACTCAGGTGTAACAAAAACTGTGAGGTTGGCCCAGGACCAGGCAGTGTTCCATTCTGTTATGCATAAGGTTATTATGAGTTGGAATTGACTCAATGGTACCTAACTACAACATATTGAGCAAGTGTGGTGAAAAGATACAACCCTGACAAATACGTTTCCTGATTTAGAACACTCAGTATCCTCTTATTTTTACTGACTGCCTTTAGTCTCTGTACAGATTACTCATGAGCACAATTAAGCGTCTTGGAATTCCAATTTTTCTCAATGTTATTCATAATGTTTTTATTATCCACACAGTCAAATGCCTTTGCATAGTCAACAAAACACAAGTAAACATGTTTCTGGTATTCTCTGCTTTCAGCTAAGATCCACCTAATGTCATCAATGATATCCTTAGCTCCAAGTCCACTTCTGAGTATGGCTTCATTTCTGGCAGTTCCCTATTGATGTACTGCTGAAATTTTAAAAAATTATACTTAGTAGTATTTTACTTATATGTGTTATTAATGATATTGTTCAATGTTTTCTGCATTCTGTTGGGTCACTTTGCTTTGGAATGGACACAAATATGAATATATTCCAATCAATTGGCTAGATAGCTGTCTTCCAAATTTCTTAGCACAGATGAGTGAGCGCCTTCAGCACTGTATTGGTTTGTTGAATTTTTTCAATCTGTATTCTGTCAATTCCTAGAGCCTTGTTTTTTTCAATGCCTTCAATTTAGCTTGGACTTCCTCTTTCAATACCATTGGCCCTTGCTCATTTAGTACCTCTTGAAATGGCTGAACATCAACCAATTCTTTTTGGTACAGTGACTCTGTGTATTCTTTCAATTTCCTTTTTCTTAATTTTTTAAGAAAATTATATTTATTTACTAAGTTTTTATTGTTAATTGAGTGATAGG
>NW_006408575.1:3218267-3228849 GCF_000296735.1 Chrysochloris asiatica | reverse complement strand
TATTTGTAAATTTATGTAGATTTGTTTTGTGGCCTAAAACATGGTCTATTCTGGAGACTGTTCCATGTGCACTTGAGAAGAATGTGTATTGTGCAGTTGTTGGGTTGAATGATCTGTACACATCTATGAGGTCCAGTTGGCTGAGTGTGTTGTTTAGTTCTTCTGTGTCTTTGTCTGACAATTCTTGAAACTGTGTTTTTCATTAATGTGTGTGGTTGGTGAGTGTCCTGTAAATGGAAGCTTCTGGCTGCTATTATCAGATTTTCTCAAACCAACCTAGCATCCCTTTTGGCTCACCCAGCGTCGCCTGGCCACTCTGGACACCCCCAATTGCACTACTGTCTCCTACCTGACAATGGACACGTATTTTCTCCCAGAGCAAGTTGGAGGTGGTTAGTCAAATCTCCTCAAACCAGCCCCGCCCAGGCTCCAACCCCTCCTCCTAGAGGGTCACGGCTTTGTTTTCTTCTAAAGATCTAAGATTTCCAAACACTGTGGTTGTCTTGCCCAGCAAAGAAAAAAAAAAGGGGAAGCAGGAGATCACTAAGGAGGAGGAAGAAGACGAGGAAGACAACAGCCAGTGCAGCAAAGAGGAACGTGTGTCCAGTGGTCCTGATCCCCACGGAGCCAGTAGCTGGGAACCTAGAGCCCCGCTCATCTTCCAGTCTTGCATCAGCCTGGCTTCTTCTCCACTGTAGCCATGGGCCCATGGGCTCAGCTGGTCCTGCTTGTGGCCACAGCTTGGCATGGTAAGAACTGAAGGGTGTGAGGAAGGGAGGACGGGAATGTGATAGCAAAAGTCCTCAAGGGAGGATTCTGTGAGCCCCTTACTGGTTGTCTGCACTGTGTTTTCACCTCCTCAGCATTAGACTGCAGGTGTGTGGTTGTCTGCTTTGGAGAAGAGGTAGAAGGAAAAGAGAGTGTGGCTGGGATGCAATTAGCTTGTTCCAGGGTGGTGTATCCGTTCCAGCTTAGACATGGGCTCACCAAGTGCCCTGAACAAGTCCCTGGTATTGTCAGACAGAGGGGCAGTGATATTGTCAAACGTAGGAGCAATGCTTCCCAAAAGTTATTGGGAAAGATCTGCCCATGTAGATTCCAACTCTACATCTCAGGTGGAATCTGAGATTCTGCCTTCCCAACAAGTTCCCAGGTGCTGGTCCAGACCAACACTAAGTAGTAATAACCTGATGGTGGTGGTGCTTATTGTGTGTCATGGCGTTGGTTCTGATTCATAGCCAGTCTGTATAGGGTTTCCTAAGCTACAAATCTTTACAGGAGCAGAAAGTTTCATCTTGGTCCCTCGGAGCACCTGGTGTACTTGAATTGTTGATGTTGCAGTTAGCAGCTCAGTAACATAGTGTTTACGAATCGGGCTGCTAACCTCAAGGTCAGCAGTTCGAAACTACCAGCTGTTCTGCGGGAGAGAGATGAGGCTTTCTGCACCCGTAAAGATTTGCATCCTCGGAAACCCTGTGCAGGGTCACTATGAGTGGGAACCGACTCCACAGTACTTAACAACAACAACAATGGACTCCTAGGATTACCCTAGAGGGCCCCTCAGGGCTGTTTCAGCTCTGACAGCCGATGGTTCCCTGATTCTAAGCAGAACTTGACATGGAAAGAGTAAAGGGCTTGGCTGCTAACCTAAAGGTCAGTGGTTTGAACTTAGCCATGGTCCTTGGTTGGAAACCTTGGGTAAGAGGTTGGATAGAAGAAACAAGGGTTTGGCCTCTGGCAGGGGCTCAGGAGAGAGAACTTTGAGGATAGAGAAATTTAGGGCTACAGAAAGGCCTAGGAGACAGACCAGTAGGGTCTCCACAGTTAGAAACCTCCAAACATAGGCTGTGGGGACCCCCCGGACAGGGAGCTGTGTGAGAGTCCTCATCCCCATCTATCTAAAAGAGGCTCCAATTGGAGGTGAGGGGCTAGTGTGCTTGGCTTGTAGATATAATTGACTCAATAAACATGTTTCATATTTGTTGTTGTTAAATGTCATCGAGCCAGTTCCAACTCATAGTGACCCTATATAGGGTTTTTGGTCTTGTGGCTCAAACTGACCTTGTGGTCCGCCGCATTATCCTACAGCACCACACTTTGTTGTTGTTGTTGTTGTTAGGTGCCATTGAGTTGATACCAAGTCATAGCGACCCTACGCACAACAGAACAAAACACTTCCCAATCCTGTGCCAACCTCACAATTGTTGCCATGCTTGAGCCTTGTCCCTAACGAGGAGATGACTCGTGAAAAGTCTTTTTCTGGCCCAGTTGGTCCCATTGGACTGTGGTGTTTTACTCTTTTTTTATTGAGGCATGATTTACACAAGACAAGGTATAGATTCTTGATGGATTTTAACAAATGTATATACTTGTGTTGTCTAGCCAGCATCCCAGTCAAGTGGGAGTGCATTCCCATCCTCTAGATGGGAGTTCTTGGGCTTGATTTTGCTGCCTTGTCCTGTCCTTACCCCTGGAACCTGCCTACAAGGGTTGTGGTGGCTGATCTAGCACCTAGCCTCAGGAGTGACAAGAGATGGGGGCAGGGGCTGAAAACCTAGGCTTTCTGTTCTGTAGACTAGTAATGAGTGAGTAGGTGCAGCTGGTGCCCCGAAGGAGTCCAGTAATGGTGTTTTTTGTTGTTGTTAGGTGCCATTGAGTCGGTATCGACTCATAGAGACCCTATGAACAATAGAACGAAACACTGCCCAGTCCTGGGCCAATCTCACAATTGTTGCCACGCTTGAGCCCATTGACGCTGCCACCTTGCCAATCCATCTCGCTGGGCGTCTTCCTTTTTTCCTCTGACCCTCCACCTTACCAAACATGATACCCTTCTCCAGCGACTGGTCCCTCCTGACAATATGCCTGAAGTATGAGAGACGAAGTATGGCCATCCTGGCCTCCAAGTAGCACTTTGGCTGCACTTCCTGCATCACAGATCTGTTGGTTCTTTTGGCAGCCCGTGGCACTTTCAATATTCTCCTCCAACACTATAACTCAAATGCATCAATTCTTCTACGGTAATGTATTGGAGCCTCCTAAAGATGGGACAGACTCGCTGCTCCTGGTCACTATGGCGAGATGCTAGAGCTGAGTCCAGGTCTTGATAGACTATGTGTGTTGGCATGAGTGGGGGCAGGGGCATCTCCTGGGACTGATGATGGAGGGGTCTGGTCAGGTCAGTGAGGGGGCTGAGGGAAGGACTTGGAAGCTAAGATGAGAGGTGAGGGCAGTATAGGCACAGGAGGGGGTCGTGGTTGGTGTTCATCAAGCCCTTACCCACACACACACTTCCCACTCCAAGGAGGAGAATTGCTGAACAAATTTTCCCTTCCCTCCAGTCCAGCAGTGGGGAAGTTGGAGATGGAAGTTGAGAATGTCAGCCTGTCTTGCGTGAATATCTGGGGCAACAGGATAGGACCACAATAAGACAGACATCTCTCTCTGACCACATTTCCAGGAGGCCATGGGGGAGGGGAAGCAGCCTGTGTGGTCAGCAGTGCAGAAACAAACACAGCAGGGCCCCAGAATCCCAGGGCATGGCTGTTACAATAATAGACTTTAAATGGCAACTTTAAAGGATGAAGTCTTTAAGGATCACAGTATCAGGACCAGAAAAGATGGTAGAAATGTAGCCATTGAAGCAGGAGCCAGTTGGCTCTGAACCAGGGACAGCACATTATCTTGTTGAATCCCTCCCCACATTGTATTTCTCAGAGGTGGGAAATCCTGCCTGGTGCAAACAGTTAACATGCTCAGCTGCTTAACAAAAGGTGGAGGTTCCCGCCTTCCAAGAGGCACCTTGGAAGAAAGACTTGGCTATCTATTTCTGAAAAATCAGCCACTAAAAACCCTATGGAGCACAGTTCTATTCTGACACACCGTGAGTCAGAGTTAATTCAATGGCAACTGATTCCAAACACAAGTTGGTGTAGCCCCACGGTGGAAGATCTTAACTGCAGTAAAATCCCATTTGGGGCTTGGATTGTCTTGGCAGTAGTGGGCGCCGGCAGCTCCATTCAGATGTGCAGAAAGCCTGCCAGAAAAGACACTCATCCTCTCCTCTGGTGGACGAACCTCACATGAAGGCTACCAACAGCCACCAGAGGTGGGCTTTAGTAATATCTGTGGGGCTCACTAGAACACTTGTGCTGATCAGAGAGAACTACATGTCTCTGATGGCTACAGAACCAAAACCTATATTAAACCATAGATGTATTTGACAGAAGTCTTTCTAAATCTGGGGTCTATGTCTGCAGAAGGAGCTCTAGGAGAGAACAGTGGAGAAGCCCTGACCACCCCTCCCCCCGGGGGCTCTGAGAGTCTGCAGGACAATGTTGTTACCAGGACTCCTACTGAAACAGAAGGGGCTACAGCAGGGGGAATTGGTCTTCCAGGGTCACCCCGTGGATCAGTGAGAGAGCCAGGTTTCGCAGCTCAGTCCCCCAGGATACTTGGATGTCCAGCAGGTGGCATCCTGTGTCTCCTGGGAAGGGGTGGGTCTCTCTCCTGGAGAGGTGCCGATACTGGGAAGCAGAAGTGAGACCATCCCTAGGAGAAGGGTTGTGGGCTGAGCGGAAGGTGGGGGCTGGGCCAGGGCTCCAGCAATGTGTTTCCTCCTGCTCAGGCCGAGGGTGCCTGGCAGCCCCTCCAAGGCCTTGAATCAGCTCTCACTTCCCTCCTTTGGTCCTATTTTAGGCCCTGGAAAAATGCTGACGCTGAAGAGGCAACGGGCCTTCTTCCCGGAGGGCCCGGTATAGGTTTCAAGTTCTCTTTTCTCCTTCAAGAAAATTTTCCTTAAAAGAGATTGGTTCTCCAGTAAACACGGCAGAGCTGGGGTGCACAATTGGGTTGCTGGGGGTAAACTAGACTGTAAACATGATGCTCAATTTGTGTTAAGTACTTACTTGGTGACAGATGATTGTACCCATTCAAAGAAGCTTAAATGCTTTCTATGCATTTAAGCTTTCTTGAATAGGTACAATTATAGTTCCCATTTTATAGATGTGAAAAATGAAGCATGGAGACATAGGTAACTTGTCCAGTGCTCACAGGTGTTAGTGGAGGTCTGGGATTGCAATCCAGGCAGCTTGACTGCAGAGTCTACGCTCTGAACCACTTCACTGTGCTATAGACCAGACACCCAAAGGTGGGAATAGGCAGAAAAAGCAGCTCTTCCTTTTCTCCATCTGAATGCAGCCAGTGGAGTTGACTACAGACACTCCATTCATTGCTTGTTAGAGCCTCTTGTTCTGAGTTGAGCACTGGGAATCCTGGAAGATCCACTTCTCCTGGAGAGAAGAATGATGCAGTCACAGTTGGGAAGGAGGCTTGGGGGAGCAACAGTGGGACAGTGGTATGGGTAGAGGGCTGAAAGAATTTCCAGTACCCCTTTCTCAGAAGTATGGACTGTTGGACATTGAAACATCAGCTCATACCCTGAACAGATTTGAGGTTGTGGTCTGAACAAATGACCAGAGAGCAGCAGGTTCAAGGTGATCCTGCAAGTTACAGCTGAGCAAAGGTTTGGCCCAAGCCAACCCACGATGGGTCTGCCAGGGCACCATCCTCTCAGAGGAAGGGGGTGTTCTGGAGGGCACTGAGGCCTCATTTTGTCTGTAATCCTGTCCTCCCATTAGGTCAGGGGATCCCGGTTATAGACCCCCTGGGTCCTGAGCTGGTTGTGGAGCCAGGCACAAAGGTAACCCTTCGATGTGTGGGCAACGGCAGTGTGGAGTGGGTCAAGCCCACCTCTCCCGGCTGGATCATGGACTCTGAGGCCTCCAGCAGCATTCTGACCATCATGAACGCCACCTTCCTAAACACCGAGACCTACCACTGCACTGAGCCTGGAAACCCCCTAGGGGGCAATGCCACCATTCACCTCTTTGTTAAAGGTGAGGACTCCACCCACCATCAGAGGCCATGACAGGATCAGAACCAGGCCAGCACTCTGCTTGTTGAGCATCTATCACTAACAAAGACCTGTGGCAGCACTTCTAATTGAACTCGGTCCTCACAATAACCCTGGGAGAGAGGTCCTAGGAGGATGTCCATTTTATAGCATCTCTGAGGGGTTGAGTCATTGGTCCAAAGTCACACAGCATCAAGTAGTGGGACTGGGACTGGGACTGGAATCCAGGCACACCTAACATCAGCACCCCTCTAAAGCATTGGCTGAAGTGTCCTGCTATTGTGTGACCCTGGACAAATGATGGTCCTCTTTCTGTGCCTCTCTTTCATCCCTTTGTGAGGAGATAGGGCAGTTATAATTCTGTACTCCCTCTACCTCAGACCCTTTGCGTCCCTGGAAAATCCTGGCAGAGGAGGTGACGGTGTTTGAGGGTCAAGATGCGCTGCTGCCCTGCCTGCTCACCAACCCAGCGCTGGAGGGTAATGTCTCGCTGGTGCGAAGCCGGAACCGGCCCATGTGGTCCAAGACCAAGTACTCCTTCTCAAGCTGGAGCGGCTTTACAATCCACAAGGTCAGGTACATTGAAAGCAGGACCTACCAGTGCAGGGCCCTGGTGGGCAACAGGATCCAGCAGTCCATTGGCATCCAGCTCACGGTGCAGAGAGGTATGTGGAGCAGAGCAGTACAGGTGAGGCACAGAGGGTGGGGCATAGAGCTGGCAATGCATGGGTGGTGATTGGGGGCCAGGTCTGATGGGAGATGTCATGAGGTGGCCTTCATCTTTCACTTCTTCCTTTCAATTGTTCTGTAAACATCTATGTGTGTCAGGGGTTGGGAGACTGACCACACAGAAGAAAATCACTCAATGGTCAACAGCATCTCAGATAATGAAGCGAAGAAGACAGAGAAATAGAATCGAGAGTGTAGGGGTGGGATCTCTGAGGAAGTGACACTTTATTTGAGCTGAGAAGTACATGATGGGAAAGAGACAAAGTGAGGGTGAGACCATGTTCCTGCAGAGGTGGCAAAAGGCTCAGAGAGTTCTAAGCACAAAGGGAGGCCTGGTTTCTTCCACAGCCTTAGGTGTGGATTTCTCCTGTGGTGCCAGCCAGGTGCTGGGCCCTGGGTACCAGAGACAGGTGTGGAGGTGGGCACACAGGACAGTTCCATATGGGTGGGAGGTAGGAGGAATCTTACTCACACAGGCTTGCCCTCACCCTCCCCTATCCCAGGATTTTGCTTTCTAGAAGGACTGATAAGAGTAAGCAGAGTTCCATGCTCAGAACTTGGAATGGGGATCAGGAGCCAGGGTCAGAGTGGAGCAACTAGGTAGAAAGTGGTTAACCAGCCTAGAAGTCAAAGGCCCCAGGTGCATGGGCACAGGAGGCCATGAGGGCCTTTTCCTGGTGTCTTCATCCTATAGAGCTTTAGGTTGGCTGCGAGCCAAGAGTCCTGGGCCCCAGTTCTGTTGTGACCACTTGGTGACCTTAGGTGAGCCCCTTGGTTTCTCTGAAGCTATAGCATCTTTTATCAACAGCAACCGTCACAAAGTTAATTTCATTCCTAATATGTATCCAGCATATAGAAGCGCTGGTGGCACTGTGGTTAGACATTGGACTGCTAGTCAAAAGTTCATTAGTTCAAACCCACCAGCCACTCTGAGGGAGAAAAATGAGGCTGTCTGATCCCATAAAGATGTACAGTGTTGGAAACCCCTTGTAGAGTTGCTATGAGTCAGAATCAACTTGAAGGTAGCTTTTAATTTTTTTTTTTTTTTTAAACATATCATGCAAGGAGCTCTGATAGTGCTATGGGTTAAGCATTGTGCTGCTAACCAAAAGACGGAAGGCCCCATGAAGAGTTATAGCCTCAGACACACTACAGAGCAGTCTTCTCTGTCCTGTTAGGTCACTGACACTCAGAATGGACTCAAAAGCAGTGAGTTTGTTTTGTTTTTTTGTTTTGCGTATCAGGCACATTGTTAGCTGCTAGGGATGCTGCTTTCACAGACCTGACATTCTCTTTGGGAAAACAGACTATAAAGGAAAGAAGTACAAATTATGATAAACAAGAAATCAAGCCAGAAAAAGTGGGGGACATGATTCAACTGAGTTGGCCATAGAAGGTTTCTCTGAAGAATTTCTAAGCTGAAAAAACTAAGAATGAAAGCAGCCACTCATTCAAGCAAGGGATGCATTCCAGGAAGGAATAGCAAGTGCAAAGGCCCTGTGGTGAGGCTGAAGGCCAGTGTGGCTGCTGTGCAGGGAACAAAAAGATGCTGTTGGTGGTGATCAGTAGTAGGGCCCGGGGCTGTGAAAGGACTTTGTATTTTCTTCTGAGAATGATGGGAAGTCACTGGCTGTTTAAACAGAAAGTGGCATGATCCCATTTTCATGTTTAAGAGATCACTTTGGCTGCTATGAGGAGTCTCCATCGTCAGGAGTGGAAGGGGAGGCAGGGAGGCCTGCATTGTGGCTGTTGTAGGAATGGCAAGTGGAGGATGGGGTGGAACCTGGGTGGGAGACGAAGATGATAGGGACCTTTCCTGATGGACACAGGACTTCCTGTCTGAGTGGCTGAAGGAGATATTGAGTGGCCAAGGCTGATTACAAGAATTTGGGGGTGGGAGAGTTGACTGACCCATGGCAGCAAGCAGATTGTTCATAAGTTCCTCCTCTGGCCTTAGCCTCGGAGCCCCCGGACTTGATGCTGGAGACTGCTGAGCTGGTGCACATTCGAGGGGAGGCTGCCAAGATCGTGTGCTCAGCCAGAAGTTTGGATCCTGCCTTTGAAGTCTTCCTCCAGCACAGAGACACTAAGGTTAGTCCCTAGGGAGACAGCTGGGTAAAATCTGCCTGTCCTCCTAGCATGCCAGATCCCGCAGCAGGGAGACCCAATTCCCATGCCAAACTGGCTCTCTGGCCCAGCTCAAGCCCAGAGAGGGGATCAGAGTTGACCAAGTTCCCACTGACAATCTATAGCGGATCCAGCACTAGGACTCATCAGGCCCAAAGCTCTGAGTCTTGTATGAGCTGGGGTGGGGTGCAGTACTCTAGTCCTTTACCCAGAACTTTTGTCCCTGATATAAACAAGGGGCCAGGTGTCAGCTCATTCAAGCTAGAATCAGAAGAGGATGTGAAGCAACGGATATGATGCTGACATCAGATGGATCTTGGCTGAAAACAGAGAAAGATACTTACTTGTGCTTTATTGACTATGTAAACGCTTCCAACTGTGAGGATCATAACAAACTATGGATAACACTGCAAAGAATGGGAATTCCAGAACACTTCATTGCACTCATGAGGAACTTGTACATAGACAAGAGGCAGTCATTTGAACAGGACAAGCAGACACTGAATGGTTTAAAATCAGAAAGCGTGTGGTTCAGGGTTGTATCCTTTCACAATACTTAACTCAATCTGTATGCTGAGCAAACAATCCAAGAAACTGGATTATATGAAGAAAAATGTGGCATCAGTATTGGATCAGTTGTGATATGCAGATGATACAACCTTGCCAGCTGGAAGTAAACAGGGCTTGAAGTGTTTACTATTGCACCTCAATGTTAAGGTAATAAAAATCCTCACAATTGGATCAATAAATACCATCTTGATAATTGGAGAAAAGATTGAAGTTGTCAAAGGTTTCGTTTTACTTTGATTCATAATCAATGCTCATGGAAGCAGCAGTTAAGCATTCAAAGGGTGTATTACATTAGGCAGATCTGCAGCAAAACACCTCTTTTAAGTGTTCAAAAGCAAAATTGTCACTTTGAGAACTAAGACGTGGCTGACACAATCCATAGTATTTCCAATCACCTTATAGGAATGCGAAAGCCGGGCAATGAATAAGGAAGACTAGAGAAGAATTGATACAATTGCATTATGGTGTCGACAAAGAATATTGAAAGTACCACAAACTATCAGAAGAATGAACAAATATGTTTTTTGTTTTTTTAAATGTTCTATTGTGAATTATGTGATAGTTTACATGGGAGAACATTAGTTTTACATTCATCCTATCATATACCATTTCATTGCCATGGTTACAATCCCTTCCATGCATCATCAACCAACCAAAGGGTATACTCTGCAAGCCTCCCCTGCAGGTCTAAAGTCCCCAGCTGCTCCATCTCTCCATGTCATCGTCTCTGCCTCCTCTGGCATCACTGCTCCTCTGGGTAGGGTCCAGTTCTCTGCTCTTCTCCCTTAATGGTTCCAGGGACCTCCGCTCCTAGACCTCCTCCCCTCCTTGCTACAAAACATCTACCTTTACATTTCCAACCCTCACAATCAGTCCTGATAATAATTATTCACTATTGTATCACAAAAGACCTATCCGCATTTCCTTTCATCAGCTCAGCCTAGACAGATTGGATACTCAGTGGTGATTCTACCTTCCTCCATGCTTTCTGGATCTAGGTTCCCTCTTGAAAGCTTGTAAGCCAGTCACTTCTTGCCTTTGTAGCCCTCCCACTTTGGGTAGCTAGTGTCAAAGTTGCCCATCCCTGTCTACTCTGTGTATGGAGGGGGTAGAAATGATACTTGCTGTAAAGATTTGTTCCCTCTTTTGAGCTACTGCATCCATAGGTATAGGTCAACTTCGTCAAATTGTATCCAATTACTCTTTTTTTCCTCTTCTTTCTTCTTCTAGTTGAGCTCTGAT
>NW_006408575.1:3206227-3215588 GCF_000296735.1 Chrysochloris asiatica | reverse complement strand
GGTATTGCTTTCCTAATGTCCTTTTCAGTGCTGTCATTTTTGGTATAGAGAAATCCAACTGATTTTTGTATGTTGATCTTATATCCTGCCACTTTGCTGAATCTTCCAATGAGGTCTAGTAGCTTTTTTACTGAGTCTCTGGGGTTTTCACATATAGGATCATATCATCTGCAAATAGAGAGAGTTTTACTTCCTCTTTGCCAATTTAGATACCTTTAATTTCCCTATATTGCCATATAGCTCTTGCTAAGACTTCTAGCATAATATTGAATAGGAGTAGTGACAAAGGGCATCCTTGTCTGGTTCCTGTTTACAGAGGTAAGGCTTTCAGTTTCTCTCCATTGACAGTAATGTAGGTTGTTGTATATATGCTCTTAACTATGTTGAAGAATTTCCCTTCAATTTCTATTTTGTGGAGTGTTTTTATCAGTAATGGATGTTGGATTTTGTCAAGTGCCTTTTCTGCATCCATCGATATGATCACGTGGTTCTTTTCTTTTTTCTTATTTATATGATGATAACATTGATCATTTTTCTAATGTTGAATCATCCTTGCATCCCTGATATGGATCCCACTTGATTATGATGTATTATTGTTTGATGTGCTGCTGGATTCTGTTGGCTAGGATTTTGTTGAGGATTTTTGCATCTCTGTTCATGAGGAATATTGGTCTATAATGTTCTTTCTTAGTGACGTTCTTCCCTGGTTTTGGTATGGGGATTATGCTTGCTTCATAAAATGTATTAGGAAGTTTTCCATCCTCTTCTATCTTCTGGAATATTTGAGTAGAATTGGTGACAGCTCTTCCCTGAATGTTTGGTAGAACTCACCAGTGAAGCCATCTGGTCCTGGACTTTTTTTGCTTGGGAGTCTGAACAAATACATTTTGCAAGAAGCACAGTCAGATTGCTCCTTTGAACTGACAATGGCAAGACTTTGTCTCGCCTACATTGGACATGCTGTCAGGAAGGACCAATCCCGGTGGGACATCCGGCTTGGTAAAGTGGAGGGGCAATGAAGAAGAGGAAGTGTTTGCTATTGCACCTCAATGTTAAGGAAATAAAAATCCTCCTAACTGGATCAATAAATAACAACTTGATAAATGGAGAAGATTGAAGTTTTCAAAGGTTTCATTTGACCCCCAAGGAAATAGATTGACACAATGGCAGCAGCAATGAGCTCAAATGTAACAACAATTGTGAGAGGATGGTGCAGGACCTAACAGCATTTCATTCTGTTGCATAGAGAGTCTCTATGAGTTGGAACTAACTCAATGGCCCCTAACAACAATAACAGATGTCAGCTCACTTGTGACTAAGCAAAGAGTTCCTAGGCCACCTTTGAAGTTCAGGAATGTAAGAGCTTTTCCAGAAGACTTTGGGGAAAAGGGAGTATATTGGGAACAGCACTAGGCCATTACTAAGAATGATTCCCACTCCCTTAGGTGCCTACTAAGTATCAAGCACAGTCCTAACCATTTACAGACAAGACTTAATTTAATTGTCACCACACCTCTAGGACTAATATTAGTCCCATTTTACAAATGAGGAAACTGAGGCCCAAATTCAGTCCCTTGCCCAAGGACAAGCATCTAGTAATCCATAGAAGCTGAAACTCATATCTTTCTAATCTCTAAACTTTGGTTAACTGTCTCCATTTCTTTTGCTTGCAGCTGACAAATTTTCAAACAACTGACTTAGATAGTAATTATTATAAAAAAGTTCTGACCCACATCATCGATCATGTAGACTTCCAAGATGCCGGCAACTATTCCTGTGTGACCACCAGTGCCCAGGGCATCCGCTCCACCTCCATGGTCCTCCGGGTGGTAGGTGAGCAACAGGGTGGTGGGAGGAGTTGGCAGGGATCTTGGGGTGGGAGTACATAAGGAGTTTGGGAAAGAGGGAGTTGGAATGAGGAGGAGACACTAATAAAAACACCCCCATTTGACTCCTTGTTGTTGTTGTTAATTACCGCAGAGTTGGTTCCGACTCATAGTGACCCTGCACAGGGTTTCCGAGGCTGTAAGTCTTTATGGGAGCAGAACGCCTCATCTTTCTCCCACGTGGTTTCGAACTGCTGACCTTGAGGTTGGCAGCCCGACTCGTAACCACTACGGTACCAGAGCTCCTTATTAGATTCCTTAGGGCCTGACTAACCTTCCTTTGTCCTTCCTTGGATTTCCCAGAGTGCATTGTTTTGATCTAGCACCAATTGTTTTCTGCTTTGCAATTGATGCCAGTAGCTCACTATTTGACTTTGTTCACTCCTTTATTCATTCCCTCATGCCTGACACTCTTTTTGATGTTGGCACTTATGTCACATGGACAAGTGGACAGGCGCTGATCACCCAAAGTGATTGTGAGGGAAGTGAAGAGTGTCATGGAAACACCAAAAGAGTCCCCAACCCAGTCATGGAGAAAGTGGCCTCTAAGTTGGGACAAGACGTCTGTATGAAAGGGGATTAACCAGGTCGAGGGATGAAAAAGAAGGGGGTCAGTACTTCTGGCAGAGGAAAGAGCCTGTGTTTGTCCCAAAGCCAAGAATATGCTGTAATTGAGGCATCCAGAAGAAGGTGAAAACAGCAGGGATAAGGAGTGACCCAGGAGGTAGGGATGAAGGTAGAGGCCAGAAGGTAAGAGCCATGAAGTAGGGAGATTGCATCTTATCTGCAGGCAGTGGAAGTCACTGAAGGTTCCAAAGACAGGAGCGATGTTATCAGATTGCACGAGAGGGCACACACCCCAGACAGGTTCCAACCTGGCTCTGCCAATGACAAGCAGGTTGTATAACCTCTGTGTGCCTCAATTTCCCCACCTATGTAATGGGGATAATAATAGCACTAGCTACCTCATGAGTTTGTTGTGAGAATTATATGTGTATTTATGGGTATGGGAAGGCTGAAGAATAATCAGGACCACTGATGCAGTGGTCCAAGCTGCAGGGTGGGGCCATAGCGGGGGTTGTGGGGGAGTCTGGCCTCTGAAAATTGACAAGACTTGGTAACTGTTGGAATGAAGAGATGGCTAGGATAATAGAGCTGGGAATCAGAAAGCAGAACAGAAGCTTCCTATGGGTGGGGGCAGGCTCTGAGTCATTCCAGCCTGGCCATGTCTCATGTGTCGATGGAGAGGAGAGGAGAGGAAGCATCAGAATCCCTGCCCTTACAGACATGCTGGGGAATGTGAGCTCTGCTTTTGGCCCCAACCTATGTTGGGAGCTTTTCTTGGGGAGGAGGAGCAAAGGCACCTGGAATTATGGACACCTCCAGTTATGGGTTCTAATGCTACTGTTTTGAAGGGAAGGCATACAGTAGTCACTCAATAAGTATTCTCATTAATTTACACTTTGTGTCAAACACTATTCTGGATGCTGAGAATACATCGGTCAATGAAGCAGATACAAATATCACTGTCCTCATGTAGCTTTTATTCTACTCGGGAGAAGACTAGCAGTGAGCAAAATAGATAAGTAAATGATACTGGATTAGCAGTTTAAAATAGGGTGATCACCAAATAAAACCTCACTGAAAAGTTGATATTTGAGCAAAGACTTGGAGAAGGTCAAGGAGCAAACTGTGCAGCTATCCTGAGGAAATGGCGAGGAAATGGCGAGGACCAAGTTGACTAATGTGACTGGAGTGGAGTGAACAAGAGAAAGAGTAATACAAGATGAGGTCAGAGAGGTAAACGGGGGTGCTACTCTGGCTTTTCCTCTGGAGGAAGCTGGGGAGCCATTGGAAGATTTTGAGCAGAGGGGTAACACGTTCTGACTAGGGATGCAAAAGATTGAACACAGGAGTCTCTGGTGCTGTGTTGAGGACTGGCTGTTGGGAGGCAAAGGTAGAAGCAGGCAGATGCGTTAGGATGCTACTGGTCATACTAGTGGTGACGGGGCCTCAACCAGGGTGGTAATGGAAGTGGTGGGGAGGGGTTGGAGTCTGGAGTTTGCATGGATGGCTAAGGGAGTGAGAAAAACAAAAACAGTGCCCTAAAAGCTCACAGACCAGTTGGAGCGAGAATATCGTTTCCTGGAAGGAGAACTGAGCCAGATGAGAGAAGTAGTAAGGGTGAAGGACCTAATGAGAGTGCAGTCTGGGTGCAGTCCTGAGGAAGGAGGGTTACCTATGACCTGAAATAGTCACTGGAGACTCATTAGAGTCTGAGTGAATCTTGAAAGATGAAGTGAGGAAGAGGATGGGGTTGCTGATGAAGGAAATGGTTTGAGCAAAACCTCCAAGGTTGGAATGACCATGCTGTGTTCAGAAGACAGGGTCCAGATGACTGGAGCATGGAGTGACTGAGCATGTGTAAAAGAATGCGAGTGAGTATGAGTGTCTGTGAGTGTGTGGATGTGTGTGAGTGTGTGTATGTATGTGTAGGGGGACATGGCTGGATGAACAAAGTGAGCCCTGAAGGAGGAGAGCCTTGAATACCAAACTGAGAGGTGAAGGTGATGGGCAGTCATGGAGGACTTTTGACCAGGCATGTGACAAAATAGAAGAATACATGGAATTGAGTAAGGAGAGCAGCTTGTAGAGGGCTTCCAATCCCTGTGGTTTTAAGGAGACCTCTTAGCAGTTTCCTTGAGAGGACTATAAAGGCTGAGTGAGTGGAGATACTTGCCACATCTCTGTTGCCTAAAATTCAACCAAAGAAGCGTGATTTTAATTCATGTAAGATGTCATTAGAAGAAATGAGCCAGGACTCTGAGGTGCAGGTAACAGAAGCCAACTCAAACTGTTCTAGTCAAATGATGGATTTTATTGACCATGTAGCTAAAAAGTCTATGGATAGCAGCTTCAGGCACAGTAGGATCTAGATGTTCCAACAATGTGACCAAGAATCCACCAATGTAATAGCAAGCCTCCACTAGTCTGAGCCCATAAAAACTAGATGGTGCCTGGCTATCATTACCAACCACTCTGATCAGGATCACAATAGAAGGCCCTGGACTAAATGGAACTAAAACAGAGAGCAAAATTTAAAACAAATAATAAAATGACCAGATTTACAGTGGAACCCCCAAGCCTATGGCCCTCAGACACCCTTGAAACCTGGGTTTCAGAGATCACCTCTCAGCTGAAAAATAGACAGACCTAAAGTGAACATAATACTCATGAGGAACATGAAACACACTCCTCAGAACAATTAGCCATCCGAGACCAAATGGACAACATTTGCCCAAAAACAAAGTTCAGAAGGCAGGAAGGGGCAGGAGAGATAGGCAAATGGAAATGGGGAACTCAGGGAGGAAGTGGGAAGAGTGTCATTACAGTGAAGGGATTGCAAGTAATACCATGAAACAATGAATAAGTTGCTGAATGGGAAATTAATTTGCTTGGTGAGCTTGCACCCATATCACAATAAAATGTTCAGAAACAACAAAAGAGAAGCTATAGATTCTCTTTTTGGACTAGCTTTCAAGAAGACTTTCCCCTGGTGGCAGCAAGACCCCTAGTAGCAACAGGCTTGGCAACCCCAGTGGAGCGAGGATTTCTCTTGTCCCAGAGTTCCAACAAAAGTTCTTACAATTGAATCTCATTGGACTCATGGACGTAGGAGCTTTCCTTGAATCAATCCCTGGTCTAGAAGGGACAGATTACCCTGATTGGCTGAACTCTTACCAGAATAAGGGAGGATGGCCAAGGGCATGTAAAAACCAACAGATGTTTTTCTTTTTAACTAATTAAAAGTTTTTCAAAAATTAAATATCACAGATATATTCGATCTCTTCATTATGCTAAGAGAAGACAGAGACTCAAAGAAGGATAGGAATTTGCCCACATCGAAGGGGTGTAGAAGTTCTCCCAGGGACTTGGTGAGGTAATAGTTTTGAGTCTTGGGCTGCTGGAATGGGTGGTGGAACAAGAGATGTCAGAGAACAAGTTGTGATTGCGGGTCAGGACTGTGCCCAGGATATAGGAGGTGTTCGGGTAGATGACCTAGGTGTTGGGTGGATGACCAAATGGCAAAATGGGATGATTTCGCTTAACACCATTTCTCCATGTGTTCTGCCTTTCAGAGAGTGCCTACTTGAACTTAACCTCTGAGCAGAACCTCCTTCAGGAGGTGAGCTTGGGTGAGAAGCTCAAGCTCAAAGTCAAGGTGGAGGCTTACCCGGCTCCGAAAGACTTTAACTGGACCTACCTGGGACCCTTCTCTAGCCACCAACCCGAGTTTGATTTTGTCATCATCAATGACACATACAGGTACCACCAATCAGCTCCCATCTGTACAGCCCCACAGCCAGCTGAGGAATGCTTTCACCAGGGTTCAGGACACTTAGGGCATGCCTCACCTTTGCTGTGTGACCTTGGGCAATTTCCTTCCCTTTCTGGGTCTCCCTTTCCCTGACTACATGCAACCTCCCTATCAGTCAGTCTGTGTTGGAGATTTGGATCAAATTGACTTACCCTCTGTCTCACATCTATGGGAAATCAATGCCCTCCTCAGAATTCTACCATATCTTGGTAGATACACACTCCTAGTAAAAACTGCATAGGGATAGGGTATCTGCAGCAATTAACATCACAGAATTGTTTGTTAAGTGCCGTTGAGTCAGTTCCGACCCATAGCAACCCTGAACTGGGTTTCTGAAGTTGTAAATCTTTACAGGAGCAGAAAACCTCATATTTCTCCCGTGGAACAGCTAGTAGTTTCAAACTGCTGACCTTGTGGTTCACAGCCCAATTCATAACCACTACGATTCATAACTACTACAGAATTGTAGATACTTATTTACGAATTGGGCTGTGAACCGCAAGGTCAGCAGTTCAAAACTACCAGCTGTTCCGCAGGAGAAAGATGAGGCATTCTGCTCCCATAAAGATTTACAGCCTCAGAAACCCTTTTCAGGGTCGCTATGGGTCGGAACCGACTCAACGGCACTTTACAACAACAACAACAACAGCGTAAATTCTTTAAGGGCCTGTGGCCATTCACCATTCTTCTCCAGCTGCTCAGATTGTACAACCCGACTCTCCCTTTTCTCTCCTTTCCTCTCTCATCTCTCCACCCCAGGATCCTGTTTATTCCACATATACCACATAGTAGAAATACATTTTTCCTGTCTTATAGACTATGATTATATCTAGACTACGTCCCCCTCAGGCACTTCCCTCTACCGCCCCAGCCTGCCTAACTTTTGTTAGTGGTTATTTTCTAAACAAAAACATGTCCTCCTTAAGAGGAACACTGATATTGTTGTGGTTGTGAAGTACCGTTGAGTCAGTTCCGACTCAGAGACCCTGTATAGGGTTTCCGAGGAATGGCTGGGATGCTTAAACTATTGACCTTGTGGTTCAAACTGCCCTTGCAGTCCACTGTATTAACCCTCAGCCCCACACCAGGACTCCAAGGGGAATGCTGATAGTAGGTGTTAAAATAACCTTTGCTTTACTGAGCTTGATTATAATAAGAAGAGAAAACTTGATCAAGTCCCGTACCACAGTTGTGGTACCCCTCCCATACTCATGACATGTATCCCTAATTTTCTTTCTAATCCAGGGTATGAACACAGCTGAAAGATTTGATTGTCCTCATAACAAAACATGAAGCTTAGAAGTGGCTCACTTGGTCCTTTCTTTTCTTATCTCCTCCCAGCTCAAAATGCTTTTATCTCTCAATAGCCAGAATTCTCTTAAATCTAAAGTTGAGCTCAAAATATTCAAACCTCAATTCAAGCTTCTTTGTAGTTTTAGCCTTCTTCCAGACAATCAGGTTCATTTGTCCACCATATGCACTTTGTCATCATGCCTCTCTCTCTAGTGTACAGAGAGTCCTTGTCCTCCTCAGACTCGGTTACTTGTGGGGTTGGATTTGTTTCAAAACATACTGTGGGTTTTAGGAATACTCACCATATTTGAGGGAGCTGTATCAGCACGAAAAACCCTTATCCATTATTGGAATCTTTCCTTTGGAGTTTAAATGCAGCCTCAGAGTTCTCCTTAACATAATCCCTCAGTAGTATTTCCATCACAGTTGGTTCATAAGAGGAGATGTTTTTGCTATCCCTGGGATCATTAATCCACAAAGAGTTCTGGGATTCTCTAGGTCCTGAAGCCTAAATCTCATTTATCCCTTGCTTGGTGACTGTCAGAAGCAACAGGCCATTTCACAGGCTCCTCATCTTCCTCCTTTCGGTTCCCTGTGGCCCTTTCTGAGAAGGGTTTCTTTCTTCCTCTGTTATTGTTGGTAAGTGCCACGGAGTCAGTTCCAACTCATAGCGACCCTGTGTAGGGTTTCCAAGAAGTTAGCTGGTGGGTTTGAACTGTTGACCTTGTGATTAGCAACTCAGTGCTTATCCTACCTACAGTATTATAAACAATTCTGTTGTTAATGTGCTGGACTGCAATGTCAGTGTGAACCTCAAGGTAGGCAGTTCAAGCTTACCACTCGCTTCTCGGAAACAGAGTCACTATAGGTCGGAATCAGGTTGTGTTCTTAATGGTGATCTTGCATCACCAAAAAGAAATTAAATTCTTTCCGGTTTAAGGGGTACATATTATCTATATTGAGGTATCTCAAAAATTGATGTGTGTAGAGGGATTGTTGTTATTAAGTGCCATTGAGTCGGTTGCGACCTGTAGCGACCCTGTACAGGGTTTCCCAGGGTGTAAATCTTTACGGGAGTAGAAACCCTCATCTTTCTCCCGCGGAGCGGCTGGTAGTTTCGAACCACTGACCTTAAGGTTCACAGCCTGATTCGTAACCACTACGCAACCAGAGCTTAGAGGGATGGTGCACACCAAAAAAGTCTGGTTAGTTGTGGCTTTAGGAATTTTCCAAACACAAGGTGGGAATTTGATATAATTTATTTATTTACAAAGACCTTATAGAGATATGTAAGCCCTCAAGTAGCATTAGTGATTTGTCATTGATTGTCAACCAGAAAGTTGGCAGTTTGGATCGACCAGCAGTGCCACGAAAGAAAACCCTAGCAATCCATCTCTGTGAAGATGAGAGCTGTGAAACCCTATAGACTGCAATCTTGCTCTGTAACACAGAGTCAGACTTGATTCAATGGCCATGGGTTTAGTTTTTGTTATTGTTTTTTTTTTTTTTTTAAAGATATAACTCATCATACCATTTACCCATTTAAAGCACATAATTCCATGGTGTTTAGTATATTCACAAATATGTACAACCATAATCACATTAGAACACTTTTTATTACTTCTAAAAGAACCCCATACTCATTAGCTATTATTCTCTATGCCCTGAGGACTCCCCTGGCTCTCAGACCTAACCAGCCATAAACCTATTTTTTAATTTAAGGTTTTTATTGTGGATTGAGTGAAAGTTTACAGGGCACATCATCAGTTTCACATTCAACAATTCATATAACTTGTTTCATTAC